>NC_051851.1:3125000-3750000 GCF_905115235.1 Hermetia illucens | reverse complement strand
AGTCAGAGTTAAATTATAAGAAATTGTTCGAATCGTTTTTGATGCAAGTCCAAGAACTATTCATGAATATGTATCTATTTAAGGCCCTTGCATAGCAATTGCATTGCAAGCTCCAAAGACTTCCGTAACGACCTAGGCTGGAGTTAATTAACAGAACAATAACCCCCTGTTTATGTAGATATTTCTAATTAACTCGCGACTAAGCATTCTAGAGTGGCATTAACATCACATTACGATTGACTGCAAGTCAATCTATGCACTTAGGTGAATGACGGAGATCAATTGTTCGGTAACATTGAACTCACATACACTCAACGATAAAAAATTAGATACTTTCCTACCTAAAATAACTTAAGGAGGCGACCTACTGTCAAAGCGCTCATAACGAGTATTTTTTTTGAAAATCGTTAATGGAAAAACGACAAAAGATACGAATTGAAAAGTTGAGCTTTTAATGGTTGAACATATTATAAAAACCAAACGGCGGCCACACTCGTCTGGTTTTGCAGTACTGCACGTCGACATGAAAGTCCTGCGGGTTTAACGTGAGTACCTGCCGTGAAGGCATAATCCCACGGTCCTCTTCGGACACGGATTGATTTTGGGACCACAATCAGAGCCCCGCTATGCAAGCACAGCGATCCTAGTTTATACTGAGTGCAGGCTCAGCATTCATACCAGTGGATGCGAGGCCTATCTTAAACCTCTGCCGCAACTAAGGAGTACGGCACCCGAGTTGTACAGCGCAACTCCACGCTCAAGCTTTGGGGAGCTCTGCCCGCGATGTAGGCACCACAACCACCATGAAACTCCCACTAGGGGGTCAACCGCAAATAACTGGGCCGAGAACACATCCTCCAGAAATTCTCCTGGGGCATATGCTGTCAGAGGGCCATCCCGGTTCTCATGGTACCATATAACCTCCGGTGAGGGTTCGTGGCAGAGCCACTTCAGATGAGTCCCTTGCAGACTAGGGTCTGATCGCCCTCCTCGAGTACGTGGGACTGCACGTCAACAAATAAAATATGATCCTTGTGAAATTTAGCCAAAAGTATCCATTACTTAATAAAACCACCTTCACCTCTCCGCTCATATTCCATTGGCCGGATTCGCTCTCCTTCTCCGGCGAAGACAGTGTACCTCATTCGCTAGAAGATCCAAGCGAATCATCCCCACGATGACACACAGTCCTTTATTGGATACTATCCTATATGCCCTGCACACCCTCAGCGTGATTGGCCGGTATGCGGAACTTACCTTTCCCTGGTTCACAGTGTTATCTAGTGCGCATGCGTAGGCAGAAGCCGCTTAAAGCAGGATTGATTCCACCGCCCTTGTGATAAGCAGCCGGCGACTAGATTTCTGCCCTCCAATATTAGGCATCATCCTTGCTAGAGATAAGCTAGCCTTTGCGGCTTTTTCGCACGCATAATCCAGGTGCCCCTTGAAGCTCAACTTAGCGCCGATTATTACTCCCAGGTATCAAATGATCAATTTTGAACCGACCAGGATTTTGACCGCCAAGTCCACCTTCACCATTTGGAGTCATGCTTTGATGACATGAATGGCTTCAGTTCCATGCAGTGCCGTATCCTGTGGGGATTTTGCAACTACTATCACTGCCAGCTCGTCTGCAACACCAATCGATGTTGCCTTCTTTGGCATGCGAAGACTGAGCATTCCGTCATACATTATGTTGATCCAGTACGGAGCCTTGGGGAACACCTTCTGTCACAACATATTCCTTCGACCAGTCGTCCGAGCCATATCAAAGAAGTCTCCCCACGAAATAACTCTCGATTTTCGAGCTAAGTAACCAAGGACACCCAGTTTACCGAAGATGCCCTTAATGCAGCCCCAGTTGGCTAAGTTAAAGGCATTCCTGACATCTAGCGTCGCCACCGCGCAGCACTTACCAGCGTTCCTGAGAAAGGTCTGTGACGGTTGTTATTGCATCGATAGTGGACCGTGATCTACGAAACCACCCACTAGCTTGACGAAGCGGCTCATCCTGTTGTATATCAAAATTTTCCCCATAGTGGAAAAAAACGACACAAAAACTCACTGAGAAAGAGGACAACTGGTCCTCGAAATACCGGTATATGAGGAATAAAAAGTCATTATTCGGCAAAAAAAAATTTATTTTTTTTCTTCGTTATAAAATTAGCCGAAAAAACCTAAATACATCAGTGAAGCAACTTCCCATAGTGTCTAAAAGACTAGGCGATATGAAGAGGATGTACCAGGTAGTTTTTGGGGCTCTGGTAGCAAAACCAACCTCTGCCTTTTCTACTGAGTAGAAAACACTTCTTCCACAATGCTAGATTCAAACAGGCTTATGAACCATGAGGGCTTGATTTTAGGAGCCAACTTAAAGGGTTTGTTCGGAACCCCATCCAATCTTGAAGCCTTATTACCCCCAGTTCGTCGACAAATTTCTCGTAGTTTCTCCTCGGTCTTCCTGGGGATTGTGAAGACGTACTATTGAACCATTGGCTTCTTCCTGTTGCGTGAAAAGAATTGCGATTATTTCGGGGTGATTTTTGTCCACGACTCTTGTTCATTACAACCTTGTAAGCAGCGCCCCACAGGATCGTATTTGTCTCACAGCACAACTGTTTGTAGCAATTTCGCTTACTTTCCAATAATTCTTAAGGCTACTTCGAAAATTGTGGTATTCTTCTTCCGACTGACGATGTTCTGGCTTCCCTCTTTTCCTTTGGAAAAGTCCCCTCGCTCGCAGACAGGATGCTCCCAACAGCGAGATTTCGTGGTTCCACTAGTAGTTTGATTTCCTTCTGTGGTGGAAGTTCCGTCGTGGGATTGTAGAGGATCATGCCTCAGTTACCTGCTGACATAGCTAATTCTAATTCGTTCCTTTCAGTCATGACCACCTTCTGAAGCCGTCAGGAAAGTTTATTCCACGAAAGCTACAGTGGACCAGCCAGCTATCCTGGTTTTACCACTTCTATTGCTCACTCGACCGTCGCCTTCCCCGTTTCTAATGTCAAGAAAGATGGCCTAGTGGTCACTGTGATGTAGTGTTCACTCACCTACCAGACCATCTCTCTCGCCAACGAGGCATTGACGTAAGTCAGATCGACGAACGAGCCTAGATTTCCGCCTCGGAAGGTGGACGTGCATCCAACATTGACTATTACAATGTTCAGCTCCGCGAAGGTTTCAAGCAGGATTTGGCCCTTGTTATTCGTCATTCGAATTCCCCAATCTAAGGCCCACCTGTTGAAATCGTTGGCAATGGTTTTGGGGCTGTGGTCTCTAGCGTCCAACACCAGATCATTTAGCACCTTCTCATATTGCGCTAATGTTGCACTAGGAGGAGCATAACAGCTGTAGATTTGGATGCCGCGACGTTACGGCACTTCCTGCCAGACGCACTGTTGAGCAGGCGAAAAGCAGACTTAGCATATTGATGCGACGGGTAAGCGGATGGATGACTGGTCATGATTTCAGCTTCATCTTGTCCAGAAAGAGAATTCCTACCCATGGGACGCATCGATGAGTTGACTATAGAGTCAAAAACGGCGGTTAAATACTCTGCTTTAATTCTCGACTCGATGATGAGCTTCCTTGACCAAATCAAAGTAGCAGCGGGCAGGGCTGTAGCTGGAGTCTCGCCCTTGATTGTGTGTGTGTGTGTGTGTGTATGGTGGGGGAGAAGCTGCAGCTTCTGAGCACTCAGGCCGCGTTGGCCCATTGCACTCGCCTCCCCCGTCTAACGGAATATTCCGGATTCGTTAACGTATCGCAGGATTTCCGTTAGTAGATGTGATGCTACCCGTCGCAATTGGAGGACATCGGCACCAAAGATCTGATGCCTGATGCGTCCATAGGCGGGGCATTCACATAGGACATGCTCCGTGGATTCCGCTTCCTTCTTGTTTTTATTCGAGAGGTAGACTCCGGCTCCAGAACCCTCTTCTGTTTTTGAGCCATCAGTGTAGAAGACTTCCGTCTATCCCGCCACGCATTCCTCTGGGTCTTCCCAGTCCTCTCTACGCTTCAGGGTAACTACATATCTTCTACCAAACAGATGTATGGGGACACGAGAATCGGAAGGCATTGCAAGAACTGGATTCAGCCCTCCCAATAACTCTTTCAATGCTCTGTGCCCCCCACATCCGTTGTTTTCCCATAGATCTAATCGAATTAGTCTATGAGCTGCCCTCATTGCAGCGCTTTGAATAAATATATCCAGGGGCTGCAAATTGAGTAGAGCATTCAGAGCTGCGCCGGATGTCGTGCTCATAGCACCAGTGATACCCAGACAAACAGTTCTTCGCAGTGCGGCCAGTTTACGGTGAAAACCTTTTTGTCTCACCTTAACCCACCACACTACGGATGCACATACGAACATCGGCCTAATGATGGCAACGTATATCCACATTACCACATGAGGCCTGAGTCTCCATGTCGAGGCAAAGGTCCGTCTGCACAGCCCATAAGCTGTGAGAGCTCGTTTCATCTTTACCTCTACATGTTTGTTCCAAACAAGTTTTTTATCTAGAGTGGCTCCCAGATATTTCATTTCTTCGGAAAGTTGAAGGGTAGTACCCCTCATCTCAGGGAAACAAAGTCCATTCAGTTTTCTCCTTTTTGTGAATAAAACCATTGTGGTTTTATTTGGATTAACTGACAAACCATGTCTAAGGCACCAGCTGTCTATCAAAGCAACGGCACGCTGTATATTCCCACACACCGTTCCAAGATCCCGATCAACAGCAAGTACAGGCACGTCATCAACATAAGCTTGAGCGTGTATTGGCAAATTTTGCAGTTCGCATAGCAGTGAATCGATCAGCATACTCCACAGAAGCGGCGAAAGCACACCTCCTTGAGGGCAGCCCTTCGTTGCCTCCGTAGTCAGGTAGCGGTCGACCCCTACCTCAGCGCACAGCAATCTTTGCGTTAGCATAGCATGGATCCACTTAATTAAAGCATCATCAACACCATGCACTCTGGCGGCATCACAAAGTTTTTGAAAAGGCGCACAGTCAAAAGCCTCTTCAATGTCCACGAACACCCCCATCGCGTAGTCACCATTCAAAGTTGCATCCTCTATCTTGGTGACCAAAGAATGAAGAGCAGACTCACAGGACTTTCCACATTGGTAAGCATGTTGGTTTTCACTAAGTGGGTTTGACCTAAGTGCGTTTCCACGAATGTGACGCTCCACCAGTCTCTTCAAACCTTTCAGCAAGAATGAAGTCAAGCTGACCTGTCTGAAGTTCTTTGGATTAGAATAGTCATCTTTACCAGGTTTCGGTATGAAAGCTACCTTAACCTGTTGCCAAGAAGAAGACACGTAGCCCAGAGGAATACATCCTCGAAAAATATTTCTTAGAGGTCGCTCTAAATGCTCCATACCCTCCTTTAGCATTGCCGGATAGATGCCATCCATGCCAGGTGCTTTGAAATGTTCAAAGGACAGTATGGCAGCTCTCACCTTTTCATGGGTAACAACAGCTTTCGCAGTGTTCCAGTTCCCCTTGCAACGCTTGCGTGTTGAGAGGTTGCTAGAACCGTCAACACTCCCCCTACCAATTCTCTCACCCGTTCTCGCGGGTGGTGTACTTTCAGGAGGGTCTGTACTGAGTCCAGTCTGGAGCTCGTGAAAGTACCGTCGGGTTTTCTAAGAGAATCCAACTTGGCTGACTCATCCCTTTTGAAAACTCTACACAGCCTTGAAGTTTCCCTTTCGCCTTCCAGTTCCTCACAGTACGCTCTAAAGGAGTCTCGTTTCGAACACCTAACGAGCCTCTTATATTCTTCTTCGTTCTTGTTACTTTTGCAAGCACGATTTAGAAGTCGCCTGGTTGATTTCCTGAGTTTTTGCAGTTCTCGGTTCCACCAAGGAACCGTTTTACCGCTTTGGTCTCGGGAAATAGGACAAACCTCTTCATAGCACTCTAAAAGTGTGCAGTTCAGAGTTTTCAATTCATCTTCCAGCACCAAAGGAGTCCTTAGTCGCCTGGGGAACTGTACTTTATTGCCAAGAAGTTCATTGAACTTTGCCCAATCCGTTTTCCTAGGGTTCCGACTTTGTACTGCAGACTGTTCGCCCGCAATAGTCAGATTGAATTCTAGGTATCGGTGATCTGACAGTGAGACCTCGTCTAGCACTCGCCAGTGTGTAATCAACTCTAACAATTTTGGGGTACAGATTGTTAGGTCAATTACTTCGCTTCTTCTCGGTCCCACGAACGTAGGGGCGCACCCTACGTTTGCAGTCATAAGACCAGCTGAAGTGATGAAATCAAATAGCTCCCCTCTTGGATTGCATTTGCTACTGCCCCAACAGATATGTTCAGCATTCGCATCGCAACTTGTTAAGAGCTCGAGACCACTTGATTCTGCATACGCCACCAGATCCCTAAGTTCTTGCGTCGGTGGAGGATACAAAGAATCATAGGGTAAATAAGCGGAGGCAACTATGATGCTTTTCCTCTCGCCATTTATCTGGTATTGTATGATGACCGTAGCTAAGTCCTGGGAACAATATTGTCTCAGCATAGTTGCCTCTAACCGTCTTGACATCAGGACGCAAGCTCTCGGTCTTATGGATCTTTCGTCGTAGAAGATCCTAGCCCCCTTTACTGATCCAATACCACAGATTCTGTTAAATCGAACCCACGGTTCTTGCACCAGAAAGATATAGGGGAAATCCTGTAGCTCTGTCATTCTCGCTGCCAACAGGTAGGAGGAAGCTTTGGCATGCTGCAGGTTGATCTGACCAATCTTTATGTTTTTCGACATAAACTTAGTCTATTGTCTTATGGAAAACAGTTAGAAGCGTATGCGGCAGTCCGCGTATGACGGGGTTTCCCCCACACCGTACCGCCAGAGACTCGATCCCCTCGTGATTGATTTCTCTGAGAAAAGCCGTACTTGGGAGTACCGCAATTCCCATGTTCTCATCCACGAAAGATCTCACCTCATCCCGCAGAGCATTCGTCTGTTTTCTACTTAGCACCTTACTTGGTTTGCGGTGTCCGGGTTGCATAGATTCGATCACTCGAACTGGCATCAAGTCAGTTTCGTTCACGTCTCTGGCTTCCCTTCCTTCCGTCTGTTCCTTGGAAGGTGTAGGAGAAGTTACTAGCAGGTAGGATTCACTCTGTAGTCCCTTCCCCAGTGCGAGCCCCCATACGGGGGTTCCGCCCCTGTATGCACTATCTTCCGCATACGTCTCCATTGTGGGAGAGCGCACCAAAGATGATGCAATTTGCTCTATGTTGTGTGAGTCCAAGATCATCATTGTTCTTCGCTCTCAAAATGGAGATGATGCCCTACAGTTTCCTGATATTTGATCACCTCCCGGCACACCGGTCCTAATCCCCGCGAGACGCGTGGATATAAGCCCTAGTGCGGAGCACAATAAAGCGTTGGCCACCGCAGATGTGTTGGTCTTACCCTTCTTGCGCGCATTACCGCTGACAGAAGGGTCTGGAGCGTCCAGTGTGGATCTTGCCGGGGTATTCCAGTTTATTGATTATAAAAATCAATGGGCGGCCACACTCGTCCGGTCCTGCAGTACCGCTCGTGGAAAAATAAAATATGATTCTCGTAAAACCATCCCCACATCTTGGCTCATATCCCCGTGTGACCACCGTAAGTATTACTTCGCGACGAGGGCTCTAGTTTGCATCAGCACCACTAAGTCAAGCTTCCGTCGTACTTTCAGGGCTCGATTCAGTTCCATCATCTTTTCCTGTAACGCAGTTACTGTTGCGTTTATCGCACTCCAACTTCTTTTTGACTTTAGCATCTCCTGCACGAAATTGTGTCCGATAACTGCATTGAGGGCGTTGTTTAACCTTTCTCTTTCAATCGCGAATCTCGGACAATGGAACATAACATGCTCCGGGACCTTGGGTGTAGCTGCGCATTCGGGACAGTCTGGGGACAAATCCCGGTGCAAGTACCCCCCACCGTAGCTGCCATCTCCTGTACAGTTCATTCGTAGTTATTTTCCGGAATCCCGCAGTCACTTCGGCCGGATTAGCTCTCCTTGTCCGGTGAAGCCAGTGTTCCTCATCTATCCAAGGAAATTATCCTCGCAATGACACACACTGCCTAACCGGATAGTGTCCTGTATGCACTGTACACCCTCAGCATAATTGCTTGGTATGCCGAAGTAACCTTTCCCTGGAAGGGTTTCACCAGCCTTGTGATAAGCAGCCGGCGACTAGATTTCAACATTAGACATCATCCTTGCTAGAGATAAGCTAGCTTTTGTGGCTTTTTCGCACGCATAATCTAGGTGCCCTTGAAGCTCAATTTGGCGCCGATTATTACTCCCAGATATCTAATGATCAATTTTGAATCAACTGCCAAGTCCAGCTTCACCATTTGGAGTCATGGTTTGATGACATGAATGGCTTCAGTTCCATGCAGTGCCGTGTCCTGTGGGGATTTTTCAACTACTATCACTGCCAGCTCGTCTGCAACACCAATCAATGTTGCCTTCTTTGGCATGCGAAGACTGAGCAGTCCGTCATACATTATGTTGCCCCAGTACGGAGCCTTGGGGAACACCTTCTGTCACAACATATTCCTTTGATCAGTCGTCCGGCCGTACCAAAGAAGTCTCCCCATGAGGTAACTCGCGATATTCGAGCTAAGTAAGCAAGGACACCCAGTTTAGCGAAGATGCCTTTAATGCAGCCCCAGTTGGCTAAGTTCCTGACATCCAGCGTCACCACCGCGCAGCACTTGCCAGCGTCCGATGCCTCCTGAGAAAGGTCCGTAACCGTTGCTATTGCATCGATAGTGGACTGTGGTCTACGACACCACTCGCTAGCTTGACGAAGCGACTCATCCTGTTGTATATCACCCTCTCCAAAATCTTCCCCATAGTGGAAAAAAAACACAAAAACTCACTGAGGAAGAGGACAACTGGTCCTCGAAATACCGCTATATGAGGCAAAAAGCGAGCTTGATTTTAGAAGCGAGCTTGATTTTAGGAGCCAACTTAAAGGCTTTGTTCGGAACCCCATCCAATCCCGAAGCCTTATTACCCCCAATTTGTCGACAAATTTCTTGTAGTCCCTCCTCGGTCATCCTGAGGATTGTGAAGACGTCCTATTGAACCGTTCTTCTCCGTTCTTTCTCCGATTACCGATGTTCTGACTGGCAAGTAATTGGTCGACACTTTGAAAGGCAAGAGGTACCCTGTTCCTTGGGGATGAGGAAAGTTATCCCCTTCGTGGAAAACTGTGCAACTAATTTCGGATTGGAAATCGTTTGACTAAATTGATTTCCAATACTCCGTGTGTCCTTTTAAACCGTTTTAGCCAGAAGTTTTGAGTTTCATCAACTCCTGGTGTCTTCCAATTATCTGCCTTTTCATGGGCTGCTTCTACGTCGACTTCAATTATATCAAGCATGGTCATTTCGGAGAAGGCCTCGCATGAGCGCATATAGTGTGGGAGCCACACTGTTTCTTAATTACAGGTAGGGTTCGCTCGAAACACTTCTCCAGAAGACTTCTGCCTAATCCAGATGAAGATTACTCTCCCGACCTGAGTTTTGGAAGAACAAGATATTGTCTGTCCTTTTCTGAAAACTCTTTGATACCTACGGATGAGACTGGAGCACACCGCAAGTTTCTGCTTCAACCCCTCGAGGATTTCTTCCACTGGCATATCATTGGAGCGATGGTAGTTTCCAATGATGTTTACAACACATCTCTGCAGCAATGATGCTGGTAGTTGACGAGGTAAATTTTAGGATTTTTGGCCGAGCGTCCTGGAGCATCGACTGTACTACCCGATGTAACAATAGGATGTCCAAATAAAGAGGAAGCCTTATCAAGTGGCGTTACTGACGGGGCGGCGGCGGAAACTCCGATACCCTGTAGTGCCCCTGTTCCGAAGTTAGAATCGCTAGTCCTGAGCAGGTGGATTCGGATACGAACCGAGAAGAAGTTCAGTCGAGTATTCTAGCTAGAGCCGAAGAGGAAAGGCTCATCAGGAAATTCAAGAGAGTGGTGAAGCAGACGTGGTCGGCTACGTTCCTCCAGACTACTGGATCACATCTCTTTCCACAGGTGAATGTGGAGAGCAACGGAAAACGAATGGAAAGCAGAAACAGTCGCATTTCCCGGTGAGAACACGATTAGCGCCAAATGGACCGCAGATAGCCGACTGCAAAGCGAACTGGAGAAAAAGCGGAAAGAGGGACGACGTGTCTGAAGGAGGCCTTATCAAAGTAGTTTCCAGGGCCAAAAAAAAGAAGGCGATGAAGGATCAAACGAAAAACCTGACTACGCCGTCAGAGGTCCGTCTGTCCAAAGACAAGGAGGCTACAAACCAAAAGCCAGTAGCCGAAGGACTAGACCGTCGACTCTGCTCAATAAGCTAACGGGAAGCAAGACATTTGCGGAAGTCCTTAGTGAAATCCGCTATAGGATGGAAACCCAATACAACGGAGCACAGGAGGTCTTCGTCGAACTGGGCCTGAACACGACTAACAAGAGTATGTTCTGCGAAGCGGTCAAGGGGTTACTTGGAAAGAAGGCTTTTGTTTCTTATCTGGAGCCTATGTGCAAGGAATTCGAGATCTTCACTGCCTTACAGAAAAGGTCAGAGTGGAGAAGACGATAAGGCGTGAACGTACAGAGGTAACCAATGCCCGAATGGCATGGTCCGTATTTTAAAAATTAACAACTACTCGCCAGTTGCTAACGCAATTCGCTGATCTAGTGCTAATCAGCGCACAATACCGAAACAGCAACCCGGCTTCATGGCATCTCGATTTATTGGTACCGTTGCCATCTGGGTTCGGTATGACGTTCGACTTCGTATTCTTGCCCAAGGCCGAGGGACGCTAACGTTTTTTAGAGTTTATCTGTTGCTGAATGAGATAACACCGGACTTTCTGTGCCGGCTTGATGCTCTGGAGGACGCCGTTTTGGGTAAGGAGGGGCGGATTCTGGTAGGCGGTGATTTTCATGCTAGGACCCTTGAATGAGGCACGACTTAGCTAGACTCTAGAAGAAAACCGGGATCGTCGTTTTAAACACCAGATCTACGCCAACGTGTCGGCGCCCAGGATGCCAAGGAAGCATCCCTGACATAACCTTTGCGTGGGAATCTCTTGCACCATCGGTGGACTTGTGGCGAATCCTGGAAGACAAGGCAAGTGATCACCACTACATCGCATTCTAAGTGGTTGAAGCTATTTCTTGGAGTGCACCAACCCGGCGCTCTCCCTGTCTGTGGGATGCCGTGAGGGTGAACATCGGAAGTTCATCGAAGCTCTTGGAACAAAAAGAGTCGCGCTGGAGGGCGCTTCGAGGGGTGGTAGCGTTGCAGCTGACACTGTCGTGAACTCAGTGATAAACCTGATAACGGTAGCGTGTGAAGCTTCCATGCCACGGAGGGGCCCCAGCCGTGACAAGCCTTCATGGTACTAGTGGAAGGCAGAAATTGGCGACCTACGGAGGGAATGTAATAAGTTTGGCGCAACGTTTACTCGCTATCAAAGAGACATTCACCATAAAGGCAGAGTATAGATCAGAAAAAAGGAAACTCCGCAGAGACATAAATAAAAGCAAAGTTCGCGGCTAGCAGAACCTTGTCAATGAGGTGAATGCGAACTTGTGGGACTTAGCTATAAACCCGAAAATCGGGGCTCTGTGGAAGCCCTACCCACTAAGTATCGGCCAGATGGACCGCATTGCACGGGCATTATTCCACAGACATTCTGTATGGGGTGATTTCAATAACGCGGAAATTCTCAAGGATTGTCCTCTTTTCACAATGAGATAACTCGAAGGAGTAGTTCTCACCATAAAAACAAGAAGGCATCATTTGCTGATGATATCTCGGTGGTGCACCGACAACGTGCAGACTTGCTGCTTGGGGCATTCAACGCTTGTTTGAAGGAGGACGTTTTTCTTTGCCGTTGGAAGGTAACCTGACTCGCGCTGATTAGCAAGAGAAAAGGAGACCCTGAACTACCGTTTGCATACCAATCGCCGGGCATGCTTGACACGGCCAGGAAAGTTGTCGAAAAGTTCGTTAGAAGTAGACTCGTTAAAGCGATCCTCGCTGGCTAGGACTTATCCCCAAGGCAATTCAAGGTCATAACGAGGAGATCTACAGTGGATGCTGTTATGGAGGTCGTGGATGCAGTTCATCGAGCCGAGGCACACGGCTGCCGATGTCGACGGATAGTGCCCCTCATAGCGCTTGATATCAGAAATGTCGTAAGACGGACAGATATGCTAGGCACATTAGAAAACTCATTTCACGTGCCAAGCTACTCCTTTCGGATATTGAGGAATTATCTGAAAGGCCACTCCCTGCTCTATGAGACGCTAGAGGGTCAGAGGAGGATTGAAATTACGTTGGAAGTAGCACAGGGATCCATCCTAGGACCGGACCTCTGGAACGTTTCCCACGATAGTCTGTAGAGACTCGATATGTCCGAAGCGTCGCGCCTGGTCGGTTATGCAGACGACGTTGCAGCACTTGTTGCTGGACACACAGTTGAGTAGGCGCCAAGCAAACTTGGCATATCGATGCGACGGGTAAGCGGATAGAAAAATGGAAAAAACCGAAGTAGTCATCTTGACCAAAAAGAGAATCCCGACCCTGCGTCCCATATCGATTGGCGAGTTGACTATAGAATCGAAAACAGCGGTTAAACACCTTGGCTTAATTTTCGACTCAATGATGAGCTTCTTTGAGCAAATCAAAGCAGCAGTGCACAAGGCTACAGCTGGAGTCTCGGCTTTGAGTCGGCTATTGGCGAATCTTGGAGGACCTACGTCTACTAGAAGACGTCTTTTTATAGGAGCTGATGCCCTTCACAAGGAGGTGCATCGTATGGGCCTTGCTTAAGTGTAGAGACAGGGAGCTTTACAAGTGGCATGGGTTTATCGCGCTATCTCAGTCCTGGGTGTGATAGTGATCGCGGGAGTGATCCCCATTGCCCTCCTTATCAAGGAGCGTAAAACTGTCTACCGTCGTAAGGTAGAAAAATTGAAAGAGGTGGTTGCCCGTGAAGAACCTCAACGGACCCTTACTGAGTGGCAACTCTCTTGGCAAAATGACCCAAGGCTGCCCCTTGGGGATTGCACGGCTCATTGACAATTTAGACCCATGGCTGGACCGAAGGCACGGTGAAATTGAATACTTCCTTACCCAACTTTTAAGTGGGCATGGAGGTGTTCAGTCTTTTGTCAGAGAGATGCTGAAGAGCGCTGGCAGTTGGAGTCGTGTTGCGAATTATGTTTGGGCTCTTCTTATTGCGAGGAAAATTGAACTCAACCGGTGGAGGGACCGGTTGGCAAAGGTTTCCCTGAACTAACAACTCTCCCTTACGTTGGTGAAAGGGATCAGGGGTCAGGGAGACTTGAAGGTTTCCAAAGCGAAAAACGAATATTGAATGCAACATTGTGAGGGTAGTTCTTGGTTAATGGTTTGAACTGGACCATTTAGTATATTTGACTTCAAGCCGCGATTGGGACAAATTTATGTAAAAACTATCAATAAAACAGAAAGTGAAATATATTCCCCTTTCTGGTTGTAGGTCCCATACTAAACTTCGTTTTGACTGATTTACTTTCAACCCTCTCTAGAATTGCAGGTAACACACACATAGTTCCCTAGGTATCATAGAATGAATCGGACTGAAATTAGTTACGTGAATATCTTACGAAGAAAATATTTTAATTTATTCCACTGCACAGGAGACGCTGATCAGGCTAAACCTAGAGGATGTATTCTTGCGAGGAAGAGTATGCACGCTTTCCAGTGCCCGGACCTGAGTTCTAGTGACCTAGTTGTGGTCAAGCTGGAGCAGGTGGGGGCAGAAAACGTGTATATTTTCTCGGCTTACATGGCTCACGACCGATCAGCTCCGCCAGAAGAACTACAACATCTGACGAACACCATAACAGCAAAGAGAGCCAACCTGCTGATAGGTTGCGACGCGAATGCAAGGCATATGTTTTGGGGCAGCTCCGAAATCAACGAAAGAGGTGAGACATTCTTTGATTTTATTATTACTTCAAATCTATCGGTGTGTAACAGGGGCAGTATATCAACCTTCCATTTCCCCTGCTCGGAGAATTGTGGCGCTTGGGAGGAGGTCCTTGATATCACCCTAATAACCGACAATGGGATTCTTAGGGTGGAGGACTGGAGAGTGTCTGACCAGAGATCCTGCTCTGACCACAGTTGGATACTCTTCAGTCTAGATATCGCCGCAGAGGTCTCAAAGCCCTTTAGAGACCCCAGGAGGATCGACTGGAGAAAGTTTGGTCAGGTAATTAAGAACAAACTCCCCGGTGCGCAAATTGGTAGGATTGGCACGGCAGACGAACTGGAGTCAAAGGTCGGGGCTCTGGAGAAGGCATTTGATACCGCCTTCAAAGTCTCGTGCCTTGCTAAGTACAGCAAAAAGACCCTGCCACCGTGGTGGAACGAAGATCTCTCTAGTCTCAGGAAGCTGGCCAGAGAAATCTTCAACATCTGCTATAGGCAAAAATACTGGCAGCCATACAAGGACTGCCTAAAGAAGTACAAGTCGCCCATCAGGACCACCAAGAGCCGGTCTTGGCTAGACTATTGTCAGAACATTGAAAGCACTAGTGAATCCGCGAGGCTCAGTAAGATTCTGTCCAAGGAACATAAGAGTCCATCCTTCCTTAAAAAGTCGGAAGGCTCCTCGACGGAATCTTCTAGCGAAACCGTGGAGCTGCTGGTGCAAACGCACTTTCCCTCCAGCGAGGAGGACTGTGAGTCAGAACCTCGCCTGGAGGGCTTGCGGCAACCCCAGCTGTGCGAGACTATCAAATTGGTAATTACCGGGGATAGGATCGGCTGGGCTATAAACAGCTTCTCCGCATACAAATCTCCTGGCCCAGATGGCATAATGCCAGTCATGCTACAGAAGCAGCAGGAAAGGGTTGTGCCGTGGCTTGTTGAGATTTACCGGAGCTGCATCACTTTCCTGAACGCAGTCCTGAAGGCGCGCACGAGTGGTTTTCATACCGAAAGCGGGCAGGCGCGGTCATGAGTCCACGAAGGACTTTCGGCCAATCAGCCTGACCTCCTTCGTGCTGAAGACCCTAGAATGCGTGTTGAACATTCACTTAAGGACGATTATGGAGAGAACGCCTTTCTCTAAGTCCCAGCATGCCTACCTCAAAGGAAAATCCACAGAAACCGCCCTCCACGAGATAATTGGCACGGTTGAGCGGTCGCTGCAATACAAGCAGTATTCCCTTGCTGCCTTCTTGGATATAGAAGGAGCTTTCAACAACATCAGGACCAACGCCATCAAGGAAGTCTTGACCGGTATTGGATTGGAGGGGTATCTCACGCATTGGATAATATCCATGCTGAGTACCAGGATAATCCAGTCCGATCTGGGAGGCAACCACTTGACCAGAGCTGCATAGCTGTGAACAGAGGCACGCCCCAGGGTGGTGCCATCTCACCGGTGCTCTGGTTAATAGTAATGGACAAAATTTTTGCGTACATTGGACAGCAGTGGGGTGAAGGTGGTGGCGTATGCCGACGACTTGGTGATATTAGTATCAGGGATGTCTCTGTCCATTATGAGCGACATCATGGAAGGAGCGTTGCGAAAGGTGTGCCTGTGGGTCGCAAGATGCGGACTCAGCATAAACCCAACCAAAACGCAAGGATACCTGAATTCCATCTACCACGGCTGAATGAACAAAGATTGGTTCTTTCCTCTAATGTAAAGTATCTGGGTGTAATCCTGGATTCTAAGCTAAATTGGAGGTTGAACATAAAACTGAGGGTTAAGAAGGCCTGTATAGCCTTCTATGCCTGTAAGAGAACCTTTGCAAAGAAATGGGGCCTCCGGCCGAAGATGGTTCTCTGGATGTACACCGCTGTAGTGGGTCAGATCGTGACGTACGGCTCTATTGTATGGTGGCAGGTTTTGAAGAAGAAATACAATAGAACGAAGCTTAATAGGATTCAAAGAACCGCGTGTGTAGGTGCTACGGGGGCTCTGCAGTCCTGCCCGGCAGATGCTCTCAATGGACTCCTGCATCTCCTCCCCCTAGACCTCCACATCAAATATGTTGCAGCGTGCAGTGCCGTCAGATTACGTGAGTCCGGATACTGGGCAGCGAAGTCCTACGGCCACACCAACATCCTAGATGAAATACCTCGAGAAATCTGGGCATCCCTCACGGACTATGTCACACGCAAGCTGAACTTCACGAGAAACTTTGCTGTGGACCTTCCAACCAGGGCAAAGTGGAAGACCGGCGGCGTGTTGCAAGACTATGACACGGTATTTTTTACGGATGGATTAAAGATGGCCTATGGAGTCGGCGCGGGGGTTTTCTCGAATACACACGGTGTATCCAAGTCGTATGGTCTCCCAGGTTTCACCAGTGTATTCCAGGCGGAAGTACTGGCGATATTGGAAGTCTGTCGATGGCTGGAGCGTGATTCGAGCCCCAAGCATAACACAGCCATTCTGACCGACAGCCAAGCGGCCATCAAGGCCTTGTACTCAACGACGACATCTTCCCGGCTGGTGGGGCAGTGCAGAGACGCGCTCAACCATATGGGCGGCATGCTCAACCTGTGCCAAGTCAAGGAGAATTTGGCCCGCTTATAACATAGCCCGATCACGAGAGCTCCTGTGCTAGACGCGTGCAAATGCATTCAAGATTACGGCGGTCTACACGGGGCACTGGCCCATAGGGGACCATGCCGCTAGGTTCGGCTTACCCTACAACTCGCATTGCCAAAGCTGCGGAGAAGGAAGGGAAACCCTCATGCACTTTCTCTGCGATTGCCCAGCTCTGGTTAGAGTCAGGCTGCGGACACTAGGTAAACCATTCTTTGGGGACCTCAGCGAGATTTCTAGTTACAGGGTCGGAGAGCTGCTTTCCTTCGTGAATGCTACGGGCTGCCTCTGAAGATCCGAGCCAGCTGGACTCTGCTTCCCTGCTCCCATAAGAGCAGTCACGGCCTTAGGAGTTTGTGATATCAAAACGGCCCACCAAAGCGCTAATTGGGCTCCTCGGATAATAATTTAGTGGCACCAGCATACCATATTCTTAATCGTCAATCAGGAAAAGGTTCTGAGCCCAAAAAAGATATATGATTATTGCTGAAATTAAATTAAATCTCAGTAACACACGATAGAGCAAGGACATCTACGAATTAGCTAATAGTGAAAAAGTCCCGGAAATGTTTATGCAGCTGCAGATAAAAACTAAATCATTTATCTACTGAACGAATGGGCTATTTGCATCTAGTTCTTCCTGCAACAGATAAAATTCCAACCATTCAAGGCAATCTTCATCTGCACGGTCTTTGTGACAAAATTCAAACTTGATTTATCGAGGCTCCGGCCAGAATAAGGAAGTGTTTTCCAATAGAAAAGAATATGCGGAACAATAAAGTTTTGATGCGCAAATCCATAAGATAAAATATTGATTACTTGATACTCCAAGAACCTTCTAATATGTCACTAGAAATCCTCCCCAAACTAGATACCAGCATGTTGTCAGACGACTCCATTTCAAATAGTTTGGAAAAACATTTTTTTGCAAGCGGTTCATTTTCTTAACTTGTTTTGGAGACCTTTCTAACAGTGAATTGAAAAGAATCTTTAGATCGAACCCCACTGAGCTGTTCGAGAATGCGGCGGACTTCTCAGGTGCTCTGTCTGTGTTTGTCCTTGACCAATGTTCGAAATTGATGAATAATTGGTACAGTGCGAACTACTTACTACGAATGGTTACAAATCGGACAATTCGGAAAAACTCAGCTTCGTCGGAAAATTGCCTTCACCTTCACGGTGCAATCTGTTCGGTGATACATAGATACATAGCCTTGACTGACCATCGAGCTTTGGAGAGATTATTAGACCCACCGTTCGGTTCTTGCACAAAAAAACTCCACGCTTGAAAGATTGAGTATACAAGACAGCCCGAAGTAAAGCGGTCAATGATTTGGCACAACAAACGCACAGAAGTACATACGCTTTCATTAGACATAGATATTTCCAAGTGATTTGTCTTGCGGCGTTACGTAATTTGGCTGCCATTAGTCAGCTGTTGAGAGTTAACTCATAGGTGAACTATCCACCATTCAGTGCTGCATCTTGAAACCGGATTAAGTAGCCTAAGCCGCAGATAGTAGTTGGCTGTAAGCGAGACTTGCTTTAAAGAAGCTGCAGGAAAGTCTGTACTGAGGAGCCTTGAACTCGTAACCGTCTGAACTGAAAAATTGTCAAGGCTGGAGTTCCATCCAGTGCAGGAAGAAAGTGCTTTTTCGGCGCAATGAATATGGAAAGTCCAATTTTTTGATTTCTGAAACTATCTACGTGTTATTTGAGAGGAGTTACAAATTCAACTTTGGATAGTAGTCGAACGTTTTATGTTTTAGATACACAAATTGCAACCAGATACTATTACAATTGAGCGTCTTTTTTACATTAAATTTTGCAGAAGGTCATGTACGTTACGAGACTCCGCGAAGACGTAGGAGATGACTTGCAATTAGAAATCAATACATCTTGGACCATTACAGATTAGATGGAAATAAAAAAATCACATGCAACACTATTTGTTCCAAGGGTACATTGGTTACGAAGAGATTGTAGGAGCGATGTACATATGTATCTTTTCAGGTCATTGAAATTTATCACGACGGAGATTATTAAAATCAGTAATGAAAGTGGTACTGCCGAGTTAAGGTACCCATCGTAAAAATATCTATCAGTGCAACGCTACTTTGAGACTATCTTAATCTTACTAACTATGCGGAACGGACCGTCCACTTTTAATTATTCTTCCTAGATATCATGGCTGTAATTATCTTTTTCCTTCACTAAATGCATATTTAATAATCGTTGCCCTAGTCTGGAATCAAATCTGTTGGCGTTGGACTACATACTAAATATCGCCATTGGATTTGTAATAAGATAATGGGAGTCGAGAGTGGTTTTTTTAGTTTTTCCGGAATCAGAAAAAAAGATTTTAAAGATTTTTGCGGAACCAATCTTGAATCTATAAAAACTGCATACGTCTAATGGTTGTAAACGCAATGATGTAAATAATACTCCGATTTTTGTGGGCTTATACTCGTTTCGTAATTGCTTGTCACGTAATCCATTAGATACGTACTCTCCTCGCTGATCTAGAAAGTATCTTAAAGAGGACCAAATTCATGAGTGTATTCAAATACTTTGTGACATATTTGGGTACCCACGAGGAGATTTCCTGTAATATTCAAGTGGCTCTACTAACCTAGAAATATTTGTAAATTTTAGTTTACGCATATGCGTCTCCAGTACCTCATTTGTTATGCGCAGAAGTGAATTTGCGATCTTATGTGAAAAGTTATGTAGCATTTCGTACAAAATTTGAGTAAGATTGAGAGTATCTACTTGGTCTGAAGTTGCAAGCCACTGAAAAAGGGACGTTTTTACAGTCAACTCGGCATTTTTCTGATGCATAGCGAGGAACATTTCAACCTAGGCCTGCCTTAGTAAGGAACTCCAGACACCCCGGTTTTGGGCCGATAATCTCCAATTAGACATCTCTAAAAGCTGTCTGGCATCCTGACCTATGCCATCGCCTCATCTCAGGCAGGGTCTGCCTCGTCTTCATTTTCTTCTACAGATATTGCCCTGATAGACGTTCCGGGCTGGATCATCCTCATCCATACGGATTAAGTGACCCGCCCACCGCAAGATTTTATTCATAACCAGGCGGTCAGATTATCATTAATTTCATCGTTATAGAGGCTACGGAATCGTCCATTCCCTTGTAGGTCACGAACATTTTTTCGGAGGATTCTTCTCTCGAACGTGGCCATCATCATCAACGGCGCAACAACCGGTATCCGGTCTAAACCTGCCTAAATAAGGAACTCCAGACATCCCGGTTTTGCGCCGAGGTCCACCAATTCGACATCCCTAAAAGCTGTCTGGCGTCCTGATCATCGATGCTCGCCTGTCACCACTGAACCGCAAGCCATACCTGCGGTCTTCCCGACCTCATATTGCCCGAGCGCCGAACTAATATCATTTTCATTACTTTACCAAAATGTAAGGGGTCTAAAGACCATGCTGAAGGGTTTCGAGCTGCCTGCCTTAGCATTCCAACATCACGTCATCTGCATTTCGGAAACCCGGTTAGATGGATTTTAAGATTTCGAGCTCCTCGAAGGTCACTAGGCGTAGCTGTAGGTGCCCTAATAGCTATTAAGTCCCCTCTCTGTGCCGAAATCATCGTTTCCTCCTCCTCCCTCTCCTACGATTCTGGCAACATATGAGTCATTCCGCCAAACGTATGCCACTTTATTGTAACCTGTGTATTTTTTTCCTGCCGCAGCCCCCTTCTCTATACAAGGATTTCTTCGACAGATTATCAGAACTCCTAATCATTTTGTTCCCCGCACTTCCTTTCATCCTCTGTTGCGAATTTAATCTTCCTATACACTCCTGGACTACTGATCTCGGCCTTCCCTCCCTGGTTAATAACCCCCTCCTCCCTTCCCTTACTTTATCCACTTTCATGTACACCTGTGCCGCCCTCCAATTTAACCTTTCTAGAAACCACTTAGATCGCACTCTTGATCTTATCCTCTCTAAATTTCCTGTTTGTTGCCTTTCCCAATCTCCTCATGCCCCTTCTTAGGTTGCCCTAGACGACCACCATCCTGTTCTCGAGTTTGATATTCAGATACCCCAACCCCATTTCCTTGTCACGTGCAAGACTGATCTGAACTCCGCCCTAGCGACAATCAACTGGGTTCCCCCCCCCCCTCACCATAAAC
The DNA here is from genome assembly GCF_905115235.1 of Hermetia illucens. NCBI lineage: Eukaryota > Metazoa > Arthropoda > Insecta > Diptera > Stratiomyidae > Hermetia > Hermetia illucens. Next base: position 3,729,178 of record NC_051851.1, on the reverse strand, counting down.
GTGTGACCAAGCACTCGCTTCTATACCACTTTATCTGAGCTTCTTCCCTGTTACGTCCCCACTTCTCCTAACTGCTAGGGCTTTTACCCTGTCTGATTCACCACTGAAATCCAAAAAAAACTTCGTTAAAAACACACTGCGAGAAAAAAGATTCTGTCAAGTCAAATCCTTAATACGTAAGTCCAGAAACGAATTTCTGACTAGTGTTGAAGATTCACTGGAGGGCGGAGAAATTAAATTTTTCTGATCCTACATTCGCAACTCTCGCTGTCCTTCCCAGCTATTCTCCTTTCTATTAAATTCTATGGCTCCTAAGCTACCTCCCACAACTCTCTTGTGATTTACTCTGCCGGCACGTTTTCTCAGTCTATGTTCTTTTTGCTTCCTCCTTTCCCTCCCGCAAGTGAACGCAGCCTGCCCCCATTGTCCACCGTTCCCCTCTTTATCCTTCATCACCATCAATGGCGCAACAACCGGTATCCGGTCTAGGCCTGCCTTAATAATCCCGGATTTGCGCAGAGGTCCACCAATTCGATATCCCTAAAAGCTGTTTGGCGTCCTGACCTACGCTCCATCTTAGGCAGGGTCTGCCTCGTCTTCTTTTTCTACCATAGATATTGCCTTTATAGACTTTCCGGGTGGGATCATCCTCATCCATACGGATTGAGTGACCCGTCCACCGTAACCTATTGAGCCGGATTTTATCCACAACCGGACGGTCATGGTATCGCTCATAGATTTCGTCATTGTGTAGGCTACGGAATCGTCCATCTCCATGTAGGGGGCCAAAAATTCTTCGGAGGATTCTTCTCTCGAACGCGGCCAAGAGTTCGCAATTTTTCTTGCTAAGAACCCAAGTTTCCGAGGAATACATGAGGACTGGCAAGATCATTATCTTGTACTGTAAGAGCTTTGACCCTATGGTGAGACGTTTCGACCGAAACGGTTTCTATAAGCTGAAATAGGCTCTTTTGGCAGCCAACAGCCGATTGTGAAGATCATTTGTTGATGTTTCATCTCCAGGATCCCTGTTTACTGCGGGTATTGCGGTAATAAGGGTTCCATCCCTACTTGGTTGTTAAAATTCCCAAGTATGATTTGGAAAGCATACTTGGGGCAGACTTCTAGTGTCCGCTCAACTGCCTCGTAGAAGGTATCCTTCTCCGACTCTGCAGTCTCCTCTGTAGGGGCGTGAACATTTATGAGGCTTATCTTTGGAGAGTGCGTAACCTTTCGCTCATATTTTCAAAGCCGAGAACAACAGGTTTCACTTTTTGAATGACTAAGAACCTTACCCCAAGCACATAGTTTACTGGATGCCCGCTACAATTAATGGTTTAGCGGTTCTTCTTTAGAAAACCGACCCCTGTGCATTTCTTGCAGGGAGGTTCATCATCATCAACGGCGCAACAACCGGTATCCGGCCTAGGCCTGCCTTAATAAGGAACTCTAGACATCCCGGTTTTGCGCCGAGGTCCACCAATTCGATATCCCTAAAAGCTGTTTGGCGTGCTGACCTACGCCATCGCTCCATCTTAGGCAAGGTCTGCCTCGTCTTTTTTTTCTACCATAGATATTGCCCTTATAGACTTTCCGGGTGGGATCATCCTCATCCATACGCATTAAGTGACCCGCCCACCGTAACCTATTGAGCCGGATTTTATTCACAACCGGACGGTCATGGTATCACCTTATTCTTCTTCGTGTTTGACCAGTGCGGTTTGATGTTGTTGGTTGATTCGTCTTCGATGCTGACGTTGCCACCATATATTTTGTCTTGCCTTCATTGATGTGCAGCGCGAGATCTCGCGCCGCCTGCTCGATCTGGATGAAGACAGTTTGTACGTCTCGGGTGGTTCTTCCCATGATGTCGATATCGTCAGCATAGGCCAGTAGTTGGGTGGACTTAAAGAGGATCGTACCTCTTGCATTTACCTCAGCATCACGGACCACTTTCTCGAGGGCCAGGTTAAAGAGGACGCATGATAGGGCATACCCTTGTCGTAGATCGTTGTTGATGTCGAATGGTCTTGAGAGTGATCCTGCTCCTTTTATCTGGCCTCGCACATTGATCAGGGTCAGCCTAGTCAGTCTTATCAATTTCGTCGGGATACCGAATTCTCTCAAGGCCGTGTACAGGTTTACCCTGGCTATGCTGTCATAGGCGGCCTTGAAGTCGGCTGTAATTCCATCGGCTCCTGGCGACTTATGGTTTTTAAGTCGATGAATTGCACGGACTATTTCTAGGACTAGGTCTTTGTGGCCGTATCAATGATGACGTCCTTCAGGTGGTTGTGAAGATCATTTCTTGATGCTTCATCTCCAAGATCTTTGTTGACTGCGGTTATTGCGCGATCCATTTCGCCCTTATAGGTGTCGCGGAGGGCTGTGTTGTGAATGGTTTCAGTATTCACTCACACCTGATTGTCAGAGGGGATTGTAGGTGGTGTCGTAATTCGAGCTCAGAGCATTATGCCAACTAGATAGTGATCCGAGTCTATATTGGCCCCCCTATATGTGCTGACATTCATCAAGGCTGAGAGGCAGCGGCGTTGAATCAGCACGTGGTCAATTTGGTTGAAAGTGGTCCCATATGGGGAGACCGACGTATGTTTGTGGGCCGCTTGTCGCGCAAAGTAGGTACTTCCAACTACAATTTCGTGTGACACTGCTATTTGAATAATCCGCAGTCCGTTATCATTTGTATTTTGATGTAAGCTATGGGAGCCAACAAATCGTCTGAATACGAGCTCCTTTTGTCGGTTCGCAACATCGGTTTTCCATCCGGTTCCGGTTCTTTTTTGTCTTTGATGGACAGGACCGCCTCCTCTTGTTGCTTTGCAGTTGAGAGTGGACATTCCACAGTACTCACTCCTTCATCAACAGCGTCAGTTCGGATAGGGTGGACAGGAAAAAGTGCCTATACGATTTTTTCCATTTTCACACCTTCCATAGAACAGTGCGACCATTGGGTACCGGATTTTTTGGAAACTGGCTTATACACGAGGCTCCATGGCTTTCTGTTTACGACATTGATTAGCCCCTGCCAGCAGCGTGCCTTCTGTCTGTTGATTTCGTGGCGGGGTTCCTTTTTTCCCACTCTTATACTCTGCAATTCTGAGCGTCACCTCGTCTTGCGCCCTGGGCAATTCACCGAAGCCTGAAGCAATTCGTTCATAGGGTGCAATTTCAGTTGTCTACCAGTCATCATCATCAACGGCGCAACAACCGGTATCCGGTCTAGGCCTGCTTTAATAAGGAACTCCAGACATCCCGGTTTTGCACCGAGGTCCGTCTACCAGTACACTGGTAATTTTCCGGGACGCAGTTTCCTTTTGGGAGCCGATGCATTGCAAGCTGCGGTAATAATATGATAAATGAACTAGCGATTCAGTTGCGGTTCTTCTATCTATGATATGTCTGGGCCTTATCGCTGATTTTCCCCTCTTCAGAGAGTTTTGAGAAATTAAGCAACGTCGATTTTCCCGATGCTCCACCCGGTAGGTGTTTGCTGGGGGGCAGAACGTTGGGAAGAGCCGTTTGTCACTTCGAAGCAAATGTACTGATGATCACTGGCCGAGAAATCTGCCAGAAACTTCCGTCGTTGCATCGCTGATACCAAGGACTTCTTTGCAAAAGTTACGTCAGGAATAATACCTTCTCAACCAGGGTGTGGGAATGTCAGAGTGCTATGGGTATCCAGCACAGTAAGTCCTGCCCTGGTGGCCATCTCTAAAATATGTATGTCTCGAAAATTTGGTTGGTTCCTTGAAGGCATCTCAGAACCGGGGATATGAGTCATACTTCTTTTTGCAGACTGCGATCCTTGCAAAGGACACAGCGCTTTGTCGAATCACAAGTCTTCGCTTTGCGTCCGGGTTCGCTGCACTTGTAACACAATGTGCTTTTTTCTTGCCTCTTATCAGTTCTACTACATATGCCCAGCACTTGAAACAGAAGATTGGAACTGCCTTCACCTTATTCTGCAAATAATCCACCCGATCTTTATTTTCAAGCAATAGTTGGCTCATTATTTCTTCCCAGGGACAGTGAAAATGGCTAATAATTGTCCTCTGGATTTGACAGACGTAACTCCTACCTTAAGGTTGCCCACAGTTGGGCAATTCCTTTTTATTGCCTCCTCCACCTCTTCCGTAGTAGTGAGACAATCCAGATCTATTATTTTAAGGATTCCCATGGGTGCTAGACTGGAAAGCACTGCTTTCGTGCCTAGAATGCTATGGATTGTCTCCCATAAAGTAGTCCTCTTTTCGGTCCTCTGACCGTGGTTTGCCTTTTCTCTACTTCTTTGACGTTGATATTGTAGTCGACTTCGACTTTGCTGTGAAGTCAATGCTACCACTATTAAACTTAGGTTGTTATTGCTGAATTTTCTCCTATTTTCGACGCTGCTTGGGTAGCACCTCGCGGAATTCTTCCTGCTGCGTCCTCGTCGGCAAATCCCCGCTGTTTTCCCGTCGCCTCTTTTTTCGATTTTTTGTTCTTCCTTTGGCGAGCTGAAGGCACTGTGTTTTGCGCAACTAAGGACTGCACTAGCGATTTGCTTTTCCTCAACTCCTCTTCGACTGTCATCCAGAAGTTTTGCTGATATGCAATAAGGTCTAGCTGTTCTTCCATCTCTATTATTCCATTTTTGGCACCCATGGAGATGCAGCCTTCATTTGCCGTAAGACTACTCCACACTTCTTGAGCATCCTTTCTTCTTCTATTTTTGTCTTTCGGATGGCATCCATCCTCTCTGGTGAGATGACATGCTTTTCCACGTGATTGGAGAGTTCGTCACCATTTTTTCATGACAGTGGGGTGTCACGCAGCTCTTAGTTTCTCACCTTTTCTTATTACCCTTTTTCCGAACTCTAATTCGATGGCGTCTCTCGTTTCTGGTCACCAGGATTCTTAGCCTCTACGGTCTCATTACATTTTTCACTTCTAACGGCCGTCACCGTCGGGGTAGTATGGCTTTCTACTTTTTCAGTAGGTGACCATCGTAACTTGGGGTTTCGTGCATGGGCATTTATAGTGGGATCTCTCATTTCATCATCATCATCATCATCATCATCATCAATGGCGCAACAACCGGTATCCGGTCTAGGCCTGCCTTAATAAGGAACTCCAGACATCCCGGGTTTGCGCCGAGGTCCACTAATTCGATATTCCTAAAAGCTGTCTGGCGTCCTGACCTACGCCATCGTTCCATCTTAGGCAGGCTCTGCCTCGTCTTCTTTTTCTACCATAGATATTGCCCTTATAGACTTTCCGGGTTGGATCATCCTGATCCATACGGATTAAGTGACCCGCCCACCGTAACCTATTGAGCCGGATTTTATCCACAACCGGACGGTCATGGTATCGCTCATAGATTTCGTCATTGTGTAGGCTACGGAATCGTCCATCCTCATGTAGGGGGCCAAAAATTCTTCGGAGGATTCTTCTCGCGAACGCGGCCTAGAGTTCGCAATTTTTCTTGCTAAGAACCCAAGTTTCCGAGGAATACATGAGGACTGGTAGGACATAGTCTTGTACAGTAAGAGCTTTGACCCTATGGTGAGACGTTTCGAGCGAAACAGTCTTTGTAAGCTGAAATAGGCTCTATTGGCTGACAACAACCGTGCGCGGATTTCATCATCGTAGCTGTTATCGGTTGTGATTTTCGACCCTAGATCGGAGAAATTGTCAACGGTCTCAAAGTTGTATTCTTCTATCCTTATTCTTCTTCGTGTTTGACCAGTGCGGTTTGATGTTGTTGGTTGATTCGTCTTCGGTGCTGACGTTGCCACCATAAATTTTGTCTTGCCTTCATTGATGTGCATCCCAAGATCTCGCGCCAATCAGCGCCTGCTCTATCTGGATGAAGGCAGTTTGTACGTCTCGGGTGGTTCTTCCCATGATGTCGATATTGTCAGCATAGGCCAGTAGTTGGGTGGACTTGAAGAGGATCGTACCTCTTGCATTCACCTCAGCATCACGGATCACTTTCTCGAGGGCCAGGTTAAAGAGGACGCATGATAGGGCATCCCCTTGTCGTAGACCGTTGTTGATGTCGAATGGTCTTGAGAGTGATCCTGCTGCTTTTATCTGGCCTCGCACATTTGTCAGGGTCAGCCTAGTCAGTCTTACTAATTTTGTCGGGAAACCGAATTCTTTCATGGTCGTGGACAGTTTCACCCTGGCTATGCTATCATAGGTGGCTTTAAAGTCGATGAACAGATGGTGCAACTGTTGTCCATACTCCAACAGTTTTTCCATCGCTTGCCGCAGAGAGAAAATCTGATCTGTTGCTGATTTGCCTGGAGTGAAGCCTCTTTGGTATGGGCCAATGATGTTCTGGAGAATATCTTATAGATGGTACTCAGCAACGTGATACCTCTATAATTGCCGCACTGTGTGATATCTCCCTTTTTATGTATGAGACAGATAATGCCTCGTCGTCAGGCATTGATTCGCTGTCCCATACCTTGAGCACAAGTTGATGAACCACTTGGTGTAATTAGTCGCCTCCATATTTAACCAATTCGGCTGTAATTCCATCGGCTCCTGGCGACTTATGATTTTTTAGCCGATGAATTGCACGGACTGTTTCTCCTAAACTTGGTGGTGCCAGTATTTGTCCGTCGTCTTCAGTTGGCGGGACCTCCAACTCGCCGATGTTCTGGTTGTTCAGTAGCTCATCGAAGTACTCAACCCATCGCTCTAATATGCCCATTCTGTCGGAAATCAGATTTCCCCCTTTGTCTCGGCAGGATGAGCATCGAAGTGTATAAGGTTTCCTGCTGACTTGTTGGTAAAACTTCCGCGCCTGGTGCGGTTGCTCCCTGTACTTTTCTAGTTCACAGACTTGTTGGTTCTCCCAGGCTTCCTTTTTCCGTCTGTGAAGTCGCTTCCTCGCTCGATGCAGTTCGTGATAAGTCTCTGCGCGTGCCCGCGTTTTTTTGAGAACGCAACATTAATCGGTATGCGGCATTCTTCCGTTCCGTTGCTAGCTTACATTCATCGTCAAACCAGCCGTTCCGACTCCTTTTGCGGCTGGGGCCAAGTATATTTGTGGCCGTATCCATGATAACGTTCTTCAGGTGATTGTGAAGATCATTTGTTGATGCTTCATCTCCAGGTCCTCTGTTGACTGCGGTTATTGCGGCATCCATTTCCCTCTTATAGGTGTCGCGGAAGAAAGTGTTGTGGATGGCTTCAGTATTTACTCTCACCTGATTGTCAGAGGGGATTCTAGGTGGTATTGTTATTCGAGCTCGGAGCACCATGCCAACGAGATAGTGATCCGAGTCTATATTGGCCCCCCTATATGTTCTGACATTCATCAAGGCTGAGAGGTGGCGGCGTTCGATCAACACGTGGTCAATTTGGTTGAAAGTGGTCCCGTCTGGAGAGGCCCACGTATGTTTGTGAACCGCTTTCCGCGCAAACCAGGTACTTCCAACGACCATTTCGTGTGACCCTGCTATTTGAATAGTCCGCAGTCCGTTATCATTTGTATTTTCGTGTAAGCTACTTGGCTGTTAAAATCCCCAAGTATGATTTTGATATCATATCTGGGAAAGGCTTCGGGGGTTCGTTTTACTGCCTCGTAGAAGGTATCCTTTCCCGACTCTGCAGTCTCCTCTGTAGGGGCGTGAACGTTGATGAGGCTTATATTTCTAGACTTGCCTCGCAAGCGCAGAGTGCATAGCCGTTCGCTTATGTTTTCAAAGCCGATAACAACAGGTTTCATTTTTTGGCTGACTAAGAAACCTACTCCGAGCACATGGTTTACTGGATGACCGCTATAATATATGGTGTAGTGGTCTCTTCTCCAGGAAACCGGTCCCTGTCCATCGCATCTCTTGCAACGCTGTTATATCAGCGTTATATTGGGACAGGGTATCGGCTAGCTGCTCATCAGCTTCATCTCTGTACAGGGAGCGCACGTTCCATGAGAAAGTGCGCAAATCGTTATTCCGTGTTCTTTGCCGGGTCCGTCGTTTTAAAATCCGTCCTGTCCGAGGCTCCTGTTGTGGCTTCGTAACGAGTTGTTTTCCGTGTAGGGTTGTCAGCCCTACCCAACCCCCAACCTGGAGGACCAGTTGGTACAATTTGTCCCGTTTTTAGGCGCGGGAGACTCGCCTTCATCCTTCTCCGTCTGCAGCTTTTCGTTAAGAAAGAGCTCCCAGCGGTCACCACGTGGAGGTGGAGATAGGGTTTGGTAGTAGAGCTGTTGGTGTTGGTTCAGCAGGCATTTCCCAGGTTTTATGCTCCATCGTGGATATCAATCCACGTTTCGCCCTGGGGCCTATACTACCCTTTGACCACCCTTGTCTTTATACAGGCCCAAATCGCTACATTGCATTGCTTTCTTTCCAGGTGATTAAGGATGTGGTCTTACAGGTAATGGATTATCTGTTCGGTGCTAGTGCCTGTTGAGTTGAATTGATGAAGTTGGAGATACCGTCAGGACCCGATGATTTGTTGTTGTTTAACCGAATGATTGTAATTTCAACCTCTTCTTAGGAGGTAAAGAAGGGGGCGAACGAGCCGATTCTGACTGTGTTAGCCGGGCGGCTGGGTGAAAAAGGCATTGGTAAAACCCTTAAAAACTCAACATGTTATCGTTGACAGAAGTGGCGACTACCAAGTTCCAGGGCGATTTGGTGATTTAGCTCTAAAAAATTTCTCAGATGAGTTGAACTGAAGATTTCCTATTTTTATCGGAGAGTAGTTGTTTGTTTTTTGTTTCTTCCAGCCAGCCGATTAATTATTGAGAAAACTTGGGAGCCAGGTTTGAGGGATTTGAGAAATTTCTTGTTGGAAGCATACAGTTAGGATCTAATAGCTCCATTCATTCTGCTGGACAGGTTTTTAATGATTTCGGAGGGGAGACGGTAGTCAGAGTTGCATTTGTTATGTAGTCGGGGAAAAATAATCTTTTCATCTGCTGCAGTAATTTGCTCCTGTCGCGGACTATGAGGAGTATTGAGAGAGAAAAACACCCGTATTTGTAGTAGCCAGGTTCCTTGTTAGGAGCATGTTTGTCAATTCTGGTTGAATGAATCTAACTGCCTAGCTCATCATTGGTGCGAATGCGCGATTTGCCCAGAGGAGGACCCAGCGCACTGGTTAGGTCGCGTTCAAAATTGTCGCAGTTTTTCAGATTGACAGTTAGTCAGATTGAAGGATCTGCATTTATACGGATAGGGGAGGGAAAGGAGAATTTGCTGTAAATGCATAGAGACTGATTGCATGATGGTAGGAGTAAGTTGCCAATGAGGAGCAGCTAGTGACACCGGATGAGAGATTGGACGAGATTATAAAGCCGTCGAGGAAGGAGGTTCCTGATGGAAAGATTGGTACTCCCACGGTGTCCGCGCTAAGAAATGGGCCTGATTGGAACTGAGTAACTCCAAGTTACATGACTGGTGTTAAGGTCACCAAAGCGTCAAAACTGGTCGCGATTTCCCAGAATTTGGAAAGAATGGGAGTAAAGTAGCGACCTGTAATGCCCAGGAAGTAGAGAGAGCCGATTGGGACTCGAAGGACGCCGCCACTGTCAAGTAGTCTGGCAACTGCGGCTTAAGCAAGGAGCAGTGAGGAACAGGGGGTCCAGCTGGAATGAGGCAAAGGGCCAGTCGGCGAGTCACAAACAGCGAAGAGTCTGCCTAGTTGGCAGGGGGAGAGAACCAAGTCAGGCGGAAGTGCGAGACACTTTTAGCTCTCTTTTTAAGTTCGATTGATTCCAACCTAGGGCGACATTTGAAGACTCTTTATCGACGTTGTCTTGGACAGTCAATCGAGAGCAATCCGTAGAGGCGTATGGGCCGCGCATTTGACACATCTGAATTGTTGGTAGTTAAAGCACTGAGTGACATCCCCTTTCCTGGGTGTCTCGTAGCTGATCCGCTGGTGAAGGAGGATTTTTAGTTTAGAGACTATTGTGGCACCTGCCTCGGAATATGGCACCTGCCTACGAAAAAGGTTTAAGTTGGTATCATTGGCCTGCTACCAATGGGTGGAGAGACATGAATCGGCGTAGCCTATGCTAACTTCTTAATTTTTGTTGTCCCGTCGTCAGAAGTGTATTCGTGAGGGGAGATTCCTCTGAAAATGAGGGTTGGCCTGTTTTGTGTGTTAGGAAAATTGAGCCGGACTTTGCTGCTTGTCGGCAGGCAGATTACTAATTTCGAATTTTACGATTTTGCCTATTTATTTTTTAACTAGAGGTAGTGCCCTGGCAGTCAAACCAAACAAAAAAATATAGGCGAGAGAAAATAATTTTTACTACTATCCTTAACTACCGCCCCATTTCGAAGTTCCGGGTAGTGTGTCGGTCGCTTCGTGGAGGAGTTCGTTGCCTGGGAGGAGAAGGTAACGATGCCTGTTTGCTGGCACCTCGGTGTCAGAGATGCCAGAAGCCGTTTGTTTTCGCTTGTAGGCAGACTTACCTGAGGCAAGTTTGAATTCGTCTTGAAGCCCGTGAATAAAATTGATACTTCACCGTTCCGAGTGTCTGTCTGGTCACCAAGAAGGAAGGGTGGGCAGTCTTCCTTAACCATGTCTTCGGTCGTAACACCCTTGGCGGCCGGATGCAGATGTTGTCTGATGTTGTTAGAAATGAGCTGTCCGTGGACCGCGAGGGTGAATGCTGGTTCCGCGTCCACTCTATGCAGGGATTTAGCATCTTTCGAGAAAAAGTGGGTTCCACACTCACAGTGAGAGTTGCATTATTTCAAACTTTCCAAAATTGTGTATTGCTTATGATGGTACCAAATTTTATCCCTCTAGGATGAACTTAAGGGTTTTTTTCGGATAAATCTCCAGAAGGTAATATGCTGTTATTAACTTTATTTGAGCAGGTATCGAAATAGGATGTATTTTCAGGTCTAGATTTTGTATATTATTTTTCGCTTGGATATGCTCTGAGAATGAGCCTTTGAGGTTCTCTTTTTATCTTGGCTCCCTCTGGCCATAAAAATGGAGGATACCTTTTTTGTATTATGGGCTCTGCTGGTTTATAAAGTATGAAGGAAGAGGAAAAATTCAAAGGAACAACAAACTTAGCTGCAATCCATTTCATTAAAAAAAAAATCAAAGAAAGAAGAATAATCAAATGAAAGAACGAGAAAAAAAACAATAGTTCAGGAGAAATTCAAGAGAAGTTGAACGAAAAAAAGGAAATAAATGAAAAAGGGTAAGAAAAAAAATGAAACATAAAACTAGTTGGGAAACCGTAAGCTTACTGTATGAAAGGTTTTGTGTATTCCTTATTATTTATTTATTATTCGGTATAAGAAAATTGCACCGGAAAATGTAGTGTTTAATTTAATTTAATTCCTTTCCGTCTGAAACTCTACCAAGACTGACTGTCGCCCTCAAACAGGTTTACATTCTGATCGTGATCCAGCTAGATCTCAGCATACGCGTGCGCATTTCGCTTTAGCTAGAAACAAGCATTAGAATTGCATTTCGCAAAATGCAACATGATTTAGAATTATGGGTGGAAAGCAACAATAAGGGTGAACGAACATTCTCTTTTGAAATGTTAGCCATTTTTCTATATTAACCTTGAAATGATCAAATAAATTTTATTGTTTTGTGAGAAGTTAATAAGATACTTGAAAATTCATTGTTTTTCGATTAGTACTTGACCAGTTTCGTTATGATTTTGAACATCAAGTTCAGGATCCTTGCGATAACTTTAATTGGTACTTTGCCAGTATTAGGGCTAAGTTGATGTACCCAAAATTAATTGCCTTCAAAAAGAAAAAGAGGGAAAGCAGAGGTTCCAAAAAAGGCTTCAAAATGTTCTAATTCATCTTAGTTTGTTTCACGTTTCGATGAACCTAGGGTGCCCCCATTTTATGCTAGTTTTCACTGGACTCCATAACACAGAAACTATGAAGGAGACTTGTTCCAGAAATCCACTATTGGCAATATCATACATAATTCAAAATTCTGCAATTAATCATGACACAGTGTTCAATCGACATCATTCCTTCATTTAAAATGCAAAAGATACGTAGAATCTTCTCGAAGTTCTTTATTGCCTGAATCATTGTTTATAAAGTTGTAATTTGCGACTATTCCCCCCTACGAGGTACATGTATTTTGTTTGTCAATGGAATTTTTTAAGATACAATTTCCAAGCGCTAGATCGCTAACAAGAAAACCAGATATAGATGTAACTTATAAACAACCCAATTTAAAAAAAAAAAAACACCGTAATAATCCTAATACAAGAATGCTATCTAACATGTTGCGTTCAAAACAATGCTAGAAAAAACATCTCGTTGTGAACATACTGGCAAACATTTTTTCAGATATTTTTTTGCGGCTGGTTCAACGTTCTAATGAGACGAGCCTATAAAGAGCTCCATCCGCACTTTTTCAATGACACGAATATGATAATATCACGATGAGTGTGTAAAATCCACAAATTATCAATTCAATTACGTTCCAACTACAATTCATCAACTCCGTCATCGTCATCGTCGAAGTTATCGGGAAAATAATAAAGTCCAACAAAAAGCCAATAATTTGAATGCTAAAAGATAATTTTTAGAACCGGATTTTCAGCGTAAACTTTGGACCGGGTCCAGATTGCTTAAAGCCATGTACCCTGATGATGTGAAAAACAACCCATGCGAGGATGATCAGCGAGATACTTTGCCCTCAACGAAATCTGGATTGCTCCAATATCTTTCACTGCACGAAACTTGTCCCATTGGGTTAGGCTGTTTGGTTGCAAAACCTTAGATATAAATTAATCTAAAATCGATTAACTGACCTTGTCCAGAGTGGGCTTTGCGAGATGATTGTGCTAATTAAATTCTGTGGATTTCCTAAGCGTTTTTCGGAGCAAAAGTCAGACCTGGGAATTACCAGTTTGCGAGTATCAGTATCAGTCCCAATGAACTTGAACGAAGTATCTTCTTTGTTGAACTTTCCACAGGTTAGATGTATTTCTGATAAACTTATTATGACTAGTCAGCAACGAGGTTACATTAGTATCTTTCCTGGAACACTAAAAATGAACTTCTAGTATTTGGATTGCGCAAACTATCTCGTTTCTAATTATGCCATTTACAGCGAGAAATTTGAAAAATTCACGCCAAAATATGCCTAGAAACTGAATGTTGAAAACATCTCATTGATTTCAATAGTTTTTTTTGTCAAGGACGCTGATTTCAATGTTAATTTCCGCCGGAATCTGAATTCCTTGATGCTTCTTATGAGACAACCTTAAGATGTTGTTTAACAGTGGAACTGCCCTAGCAACAACTTAATTTTCTTTGTTATCTGAATACTAACATTCTCAATAAAATGCTAATTAATTGTAAAGTTTCATCGGCGCGTGAGATTCTTGCCTAAATGGTTGGAAATTTATATGGACGGGTAAGTTGTTGGTGATATGCATCTATATCTATTCAGCTTAAACATTTGATATAGGTTTTAATAAAACCCAGGAAACGGTTGCAAGTAATAATGAAAGAACGCACAAATTTTAACATTTTCTTGATAATAATGTCCTTTTTCGCCCTCGAGTACCAGTCAAGGACAGAGGACCGAGGACAGACGACAGACGACAGACGACAGCGGACAGAGGACAGAGGACAGAGGACAGAGGACAGAGGACCGAGGACAGAGGACAGAGGACAGAGGACAGAGGACAGAGGACAGAGGACCGAGGACCGAGGACCGAAGACCGAGGACCGAGGACAGAGGACAGAGGACAGAGGACAGAAGACAGAGGACAGAGGGCAGCCTGTGAGGAGTGGCCAGATCTCCCATCAGGCGCGACCTCAGCTGGCGGATTGGGGCATACCTATTGATGTGTAAATATGTGTTCATGCACTTTTATTTTCTAACTGTGTATGGGCTAGTGTTTGCTCATCTCTGGTGCGTGGACCAAAATGGCTATGGGAAGGATACCCAGAACATAAAACCACCATGGAAGACGAGAGAAGGAGTAAACTTACGGTGCAGGGGCTCGGAACCCCAGTACCGACGGCTTTTGGGAGTGAGCAAGCGGGCTCCCGGCCGTCGATATTCCTCGACCGCAGTGCCTCGGTGGTGAACAACTTCGCCACTGTGGCATCTAACGCTACAAATGTTTTAGATTTGGAAAAGCAAGTGTTCAAGCGAAGTACCACTCTACCAAGGACACCAGTAACAAAACCGAAGAAGGGTGAATTGAAATCGTTGGACAACAAAAACAGCAACAACATCGACCGCACATATTCAAGAGGAGCAGCAACAGGAGGTACTCCAGGAGCAGGAAAAGGACCCATTCAGAAGAAGTTCGTCAACTTTAAGATCTCCGCAATGCCAAACATCAAAAAAGACAAAACGGAGGGAAGGTCAATGAATGCCAAATGTGAAGGAGTATTTAAAAGTAGTAATCTGGTTAGGAATCATCATGGAGAGCGGAGCCCTGAAGTAGAGGAATTACCCTTCACACAGCTCGGTGCAAAAATAGTGGAGCTGTCTGAGTTCATCAAGGACAAGCGCAACATCCACCAAGCCACAAAAAATATGGTGAGAGCAATTAAAGTGCTCTACAACAAATCGCAGCAGGAGGAACGAAATTCCAAGGGCAAGCCGAAAACTGTTGCCCCAACGGTGTCACAGGCGACACAAGTGACACCTTATCGTATTGCAATCAATCTGCCACCAAACAAGAGAGTGCGGGAAGGAGATGTGGATCCTCTGGGAAGTCAACAGGCACCTAAGAGGAAAAAAGCCATGCAAATAGTTCCGAAAAACGGAACTAAAGGCACCGAAGAGAGAAAGCAGGTCCCCCAAGTGCGAGCTCCGGCAATCGACTCGACGAAATCCAAGGGGGATGAAAAAGGTGGTTGGATCAAAGTAGTTAGCAAAAAGGCGAAGAAAAAGGCAAAAGTGCGGATTCGCCCAGAAGCGATTGTAATCTCCAGCAATGGAAGTTTGTCTTACGCTGAGATGCTGAAAAAGGTCAAAGCTGACCCCAACCTAAAAGATCTAGGCGGAAATGTCAGCAAGATTCGAAGGACCCAAAAGCTCAGGTTAAGAGCTCACTTGGGGAGAATGTCACTGTACGGACCCAAAAACATGAGGTCTATATACAGTGCAAGGATCTCGATGAAGTGACATCCAAAGGAGAAATTTGCACTGCCTTGATGGAACAGTTCAAGTTGGAGGAACTTGCCGAAGAGTCCATTGTGAGTTTGCGGAAAGCCTATAGCAATACTCAGACGGCCACATTGCGATTGTCAGTGGACCCCGCGCAGCAGTTATTGGCGGCCGGGAAGGTTCGAATCGGATGGGTTGTTTGCCGTCTGAGAGAGCAGATTTCTCTGAAGAGGTGCTTCAAGTGCCTCGCGTTTGATCATTTCGCGAAGGCATGCACCAGCGGCATTGATCGGTCCGATCGATGCAGAAGGTGTGGGGAGAAAGGCCATATTGCCAAAGCGTGCAATAGGGACCCCAAATGCTTATTATACGAAGGAAGTGAGGGACGGGATTACCGGCATATTGCCGGAAGTGCTAAATGCCCGGAATTTAGGAAGGCGCTGACTTCAATGAAAAAATGAGGTTTATTCAAATAAACCTCAATCATTGTAAGGTCGCTCAAGATTTACTCGAGCAGACCATCTACGAATCCGAAGTGGAAATTGCCATCATTAGCGAACCCTATAAAAACCGTCACGGTGGCGTGTGGGTTATAGATTCGTCTGGTGGAGCGGCGATATGGGCATGCGGTCGACAAGCCATTCAATGTACTGGGAATCAGACATACAGCGGCTTTGTGTGGGCGAAAATAAACGAGGTATATATGTACAGCTGTTACGCCCCACCAAGCCTGACACCACCCGAATTCGAGGAAATGCTTGACAGCCTTGTTCTCGACGCAAGGGGTCATAGTCCAAGGGTGATAGCTGGTGACTTCAATGCTTGGGCCCGTGAGTGGGGTAGCAGAGAGATAAATGCAAGGGGTCGCAGTCTATTAGACACTTTCGCACAGTTGGATGTCGTTCTGGTCAACGAAGGATGTGTAAACACCTTTCAGAAAGGGGGGTCTACCTCAATCGTAGACCTAACTTTTGTCAGCCCTGCACTGGCACGTGGTATTGCTTGGTGTGTCAGCAACCACTACACCCACAGCGATCACCAGGCAATCTTCTTTGGGCTATGGGTGGAGTCACCGGGCATAAGATCATCATGCCCGAAACCGAGAAAGGTGTCAGGCTGGTCCGCTAAAGCTCTGGATGACCAGACCTTCACGGAGGTGTGGTTAGACCAACCTAATAAAGCAGGCGCCTCTACGGAACGAAATGTCCATGTGGCCGAATGCATCGCCAAAGCGAGTGACGCGTCCATGCCGAGGAGGTGCTCATTAACCAGGAGAAGACCAAACTACTGGTGGAATGCTGAACTGATCAGCCTGTCACCGAGCCAGAAGAGCGGCTCAAAGAGCGGTAGGCAGAATCGACCAAGGACAAAAAGAGCGCGCCTATAAGGAAGCCCGCAAAACCTTCAAGCTCGCCATCCAACGGAGCAAGAGGGAATGCTTTAAGGAGCTCTGTTTAGAAGCAGACGTAAACCCGTGGGGAAGCGCCTATAGAATCGTGATGGGGCGATTCAGAGGCCGATCATCTCCGCAGATCACGTGTCCTACACTCTTGTTAAAAATCATCCAGGGGTTATTCCCTCAGTAAGAGGAGGGAAAAGACAGCTTCCAGCGACCTCTGAACGACACGGCAATACCGCCAGTCACCAGTGACGAGCTGCTGGAGATCTGCACTAGGATAGGAGATAATAGAGCTCCGGGTCTGGATGGCGTGCCGAATAAGGCCCTTAAGCTTGCCGTGAAATCCAGACCGGACATGTTCGCTGAACTGTTCGAAGCGTGCATGTCCGAGGGGATATTTCCTACATCATGGAAACGACAGAAGTTGGTGCTACTGCCTAAGGCTGGCAAACCACCAGGTGAGCCAACCTCTTACAGACCTATTTGTCTTTTGGACACTGTGGGCAAAATGCTAGAGCGAGTAATCTATAATAAATTACTCTCGGTTGTTGAGAGCCAGGGAGGTCTCTCAGATCGGCAGTATGGGTTCCGTGAAGCCAGATCAACCATTGATGCCATCAAAATGGTTACTGGCTTGGCCGAAAATGCAATCCACGGAAGGGGCAGTACTAGCAAATACTGCATAGTGGTGACCCTGGATGTGAGAAATGCATTCAATTCGGCCAATTGGAACCTAATACGGGAATCTCTGGCGAAGATTGGTGTTCCCGCTTATCTTGCAGCTATTATCAACAGCTATTTACAAGAACGGAGGCTTTGGTATGACACCGATGACGGACCCCAAGAGTACGTTGTCTCCGCGGGTGTCCCACAGGGCTCCGTACTGGGCCCACTGCTGTGGAACATCATGTACAACGCCGATGATATAGCGCTGGTTGTGGTCGCAAAGCATCTCGAAGATGCTGAGTTATACTCATGCGAAGCGATCAGTGCTCTTAAGGGTTGGCTTGAGAGTTCTGGTCTGACACTTGCGGAGGAAAAAACGGAAGCAGTCCTTATTACCGAACGCCGTAAAAGAAATTTTGCCCGTATTCAAATTGGGAATCATATCATCACTTCTAAGCCTGCGATCAAATACTTGGGAGTGATGATAGATGGGAAGCTTAGCTATAAAGCACATGTGCAGTATGTCTATGACAAAGCATCCACTGCTAGTGTGGCCTTGGCAAGAATGATGCCGAACGTGGGAGGGCCACGGCATGCTTCCAGGTTGCTTATAGCTAGTGTAGTGAGTTCGATCCTGCTCTATGCAGCTCCAGTTTGGGGAAAGGCATTGCAGGTTACATTTAACGGTAAAAAACTGAGTTCAGTCTACAGAAGAACAGCCCTAAGAGTGTGCTCGGCATTCAGGACTGTCTCAGATGATGCAGCATTCGTCATTTCTGGAATGATGCCCATTGACATCTTGGCAGACGAGATGGCGAATATATATAATGCGAAGTCTATCTCACCTTTATCGCAGACGAAGAACGCCGAAAGGGAGAGATCGTTAAATAGATGGCAAGAGCGTTGGGAACGCTCGGGAAAGGGTCGGTGGACACACAGGCTCATCCCTGCCATCAAGGAGTGGTTGGAGAGACGGCACGGTGAGATTAATTATAATCTTACTCAGTTTCTCACGGGGCATGAAAGATATCGCCAGTCCCTGTTCAGGTTTAAACTGGATACCTCACCCCATTGTCCAAACTGCGATGGAGTCCCAGAGGACCCAGAGCATGTATTCTTCCACTGTCCAAGATTTGTGGAGGAAAGGGAGAGCCTAGAGATAACTCTAGGAAAGGTGCTTGTGCCAGAGAATCTGGTGCGAAGAATGCTAACATGTCAGGAAGACTGGGATGCGATCAACTCCATGGTCGTATCTATCCAGAGCAAACTGCGAAAGGCAGAGGAAATCAGAAAAGCGCGGTTACGTACGCCGCGTAGAGACGAAAGGGGACGAAGCTAAAATGAGCTGACTCCGCCCTGTGCTGTAATACCGTACGGTAGTTTCACGGGGCTTGGAGGGAGTCGGGGGTGGTTTTAGTGGGTAAAAATCCCGCACGCTGGTATGTCCAGACCAGTGTCTTTTGAAGATTTCCATTTCCTCACAAAAAAAAAGAGGACAGAGGACAGCGGACAAAGGATAGAGGACAGAGGACAGGGGACAGGGGATAGAGGACAGAAGGCAGAGGACAGAGGACAGAGGAAAAAGGAGAGAGGAAAGGGGAAAGAGGACAGAGGGCAAAGGGTAGAGAGCAGAAGAGAGAAAACAGAGGACTGAGGATGATGAAAAAACGCTAAAAACGACTGTTGGACAATTTCAACTTCAGCAATTGATTTTGCGATATCGATTTGGAACTGAAATGGTTGTATCTTGTTCAAGGAGACGATATGGTCTTACTACTTACTAAAATATTGCGAAGAAATTTAACTTCCGACCGCATAGAGTTGTTGTAGTAGGAGAAAGCTACCTAGTTTTATTTTTATTTGGAAGAACTACAAGCATCGGAACGATAACTATTTCAACATTTTTTGTTTTTTAAGGTTTGAGCCCTAAGTGTGTATGCCCGACTAGAAGAGACGGACAAATCTATATCTAGTCCTCAGGAAATGATAGAATCACAAAATATTTTGGAAGATTTTTTCTTATTTTCCACATAATCTCCTTTCAGCTCTACACGCCTTCTCAAACGCCTGTCCAACTTTTCTAAGCCGTCCATGGAGTAAGGTCCTTGAAATAGGCAGCTGTTTCGGCAATGACCTTCTCATTCGCCGTCAACTGTTGCCCGCTGAGCTATTTTTTAGATCGAAACAAGTTAGAAACCCGAAGCTAGATGCTTCAAGTAAAAAAGGTTTTGTGTTTTCCTTTGTGAGGATTTATGAGTACACGACATTTCCGTGTGTACATAGTTAAAAACTCAATTTCCCCCCTACTTTTTAAAAAGCCTCGCTGTATGCATGGCATTTCATAGTTCCCATCTGTCCACGAAATTTCGTTCGGATCGGCCCAGCCGGTCCAGAGAGACAGACAGACAGTGAATCGATTTTAATAAGGTTTTGTTTTACAAAACCTTAAAAAAGGATTTTTTTTAAAAATTTTTTTCAGAGGAGCTCATTTATAAATATTTTTTTTTTAATTTATGTACATTATTAAGCATCATTATTTTTAGAATATTATGCAAAATTTTCATAAAAAATATTGAGAATTACACCAGTGGTAGTGGTGAGAACCTTATCTCAAAATTGACAACCCGTCACCATAGGCCAATAGTTGGGTGGGCTTGAAGAGAACGGTGCCTCTTGTATTAACATCTGTGTCGCGAATCACTTTCTCCATGGTCAGGTTAAAGAGGAGGTACGATAAGAACCATTGTTGATGCTGAATGGTTCCCTGTCCGTCTGTGAAATTACTTCTCCGCTTGCTGGAATTGTGCGTGCTCGCGTTCTTTGAGAATGTAACATTACTAGGTATGCAGCATTCTCCCGTTCCGTTGCTAGTTTACATTCATCGTCGAACCGGCCGTTCCGACTCTTTTTGTGGCTGGGGCCAAGTATGTTTGTAGCCGTATCAATGATAACGTTTTTCAGGTGATTGTGAAGATCATTTGCTAATGTTTCATCTCCAGGACCTCTGTTGGCAGCGGGTATTGGTGCATCTATTTCGTCGTTGTAGGTATTACGGAGTGCTGTGTTATCAATGGTTTCAGTATTCACCTTTACCGGATTATCAGAGAGGATTGTAGATGCAGCTCTGAGCCCGGAGCACTATGCCAACTAGATAGTGATCCGAGTCTATATTGGCCCCTCCAATATGTTCTGACAATCATCAAGGCTGAGAGGTGACGGTGTTCAATTAGAACGTGGTCAATTTGGCTGGAAGTGGTCCCATTTGGAGAGGCTCCAAGAGACCACTATTATAATATTTTGAGCTCTCGATTTCTTATTGCTCCCTAACCCTCTCCTGTTTAAAGCGACAGGGAGCGAACGATTAGGTTGGGGTGGGGCGCCGCAAGGCTACCCTATCATCTGGCCCCTCATGAAGACGAAAGGAAGACAGGGGCCACTCGTCGTGTAGATTTCCGAAACGGCTCAGAGCTGATCCTTTCCCGTCCATTAGCTCCTTTGGGATGGAAATCCTAGGTGGTATCACTCCGCCTCGAGACTTCATGTGTCTATTTGAGTAGTTGACCCCAGGTGGGTTTTATTTTGTTGACTCCTCAGTGAAGCAAGGCACGTAATTAAATCTCTGTGTCCTGACAGGGAGACAATATGCAAGAGCTAACAACCCCGCCCTACATCTTGCCGAACTGCTAGCATTCGGGTTAACTCCAGTACCGGCCGTCTGGTTATTATGTAATCTCGCGCAGTCAGTGTTCACGACTGGTAAACCCCTTAGGTGAGTTTGGTTGGTTGACAGCCTTGGTAAATATGTTGGTGACAAGGTGATGCAACGTTGGACTCTCATCGTAACAATATCGAGGATGAAAGCTGAAGCTTTGAAAGGAATGAGGTGAAGGGATGGATTTCGTTACTACGATCGTGGCCCCGAGGAGTTTTCCAGCCCCCACGAAGATAAAAGAATATTCGAAATCAGTATGTAATTTGGAAACGAAATTGCTACAAATTCTATCGTTAATTCGTTTAATTAAGGTTTCTATGTGATTGCGTATCGTATCAGGTTCTAATAGAAATTATAAACAGAACTGCCTGCAAATCAAATAAAATTTTATTGTTCCCAAGTTACGGAACAAAATGCGCAGAATTAAGTGCTATTACGCATTAAAAAGTTTTGATTAATTAATAAAGCCATCAAGTCGGACAGAATACCCGAACTCGAGTGCTAAACTTCACAGAAAAGCCACTCAACGCTTGCAATTTATAGTGACATAGCTAAAAATATCTTAGCTGGAGCTATTAGGAGCCTTGATGTAAACGAGATTACTGTCAAGTCGAGAAGAGTTTCGGTACAGCCAAAATGAAAATAACATCTCCACGTATCGACCTGTAATAAAAGCAAAATCATCGTGGCAGAAACAAAACACGTGAAGATGGCGATAGAGCAAATAGCAGCAATAGTACCTTGGAAATAACCACACTAATAACAATAAAGATGGGCCAGAGCGAAAGGACCAAGTGGAGGAAGCAACTTGTCGGACACCATCCCAAGATAAACATTCCATTCCGCCAACCTAATTCACTCCTTAGCCATTCCTTAGGGTTTTTATTACACCACTCTTACGAACGTCCTGTTTTATTTCCGGGGCCCAATGTTTGCTTCCCGTGAAGGATTAAAACAGCTTCGAATGGATGATGGTCAGTGTAATCAATTTAATTGATCAAAGGATAACATTTCTCGTGTTTAATTTGTACTTCACTTTTATTTGCGAGGAAGTTGGTTCCAGGGTGTGCTTCTTCCTATTAGGGGGAATTGATATTGATCCAACTAGCTGGGGAGGTTTGGTTTTTGAATGCTTGGGTGCTATGCCCCAAACTAGGGGTCCGTGGACCAAAAAACGTGGGAGTAAGTTGCTCCCCATTTGGTCTCGTCCAACATCATGTGGATGTAGACTTAGGATCCCCCATATCCTAAACAACAACCAACGACCTTTTAGGGGTTTTAGTAAATTCGAACAGGTTGACAGGCACAGTCACTGTTCCTTGCTGTAATCCATTCAGAGCATGCAATTCTCTACTAGTAGTGAGACTTCCGTCCATGATGATAAAGCACTTGCCATACAACATACTACACATCATAGCTACGAGGTGGCTGGGAAACTCGTTCTTCAGGAGCCTGAAAATCAACCCATCTAACCAGCAAGCGCCTAAGCTCTCACCGGACGTTACCTTCGTTATTGCATGTATTGTTGAATGTCCAGATCGAAATCCGAATTGTGCGTTCGACAATAATTCCTTCCTCTTGATATGCCCGTGCAAGGCTTTTAATACCAAAACCTCCAATATCTTACTGATGTTAGGAAGCAAACTGATTGGACGGTAGCTCCTAAGTCTGGCTGAACCTTTCGATCTCTTTAAGATGATCGGGAACACTCGGGCTTCTTCCATTGTCCTGGAAAGAAGGAACTGTTCAATAAATTATTGGCTAATGAGGCATCAAGTGACCGAAAAGTTGACACAACTGGCCACAACGTTACAAATTCAATGAACTTCTTCGTGAAAGGTGCACCTATCTTCGCAGCTGACACCTGGCTCCGTGGAATTCTAAAACAGGACCTACGCATAATTTACTGTAAATGCGGATCGAAGAAATAAGGCAAAACAAGGAAAGTGCCTCAAACTGTCGGTGCCTGCGTACCAAGGATAGCTTCTATGTCTTCTTTTTCTCCAGCCTTTGTCCCTTTCACAACTGGTGTCGGCTCGTCATGATCAGTTTTCCCATTTGGCTCCATCAAATGCCTGATCTGGATGCAATTTCAAGGCTTTTAAATCCCCGTCCAGGGTATCAAACGACCGTTGTTTCGGCCTGCTTTTTAGTCGTTTACCATTGACTTCGATGTCCAGACCAATCTTGGCAAGTGAATTATCTTTAGCGAGAATTGAGGACCATACCATCGGAGACGTCTCTCTCGTAATTTTTCCATGATCGGTGCAAACCCATAACGATCGCTGATACCCTTATTTCGGATGCGATTAAAACGTGTCACGCCACTAGTCCAACGGAACATCTTCGTCTCCATCACCGCAAAGCGCCGTTCATTGTCTTTTATAGTTGGCCAACACTCAGAATTATAGAGGGCGACAGCACGGACGACATTGAGGTAAATTTTAGATTTGAGACGTTCGTGGCTTTTATGTAATCATCGAAATAGTAAATGTCCATACAAATGGAAAGGAATGGAGTTCAAGTTGTGGCGGAACAAGTATACCAATGGAACAATCACCGGGAAATATGGTAAAAAGCAGCTACAACGGCAAAAGCCAAATAACTAGTATTTATCTAGCTACCAACCACCCTCTAGGAACTAAACCACCCGCTCCGAAATTTCTTGTTCCTCTGGTGCTACCTGTTGTTAAAATCGCTGCCAATTCCAAAAACGATCTTGCAAGTAGGTATCTTCTGTCTAGATTAAGAGACCATAGGATTTATGACTGTGTACGCATTTTTCTTACATATATGCACGATGCTCCCGAAAGCACGTACTTCGAGGGGAAAACAAAGACCAACCTCAGGAGAATGATCCCCTAAATCCCTAAAACCCTTAAAATTTGGTTTAAGAATTGAGGGACTCCTAAGTCCGCCATCCACTTAATAGTGGACCGGACCAGTTGGCGAGCAACATGCTTTCACGGTTGTGGTCCATAGAACCCTCATCCTTGGGCAAGCACCCAAGTTGCAAAATATATGACTTGCGGTTTCAGCAAATACCACTTTGCCACCACTTCGATAACGCTGCCCTCAGGGCAAAGGTGAGGCAGCATCTGATAAGTTGCCTCTGCCCTGGGCGAAACCGCAAGTCATACCTAAAACTCTATTTCTCTCGTTATCACAATGAGCTTGGTATACCCCAGAACGAGGTCCTGGAATCTTACCGTTTCTTTTGCGATCCCGAAGTATATCTCTTGCTTGCAAAAGGCGCACAAAAACCAAAGGAAGTCTTATTCCTAGGGTTCCCCCGAGATCCCTTAGAAATACTCCCCTAGTGACATCAGAGATAAAGTGGGCCAACTTTTCCTGGACCCTAAATCTTGTGATTTGAATGTAATTGCGATAACCGAGACTTGGTTGAATGACTCATATAAAAACGAAGAAATCCTCGACAGCAGTTGGTCAATTTATAGAGCTGATCCTAATTAAGCTAATATTTGTGTTTCCAGGGGAGGTGGTGTTATCATCTCAATTCGCAATTCCCTTTGGAATGCAAATTTGTAAGAGTCCTCCTAGGGAACCATTATCTTTATATTGGTATTTTCCACGTTCCTCCCCGATCCGACGAAGCTACTTACTGATTTCTTCCATCGCAGCTTCCTTAGAAGAGGATGATAGGATAATTGTGTTTGGTGATTTCAACCGCCGGAATATTTGGTTCATTTTCGATAAAAATTACAACTTGCCCCTATTGCCCCTGTCTTGACTCCATTGACTTCACTCTCACCAGCGAATTTTATGGCAATGATTTCTTCCCCTTTCATTCGTTGTTGAGGTGTCAGGCAGAATGTTGTCGCCAATCACCGTGAAACAGGACCCCGGGAAATGAGTTATGAGAAGCAGGTGTACCCTGTCCTCCTCATTCTCGGTAAATGTCCCATCTTCCTTTGGGCCGATCTCGACGCCTGCTGCCTTGTGACCTTAACATTGCGGTATACCGGACATCCACGGTACGAGACCAGATGTCCTCCACTTCCACAGTTGACACAGAAGGCTTTTCCTAGCCCTCTGCTTCAGTCAACGGACATTCATCTGCGACATGGTCTTTCCGCACTTTACATATCGCATCCTTCTTCAAACCTAGATAGATAGAGGATATTCCCCCGTCTTTGGCTACAACCTTGTACAGCCTGGTTGCTTCTGTGATCTGTTCGATTCCTTCACAGAATTCAAGAAGGTACTCACCTCTACGATTGGGTTCGTTGCTTCCCTAGATTTCGTGGTGGGCGTTGGTATCGCAGCTGAGGAGAAGTGGTAACGCCCTCTTCTCTCAATACTTCGTCAGTTTTGCGACTTGTTCCGGTGGAGCCCAGATTTCTTCCCCTGGAAAAAATCCCGATGCCACGGCTGCCTCTTGAGTGCTCCTCCCAGCTTCCAATGAGACTTGGATAGCCACAAGGTCCCCAGTTAAGAACTCCGAAAGACATATGTATGTTAAGTTACGTTTAAGAATTATGCAAGCTCTTGGTTTTTCACAAGAGGAGTCCCAAATTACCTGCATGCTTCCTCCTTGCAGACCGCGAATCTGCCCCCGGTACACCCAGGGCACCCTGAATCAGCAATGTTCAAATGTTCTCCCTGAAAGTTGCCCTTGCAATTACTGCAGATGTAACTTTCGCATGGTGGAGGTTTATCTGGGCTATCTTACTGCTGGCCATTGGCTCTGTTATTGTTTGGAGCTCTTCTCCACTGTCGGAGTGTCACCCTCCTCCTCCGGCATGGCGCTTTCCTTCGCATCGCTCTCCACCCTGAGCCCTAGGAGTCCTAGGTCTAGGTCGTCCAGCTTCTACTCTTCAATGGGCAGCAGGTCTATTTCCCTGGTTGATCCAGTCCTTTCCGCCTCTATGGCTTTCGAGACTTCTTCAGGGACCTCAGTATGTTTTTCACCCGATGTCTTCTTCGAGGTATCTTTCCTCGGTTTTACCTGTGCACATACACGGGTATTTTGCCAAATCAGTAGTTGATATGGCAATTCCGACGTTTAATTTCCTCCAGGGATCAGTCATCAACCCCGATCGTGAGGAGTTTACTCTTGCCCTCCACCTTGCTTCTGAAGACTCTCCATAGTCGGATATGGAGATCTTCATTCTGAGCGATTAGGAGGCCCATAAGGTCTTCCGTTTCTATTGTCGCGGCTTTTGGCAGAAAAACTGTAACCATGTAGGCTCCTGATATATCATCTCAAGCATATGTTGACAGTATCACCCCTTCCCAACCTGGAAATTTAGGAACTATGGTTCTAATCCATTCTGCAGTGTCCTCCCTCGCGCAGTCCACCAGTATAATGCCTGGCCGAAAGCGTATCCCGGTGAACACCAGTTTCGAAGTCCATCCCTTGATCATCTGCCTGACGACAACGTCCTGAATGGTTTCCTGCTCCTCACGAGTGAGTATTTGCTCGGGAAACATTTTTGGCAGTATGGCCAGTCGAATGCCCTTGATCGCACTAGCATAACTAATGGCGGGTTTCCTGAGTCCTGCCTTCACTCCTGACCTGCCCGGGTTTTCTCCCCACTTGGGTTCAGGTTTGAATTTTTTGGGAGCATTTCCTTCATGCGGGCTAATCTCTGCTGCTCCCTGCTTTCTCGGCTCCGGTAGAGTTGGCTTAGGTCCGTTCTGAGCCTTCTTAAGGGCCTCTTCGTGTTTCAGGCCTTGCTTCAGATAGCGCAGGTACCATTTAATACCGGCGCCACTGAGACTTGTCTGCTTCCTGACGTCTGTTATATTTATCTCAGAAATGCTTTGGCTGCTCCCTGCTCTTTGAGCAGTGGCGTCCATTGGCTATTGTCCACGTAGTATACCAATGTTAACCATGGATCCACTGCTTGACGTCCCAACTTCTCCCTTCTTGGGTGTAATCACCTGGCTCTCAGTAATTCTAATGCTGTCCCAGTTCAAAAATGTCCTTACTAAGAACCTCCTAGTCTTGTGATCTCGGCGCCTACTGCCTTCTGACCTTAACATTGCTGTATACCGGGCATCCACGGTACGAAGCCAGATGTCCTCCACTTTCACAGTTGACACAGAAGGCTTTTCTTAGCCCTCTGCTTCAGTCAGCGGACATTCGTATGCGACATGTCTTTCTGCACTTTACATATCGCAAGGTCATTTGACAGTTCACTGCCGAGGTGCTGCTAGGCAGCAAAACAGGAGAGAGAGCCGATAGGCCGGGAACTTTTCTCACTATCGGCGTTCCCGAACCCGATGTTAAGAAGGTTCGGGAAAAATCGTGCTGCCGGCTCTACTGTGGGCTGGGGACCGTCACGTTACCAGTGTCGGCTCCCAAAACCATTGAAAGGGACATGCAGCCCTCGGCATCATCATCTGAAACCTAGATGAGGTGTCTCATTTCCCAAATAAATTTGCAGCATTGTAAAGCGGCGATTGCACTTGTCAGTCGTCGGATCAATAGCTGCAAGATATTTATATACCTCATACAAGAATCGTGGGTTGTTGTTGGGGTAGTCAGGGGCCTAAACTTCCAACATGCTGACCTATTGTATGCCAATGGAAGCGATCGATCCCGCACCTGCATGGTAGTCTCCAAAGACTTCCAGGCTAATTTGGTTAACGACCTATGTGATGGCGACACCACATCGGCCAAGCTAACCATAAAAAGTCAACAGGGAGATAAAGAGATACTATGGTGTTTTGCATATTTTCCCTACGACGCAGAAGACATTCCCAGTGGAACATTCATCAGAGCTATCCAATATGCCAAAAGTAGAGGCATGGGGGTAATAGCAGGATGTGATGTCAACGCTCACCACATATGCTGGGGAAGTTCGAACATCAATGCAAGAGGATCGAGACTACTGGAGTATCTAGCAGGAACCGATTTGCAGATCCTAAATGTGGGTAATGAACCCACTTTCTTCAACGTGGCCAGGCGAGAGGTCATCGACATAACGGTGGCATCTCCTGACATCGCGACTCTGATCGGGGAGTGGAGAATATCAAACGATGTCACACTCCGGATCACAGACGCATTGGTTTCGTTATGGGCATGGATCCACCTCCACCCACTCCATTTTGGAATCCGAGGAAGACAGATTAGGTGATGTATCAAATAGAATTGAGCACCCGAGTCACGAACCCTGGGAAGCGCATCAAATCCATTGCTGAAATTGAGAAGACAACCCAGATGATCACAACTAGCATGAGAGAAGAAAGCTGTCCACTCAAGATGCCAAAGAAGGGTAAAACACCATGGTGGAACTCGAATTTGGCAAAACAGAGGAGAACGACAAGGATGCTCCTTAATCGCGCCCTGAAGGGTGAATCAGGCACTAGCTGGAATCGCTATAAAGACGTACAGAGGGCTCTAAAGAAGAGGATAAGATCGGCTAAACGATCATCTTGGAGACGCTTTTGCGAAGAGACTAATTCTCTTGAGGCAACCTCAAAGCTGAAGCGGATTCTGGTCAAAGAACGTAGCCAGAAACCGGGTTATTTACGTTTACAAAGTGGGAGGTACACAGAAAGCGATGAAGAAACGGCAAACCATTTGCTTGAATACACTTCCCAGGCAGCATCCAAAATCTAATCTCGGGGCCAACAGGTGCATGCAGCCCTCAACCGAGAGACTGGAATCTGGCATGCGTAGTAGTGTCTCTGGACCTGCCTTCTGGGCATTTAACTCGTTCCATAGATACAAGTCTGCAGGTCCGGATGGCATCATCCCTGCGCTAGTAATAGAGGGAATGAATGCCCTGGGTCTACACATTCGGAATATATATCGTGCATGCGTAGCACACGCTTATATTTCAATTAAATGGCGGGATGTGAAGGTGTTGTTCTTTCCCAAGCCAGGGAAACCCACCTACACAGAATAGAAGAACTAGTAGATCGGTTTATAAGGGATACAAACATTCCTAAGCGGCCACTTCACCATAGGCAACACGCCTACCAGAAAGGCAAATCCACGGAGACAGCACTCCATGAACTTATGGCAAAAATTGTAAAGGCGATATCCGAAAAAGAATACGCCTTAGGCGCATTCATGGACATCGAAGGTACCTTCAATAATGCCTCATTCGCGGCAATTTGTGATGCGGCAAGACTGCATGGAATCGAACCGCTGCTAATCAGTTGGATCCTTCACATGCTAGAGTGGAGTAAAGTCCACATAAAAGTCGGCCATAAGTCTATTGAAGCAGGATGTCTCAAGGGCTGCCCACAGGGAGGGGTTCTCTCTCCACTGTTATGGCTCTTGGTAATGGATACCCTGCTGTGGCTCCTGGAGGACAAAAAAGTCTTCGTGCAAGCATTTGCGGACGACCTAGCCGTAATAATTACCAGCAAGTTTGCGGACACAGTATGTGACCGCTTGAATCTAACTCCGCATGTAATCCACAGCTGGTGCCTCCGCAATGGACTCACGGTGAACGCTAGGAAGACTGGACTAGTTATGTTCACTAGGAACGTCAGGTGGGGCAGCTATACGCTACCCACCTTAGCAGGGGCGGAAATTCAGCGGGTACAAACAGTCAAGTACTTAGGAGTACATTTCGACTCCAAGTTAACGTGGAAGCATCATATCCAGGAACAATATCAGAAATCCTGCAGATTGCTCTAGTGCTGGAGGAATGCGATAGGTAAGACCTGGGGACTTTCACCCAAACGGATATACTGGATGTATACATCCATAATAAAACCCATTTTGATGTATGCATGCATCGTCTGGTGGGCCAAGACTGAACTTTGCTAACAGCAGGAAGCTGCTAACCCAGATTCAGAGACTTGGTTGCCTAAGTATTACCGGAATAATGAGTACTACGTCGACTGCGGCACTTGAAGCTATCCTAAATTTACCCCCAGTTCACTTGGAGGTGAAACGGAAAGCGGCCAACGACGCATATAGGCTCGATACTATTGGGGCGTGGAAAGGCGGCCAATCAAACGGTCATGCGTCTATCTGGAAATTCCTTGGAAAACATCCGGTAGCCCTGATGCCGACCGATCATATGGTTTCCAGATTCTTCTTTGAAAAGACATACACTGTCGTAATCACCGAAAGGGAAGAATGGTCGACAAGTGGCCATGAGTCTTTTTAGATTACAGACCTAATAATCTTCATCGACGGGTCAGTGTTGGAGGATAGATCGGGCGCAGGGGTGTTCTCGGAGAACCCGATTATAGAACTGGCCCGACCCCTTGGAAAAATTACGACCATATTCCAGGCGGAGATATATGCCATTTCATTGGCAACAGAAGAGTGTCTGCGACAGAAATGGAGGGGTCGCACCATTCGAATCTGCTCCGACAGTCGGGCGGCATTATCAGCATTAAATGGCAATGACATATCAAGCCAGTTGGTGTGGAGTTGTCATCAGGTGCTGCTGAAGCTTCGCCGACAGAACGAAACATTCCTGATGTGGCTGCCGGGGCACTCCAACATCGCCGGTAATGAGGAGGCTGACAGACTGGCTCGCCGAGGGTCTAGATCCACAATGGTGGGGCCAGAACCAGCTTTTGGAATCCGACCATCTACTGTCAAGTCTACTCTGATAGATGAAATTGCAAGGATTCACGCAACCGAGTGGAGAAATTTGGACTCTTGCCGGCAAGCGAAAACCCTTGCGAAAGAGCCTAGGGCCACTAGAGCGGCATTTTTGTTGTCCCTTAAGAAGTGGGACATGAAAACCCTAGTAGGGCTTTTGGCGGGATACTGCTCCTTAAACTACCATATGGAAAAGATTGGGGTAGTGGTTTCGGCTATGTGCAGCCAATTTGAGGGGAGGAGGAGACGGCCCTCCACTTTTAATGCAGCTGCCCGGCATCCTCAGATCTCAGACGAAGACATCTTGGCAAGGTTTTCTTCATTGAAGAATCTTTACACTCTCTGCCTTCAGAGAATGTTCTCAGATTCGCTAAAGCCTGCGAACACCGTAGGCGGGAAGCCATTGAATAGGCAACTTACGGGGATAGTACAATGGCACTAACAATGGCCTGAGTGCTCGTAGCTGCGGCTCCCCCCAGTTAACTAAACTAACTAACTATCTCACTGCCGAGTGACCATAGCGTTCAGCAGGCGCTCAGAATGAACTGCCTGAAAATTAAGCGAACTGATGCCGATCTTCGGGCTTATCTGTACGAGGAAGTGCGGCAGAATTTGTTTTTCCAAAACGGATCTCCTCGTACTAAAACGCGACACTGAGTGCAACTTGACCTCAGTTCCCGTCTCCCGGAGCATTAAGAACACCTTATCGGGCTCTTGCTCCTCAAGCCAAGCCTTTCAGAACGAAGGTTTGCACCTTCTTTTCCTTTGGGGTGTAGGTGAAGTAAGGAGCTTTCATTCGCTTTGATTTAATTTGGACTCTCGTTCTTTTGATAATAAAGTTCGAGAGCCCCGCGTTCTCTCTAAGTAGAGTGAGTGTACACGGATTTCTTACTGGTTCACTAAATTTTATTTTAATTCAAAAAATAGACCAAAAATCGTTAAAAGTCCCTAACCACAGTCTTAAAAAATATCACCGCAATCTTGAAAAAATAATTCGTTCTCGGTACTTTTTCCAGAATTACACGCATGACCGTCTGTCAGACAAAACACATCAAAAATGTGCATTTTCTATTAATATGCGTGGAGTGTTCCACTACCTGGCGAACTAAAAATTCATGCGCCAGAGAGTCATACATAACTCATAAACGTGCTAGAAAAAGTATCTAAATTTTAGATTAAAAAAAATTATTCTTTATTCTCAGCATTCATCATCAATAATCATTAGCATTAGCGCGAATTATATATAAAAATTTCAAATTCTACACTTGCGAAAATGCGGCTCAATGTATTCCATGTTGGGAGTTTCCATTAAATTTGATTCGGTTCCAGCCTAATTACTCGCTATCGTCCCAAATTAAATATTTATTTACTTAAAACCGATTTAAAATGGACGAAATTCCACAAAGCGTCTAATTCCAAGCAAACCAATGCTCAGATTTCTGATCAAGGTCGACGAATGGTTTTTTCGTTATTTTAAATATTCCACGGACTGACGAAATCGATAATGACGCGAATTGAACGAAATCTGAGATACTTAGATACGACAGGTAAACGCTGTTAAATTTTCATTTGCCTTAAACTCAGGCTGCACATTTGGTTAATGACTCCATTGTGTTTTTTGTGAGTCATGTCAATCAGTCAAGTTGGGGTATTTATTTGATATGCACTTGGGGGAACAAGAGGGTTTTAATTAGTTTTCAATCTTCTTTGGTGTTTATTGATTAACACGTTTTACCCATCTGTGAATATTTACCATTAAAGGTGTATTAGCGAATGAAGTTTAAAATTAGTAGGCAAACATTTCCCAACTCCGAGATATGCATATGCACAATTAACGACGATAATATGTGTGCACATTGAGACCACAGAGAAATAAAACAATTTAATTTGAAAAGAAATTAATAAAATAAGTTTTCTGAGCGTGACGGCAGCTTATATACTCTAAAAGGTTTTCATTAAAGCGATAAACTGGTTTATTTTACAGAATCGGTAATAACTCTGCCATGCTATTAACATAGTATGCTGGTCCCAAGCCCAGGTAAAGGAGGAAGGTTTGAGGCAACGTACTCTGTACTATCCTCAGTAAAACAAAAATTAAATGCTGAGATCAGGGAACGAGATAAATAGAGTATAGTTGGAGTTATTCTACTATGCTAAATCCTACCTGATCTCTCTTGGTGACAGGCCCCGCGAAAGGTCGACCAAGAAAATGCATACAATGTCGTTACAAACATGATGATCGGATTGAGTCACAAGCCTCGGAGAAATGCTAGGGCGTCCACCTCAGTTGACGCGGCAGGACGGGCCCCGGTCCTGTCGAGAAATGGGTAAAGGTTCTTGACGCATGGACGGCGTCAGGACGTAAGCAAGTTAGTCCGAACACAACGAGCAAAACAAATACGTGTCTGCTCGCTAAATGTTGGTACCCTAACTGGAAAGACCGAGGAACTCGCAAGAGCCCTTCGAAAAAGGCGCATTGATATCTATGCTCCGCAAGAAACCCGATGGTCTGGTGCCAAAAGTTGCGACATTGAACGCGAGCGCGGTAAAAATGCCTATAAACTTCTCTATTTTGGTAACCCACACACTCAATATGGTGTTGGCATTGCCATCTCGGAGGGTTTCCATGATGCCATTAAAGAAGTCGAACGATTTGATGATCAGCTAATGAAGCTCACCATTATATCAGCTGATCGCACTATTCACTTCTTCACCGCGTACGCACCACAGACAGGTCGACCTGATGCCGAGAAAGATGCCCGATGGCCGAGGAGAACCTCCATAGTGGTGGCACCGGGAGACGCTGTACTCACTTTGGTTTGCCGGCCGTGATGCAGTAGGCGAATGCTCCAAAGGCCTAATCAGGGCGATCAGACCCGAGTCTGCACGGGGACTCATCTGAAGTGGCAAATTGGTCATGAAATCTTACCAGGGGTATACTGGTACCATGGGAACCGGGATAGCTCCTGGACTCTCATACTTCGGGTGAACTCCCGTTGTATGTGAGTACAGCTCGGTTGTTTGCGGTAAGCCCCCTAGTGGGAATTTCATGGGGGTTGTGGTTATGCTCAAGCGAGAAAAGACCTTCGGGCCTCGGCGTGGTGTTGCGTTTCAACACGGGTGCCGTACTCCTTTGTTCTTGTTATGGACACCGTCACACGGGATATCCAACGTCCAGCGCCCTAACCACTGCTTTATGCAGATGATGTTTTCCTAGCATCTGATAGTAAAAATGATCTCGAGCCACTTATCCAAAAATGGAATGATCGCCTCATGCAACACGGTCTCAGATTGAATTTAAACAAAACTGAATTTTTGACGACCGATCCCCATGAAACAGCCACAATCACTGTCAGCGGCAGTGATCTGCCCAGATCTGAGCGATTTAAATACCTCGGGTCAACACTATCAGCCAATGGAGAACTGCGTTATGAAATTGCTGCACGCATTAACGTAACCTGGATGAAGCGGCGTTCCACAACTGGTGTTCTTTGTGATCGACGTATTAACGAACGTCTCAAATCTAAAATTTACCGCAACTTCGTTCGTCCTGTCTATGGTTTTGGGTGTTCGCCGACTATAAAAGACAATGAACGGCGTCTTGCGGTAATGGAGACGAAGATGTTACGTTGGATTAGTGGCGTCACACATCTAGATCACATCCGAAATGAGGATATCCGCGATCGTTATGGGGTTGCACCGATCGTGGAAAAGTTGCGAGAGAGGCGTCTTCGATGGTATGGTCACGCAATTCGTGCGAACGAGAATTCACTTGCCAAGATTGGTCTGAACATCGAAGTCGATGGTAAACGATCAAAAAGCAGGCCTAAACAATGATGGCTTGATACGCTCGATGGCGATTTGAAAGACTTGAGGTTGCACCCAGATCAGGCATTCGATAGAGCCAAATGGCGAAAACGATCACGACGAGCCAACCCCGCTTGTGAACGGGACAAAGGCTGAAGCAAAAAAAAAATTACAGGAGTATTTTGGACGTTATTTGTGTCCTGAAGAAGAGCGTGAATGAAATTATCGAAAAAAATAGCTTTTCCAACAAATTAAAAGTCAAAATTAATGACAGCTTCAGAAAGTACTAAGCGAGACCTTTTGTTTGATGCCCCACTCGACTATATCAGTGGAAAACAATTTTACACTACCCTTTTGGATGTATGGGGACCCATCCATGCCCCTAAACTTAACGTTAAATGAGGTAGTTAACTGTTGTCGGGGGTATTCATATTTCCCACTTACCTGCCCAGCTAGAGGATGTAAGTAAATTCATCATCGTAGCACTACAGCCCGACGTCGGGCCCTGGCCGCCTGGATCGTTGTCTTCCAATTATCTCGGTCACCTGACCGTGTCCTGCAATATTGGAAGCCCAGTAGTAGTCGGAGTCCATATTGTGCTCTCTCATTGCGCTCTCAGTCTTCCTCGTAGTCTCACTCCGTCGACACTTCGTTCGTTCATAACCTTTTTAGGCATGTTATCGTCGTTCATTGGTTGGACATGCCCTGCCCACTGGAGGCGTTGTAGTTTAACGAATTTTGAGACAGAGCTCATCGTACAGTTCATACAACTCATGGCTGTACCGGATGCCCCATCTATCACGGTCGCGAAATACTCCGAAAATTCCCCGAAGGACTTTAATTTTGAATGTGTTTAGCACATTTTCGGAGGCTTGGGTTGTGGTTCAGATTTCGCACCCATAGCATAGTACTGGTTGTATGATGGTTTTGTATACGCGGAGCTTCCTGTTTCTGTGCACATGCTTTGATTTCTTTATGGGAAGGATCAGAAGGACCGGGAAGAAAGTCCGTCCGTCCCTTGACCTTGTCAGTCTCATTGGTGTCCTTTGACAGGCTACTACTCTCATATATAAAGTTGTCTGCGAATTCGATGTTAAGGTTCCCTATGTTGATGCTCGAATGAGCTGGCGTTCTACTGCTTGACTGTATCATTATTTTCGCTTTATCCTCATTGATGCGTATTCCAACTTCTTTTGCAGCAGTGTCCAGAGTATGCAGAAGTTCCTCGGCGTCCGTCAGTTTTAGAGACATGATGTTGAAGTCATCCGCGTACGTTAACAATTGTTTCAACTTAGTAGCGTCCCGCTGTCTTTGGTATCCATTACTCGGATAGCGTATTCCAGTGCTTGGCTGAAGAGCACCAGCTCCAGTCCGTCGCCCTGCTTCAAACCAGTATATGTTTCCAAAGTATCAGTCAAACGAAATATCGATATTTGCATAATAAAATCACTACTAGCGACGGAGACGGTGTTAGGTTTTAATTTCCTTAAATCAGTCAGCCTGTTCTGGATCCTGACCTACGAGATGGAGTTGATAATAGCCATCTTCGTCAGTTGTACCACTTTAGCTGATACACCAAATTGCAGCAGTATCTTGTAAAGTACTCCACGACCCTTACTGCCGTATAACTGCTTGAAGCCGACGAAGATTTGGTATACGTCAACGTTATTTTCTCAGCACTTTCACAGGATCAGTTTTACGGTAAAAAAGCTAGTCGGCTGTTGAGCGATCCAGTCTGAAACCACCTTGGTAGTCGCCAATGAGTCGTTCGGGGTGCAGTCTTATTCTATTCTCCAGAATTTTCTTCAGTATTTTATCGAACGAACAGACTAGTGAAATGCCTCTGTAGTTTTCACAACGCAATTTATCTCCCTTTTCGTGGATGGGACAGATAATGCTCCCGTGGCAGTCGTCTGGGATCTCCTCGTCCTTCCACATTCGTAACAGTGTACCGCATTTAGTAGACTCGTTCCACCGGATTTTATCAGCTCGGCAGGAATCCCGTCCCCGCCCGGAGCTTTGTTTGATTTCAGTGACCGGACGGCGAAATCAACTTCTTCTGCTGTCGGAGGATGTGTAGTAGGGCCAGGATCACTAATACCGCCATCGATTTGGGCTACTTGTATGGGGGCGCCAGGTGTCGGATTCAGAAGTTTTTCAAAATAGGAGGCCTAGCGCTTGTTGATGCTGTCGGCATCGCTGGCGATGTTTCCATCTTTGTCTTGGCAGAGGCTAGAAATTCGCCGTAGCTCGTCATACTTTTCTTTTTTGGCTTTGCTTCTTCTTCTTTTTCTTCAACCTTTGTCCCGCTCACGAGAGGAGTCGGCTCGTCGGGATTGATTTCGCCATTTGGTTCTATCAAATGCCTGATCTGGATGCAATCGCAAGGATTCAAATCCCATACTATGGAAGACGCCTTTCTCCCAATTTTTCCACGATCGGTGCAACCCCATAACGATCGCGGATATCCTCATTTCGGATGTGTTCAAAACGAGTCATGCCACTAGTCCAACGCAACATCTTTGTCTCTATTACTGCGAGACGTGGTTCATTGTCTTAATAGTCAGCTAGCACTCAGAACCAGAACTTTACTTTTCGGATCGTGGTAGAGGAATTGAACCCAGCGCACGAGTTCTTCTGGCACAAAGTGTAGTCGTAGAGCATACCAGATCAGTAAGTGTGGCACACGGTCAAACGCTTTCTCTAGATTCAAAAATGTAATGTAAAGAGGGCGATGCTTCCCACGGTATTTCTCCATGAGTAACCGCTCAGTGTATATTGCGTCAGTAGTTTCGCATTTTTTGAAAAATTTGGCGTGATTCATGGTTATTTCAAGGATTTCGCCAATACGGTTTGGTATAGTAACCCTGCTGGACTACCTTTCTTTTTCCATATTGGAACCGGGATGTCTGGAGTTTCTTATTAAGGTAGGCCTAGACCGGATACCGGTTGTTGCGCCGTTGATGATGATGATGATGATATTGGAACAGTGGGATTTTCTGGCCAATCAGATGGGGTTCTACCTTCCTGAATAACCCGATTGAAGAATTCACTGAGCCACAGTGTTTACTCCCAGCACTTCACTTTCCAGCCTCCTTGGGTTCAGTTGCGCTAACGGGTGGAATTGCTGTGGAAGTGGAGGATGTTCAATATCTTATGGCATTCGTGTTGGTTTTTGGCAAGTCGATGCAGATCTCTTTCGCCATCCTGAGTGTGTAGTTCATCGTAACGATCTTTTTAATGGACCGCTCAGCTGACAGCGATCGGTTTCTTTGCTTCCTGGTTGATATTCTTTTAAATTGAACTGTGTTAGAGCACTTTATTCAAGACACTACAGTGCACTGCAGGATGCAATCTGGTCAGCATTGCGCTCGCTTGAGATTATTACCTTGATTTGATTCAGGTCCTCATTCACAGCTGAGTCGACTGGTATCCGACGTCAAATCATGATTCAGATCCCACTGCCACCAGTGAGATTTGAACCGCGACCTTCCGCAAAATCATCGGTTTCCTACGCAAGATGCCTCTTTCGAACGGGGAGGCGCCCCAGATTTAGGAAATCCAAAAATTTCCATGCTTCGACATTGGGAACGCGAGATATTGGAGAAAATCGGCCGCTGGAGGGTCTGGCCGAAATCAAGGAAAATTGAAAATCGATACCCGGGTCAGAAAAATGGCCGAAAATACAAAATCGTCGGAGAATACCTCTTTCGAACGGGGAGGCGCCCCAGATTCAGGAAATCCAAGAATTTCCCCGCTACGACATCTGGAACGCGAGATATTGGAGAGTTGCACGTTGGATATGTTGTCTGTAGGCTTTGTTCTTTGCGCCAAATGACACATCTGCGCTGCTGATGTCGTGCAACATAGGTGATAATTTTTCCTCCAGGGCCGCTGTATATGCCTGCACCATAGTACCGCTCAGGAGTTTACCAGCGCGAACATTTTGTTAGGCAGATTCTCGATCGATGTACTGGGAAGATTCGCTACCGATATGTTGCCTTCACCAAGTGATGATATGAATCGCAGTTTGCTCCTCGATAAGATCATATATCCAATACACTGGACGCCCATATTTTACCAATGAGAACATTGTCAATTTGGTTGGTGATTTCCAGGTCTGTCTGTGAATGTACTGGAGCGAGAAGCATGTAGAGCTTATGACAAAATTCCTACTGTTGGCGAAGTCAATAAATCGTTGACCGTTGTGATTGTATTCCTTATTTAGCCTGTATCCTCCAGTGGCCTCCGATTCCGGCATTCGTTTCCGATTTTCGCATTAAAGTCCCCCAACAGTATTTTGAAATCCTTTGTTGGGAGTCAATCAAACAGTGTCTCCTTGCGTGCATAAAACTTGTCTTTCACAGTATCTACCCTGATTTCAGTCGGGGCGCGTTGATGAGCCAAAGGTTGGAAAAAAAACGAGTCCTGATGCGAATCGTATGCAACCTTTCGTTGATAGATGCAAAGTCGATGACGTGCAGCTCGAGTTGTTTGTTTCTTATAAATGCAACTCCGAACTCCTTGTGACCCGATGGTTTGCCACTTTTGAAAAATGCGTGCGAATTCATACCGCTTACTTCGCTGCCAATCCAATTTGTTTCCTGGACTGCAATCATGCTCAATTTGTAAATCTCGACTTGTTGAAGGAGGACCTTAGCGACCCCTGGTTTGTTAAGGGAGCCTATATTTCGGATCGCAAAGAATAGTCTGTTAGACGTTTGATTGGTCGTCGTTGTTTGTCCATCCAATCAGGGGCAAATGTTCCAGGTTTCTTGACATAGAGTGGTTTTTGCATGGATGGGTTGTCAGCTCATCGGAAAACCCTATCCAGAGGTGGCCGCGTTGATAGCTATTTCAGGTGGTTCGAAGCGTGCCAGAGTTCCACACAACTATGTTGCCGGTCTGGCTACGTAAGATATTGCACACATGAGACGCTTTGGTGTAACTCAGCCATTCAGGCTACAGATATCTCCCCTCCTCCTTTCACAACCATGGTTTCAATGCTTGGCTTAACCGGAATACTGGACTTGTCGTTGAAAGATACTAATATATCGTCTTCTTCGATTTCCCCAATCAATTGAAGAACCTTTGAGATCTCACTTGAATTTTTTGACCGATCTAGTCGCAAACTGTTTTTCCATATTCTAGAGTTCCTTTACTAACCACTTAGCAATCTAATCCATGGGAGACATTTTTGCTGAAACGACTTCCCTCATCTCCTGGCCTGGTTTATGGATCTTTGGGAGTCCTTTGATCCTAGGAAGTACTGGGTTTGAAGATTTCAGTCTGTTGGTTCCCAAGGGTGTTTGGCATTCCTTAACAACTCTGTCCATCTGTTTTATGAGTTGTGGTCGGCGGAAGGCTCTGAGTCTTCTATACGTTCCATTCTTCAGCTTTTCATTAAACCGGTTACCCTAGTTCTCTTTGTTTAAAATTAATAGCGCGTTCCCTTTATCTGCTTTAATGTAGTAAACGGGTTTCTTTCTGAGCTTTGAGTTGCGAAGTTCATCATTCGGACGAGCTTCCCCATTACATTGGTAAGCCCGGCCGATTGAGTATTTATTAGATGTACTGTGGTCAAAACAAAGACCGACTTCGGAGAGTGCTAATCAAGCCTTTCCCTTATGATAACCATGCATATCTATTCTTGACGGAAAAAAAATGTACACTCCCCTGTTACATATGTAGCATTCACAGTTCCAATCTTCCCATCAATTTTTTTTTCTCAGAAAAGTGCGTGTGACAGACAGACAGACAGACAGAACACAGCTTGAAAGAATTTTCAAAACATCCAGATTGCAGATTTAACTTGATTTTTTCATACATTGCATACCGATCAAAAGATTATAATTCATTCATTGAATTAATAAAAAGATAACAAAAAATCTTTAAGATATTTTACGCAAACTATTGGAAATTGCGAGAAATTATGAATATTAAAGGGAGCCAGATATTACGGCATCGGGATCAAGGTCGCTAGAAAATATAAAGAAAGGAGGGCTGGGGAAGACAAAACAAAAATATTAGACAATTAAGAAATTCGCTAGTTTTATCTAATTTGAAGGAGACCTGATTTTCGGGTCACAGAAGGTCAATAGCATATTAACATGCGTGATTTCTTGATTTTTCGCATAACGCTTTTCCCCATTTAAAATATGCATGTTTTATATTCTGCGGGGATTAATAGTCAACTTGAACCTCCAGCTAATGTATGCACATATGTATGTATGCATATGGCTTCACTCGGACGGTTTATGCAATACCGTTAAAATACTGTTAGTATAATATATGGTTATATTTTAATTAATTTGGATTTTAATGCAAAAGGCCGGCACCCATGCTGAAAATTTCTTTTTTTTTGCTAAAACGCAATTTTCGTTGTTTAGTTGGCGAGGAACAAAGTCTGAGGACAAATAGTAAAGTACTATATTTTGCTTTTATGGTACAAATAGAAATTTACCGTGACTTTTAAGGTTTTGTGTAACAAAATCAGCCTGTGTGTCCGTCTGTCACATCCACTTTTCTTGAAAACAGCAAAACCTATTGAAATGAAATATGGACCATGTTTTTTGTCTGGGATTTAAGTGAGTCGCAATGGCCGCGAAGAGATAGCCAATGTAGCCACCCTGTATAATAAACGATCTCGATGAGAACCTTACGGAACAGGTCGCAAATTTGACATCGGTTCCAAAATGACGAAGCAAGGGGTTAAGCATGAACTTAAGGTAAGACAGGACTCATTCTCAGAAACTACTCAACCGAAAGAGCAACTATATAGGTATCATGTTGCTGAGTACCATCTATAAGATATTCTCTGCTATCTTGCTAGCTCGGATAGTGCCATACGTCTAGAAAATCAGTGGCCCATACCAAAGAGACTTCACTCCTTCAGTTGTACTATCCTTGCATCGACTTTAAGGCAGCCTATGGTAGCATAGCCAGGGTAAAACTGTACACGGCCATGAGAGAATTCGGTATCCCGACGAAATTGATAAGACTGGCTAGGGTGACCCTGACCAATATGCGAGGCCAGATAAAAGCACCAGGATCACTCTCGAGACCATTCAACATGCGTCCTCTTCAACCTGGCCCCGGAAAAAATGATCCGTGATGCTGAAGTAAATGCGAGGGGTACGATCCTCTTTAAGTTCACCCACCTACTGGCGTGTCCTGACGATATCGACATCACGGGAAGGACAACCGGAGACTTACAAACTGCCTTCATCCAGATCGAGTTGGCGGCGTGAGATCTTGAGCTGAACATCAATGAAGGCAAGACGAAATATATATAACGTTAGCACCAAAAACCAACATCAAACCGCACTGGTCAAACGGGAAGAATAAAGATAGGAGACTACAACTTTGAGACCATTGAAAATTTCTCCTATCTAGGGTCGAAAATCACAACCGATGAAATCCTCGCATGGTTGTTGGCTGCCAACAGAGCTCATTTCAACTTGCAAAAACTGTTTCGCTCGAAACGTCTTATCATAGGGTCAAAGCTCTTATTGTACAAGACAATGAGCTTGCCAGTCCTTATTTATTCCTTGGAGACTTGGGTACTTAGCAAGAAAACTTGCGAACTCTTGGCTGCGTTCGACGAGCGACGAAATCATTGAGCGATACCATGGCTGTCAGGTTGTGGATAAAGTCCGGCTCAATAGGTTGCGGTGGGCGGAGCACTTAATCCTTATGGATGATCCAGCTCGGAAAGTCTATAGGGGCAGGGGTATCTATGGCAGAAAAAGAAAACGAGGCAGTTAATAATAAATTATGTTCAGTCCTAGAAGAGCTATTGGGTCCTTTTTACTGGTCATAGTGTACATATTAACTATGGTATGTCAAACGAGACTATAACCGGCAGGAATTTTCGAATTATTTCCAAGTGTTTGGCATCTGGCATTAAATATTTTCCCACGTGACTTAACTTGCTTTGCCCAACGGCCGGACACCGTTCCAGAACCTATATGGAGGTTTTGTCACCCTCCACACTGAATCAGCAGATAGTATCCATAGATATTCCTATCTTCTCTCTTGGTGAGTTTTAAACAATCCTTGGAGCGCTTGTGTTCGTGTCCTTCCAAGAACAATCTGAACGATTCTATTCCTATTAGGTTCGCCAAGTATTGTTCCCTCAACCGTTCTTTCTCGTCGTAGCCATGAACCCTTTTCCCGCTCCCTTCTTGGCCAGTTCGTCTGCCGCCTCATTGCTTTCTAAACTACCATAGCTTGGAACTCAGAGTATCCAGACCTCTATGTGTGAGGCGAGCATGTTCAGTCTCTCAAGGCATTCCCATACCAGTTTGGAGTGCACCTGGTTGAACCTAAGTTTTTTGATAACCGCCTGGCAGTCGGGTAGAATAGCAATGTTCTACTCCTATAGTTCCCTTGGAGGTTAAAAGAAGCACATCTGTCTATGGCGTGAAATACACGCCTGGAATATGCTAGTCTGCTTATGCATTAGTTTAAAGTATGTTTTCCGTGAACCAATGACCCCAGCACCCTCTGCTGTAAGAGATAAATCCATGCATCAGGCAATCGGTTATTGGCTTAAGCTATAGATCAGTGCCCCACTCTCCCAGTTTGATCTGGAACTGCAACGTGTTTCAAACTTCTAATCTAAATGAAACCTATTTGATGTTTACCCCTTAGTATCAGTAATTCAGGGGATGATATACCAGGAGCCCACATGGTGACAGCTTTTCTGCCAAAGGCGGCGGCAATAGAAACAGAAGACCTTATGAGACTCCTAATTGCTCAGAATGAAGATTTCCATACTCGACTATGGAGAGTCTTCATAAGCAAGGTGGAGGGCAAGGGTAAACTCCTCACGATCGGAGTAGATGACCGATCCCTGGAGGCAATTAAACGTCGGAGTTGTCATATCAACTACCGATTTGCCAACATACCCGTGCATGTGCACAAGGAAAAGCCAAGGAAAGAGACCTCGGAAGAGGCATGGGGTGAAAAACTTACCGCGGTCCCTGAAGAAGTCGCGGAAGCCATAGAGGCGGAAGGAACTGGATCAACCTGGGAAATAGACCTGCTGCCCAGTGAAGAGCAGAAGCTGGACGACCTAGACCTAGGACTCCTACCGCCCGGGGTGGACAGCGACGCGCAGGAAAGCGCCATGTCGGAGAAGGAGGGTGACACTCCGACAGTGGA
Source organism: Hermetia illucens (assembly GCF_905115235.1). Taxonomy (NCBI): domain Eukaryota; kingdom Metazoa; phylum Arthropoda; class Insecta; order Diptera; family Stratiomyidae; genus Hermetia; species Hermetia illucens. The sequence continues at coordinate 3,685,765 of NC_051851.1, read as the reverse complement.
GAAGAGCTACAAACAATAACGGAACCAATGGCCAGCACTAGGATAGCCCAGATAAACCTCCACCATGCAAGAGCTGCATCTGGAGTGATTGCAAGGGCAAATTCCAAGAAGAACATTGGAATAGTGCTGGCTCAGGAGCCCTGGGTGTATCGGGGGCAGATTCGCGGTCTGCAAGGAGGAGACATGCATGTAATTTGGGAATTATTGTTACCAAGGGATAACATGACAACGAGGTTTCACTTCGATAAGAAATTTGAAACACGTTGGAGTAACAAGGCAAACTGGGCTCAAACCAACAACTGATTACTTGGTATACTGACGGATCCCTCACAGCAGAGGGAGCGGGTGCCGGTGTCATTTGTCCAAGGAAAATGTACTTTGAGCCAATGGGCAGGTACACTAGCATATTCCAGGCGGAAATATACGCCATAGACAAATGTGCCTCCTTTAATCTGCAAAGGAACTATAGGGGGCAGAACATAGCTATTCTCACCAATAGCCAAGCAGCAATCAAGGCACTTAGGTCCAACCAGGTGAACTCTAAACTGGTATGGGAATGCCTTGAGAGACTGAATACACTCGGCTCGTCCAACAAGATCTGGATACTTTGAGTTCCAGGTCATGCTGGGTTGGAAGGCAATGTGGCAGCGGATGAGCTAGCCAAGAAGGGAGCAGGGATGCCTTTACACGGGCCAGAACCCTTCTGTGGAATCGGAAACGGTTTCATGGCTATGAATCTAAGAAACGGTTGAGTGAACTATATTGGGCGGGCCTACCAGGAAAGGAGTAGTCCAGGATGCTTATTGGGGGATACGAACCCTTGCGTACAAAGGATTGCTTAAACCTCACCAAAAAGAACCTCCGAATCATAGTGGGAATTTTCACTGGTCATTGTCGGCTGAACTATCACCTAGGGAAGCTAGGGATATCTTCGGACACTGCCTGCAGGTTTTGTGAGGAGGAGGACGAAACCTCTATACACGTCCTGGGACAGTGTCCGGCACTTGTGTAAAGTAGGTCGAGGCATCTGGGAGAACGCTTACTACCAGATGCAAGGCTGAAAGATCTGGAAGTAGGGAACATACTAAAGTTCCTAACGGTTATAGGCCTGCTTGAGATACTATGATCAATAGGTACACTATAACCAGTAATAGGGGCACAATAGTTCTTCAAGGACGCGGTGCGACTTTCCCTTAACAGAATAATAATAATAATCCTACGGATACAGATAAGGGTAAAGTTCCAAAAAAAAAAAAAATATGAGTTATACCCAATGATTCTGGCATTCTGGTTAGTAGAGAAAATATGTGGACTGTGCTATTGGCAAGTATGTAATGTCAACGGTAACTTCATCACGTTACCACCGATACTAAATCAAGGCTCGCAGAATACCCTCACGACGGAAGATGCAGGAAACTTATTGGGGTTGAAATGAGATCGTGCCTTAGTGATCATATTTGAGATCAGAAGCACAACCAGGAAATGTAGAGGACAAGTATGCACCCATAACTATCACAGGAAAATGGTCGAAATCGGTACAATTACGAAAGGACCATACTCAAGAACGTCAACATCACTCTGAGCCATTTATTTAAAGCCAAGACTAAAATTGAAATGCTTTTACGCAAAGATATTTATGGAAATATTCTATTAGACGGTATCATTCACGAAACCCCAACGGCATACAATACGAAAATTAGATGAATCTTTTTTGAGCCTATAGCAATTTCACCAGGAGACCATCTAAGCATGAGCTTCATAAGCACGAACAAGAAAAGGTCTGAGTAGTTCTGGAAATAAGATGAGATAGTTTCCTGCTGGAAGCTTAGGAAAGAAGAAGAAGAGCTTGAGGTAGTGGACCTCGCGATTACTAAATGATTGGAAAATGGGCTATTCAAATTGCAGCTCCCATTCAAAATTGACTCATGGGCAAGCCTGGCTAATGAGTAGTGTTGTGATTCTGAAATATGAAGCGCACGAGACCTGATGATTGAAGCAGACGCCTTCAATGAAGCTGAGTAACTTTATACGGGGTTAAACCCACTGCTGCGAAAATAGAACTGGAATGTAAATAAATTGTTGGAAGCCATACCAGAACATCATCGGGATCAAGGGTCCACGTAATTTCAAGACGAATGACCGAATAAATGCCCTTGGGATATAATATTCAATGCTGATGCAAGGTTCATGATCAAAGGTAGTGGCATCAATTACCGCATCTCTGTTTGACCCACTAGGATGGTTGCAGCCCATCATGATGATGAACAGACTGAACAGACCCCTGCATCTTTCTCTAAGGACTTTGGTTGAAATTCCCCTCCCCCCAAAAAAATATCGATGCGCGAACATCCTTTACTATCGACAGCAATGACACGATGATATGGATGACGCAATATCATCCACATAGAGGTTTATGACAACCACTCATAAGAAGTTAGATGTGGCTTCATTCAACTTCGCGATCCTGGTATCCTACGCCCCGGCCAGGCGAGAGGAGAGGACCCAAAGGGGGAGGGGCGAGCTCCCCTCGAGCAAGGAGTTTTCTCGGGGGCCCAGAATATACATTTCCATAGAAAAAGATAATAATAGGGTGTGCCCATAATTTTCATCCCAGCGCTGTGTATCTTTTCCTTCGGGCCCAGGTTTCGTTCTGCGGCCCGGCGAACACCTAATATGCCAATGCCCGAAAGCGGAATTTCACTGCGTCTGAGTGTTTCATTTAAAGAGCAAGGAGGATGTCTCCTTCACCAAATATAACACTACCTGGAATGACTCCGGTGCAGTGTGTTTAGTGAGCAAAGGCGATGATTTGAAGAAACTGTCATCAAAAATTTGCTTACCTGCTCCACTACAGCTGCAATAGTCGAAGCCATTCATAATAGGCAGATTTTTATAGTTTGGCAGTGTTCCGTCTTAATATTCTGAACGTTCCTGCACGACTGGGCCAAAAGCCCTCTTGACCGAGAGTATTGTAGGAGGGCCAGATCTCTGCCTTTGAGTGCGCCTTTGCTATCTGTTTATTGCGTCCTTCACAGTTATCAGCTGAATGTAGACTGCAGCCCCCAGTCCAGAATGAAGTCCCGTTTGGGCAGTCCATCGATCGGCTCATTTTCCTCCCGATTTCTATGGCTAGGCACCCAGGACTCGCTTCCCCTTCAATTGTCATGATGAAATACAAGGATGTAATGTCGGTTTGGTTCTCGCTCAAAATACTATGTTATCCTTAGAGCTCCAATGGCTGGGTCGTGCTACGCCATTGATAGGCTACCAGTATAGTCAGTATCCAAACTTGGAATAGATTGACAGGCTATACGACTCCTCCACCCTGTGCGTATCCGAGAATACGCCCGCCTTAACCCCGCAACACCGCCAAGGGCGAAATTACCCTTGGACCTTAGGCTGTTGGTGGTGTAGTCCGTTGGGAACAACAAACGTTCCTGTGATATAATACTTCATTTAGGACGTTGCTATGCCCATGCGTGATGCGTCAGTCAAAGAGCATGCGATAGCTATACCTGTAGTGAATGAATCAATCCGAAACTGTGCCTGAATTTGAGGCAAATACCCCGATAATGTATCGATGAAACCATTGAGGGGCACAGTGCATATTAGCGTTGGCCAAGTATTTTATTGGATCACAGCAGTAGTAGAACCTACAAGTGATAAGAAGAAGACAACAAACCAGGATCCTTATAGGTAAAGTGATGGTGCTACCGGTCCACTATCATGTGGATGTGGACTTAGGATCCCGCATATCCTAAACAATAACCCAGCTTTAGTCTAGCTTAGACTAAAACAACTGGCGGTTTAGTTCAATATGTTCAATATAATTCGCAACCTTGTCGTGTTTTTGCGATGATATAAGGAAGCGTTTTCCATCTGTTACCACTTTCGGTCACGCTGCTCCCAGAGCAGAGGTGAGGCAGCGTCTGCCCTGGACGAAACCGTTAGTCATTTTTGGTTTTCTGATTTTTAAATGCTTGATCCGTGGACCAAAAAACGGGGGAGCAAGTTGCTCCCTATTTAGTCCGGTCCACCATCATGTGGATGTGGGCTTAGGATCCTGCATATCCTAAACGATAGTGCTACGTTGTGCTAATCGCCTAGCTCTGTGTAAAAGGATGGATGATCAATTGTTGATGGCGGCAATGGCTGCTTTCAAAGTACTCGGTGTGAAATACTGGTTCGAGGGAGACGAGTAATACCCTGAATATCACCATTGCAGCAAGGTGGCGATTTGAAATTAAAGGACCCATGTAAAAAGGTCGCGAACCCGCTGAGTCTGACCTTTGAGGGCAGGCACATACTGCCAAGGCACCAAGCCCAAGCACCCATTAGCAATAAAAAATCAGGGAGCGGACAGGTTAATGTATTTACATACAGGGTTTAGGACTCCCGCAGCGGTACGGCGTCGGACTACCACCTTCCCATCGTCAGAGAGCTAGCATGGAACCATTTGTCACATTACTTCGGGCTAATCTCCGAGCTTGCGGAGCCTTCTAATCACGGAATTCTTCTGACCAAGGGAGAGGAGGAAGGGAACTATCACTTCAAGGAGCTGCCTGCCATCCGGCCCCTCCATCGGTTGAGTTATATCTTCTTTGTAACGAGAAGAACCCGAACGTAGTATGACTCCACTTGTCAGCGCTACTCCGCATCTACTAGACAATGTTGTTTGGAGAAAGATCCGCTGTGTTGGCATAGAGCTGCCGACAAATTCTATCCCACTTTCCGTAAGAAAAAAGGTGTGTTGGGCGTCGTCCACAACTCCATTGCAAAACACACAATACTCCTGGTGCAAGTAAGATTCATGAGCAACCACCTCCCTTGACTCTTCTCCCTGACGCTTGTATATGGCTTTTCCCTCCTTAGCAAGAAAGGCAACGAAGAGCACTTCCGTGATCATCATCACGACTGGTTCAGAGGTAGTCGGGTAGGAAGATGCCACTCGCAAAGCTTCTCGTTTCTCTACTACTGCGAGACGTTTACGATATACCTCTTTGCCATGAGCGTCAGGTTATACCTCTGCGCCGTAGAGCAGAATAGACTGCGTTGAACTCATCAGGAGACGTCGCGTCGTCTGCTAGACGTAGGAGCCCCCAATATTTGCCATTAGCCGACCTAAGCCCGAAACTTCAGCTGCGAAGAAGCTCGTCTTTGAGCTAAAAGTCAGTCCTACTTCAACCGATTATGGACTCGCTGTTCGATATGTGACGCAGGGTTGGAATTTTCTTTTTAGTCAGGATGACTAGTTTGGTTTAATCCAGTGCAAGGTTGAAACAATGGGCAGTCATCCATCCACTTTCCCGTCGCATCAATACGCCAAGCTTGCTTTAAGCCTATTCTATAGTGCGTCCGGCAACAGGCATTAGGACATCATCTGCATAACCAACCAGGGACGACTGTCCTGACCGCCCTAGAATGGATCTCTGTGCTACCCCTGATATGACCTCCATCATCTTCTAATCCTCTATCGTCTCAAAGAGCAGAGAGCGATTCCTCAGATAATCCCTCAATATCTTCATAATCGGTTTTGCGATTTAGCTCTAGATCACGCATTCGATAGAGCTGAATGGCGAAACCGATCACGATGAGCCGACCCCGCTTGTGAACGGGGCTAAGGCTGAAGAGAAAGAAGAAGATCCCTAAGAGTTAGTTCGGCACGTGGAAAGTATTGTCTCGTGTGCCTACAATGTTTTTCCATCTTACGGAATTGAAGGCATTTCTGACGTCAGGTGTTACGAGGAGCATCACCCGTTGAAATCGGCGACTGTGTGTCTCCATGCCTCCATCCTCGCATCCATGACTTGCATGACAGCATCAACATCAACAATCAACATCCCCGCTCTGAAGCCGAACTGCCCTGGAAATAAGTTTCCGGCAGCACGTATTGCTCCAGCGAGTCTATTTCTAATGAGCTTTTCGAGCGAGAAGACGGCATCTTAGGGTTGCCTTTCCCTTTGTTAATTAGCATAAGCCTCGCTACCTCCAAACGAGACGGGAATATGCTTTCTTTCAGACAAATACCGAACAGTAAGTCTGATCGATGTTGCAGCATCAGTTTATATACCTCTGCCAGGATGCCACCGGGTCCTGGCGCCTTCTTGTTTTTCATTGAAAGGACAGCCTCTTCCAACTTTTTTATAAAGAAAAGTGGGCAGTCCTCGGCGCTCTCGGCACTGCCGTTATAATCCCGTTAAGGGTGCGCAGAGAATAGTGCCCGTACAAGGCAGTCCATCTGTTTGGCCTTAACTGAACAGGATTTTCGCAGGCCCTGATTTTTCGGGTTACCAGTTTGTAACCGAGTCCCTACGGGTCCCCACCTAGTTCGTCGACCAAGTCCTGCCAGCAGCAAGCTTTTCCCTTGTTTATTGTGCTGAGGACTCTCCTTTTGGCTGATCTGTACTCTCTAATACATGCCTCCTCCTGGTGGTTTAGATCTTGCGTCATGCGGCGGACCATTTGGCACTACTTCCGGAGCTCTGCCATTTCCACCGTCCATCAATACATAAACGGTTTACCACGTATCGATGCCCTCCTGCCCATGGAAGCTCTGCAGGCTGTCGTTATCAGGTCCATAATTGGTTCACAAGTGGGGTCGGCTCGTCGTGATCGGTTTCGCCATTTGGATGCAATCGTGGATATTAACGCGACAGGATGGACGACATTGCCGTAAATTTTAGATTTGAGACATTCGTTGATACGTCGTTTACAATGACCACCAGTTTTAGAACGCCAGTTTATCCAGGTTGCATTAATACGCGAAGCAATTTCACAACGCAGTTCTCCATTGGCTCATAGCATTGATTCGAGATATTTAAATTACTCATAATCCAAACATCCATGGTAAGCATATGTAATATTAACACAAAGCGGCTTTAGGATGGCATATGAAGAAAAGGTTGAATAATACGCTTCCTTAGGAAATTCACCATGACTTGTCGATTTGAAATGACATCTGTCACATTCGCTACCCAAATCTGTATCTTGGAATCTTTATCCAATGCGCAAGCAACATGTTCCATCAACATTTTCCGTTAACTCCAAATTGCAGCATTTCAGGCGTTTACGCAGTATATGGTTTTCCGATTTCAGAGGCGGGCAAAACCCATGCTAAATGTTGGGGTCAAGAAATGAGAAGTATATTTCCGTAATATGAAATCAATGATGCACGGAAACCATTTTTAATCGAGGTTTATTAGAACTGTAGTATGGGCATCTGGAACTGTATGGGCCAAGCATCCTCGTTTTTCTTCTTTTAAAAATGGTTTCACTATAAATATGGTTACGATTTTGCTCGAACATCAGCGCATATACAGTTAAAAAGAAATATAAAAATATGAAATAGAACGGCGAAATTTCTGATAATTTATGATCATTTTCATTTCATAATTATATTCACAAAAAACTCTCACCTACCGAAAAAATAAAATCCACTTAAATATTTTTGATAATAATTTAAGACATTTTCAAATGTTTCAAAAATGATCAATAACCTTTTTCGTTGTTGTTTTCACCATATACCTCGTAGTTATCATTATCATTAACGGCGCAATAACCTGTATCCGGTCTATGCCTGCCTTAATATGAAGTCTAGATATCTTGATTTTGCGCCGAGGCCTGCCAATTCGATATTACTCAAAGCTAAAAAAAACGACGAAACAATAGACAAGGAGGAAGAGCTGAGTGCGTTTGGGTGGAGCAAAAAATGCGTCGTTCACCGCAGCGATCAGTGAAAGAGGCAACGAGGGCTGACGTACTCGATGAGACAACGGGGCGCCCAAATAAAGAGGAAGCCTCATCAAGTGGCGCGACTGACCATGCGGAGATGGCAACTCCATTACTTTGCAGTGCCCCTGTTCTGGAAGTAAGCTCAGTGAGAAACGCTAGTCCTGAACAGACGGATTTGGACACAAACCGAGCGGAAATGCATTCGACCGTCCTCGCTAAAGCCGAAGAGGAAAGGCTCATCAGAAAGTGCGCAGCAGTTGTTAAACGTATGCGGTCGGCAATGTTCCTTCAGAGGAACGTCAGCAAAGGCGTCAAAAACGGGCTGATGGAACTGGAGAAACTACTGGACCGCATTTCCTTTTATAGACGAACGTGGAGAGCAGCGGAAGACGATTGTAGAGCAGAAACAGTCGCATTCCCTGCTGAGAATGCTGCTTGCGTCAAACGGACCGCAGATAGCCCTCTGCAAAGTGAACTGGGGAAAAAGCGGAAAGAGGACGACGTGCCTGAAGAAGACTTTATCAAAGTAGCCTCCAAGGCCCAAAAAAAGAAGGCGAAAAAGGATAAAAAGAAACAACGGACTCCGTCGCCAGAGACACGTCTGTCCAAAAACAAGGAGGCTGCCAACCAAAAGCCAGTAGCGGAAAGAACGAGGAAACGAAGAAGGACTAGACCGTCGGCTCTGCTCATTAAGCCGACGAAAGGCAAGACATTTGCGGAAGTCCTTAGTGAAATCCGCTACAGGATGAAACCCGAGGAGAACGGGGCAGAGGTGTCTTCGATACGGAAAACGAGGAGTGGTGGAGTTCTCGTCGAACTGGGCCCAGAGACGACCAACAAGAGCACGTTCTGCGAAGCGGTCAAGGGGCAATTGGGGGAGAAGGCTCTTGTTTCCAGCCTAGAACCCATGTGCTCTCTAGAAATACGGGATCCTGACTACCTCACAGAAAAGGTCGAAGTAGAGAAGGCGCTAAAGCGTGAATGTCCAGAGGTAACCAATGCCCGAGTACGTATTTCCTCTGTAAATGCTCGAGGCCAAAAACTCGCCGTGGTGGAAGTCCCTGAGCAATATGCGAGGAAACTCCTTAAAAGCGGGAGAATCAAAATCGGATGGGTAGTATGCAGGGTACGAATGCTGACGGTCCCCACCAGGTGTCTCGACTATGGACACACGTCAGGAGCTTGCAAGGGTCCGGACAGGGGGACGGCATGCCGGAGATGCGGCCAAGTGGGTCATCAAGCGAAGACTTGCAAGGAAAGCGAGAGTTATGTTCTCTCCAGGGATCGTGGCGCGTCCGGTGAAAGCATCGCACACATTGCGGGCTCGGGACGGTGTCCGATCTTCAGGGCGGAATTGGAGAGGGCTAGGGTGCGAACGCCATGATCCGCATTTTGCAAATTAGCATGCACCGGAGTGCAACCGCTCACCAGTTGCTAGCACAGTTCGCTGCGGAAGTAAATGCTGATCTAGTGCTGATTAGCGAGCAATACCGAAACAAGGACCCGTCCTCATGGTATCTCGACTTATCGGGCACCGCTGCCATCTGGGTTCGGGACAACGTTCGACTTTGTGTTCTTGCCGAAGGTCGGGAGGACGGGTTTGTCTGGATCCGGTGTTTAGGGATAATGTTTTTTAGCGTTTACCTGACGCCGAATGAGACGATGCCGGACTTTTGGCGGACGCAGTTTCGAGCACGGAGGGACGAATCCTGATTGGTGGTGATTTTAATGCCAGGGCTCTTGAATGGGGCATGCCTCAGTCAGACTCCAGAGGGAAACGGATTCTGAAAATGGCGCCGAGAACCGGGCTCGTAGTTTTAAACACCGGATCCACGCCAACGTTTCGGCGCCCAAGTTGTGAAGGAAGCATTCCAGATATCACTTTTGTGTCGGAATCTCTGGCATCATCGGTGGACGGGTGGCGAGTCCTAGAAGACTTCTCGGCAAGTGATCATCAGTACATTGCGTTCGAGGTGTTTGACGCTACTTGCCGGCGAGCACCAACACGACGTTCCCCTTGCGTGTGGAATGTCGCGAGAGTGAACATCGGAAAGTTCGTGGAAGCTTTTGGAGCAGGTAGGACCGCGCTGGGGGGCACCCCGGGGGATGGTGGTGTCGCAGCTGATACCGTCGTAAATTCAGTGATGAATCTGATAACGACGGCGTGTGAGGCTTCCATGCTTCGAAGAGGCCCCAGGCGGACAAGCCTTCTATGTACTGGTGGACGGCAGAAATGGCCGACCTACGGAAGGAGTGTCATAAGCTCCGCCGTTTGGCACAACGTTTGTACGCCAACGAGCAGGCATGTGCCAGAAAGGCACAATATAAATCAGCAAAAAGGAGACTCCGCAGCGCTATAAATAAAAGCAAAGCTCGCGGCTGGCAAAATCTTGTTAATGAGGTGAATGAGGACCTGTGGGGACTTGGCTATAAGCTTGACACTCGGAAAATCGGGGCTCTGCGGAAGCCCTACATACTTAGCGCTGGGCATTGTTCCCCAGACACCCTGTACGGGTTGATGTAAATAGCGCGGAAAGCGTCGTGGATTGCCCCCTTTTCACAATGAGAGAGCTCGAAGAAGCGGTTCTCACTATGAAAAACAGGAAGGCGCCAGGTCCTGATGGCATCCCAGCGGAAGTTTACAAACTGGTGTTCCGCCAACGGCCAGAATTGCTGCTTGAAGTGTTCAAGGCGTGCTTGAAGGAGGGCATTTTTCCTTGTCGCTGGAAAGTAGCCAGACTCGCGTTGATCAGTAAGGGTAAAGGAGACCCGGAGCTCCCGTCTGCATACCGACCGCTGTGTATGCTTGACATGGCCGGAAAAGTGCTCGAGAAGCTCATCGGGGGTAGACTCGCTGAAGCGATCCGTGCTGCCGGGGACTTATTCGCAAGGCAGTTCGTTTAGAACAGGGAAATCTACAGTGGATGCTGTTATGGAGGTCGTAAATGCGACTTTTTTTGGGACTGGGGCCAAGCATGTTTGTGGCCGTATCAATGATAACGTTCTTCAGGTGGTTGTGGATCTGAAAACGAGAGAAGCATGCATAATTGGGGACAGCTGGAATCAGAATTTAGCTGACGCCACCACTATTTAACGGAATGCTGCACACCCATCCGTCCCTTCTTTCCCACAAAGAATGAACGAATGTGAAACGATAAAGTTGCCCAGAGAGACGACGTTTTGGGGCTAGTCAGCAGTCTTACTCTAAGTATCTGCTCTTTCATGGCGGTGTAAGGGCACGGCGTGAATTGGTACTGACGATGGAGCATAAGATTTGGGTAATGCCTGTTGAATCAACTTCAATAGCTTTACTACCAAACGCTATCTCTACTTCCACGTGGTGATCGCTGGTAGTTCTTTCTTAAAGAGAAGGAGGGTGAAGGTGAGTCTCTCATGCATAAAAATGGAAAAATTTGTAATGAACTTAATTGGGTAGGATGTTCAGGGCGATCATCCTAAGTGGCCGACAACGACCTAGAGGGCAGAGCTACCTCAGAAACCTAAAAAATTGGCGAAGTTGACCATGTAGGTCCACCCGCAAAGATTGAAGCTCCATCAAAGTGCTCGGTCGACACGTTCTTGGACGCCTTTGCGCTAGCCAGGCTCGGGAATGTGAGGGGTCCTTTGAGCGCTTTGATCCCTCACACTTCATTACTACAAAATCAACGTGTCTATTCCGATGCGTGGGTCCGCAGCGGATTTCAAAATAGAAAATACAGGGGAATTCGCGACGGGCTATCGAATAACGACCAGAACGCAAGCTAAAATTGACCCGGACCCGAGTGCCGCGATCAAGGAGGGGAAGATCCACGACGGATCACAGTCCCGATTATTGCCTCTTCCGCCTCAGATATTGAATGAGGCGCGGCCCCTGAGGTTCCCACCCTTGCTTGACATCTTCAGGTCAGTTTGTCTTTTTGAGGATGTGCCTGTACGGGTTCTGCGGGAGCAAAGAGGAAAAGAGAGGGAGGAAGTCCTCAAATCACTCAAGACTTAGTTAGAATTCCTAATGTAATTATTCAAAAAAATTCAAATATATAAAAAAAATAATCAAAAATAAAAAAAAATAAAACAAAATTAAATCAAATTAAAAATCAACAAAAACAAAAGAAATTTGAAAAAAAATTTAGGCTTACATTTGCTATTAAACACTCCGAGCTCGGCGATCTTTCAGCTTTGCATCTGGTACTAAGCGTTCTCCCAGATGCCCTGACCTACTCTGCACAAGTCCCGGACAATGTCCCAGGACATGTATAAAAGTTTCGTCCTCCTCCTCACAAAACCTGCAGGCAGTGTCCGTAGATATCCCTAGCTTCCCTAGGTGATAGTTCAGCCGACAATGACCAGTGAGAATTCCCACTATGATTCGGAGGTTCTTTTTGGTAAGGTTTAAGCAATCCTTTGTGCGTATGGGTTCGTATCCCCCAATAAGCACCCTGGACTGCTCCATCGCTGGTAGGTCCGCCCAGTATATTTTCCTCAACCATGAAACCGTTTCTGATTCCACAGAAGGGTTCTGGCCCGTGTAAAGGCGCCCCTGCTCCCTTCTTGGCTAGTTCGTCCGCTGACTCGTTGTCTTCCAACCCAGCATGGCCTGGAACCCAAAGTATCCAGACCTTGTTGGACGAGCCGAGGATATTCAGTCTCTCAAGGCATTCCCATACCAGTTTATAGTTCACCTGGTTGGACCTAAGTGCCTTGATCGCTGCTTGGCTATCGGTGAGAATAGCTATGTTCTGCCCCCTGTAGTTCCTTTGCAGATTAAAGGAGGCACATTTGTCTATGGCGTAAATTTCCGCCCATTGGCTCAAAGTACATTTTCCTTGGACCAATGACACCGGCACCCGCTCCCTCTGCTGTGAGGGATCCGTCAGTGTACCAAGTAATCAGTTGCTGGTTTAAGCCGTATGTTGCAGCCACGCTCTCCCAGTTTGCCTTGTTACTCCAACGTGTTTCAAACTTCTTATCGAAGTGAAACCTCGTTGTCATGTTGTCCCTCGGTATCAGCAATTCGGGATACCGCCTAGAAAGGATATCAATCTTCCTTCGATTTCGGCAGCTCCCCGCCTCACTCATACTACCAGCCATCCTGAATATTGATCTCCTTGCCTGCATCTGTATGTGCAGATGGGCAGGGGTTAATTCCAGAAGGATCTCCAGGGATGCCGTTGGGCATGTCCTCATTGCCCCACTAATACACACGCAAGCCAGCCTTTCGAGCTTCCGCAATCCCCTGGCTTGTGTGCTGAGTTGGGTCCTTTCTGCCCAGATTACCGCTCCATAGGTAATCATTGGCCTTACTATTGCAGTATATATCCAAAGTAGTATCTTCGGCCTGCAACCCCATTTTTTTCCTGCTATGGATCTGCAAGTTATCAGAGCCCTCGTGGCTTTTCGACAAGTGTTTCCGACATGTGTCTTCCAGAGAAATTTTTGGTCTAGCGTGATTCCCAAATATTTGACCTCTTTTTCTCGTTTCACCTCCATATCATGTAATGTTATGGCTTTCAGGTCATCCAGCTTACGCCTCCTAGTGAATGGTGCTATGGTGGTTTTGGTTGCGTTGATCCGCAGTCCCACCTTCCTGCACCAGGCACTAGTAACCCTTAATCCAGTTTGGATTCTATCACATAGGGTGTCTTCATATTTGCCCCTACAGATTAGAACAATCTCGTCCGCGTAGCCCTGGACTTGTATTCCAGTATTAGTTAACACGTCCAGGAGTTCATCCACTACCATACTCCACATCAGCGGCGATAATACCCCACCCTGTGGACAGCCTTGAGTGGTGTTCATGATAATAGAGTTTGTACCTGTCGGTACCTATATTTGTCTGCTTTCTAGCATTTTGCCCATCCAGAGTGCCAGGGTGTTTCCCACTCCTTTGCGGCTCAGGGCGTCCTGTATCTGTGTGTGCGATGTGTTGTCGAATGCTCCTTCGATATCCAAAAACGCGCACAGTGCAATTTTTTTGTTTCTATGGCGTCCCGTAGTACCTCTGTCAGCTGATACAGAGCAGTTTCAGTTGACCGTCCTGACCGGTAAGCGTGTTGACAGTGATGTAGGGGATTACCCTTTAGAACGTTAGTTCTAATATAGTTGTCTATGACCTTCTCCATCGTTTTGAGTACGAAGGATGTTAGCCAGATTGGTTTGAAAGATTTAGGGTGAAAAGGATCCTTTTTACCCGCTTTCGGAATAAAGACCACTTTTGCCCGTCTCCATGCCCTTGGTATGTAACCCAGTGCTATGCTCCTCCTTACCACCCTCAGAAGAGACTCTAAGATAATTCCTAGGCCTCTCTGGATAAGTGCTGGGCAAATGCCTCTACTCCGGGAGATTTCATTGGTTGAAAAGTTCCCACTGCCCATCTTAGCCTAGCTTCTGAGCATACCTCTTTTGCTAGTTTCCAGCTCTCTTTCCTTCTATTCGTTGTTGGGGTGTCAGGCAGATTGTTGTCGCCTGCCGCCGAGGGGTCGGACCCCGGGAAATGAGTTCTGAGAAGCAGGTGTACCCTGTCCTCCTCATTCTCGGTGAATATCCCATCTTCCTTTTTCAAGCAGACAGAGGATATTCCCCGGTCTTTGGCTACAGCCTTGTACAGCCTGGTTGCTTCTGTGATCTGTTCAATCCCTTCACAGAATTCCCTAAAGCTGTTCCGTTTCGCTTTACTGATCGCATTTTTATACCTCCGCCAGTCCCCGGTTCGTTTTGCCCGGTTAAAGAGTTTTCGTACCTCCGTTCTCATTCTGGCTAAGTTCCTGTTCCACCATGGTACATCCCTTGATGACTTGACTGTCTTGGCTGGACAGCTGGCCTCATATGCGTCAATGACGATTGTGTTGAGGTTTTCCACCACCGTTTCTAATTCCAGTTCGTTCCTGATGTCATCGCCCCCTTGAAGGTGGGCAATGTTGTTGCTCAGGTGCGTTGTGTAGGATTCCCATTCCGTTCTCTTGGGATTCCATATTATTCTTTTTATTTCGGAGTTACCTTCAATGTCGAATCTGATTATCCTGTGATCAGACATTGAGGGTTCATCCGACATCCTCCAATTCCTGACCATCCCTTTCATTAGGGTATTTCCTAGAGTTATATCTAGTACCTCTTGTCTGGTGCTGGTCACAAATGTTGGAGTGTTCCCTACGTTGTATATTTCTAACTTATTACTAAGAATAAATTCGAGAAGGTACTCACCTCTACGATTAGTGTCGCTGCTTTCCCACACTTCGTGGTGGGTGTTGGCATCGCAGCCGAGAAGAAGTGGTAACGCCCTCTCCTCGCAATACTCCGTCAGCTTTGCGACTTGTTCCGGTGAAGCCCGGCTCTCATTTCCTGGGAAGTATCCCGATGCTACAACTGCCTCTCCAGTGCTCCTCCCGGCTTCAAATGAGACTTGTATAGCCACAAGGTCCCCGGTTAAGCACTCTGAAAGACATATGTGTTTTAAATTACGTTTGAGAATTATGCAAGCTCTTGGTTTTTCACAAGAGGAGTCCCAAATCACCTGCATGTCTCCTCCTTGCAGACAGCGAATCTGCCCCCGGTATAACCAGGGCTTCTGAGCCAGCACTATTCCAATGTTCTCCTTGGAATTTGCCCTTGCAATCACTGCAGATGCAGCTCTCGCATGGTGGAGGTTTATCTGGGCTATCCTAGTGCTGGCCATTGGCTCCGTTATTGTTTGGAGCTCTTCTCCACTGTCGGAGTGTCACCCTCCTCCTCCGACATGGCGCTTTCCTGCGCGTCGCTGTCCACCCCGAGCCCTAGGAGTCCTAGGTCTAGGTCGTCCAGCTTCTGCTCTTCACTGGGCAGCAAGTCTATTTCCCTAGTTGATCCCGTTCTTTCCGCCTCTATGGCTTCCGCGACTTCTTCAGGGACCTCGGTAAGTTTTCCACCCGATGCCTCCTTCGAGGTCTCTTTCCTTGGCTTTTCCTTGTGCACATGCACGGGTATGTTGCCAAATCGGTAGTTGATGTGACAACTCCGACGTTTAATTGCCTCTAGGGATCGGCCATCTACACCAATCGTGAGGAGTTTACCCTTTCCCTCCACCTTGCTTCTGAAGACTCTCCATAGTCGAGTATGGAGATCCTCGTTCTGAGCAATTAGGAGTCTCATAAGGTCTTCTGTTACTATTGCCGCGGCCTTTGGGAGAAAAACTGTCACCATATGGGCTCCTGGTATATCATCTCCAGCACATGTTGACAGTTCCACCCCTTCCCAGCCAGGCAATCTAGGAATTATGGTTCTAACCCATTCTGCGGTACCTTCCGTCGCGCAGTCCACCAGTATAAGGCCTGGTCGAAAGCGTATCCCGGTGAACACCAGTTTCGACGTCCAACCCTTGATCATCTGCTTGACGACAAGTTCCTCAATGATTTCCTGTTCCTCCCGAGTGAGTATTTGCTCGGGAAACCTTTTTGACAGTATGGCCAGTCGAATGCCCTTGACCGCACTAGCATAGTTAATGCCGGGCTTCCTGGGTCCTGCCTTCACTCCTGACCTGCCCGGGTTTTCTCCTCCCTTGGGTTCAGGTCTGGGTTTTTTGGGAGCATTCCCTTCATGCGGGCTCATCTCTGCTGCTCCCCGCTTTCTCGGCTCCGGTAGAGATGGCTTAGGTCTGTCCTGAGCCTTCTTAAGGGTCTCTTCTGGTTTCAGGCCTTCCTTCAGATAGCGCAGGTACCTATTAACCCCGGCACCACTGAGACCTGTCTCCTTCCTGACGTCTGTTATATTTATCTCAGACGTGCTTTTGCTGGTCCTTGCTCTTTGTGCAGTGGTGTTCGTTGGCTGTAGTCCACGCAGTATACCAATGCTCACCTTGGATCCACTGCTTGACGTCCCAACTTCTCCCTTCTTGGGTGTAGTCACCTGGCTCTCAGTAATTCGGAGACGTGCCTCCGCCTGATTAACCAGTAATTCGTTCAATTCACTGTTATCACTCTCCAGCCCTTCAACCTCTCCTCAACCCAGCACCGCTTCGCCTTCTGCTACATTGCCTGACAAGGTTGAGTCAGTTCATGTTGCGGCGAATGCGGCAAATCATTCGCCTCTGTCAAGATTAATTCGCCCGAATGCATTCAATAATGTGCAATCTGCGACGAACATTAGGGTAATTATGAAATGCTTTATTTAAGCAAATTAATTAAGAAAGAGCCGAGTGAGATTGCGCTCTCGTCACGAAGCCGCGGTCACTACAAATTGTACCCATTGGTCCTCAGATTGGGGATTGGGTAAGGTTGCTTACGCAAGGAGCCTCGGACTAGATGGATCTTACAAAAATGGACCCGGAAATGAATGATCATCACATTTTCTCAACAAACGTGCGCTTCTGCGACTCGGGCTCTCCTGGAGTCTAAAAACTCGTAATGCGAGTGATGCGTTTCAGAAAGGAAGGATCACAACATATTACAGCCTTATCAGATGTATCTTCTAAATTAGGTAACAATGAGGCTTTGGGGTTCCCTTCTTGGCTTGACATCTATCAGCTATTGAGTGTATGTGGGGATGGTTGGTGTCGGATTCGTGGTTAACTTTCATAGTTTAAGAGGCGGTTTTTCATGACCCTTCACAAATTGGAACACATAGAACAAGCCAGATATTTGTTTTTCCCAATATTGGAAAAACATGAAGACACTGGGGAAGCAGACCAAAGTCCTTGCAAATAAAAGGGGATGGTTTTGTGGTTTAGATAGTAAATCTGTTAGGCATTCCTATTTAAAAATGAAATGAAGAAATCCGCGCTGAATTTACATTTAAGGACTCTCCAAAATAGTAAGTTCGTTTGAGCTATATTCCTCATAAAATCAACCCAAATTCTCACGGTAAACTAAAACGTCCTCATGAATTCTTCCCGTTCATATTACGCCGCCATTCCTTTGATAATGTCCCCTTTTGAGGTGTATTAAAATGAAATATGTAACGATATGCAAATTTCTTTTGTTGTAACCAAGTTTTGGTTTTTATCCTGCGCCAGGCATTTTCCTCCAGACTCTGGCTCGGCTGGCTTCCTTTCTTACAGCCGATATGGTTGCAGTGTTGCACAGGAAAATGTATGGCGACATTCAAGGAGGCGGTGGAATACATCAAACACAATATCATCTACTTTTAGTGTCGTTGTTGTTGCTGATGTCCTTCAGGATCCTTGTGTACGTAGGTATAATGATAGTTGTTGAATATGCGTTGTGGGAGCAAAAGGACCTTCCAGGTTGTGTGTGAATATGATGAACAATTCCCTTGGCAGGGAGATGGCAAAACTTTTAACTTTTATATGCAGTTTAGCAGATGTACTTGTAAATTCAAATGGAGAATTTGATAATACAGATTCGTTTTTCCGGAAGAAAAGTGCTATTTGGAAATTCAAAAGTTGAAGTGCTCAGTTGAGATTCTGTCTTAGTTTTTTCCTATGTTATCTGCTCTGAAGAAATTCCCGGGGAAGAAAAATGAGAATGAAAAATGTATGTTTTGGGGATAATAAATGGAATGAGTCCTGATAATAACTTTTCACGGGGGAGAAGTGCATTTGGACTTTAGTTGAATTATTGTATGACTTCCGACACGAGGTTGCAGGCTTTTCGAAAGGACTCGGTCTGATCTAAAATAGCTTCCTTCTGTATTCCATAAGGCTTGAGGCGAACGGTAGAAAAACGGAAGCAGAGAAAGAACCTTTGGTGCAAACATGTTATTGGAGTTACGTGTTCCTGGCACTCCCAG
Organism: Hermetia illucens; assembly: GCF_905115235.1. Lineage (NCBI taxonomy): Eukaryota > Metazoa > Arthropoda > Insecta > Diptera > Stratiomyidae > Hermetia > Hermetia illucens. Next base: position 3,667,318 of record NC_051851.1, on the reverse strand, counting down.
GAAAAAAAATAATGTACTTCGGACCGTATGTTAGAGTAAAACTTATGTCTGCACTGTGGGGAAAGTCAAGAAAATTCAAAATAGTTATGGAAATTTGAATGGAAAAATAGTATTCCTTGTACAAGTGCAAATCTCTCGGCTCTCATCTTGCATATTATTCTATGCAATGCAAACGTTTGTTTCTGACTGGGGTGAATGATAAGTTGTTTCTGAGGCGATTCGAGGCATCTAGCTTATGACAATTTGCGACAGTTTTTGCTATTGCCATCGCTGACGTTGGATTTCAAAATCAAGTTCAGACTTAGCGCAGACTTAGCCTCCTTGTTGATATATACCTTTCGTAAGTTCAACATGATGCCCAATATTTGTTGGTTTTTTAAGCTCCGGCGCGGACCCAGTTAAGGAGTTTAGTACCTCCCACATTCCTGAGCATGGCTAGCATAGAGGCAAGTAAGCGCAAATCTATGGAGCTTCATTATTTGCTGTCAATTTCGCCAATTTTTAGGTTTTTGGGATAACTCTTCCCATTTCGTCATCTTTGGCCACTCAGGATGGTCTTTGGGCATTCCAAATTACACATGTCACTCCAACTTCTGACATTTAACTTAAATTTCCGGCTTCAGTCATTTTAGAACGATAATCTATTGACTTCCGCTTTTAGTTTATGTTGTTGGCAATAGTTTGGGATTTGAGCTATCCTAAGTCCACCTCTACTTGATGTTGGACTGGACCAAATGGAGAGCAACTTACTTTCACGTACTATGTCCCACGGATGCGGGATGGGTCGTTTCGTCATAAAATGTCCACAGACGAAACCGAGTTAGGCCTCTCAATAACTGCCCTGGCTATACGATTGCCACATCTTTGAAGGAAGAACCCGGAGGAATAGTTCCGCCAGTTCGAGGTACAATTCCAGTTGGCGTCACGATAGACGTTCCGCGGTTTAATCACGCGCTCGTCGGGTTATGTGAGCAGACGATGGAGCTTATTTCCGTAGTGCTCTAGAAGTGCTTCTTTGAAAGGCTGAAGGACCAGACCATTAAGCGACTGTGCGAGATGGAGCAATTGGGTGGTGATAAAATGGGCATGGAGCTGCTATATTCTTTATGACTACTGGGTCTTCCGGAGAGCACACAGGCTATCCTAGCATGTGCCGATTCGGGGTGTCTTGACACATTGGTGGCCACTGTCGATGAAATCCATGAGGTCTGAGCGCGACACGTCAAATCAGGTGGTTCACTTCACTGGCCCTTCACTGACTCCGTTCCCAAATTGGCGGAGACGATCCCTGCTTTGCGTTTGCGAAGTGAGCCAAGTTTCCGGTTCAGATCTGCTACCTGAAAAGGGTGATCGGGTAGTAGGTCGTCGGGACCCGCGACAAGAGCCGGAGTTTACTGGTATCATCGAAGGTTTGCAAAAAAAGCTATGCAATGAATCCGCCCCCTGCATATTTTCGAAAAAGACTAGACTTGCCAAGGACTCTGGCGATAGCTACCCTAAATGCATCACCACATCACCACATCGCCTGAAAATTGGCTTGTGCCCACTACATAATCGATACAGGCACTGAAGTTTCGACTCTCCCCGCATCCCGGAATCATGGACTATCACCGCAATTCCCAACACTCACGGGAGCCAATTATTAAGCCTAGGACTTCAGCGAGCTTTTTCAGCACTTCAATCTTAGGGTCAAAGTTGCGGTGCCACTCTCAATTATTAGTGGATCTACAAAACAGACTCGTAATTGACCTCACAATCTCCTTTAGATCGTCAGAAAGAATCTCAACCTGCATGCAAAACACACTTTCCATCGTTTCTGAAGATGACACACGTAATGGCGTATTTCGGCAAAAATACCACAGCATCACTATCGAGCCTAGTCTCTCTGAGCCAGAAGGAAATGTTTTCTGCCATTCGACGAGTGGCTTAGGTGTTTGTGTGGTCAATGCAACAGGATCCCGAGTGGAAACCAGCCTGCTCTTTGCCGCTAAATCTTACGAGATATTCTTTGATGCGTTACAGGAATAACTAAACTAGTTATTACTCTGCAAATTGTCACCCTCAACTGGGTTAACGGGTCCCCTTCTTCGGGATCTTGGTGATCGTCCCTTTCTTCTACTCTGTGGGGAAAGCCTTGGATTCCCCAGATTTCTGCACCAGAGGAAGTAACAGATCTACGGTAACTGCGGGTGCAGCGATAAATAATTCTGCAGTCCGTTTGAGTGCATTGATAGCCGAAATTACTTCTCTTCTGCTTAAAGGAACAGTCCGCATCCGCCTGTTACGGCGACTAGCTATTTAATCCAGAGGAGGAGGAACCTCACCGGATGTAATACGGGTAAGAACCATGGTGAAATGTTCTTCCCACTTCTTCTGTTGTTAATCGTTGTGGATGATAACTCGACCGTTGACATACTTCACAGGACCATCAAGCCCTTTTGCGGTGCAGTACACATTCATGAAATCTGCGGCATTTTCCCCTTCCTTGACCTGACGTAATACCCAAGCGAACGTAACCGACGATCAGATGGTGATCCCTTTCGAAGTCAATGTTAGCGCTTGCCTCGACCTCACCTCCTAATTAGTTAGCTTAGTTGAGTTCGGGGGAGCCGCAGCTCCAAGAACTCAGTGTAAGCTGCTTGGCCTATTGTACTGCGAACAGACCTTTGCGTCCTCTAGGAGCCATAGCAAGCTATCCATTACTAGGAGAGAGAGAACCCCTCCCTGTGGGCAACCCTAAGACATGCTGCCTCAATAGACGTCTGTCCAACCAATATGTGGATCTGTCTCCACTCCAGCATTTGAAGGATCCAACTGATTAACAGCGGATCGATTCCATGCTGTCTAGCCGCATGACAAATCGCCCTGCATGAGGCATAATTGAAGGCGCCTTCGATGTCCATGAACGCGTGGATTTGCCTTTCTGGTAGGCATGTTGCCTACAGTGAAGTGGCCGCTGAAGGATATATGTATCCCTTATGAACCGGTCTACTAGTCTTTCCAGTCCTTTTAGCTGAAAGGAAGTTAGACAGATCGGTCGGAAGCTTTTTGCGTCTGTGTAAATCGGTCTCCCTGGTTTGGGAATAAATATTACCTTAACATCACGCCAACTGGTTTGAATATAAGCATGTGCTAGGCAAGCGCGGTCTATATTCTAAAAGTGTTGACTCAGTGCATCCATTCCCTGTATTACTAGAGCAGGGATAATGCCATTCGGACCCGCAGACTTGTATCTATGGAACGAGTTAAATGCCCATTTCACTCGTTCCCACTGTTCAGGGGATGCCACCGTGATATCGATCATCTCTTGCCTGACAACGGTGGGAAAAATGGGTTCATTGCCCAAATTAAGGATCTCAAATTCGCTTCCTACCAGATAATCCAGTGCATGCCTTGTAGCTATTGATCGGATGACTGATAATTGAAGTCGCCGCTTTAAAATGCTACAAATTTATCTGAGAGATGTGGCACCCCATCTACGGTTCAGATGAAGATGCCGTGAGCTGTACGTCCCCTTCGATGGGTTTAGGAGCCGACACTTGTAATGTGGTAGTCCCAAGCCCGTAGTAGAGCTGGTAGCCCCTTTGTTCCCGAACCTTCTTAATATCAGGAACGCTGACAGTGGGAAAGTACTGGGTCTATCGACTCTTTCTCTTGCTTTGCTAGCTAATAGCTTCAAGGTGGAGGTGTTGAGGTTATTCTGGACTCCAAGTTGTCCCACTTCTGGAAGCCAGAGAAAGCACTTTTTAAACGACGATAACTTGGAAACCCTTTTCAGGGTGAGTCGCGCATCCTCCCACACTTCGTTGAAGGAAAACCAACACTGGTTGAACCACTCGTTCGTGCTTTCGTCGGCAAAGTTTATCCGTATTACTTTACGGTATACAGCTACAGACTCAAAGCGTGTTGTAATCCCTTGCAAGGATGCAGTCCTTACAGCTAGGAAGAGTTTCCTCCTAAGCTGCTCACACTGCTTAGTACCGTAACCAAAAGGACTGGTGTCGTCATATAGGACGCATCCATCGGTTTCGATAGCCTTGGTTGCAAATGAAGACTTAGCCGTTGTTTGAGCGGATGAGTTGGGGTCGTCAGAAGACTACTGCCGCTTTGGTTTGCCCTTAGTCGCAGATATACATTGGCACAACCCGGGGGCTGTGTTTTGCCCGGAGGCTGTTTGCAGCCCGAAGACAGTTGCTTACCCGTAGGTAAGACTTTTGAGAGATTAGATTTTTGTCTGCTACTCGTAGTAGTAGCCTAAAATTAATAGAGAAGGGGTAGCTTTCTCCAAACTTTCGGCAAGTTTTATTAATTTCGAGGGGCAGTAACCTGAATCTGTGTTTAATAATCGCCCGGCGTCTTCCCTCAAAATTTCTAAACTTTCCAACTGAACTGAACGAGCCGCTTCGGTCACGTTGGTCCCAGGGCAGATGTAAGGTAGCGTCTGAAGAGTTACCTTTGCCCTGGTAAGAAACCGTAGCAGTTTTCGTCCTTATTTTAATTTTGAAAATTTGGGTGTTAAACCCAAAAGGAGAACTTCGTGGACCATCAAGAGTGAGAGCAAGTTTCTCTCCATTTGGTCCGGTTCGGCATCAAATGGATGCGTACTCACCAATCCTCAAAAAAATAGTGTTGTATAGGAGTGCCTATTGGGTAGGTAGATATCAGTGGCCGCTCCAAGGAGCCCAATTAGCGCCGTTTTGATGCCACAAACTCCTAAGACCGTGACTGTTGTTATAGGAATAGGGAAGCAGAGTCCAGCCGGCTCGGATCTTCAGAGCCAGCCCGTAGCATTCACGAAGGAAAGCAGCTCTCCGACTCTGCTGCTAGAAATCTCGCTGAGGTCTCCAAAGAATAGTTTACCCAGTGTCCGCAGCCTGACTCGAGCCAGAGCTGGGCAATCGCAGAGAAAGTGCATGAGGATTTCCCTTCCTTCTCCGCAGCTTCGGAAATGCGAGTTGTAGGGTGTGCCGAGCCTAGCGGCATGGTCTCCTGCTGTAATCTTGAATGCATTTGCACGCGTCTGGCACAGGAGCTCTCGTGATCGGGCTATGTTATAAGTGGACCAAATTCTCCTTGACTTGGCACAGCTTGTAAGCCTTCGCCATCTCAGGTCCGCGGCTGCTAGGTAGTGCGAGTAGACTCGGCCCCGGACAGCCGCCATCGGAACACCGACTATATTCGCCGAGAGACTGCCAAGAGCAGTACCAGCACCAAAGGCTTACGGTATATCTCGAACTTAAGCTTCCCGCTAGCGTTGACGGTATTTAGATCTAGGAAGGGTAGAGCCCCATCCTTTTGTACCTCTAGTGTAAATTCGATTTTATGATGAATCTTGTTCATCGAGGAGGTGATCATGTTGATACCGTCTCTTCTAACCATACTTCAGGCATTATTCCCCTCGAATCAATTTCCTCTTCGATTGATGACATGAACCTTTTAGTGAGTAACGGCGAGAGAGCTATTGAAAAACGCAATTTTTTTTAGTAAGTCGCCCCCGAAAGGTATATTTAGGTTTAAAACCAAAAATTGTAGTTTGGAGAAAGCTGCCTCTTGCCTATTAATTTTAAGATTTTTGCCTCAGCGGGTGGTGCCGACTGGAGCCCGGGGTCAGGAATGCTAACAGAAGGGGACTGCTTCGGCTTGTCCGTTAAGGACTAGGTCCCAATAAGGTTGGTTGCCACATGAATAAGTCGCGAATCGGAGTCTAGACTCAGGTTCTCCTTCGAAGAGCTTAGGTTTGGATCGTTATGATCAAAGTGCTGCTGATTTCTTTTGTTTTTTTACTTTTTTGGTTTCTTCACAGTTGGTTTTTTTGTTTGTTTTACCGGAGAAAGTAAGTCGATCTCGGCAGAACCCCTTTTTGCCAAGACAAGGCTAGTTGAAACTGGGGGTCGCCTGGTATCCAGAGTTTACCGTTTACGGCCACATCTTAACCTCTGTGACCATTCAGCCCTCGGCACGGTAGTCACACCTTGGCTTGGGGTTTTGATTACCGGTCGGCCTGAGGAGGATCCACCTTAATGAGCTCCGTCACAACGACAAGGTAAGTAATCGTCAAGGAACACAGACAAGTGGTCGATCTAATTGCTTGTACGGTGTTGGTCAGTTGAAAACCAACCGACGTTATGGCAGGCTCTATGCGTGAACGATGTGTCACCAATGACAAGGCGGTGGAAGTTGCAGAAATCATTGCAGAAATCCCACCATCACCGTTACGCTCGCTAAGAACGTGCTACATCATCCCATGCCCGAGCATGATGTTGTCAGATCCCAACTTGAGATTCAGATTACCCATCACGATCACAATGTCCCCTTTAGGAAACTACCCCTGAATCGTCGTTAATTGCTCATAGGAAGCATCCTTATCCACTACATCGGAAGTCTCCGTTGGTGCGTAGCATTGTACAATAGTGATGCTCCTTACCTTGGACCGAAATCCTGCAGTTAGAAATCTGTCAGAAACCGAGTCCCAGGTCAAGAGAGCGCGCCTTGCGGTAGTCGTCAGAAGCAATCCGACAACGGATTCGTATCTGCTCCCACTTAGATTTCCAGAGTACAAAAACACATTGCTATTAGTGTCACAAGAGGGAGAGGACTACTCTGCAGAGTCCCACCATCTTACTTCGCTTAAGCCTAGAATGTCCAGTTTATATCCCTCAAATTCCCGCTCAAGTTGGAGAAACCGGGCATTCTGGCGACCCTTGCTACCGTCATCGAGGAGCATGCACACATTCCAGAAACCAATCATATTCTCGATCCTGACTACCACAGAGAGGTGCGAGCAAGGGCCGACGGAGCACTTCGATGGAGTCGAATATTTGCGGTTGAACCTTGACGCCCAATTTCTTCGTTTTGTGTTTACACAAAACCTTATTAAAATCGGTTTACTGTCTGTCTGTCTGTCCGTCCGTCTGTCTTTTTTTTTCTTTCTTAAGGAGGTGGAAATCTTCAAAAGACTCTGTCCTGGGCACGCCAGAGTGTGGGATTTTTACCCATTAAAACTACCCCCGACTCCCGCCCTACCCCGTGGAACCGCCTTTAGGTATTACATCACGTGGCGGAGTTGGCTTACTTTAGCTAGGTCTCCTTCCGTCTTCCCGCGGGGTTCGTAACCGCGCTTTCCTCACTTTTTCTGCTTTTCGCAGTTTCTCCTGGATTACTGCGATCATGCAATTGATTGCATTCCAGTCTTCCTGGCAAGCTACCATTCTCTGGACAAAATTTTCCGGTGATAGCACTTCACCGAGAGCTTCCTCTAGGTTCATCCTTTCTTCCACGAACCTAGGACATTAGAAGAATACGTGCGCTGGGTCCTCTGGGACCCCGTCGCAGTTTGGACAATTAGGTGAGGTGTCCGATTTAAACCTGTACAGGTATTGACGGTATCCTCCATGGCCGGTGAGAAACTGGGTGAGATTATAACTGATCTCACCATGCTTTATCTCCATGATCTCCCTGATGGAAGGGATCAACCTGTAAGTCCAACGACCCTTTTCTGACTGGTCCCATCGCTGTTGCCATCTACTTATGGATTTCTCTCTTTCGGCTTTTTTCACCTGGTGGACCTGGTGTTGTAAATGTTCATCATTTCGGTTGCCAGGATGTCAATCGGCTTCATTCCCGAGATGACGAACGCTGCATTGTCTGAGACGGTCCTGAAAGCAGAACACATCCTTAAGGCTGTTTTTTTGTAAACCGTACTCAGTTTATATGCATTGCCTAAAACCTGCAGCGCGTTTCCCCAAACTGGGACTGCATACAGCATGATAGAACTCACCACCCTGGCTATGAGCAGCCTGCAAGGTCCTCCTACGTTCGGCATCATCCTTGCCAGAGCCATACTCGTGGTAGATTCTTTTTTTCAAGTATGCTCTATGTGCTGTTTAAAATTGAGTTTTCTGTCTATCATCACCCCCAAGTATTTGATGGCTGGCTTGGAAGAGGTTTCTGTACGGTTCACTAATGATAACAACTTCTATCGTGGATTCGTAAGTGGTCTGCGCAAGCAAATTTTGTGCGACCCTGGAATGATTAAGGTTTATTTATATTAACCTCATTTTTTCACTGCAGTTAACGCCTTCCTAAATTCCGGGCATTTACCACCGGCAATATGCCGGTTATCCGGTCCCTCCTTTGCAATATGTCCTTTCTCCCCACACTTCCGACATCGATCGGACCGATCGATGCCACTAGTGCATGTCTTCGCGAAGTGTCCAAACATTAGGCATTTGAAACACCTCTTTAAAGAAATCTGTTCCCTTAGCTGGCAAACAACCCATCCAATTCGAACCTTCCCCAAGGCCAACAACTTCTGCGCTGACTCCACTGGCAATCGCATTCTGGCCGTTTGAGTACCGCCATACGTTTTTCTTAGGCTCACTATAGATCCTTCGCTGAATTTCTCCAACTTGAATTGTTCCTTCAAGGCAGTGCAGATCTCTTCTCTGGATGTTACCTCATCGAGATCCTTGCACTGAATATAGATCTCATGTTTTTGGGAACGAACCGCGACATTCTCCCCAAGTGAGTTTAAAACTTGGTTATGAAAGCCAACAGTTTTGCCTACGCTGGGTTTTTTCTGCTCAAACATGAGATCATCTTTCTGAGTCCTTCGGATTTTGCTGATATTTCCGCCTAGGTCTTTTAGGTCAGGGTCAGATTTTACCTTCTTAAGTATCTTCGCATACGTTAAATGTCCTCTGCTGGAGATTACAATTGCCTCCGGACGAATTCGCATCTTTGGCTTCTTGTCTCTTTTCTTGTTCACGACCTTAGTCCAACCACCGCTCTTATTTTTTTTCGGTTTCGCTTCGCTAGCCGACGTTCCTACTTTGGGCACTTTGGGTCCTTCTGAACTTTGGCCTGTTGGTTCCCCAAAGCTTCGCCCTACTTGTCTCGCACTCGCTTACCTGATTGTAGATCGATGATCTTGTGCTTTGGTGTCAATGGGGTCGCCTGTGACACTGTTGTGGCTGGAATGTCCGGCTTTTCCTTAGGCTTTCTTACTTCTTCCTGGGACCTATTGTAAAGCAACCTGATGGTTCTCAACATGTCTGTCCGTCTGTCTGTCCGTCACACGCATTTTTCTCGGAGACGGTTGTAGCGATTGGCACCAAATTTTGTAGAAAGGTGGGAACTGTGAACGCTCACGCATACAGTGAGTAACATCCTTTTACGTCGAATTTAAGGGAGGGTCCTCATACATGCAAAAGGAGGAACTATTACTAACAAAGTTATTCTAGGCCAAAACTGTCGCTCCTCTGCAAATTCAAGACTATGAATGTCAATATCATTTGAAAGTGGATATTTTCACATAATATATGCATATTTTACGTGCTACATGCTAATGGGACAATCCTACCTACTCAAAAACTAAAGGGGCGCCGGTGGTGGTGGCCGGTGGTAGGTCAGTGGGAGAATCCTCCCCGCAACGTCGAGCACGTATGCAGAATGGTGTACTTCTGCATGGTTTGAACCAGACTGTGCGAAAGTCCCAGGACATCAAGGGAAACTGTCAGGGATTTAGGTACAATAACTGTAGCTGACAATATTATGGGAACTACAACCACCCGCTCGAGGCGCCAAATTTCTTTGATTTCCCGAGCCAGTGGCTCATAGTTCACCTTCTTCTCCACGTATTTCCGTTCAATGTTGCTATTATGGGGGATAGCAATATCAATAATATACGCGAAGCGACCCGTCTTATCAACTAACAGTACTTCAGGCTTGTTGTGTAGAGTGTGACGATCAGTCAGAACTTGCCGGTCCCAATACATGCTGTAAGCAGAACTATCAAGTACTGCTTGCGGCTCATATCGGTAAACCGGACATGTCCCCGTGATCAACCCATGCTTATATGCAAGGTTTTGATGGATAACCTTACATACAGCATTATGCCTGGTGATGTATTGCACTAGTGCCATAACAGTACAGCCAGAAATGAGATGGTCCAACGTCTCTAATGCCGAACCACACACTCTGCACTGGTCGTTCTTCACCCGTTCTTTCATGATGAGCATTTTATAAGCTCGGGTGGCGACCACGCTATCCTGAATGGCACAGATGAACCCCTCCGTCTCAGCAAAGAGCTCCCCAGGACACAGTCACCTGTTCGACAAATGCAAATCGACAAATGGCTGCCAAAGCCAATTCACGCGTTTACCGTGCATTGCCTTCGACTTCCATTCATCGATCCGCTCTTGGTCCGACTTCACCCCACAGGATTGAAAGATCGATCCTTCAAGTTAAGTGGAGTCAGTCCACAGTCTGCCTTACAGACAGCCGCATGCAAGGGACTCGCCTGCTCCTTACTGTAAAAATAAGCGCGCAGCGAGTCGACTTGGCGATGCTGTTGTGCCGCCACGTCAACCACGCCTCTACCTCCGATGTCACGAGGCAGGTTCATCCGCTCCACGGCAGACTTTGGGTGATGCATTCGGAATTTGGACATAGTTGTCCGTATCCACCGCTGGACGTTTTCCAGATCGGTCTTCGTCCACGGCAATATTCCGAAAGCATAAGCCAGTGAAGGGGTAGCGAATACATTCAACGCACTCATTTTATTCTTCCCCGAGAGATGCGATTTCAGCACCAGCTTTACACATCGTAGGAATTCGGGCAGCAGAGCTTCCTTCAGATCACCAACTCGAGCAAGGGTTCCTTGCAGACTTCCTAGGTACTTGTAGAAGTCTGTCTCGGTGATAGCTTCGATGTGGAGGTCACCAATGCTACGTCCGGCATGCGGCTCGTGATGACCTTTGCAGATGGCTTGGATTCGACACTTGTCTAATCCAAACTCCATCCGAATATCACGGCTGAACATGTCTATTATTCGGAATAGACTTCCAAGATGGTTGTCAGTACCAGCATACAGCTTGATGTCATCTAAGTACATCAAGTGTGTCAGTTCGCACTTAGCACGTAGGCCATACTTTATTGCAAAACCATGCCCTCTAGCATCATTCAGTAGCCATGAAAGGGGGTTCAGTGCCATACAAAACCAAAGGGGACTCAACGAATCCCCCTGGAAGGTGCCCCTCCGTATACGGATGGGCTCTGAGGTATTAGCACCCTCAGATGTACGCACCGATAAGGTGGTATGCCACCCTTCCATGACTGTCGCCAAAAACTTTATTAGTTTCGGATCAATGCGATACAGATGTAGGATGTCGATTAGCCAGGTGTGTGGAACGCTATCAAAAGCCTTGGCATAATCGATATAGCAACTGAAGAGGTTTCTTTGGCCTCTAGTTGCTTGTCCTACAACTACCGAGTCGATAATGAGTTGCTCTTTGCAACCCCTTGACCCAACTCGGCAGCCCTTCTGCTCCTCGGACAGAATGTTGTTGGTCTCGAGGTGCGCATTGATCCTTCCGCCAATAATGGACGTGATGAATTTGTAGAGGGTTGGTAAGCAAGTGATCGGTCTTGTGTCTGCGGGGTCCTGCACCGTGTCCTTCTTAGAGATAAGGTAGGTAATCCTCGCAGTGAGGAAAGGTGGAAACTCCTCCGGCCGACTCATGACCTCATTTATACTGCGTGCCAACCGACTGTGTACGCTGGTAAATTTCTTATACCGGAAATTCTGCACCCGATCCAGACCTGCGCCCCTCCAGTTCTTTGAGCTGTTTATGGCTCGTCGAACTTCCTCTTCGGTAACATCTGCAAAATTCATGCCAGGTGTATTGGCATGGCGGGTGCCTTCGGCGGTGATCCACTCAGTATGCTCAGCATGCTGGGCAGGTCGCTTCCGTCACCGAGAACTGTATTGTCTGGACGCTCTGTTGGGATTCGTTGAGAGATCTGAAAAAGCTCCGCTGGTTCCTCACGTATGTTGCATTCTGGACACGTCTGGAATAGCTTTCGCCATACCGTCGTAACCGACTGCATATGACAGAAAGTTTCTGTTTTAGTGTGTCCAGAATTTCAACAACGGGTGTCTCACAGGGGATGGCATAGTTCCGGTAAACCCTCTGCACTTTATTTCTCACCCGTCGGCTGGCATTGCCAGTGCTGATCTGAATCAGTCTAGCAATGTCCTGCCTTAGTGAGTCCCGCCGACGTTCCAGACGAATTTTCCATGGTGGATATCTTTTGTCACTCAAACCAATAACACGAAAGCGAATCTTCTGACCGTGCAATCTGATAGCCGCAACTGCACCACAATACACAAGTGATTGTAGTTGCAGCAGCGACATATCAGCACACAGTCGAGATGCAATCTCATCATTGATTTGAGATAGAATTCCCGGAGTTGCTGGAGATGCATAGAGCCTGGGAATACCTGGTTTATGCAAAGGATCCATATCCGAAAATTCTATACACCCTCTTTGGAATTCGTCCCGAACCTCAGCGGAAACCTCAGCTGGACGGTGGAGAAGAGTACTTCGTCGAGTACTGAAACTGTTACCTGCAGTGCGGCGTGGTATTGTTGACGCCGCCGCCTCTGCCCCCATCGACTCTCGGTCACCAGTTTCCCCGATGACTTCAAGTCGAACACGCTCCCTGATGGTGGCCGGGATTGTGTCGCTGCGAGTAATAAAGCGGCACTGGTCTGCGACTCGCTGCACAGTCACGTGCGCGAATTGCGGGAAACGCTCGACGAATCTCTGGTGCAACAAGGGGCGGTAAGGTGTTGTACCCGCTCCCGCCGTTATTTCGTAGTAGGAGCGGATGATGAAGAGGTTCATTTCTTCAGTCCATTTCATCCGCTTCCTACGCGAAACTGCTGAAGTGGTCGCCACAGATTGTGGCGAAACAGCTGCAGCAGGCGGAGCTGTGCTCGTGGTCGTCGTGGCGCCTAGACGTCGAACCGCCCCACGACTAGCGGGTTCGACGCCGTGCTGTCCATTACGAGAGCCCGACCTAGTCACCAAGTCAGACGACTCCCGCCGGTTATCCGTACCGGACCTCAAATTTCTCCTTCTTCTCATTGTTGGTGGTGCATTTTATTCCTAGCTGCCAGGTGTTGAGATAGCTTCCTTAGTGAGTAATCTGCAAGACTGCAAACTTCCTGCACTTTCCTCACCTACCCCCTGAGACGCTGCGGTGGCGTACAGCCATTCAGACTGAAGCTATCCATCCCTCCTCCTTTCACAACCGGACTTGGGACCGGCTACCGGCTTATTATTATTATTATTATTAATCCGTGCTAAAACCATTTGCAATTAAAGTCAAACATTTTGGTACCGAAGTAAAGTCACTGAATTACCAATTCCAACTTGTAAATTATTCATAAACGCGTTATTACTAATATTATGTTTCCTGAATATATTTCCTTGCTTACATCTTCATCACTACACCAGATCCTTGATACAACAGGTAATCATTGCCTCAGATATACAAAAGCCTTGAGCTAATTCCTTTCTTCTAATTTAGATACCGTTTATGACATCGTAAAGCGTAGCTGCAATGAAACGGCTAACCTTCCCCCATTTTGCCGGTTCTCTCCAGCTTCAAGTAATTTTTCGTCCTTTCGACATGGCAGCTATTAAAAAGAATAATTTGACTGACGTAATTAAATATTCCCATCAGAGATTTTTTATCTTCCATTCTCTCCTCGGTCTACCTTCCTTTGGTCTCATTTTAGTAATTTACTCTGACGATAAATCAAAATATTCTAGAAACAAAGAATATTCGAATCTACGTACTTTTGATTTATTGCCGAAGAAAAATCGTTGGCATCTTGTGGATAGGATATGGCAAATAGAAGGCTAAACGACCAGGATAACGAAGCCTTCAAGTAAAAATCTGTTTCTCCTGTCGCGGACGACGCAAAGTTTTATTTACGTGCAAGGATACGTCTATCGGAGTATCGGATAAGCCTCCAGAGATAATTAAATGTCAGAGTAAGCCTACGAAATCCCTCCATTTAGTCGAGTGCACCTGATTTTCTTTGGGAGATTGCGGCGGTTGCAGCTGCCAGGATCGAGGACTCTCCTTCGAATATTAAAATCGCCGAGACTAGACTTGCCTAAATTATTTCAGGATTGGCCGCGTTATCTTTTTTGCTATCCGCTAAGGACAATTATTTGCCTCGGGTTCATTTTGGTTGTCACATTATTTTGTCAAGCCTTATTTTTATGTGGTAGCATTGTCTCCTGTGAAAGTCACTTAAGTAGCTCTAAAGTAGGACATCCCTGTCGCATCGGATATATGCCTCCAAAAGTCTTAACTTTTTGTTTCGATACGTGTACATGTCCAGGACTACAAAGTCCTGGAAGGGAATCACATCCACATTATTTCCTCGGCAGGACATAAAAGGTACCACGAACCCCCCCTAGGAATAACTTTTCATTGAAAATCTTGTCTTTCATGTGATATTAGGATTTCAACAATCCGGATATGGGCTAAAAGCCCGAGTCGAAAATCAGGATATAAAAATTCATAATTCATTTGTAAATGGCGCTTTTTCGGAGATCCCCATTCGCCTGGCAGTTTATCCGGTTATTCCTGTCAGCAGAAATTTTCATTTACAGTCGGACCGATGTAAAAAACGCGCCGTATGAAACCTTATACTATATTCCAGCCTCAAATTCGAGTCCTGGTTCATTTCATCATAAATAACGAATCCACTACATCATCGTGGATGGCGAATGAAAGCACTGAACGCGCCACCATTTTCGATATCCAGGATTTTTGGAAAACGTATCTTTCCGTCATAAATATTTTATAGTAATGTAGCGGAGGAAATAAAAAAGTATCTATAATGTTCAGGATACGTACCAATGCGTGAATACAGCGGTAGCATTTCGCGCTGCATGACGACGAACAAACGGAAAAAAATAATAATAGAATGTGATCCTGTTGTAATGCTACTCAAAAGCTTCACAATGCGGTATTTGTATCAATGTATATCCAATAATCCACCCCGGGGAGGCGGGAGTCAGATATACAAACGATAAGCCGTAAGTGCACTTCGTTGGTCTATTTATGGACTCTGTGTATTTGCAGCATTCCGAAATGGCGACATTAAATTCATTTTCATTTAGTTTAATTGGAGTAAAAAAAGGATATGCAGTTTTCAAAATTGGGATGACTTGCATCCTGTGTAGATCGAAGCATAATGGATGTGACTTTGACGGAATTTATGCGCTAAAATCTTGCTTCCTGCTTCGGATTAAGTAACATTTTGGGGACTATCTCTCCCTCGTGGCGGTTAATACATTGAATGCGTCTCCCAATCCCAAGGACTGCCCTCTGTGTAAAACGAAACGGGTATTTTTACCCACTCAAACCACCCCCGACTCCCTTCCTGTCCTGCGGAACCACCATAGGGTATTACATCACGGGACCGAGTCAGCTCACTCTAACTTGGTCACCTTTTTTCTATACGCGGCGTACGTAACCGCACTTTTCTCCTCTCCTCTGCTCTTCGCAGTTTATTTTGGATGGATTGAAGTCGTACCCTTTTCGGCACCAGATTTTCTGGTCCTGCAACTCTTCTAGAGTCTCCTCTTGATTCCTCCTTTCTTCCGCAAATTTTTGACAGTAGAAGAAAAGATGCTCTGGGTCCTCTGGGACTCCATGGCAATTAGGATAGTCTGGTGAGGTCTCCAATTTAAACCTGTGCCGGTATTGACGATATCCTCTGTGCCCCGTGAGAAACTGGCTGAGATTATAATTAATCTAACCGTGTCGTCTCTCTAACTACTCCTTTATGGCAGGAATGAGCCTTTGAGTCCACCGACCCTTTCTCGAACGTTCCCACGGCTCTTGCCATCTATTTATGGATCTCTCCCTCTCAGAATTCTTCGTCTACGATAGGAAAGAGATTGGCTTCGCATTGTATATGTTCGCCATCTCATCTACCAAAATGTCAATCGGTGTTATTCCTGAGATGACGAATGGTGCATCATCTTGTTTTCTTTTGTTCGTGCACGGAGGTGAAAAATCTTAGAACGACACGTTCGCCGCATAAACGCCGGAACTACAGCGGACGCCCTGCGGGACAACCATTTGAGTATTACTTTGCGGAGTAGGTTGGCCCTTAGACACTCGCCCTCCTCCTCCTTTCGGCTTTCCTCCTTCTTTGTTCCTTCAGCAACTCGTCCTTTTCACGATTGCGGAGCAAACCGTAAGCTAGTTCCCCTCGGACTACAGCATCTTCGCAACTAAATTCTCCGGGCTCACGCTCCTCCCCAACACTTCGTAGGCTCCTCCTCTCCTTTGCAAATCTTGGGCAGTGAAACATTACATGCTCTGGGTCCTCCGGTATGCCACCGCATCTAGGACAATTCGTAGAATCATCCAACCAAAAGCGGTGCAGATACTGCCTGTAACAACCACCGTGAACCATGAGGAACTGGGTAATATGTTGTGGTAGTCCCCATGTTTTTGCTCAAGCCACACCGTAATGTTGGGAATGAGCACGTGCGTCCACCGACCCTTCATAGGCTCGTCCATGGGCTCTTGAATGGGGCAGCCGGATAACTAATGTCAGGGGACGTGTTCTCCTCGAAGCATTCGGGGAGCTGGACGTGGTACTGGCGAATGTTGGGTCTTCGTACACTTTCCGGGGAAGGGGCCTGGGGTCTATAGTGGACCTGACATACGTGAGTGCCACTTTAGCCAGTAGAATCGCTTGGCATGTCAGTGAGGACTATACTCACAGCGACCACCAGGCAATCTGCATAGAGATCAAGGGCGGATCGAGCTCGAAAAAGAGTGGACAGCTCGAAGTGAGTGGACAGTGAAAGCTTTCGAGGGGGACACGTTTTCCGCGGTGCTCAAATCCGACATATCCCTGAATGGTACGGCTGGAGAGAAAGCCACGCAGATCACTCGATGGGTGACGGAAGGATGCGATGCTACTATGCCCAGAAGGCGATTGCTCCCCAGTAGGCAACCCAACTACTGGTGGAACAATGAAATCGCAAGTTTGCGAGCCGCATGTTTTCAGGCAAGAAGGCTTTGCCAGAGGCTCAGGGGAAAACCCGGTGCGACGGTCGAGAGGAGGCACACAAGCAATTGCGTGGCCGCCTAAAGGAAGCCATTCGGAGGAGCAAAAGGAACTGCTTCAAACAGCTGTGTGACCATGCCGACATAAACCCTTGGGGCGAGGCTTACAGAGTGGTGATGAAAAGGCTGCGGAAATCACCCCAGGTGACCTGTCCGCGCCTCCTGAAACAGATTGTTACCACTCTGTTCCCTCACCACGAAAATAGGGGAAGGCAAATTTTTGTCCAGCTAAATGACGGCATAATACCGCCTGTAACTGTGGAGGAGCTGTGGGAAATATGTGGTAGGTTCGGTGACAACAAGGCCCCAGGTTTGGATGGCATCCCCAACCGAGCTTTGAAACTGGCAGTGAAGACTAGGCCCGACCTTTCCGCCAACACCTTCGAGGCGTGCCTAAAAGAAGGAATATTCCCTGCCCAGTGGAAAAAGCAAAAGTTGGTGTTGCTTCCGAAGCCTGGCAAGCCACCTGGAAACCCAGCGTCGTATCGTCCTATCTGCCTGTTGTGGTGATGGAGAGAATCATCTACAACAGACTCCTGCCCATCGTCGAAGCCAGCAATGGTTTGTCGGAACGCCGGTTTTTTTCCGACGCGCCCACTCTACGGTGGACGCAATTGGCATGGTGGTAAACCTGGCAAAAGGTGCACTGATTTCTGGCGGCTGCTGTGCCGTGGTGGCGTTGGATGTCAAAAACGCATTCAACTCGGCCAACTGGAATAGAATTAAAGGGGCGTTGGCTGACATAGGTGTCCCCGGATACTTAGCGAGTTTGGTGGAAAACTACCTTTCAGAGAGGACTGTCTGGTACGGGACGGATGAGGGCCCCAAAGAGTACATTGTCACAGCCGGGGTACCACAGGGAACGGTAGTTGGTCCCCTGTTGTGGAATATCATGTATAATGGGGTGCTTGCTCTTCCCGTCCCAGAGGGGACTACGATTGTCGGCTTTGCTGATGACCTAGCTGTGGTTGTTGCAGCAAAACGCCCAGAAGATGTGGAGGTTTACGCAACGGAAACAGTGAGAGCGGTAAAGTCCTGGCTAGAAAAGGCCGGGCTGACCTTGGCGGACGCGAAAACGGAAGCGGTCTTAATAACGAAACGCAGGAAAAATAATACTGTAAAAGTGGAGGTCGGTGGACATACGGTCGTATCAAAGCCGACTATCAAATACCTGGGGGTAATAATTGATACAAAATTGAGTTTTAGGGAACACCTAGAGTATGCATGCCAAAAGGCAGCCAGTGCCACCACGGCACTTGCAAAAATGTTGCCAAATATTGGTGGGCCGAAACATTGCCGGAGATTGGTGCTAACTGGAGTGGTGCGATCAATTCTGCTCTACTCGTCGCCTGTGTGGGCAGAGGCGCTTGCAAACTCTCAGAGATGGAAGCAGGTGAACTCGGTTTACCGGCGGATGGCTTTGAGGGTTTGCAGTGCTTTTAGAACCACATCAGATGAGGCAGTATTGGTGGTTGCAGGCATGATCCCGGTTGACATTCTGGCCAAAGAAATGAGTGTCCTGTACAATGCAAGACATATGGAGGGGCATGCACAGCGTAGAAATGCTGCAAGGTCAGAGTCGCTTGATCTCTGGCAACGCAGATGGGTCGACTCTGCGAAAGGTCGGTGGACGCACAGGCTCATTTCCAACATTAGGGTGTGGCTTGAGCGAAAACATGGGGATACCAACTACCACATTACCCAGTTCCTCACGGGAGACGGTGGTTGCTACAGGCAGTATCTGCATCGCTTTGGGTTGGATGATTTTTCGAACTGTCCCAGATGCGATGGCATACCGGAGGATCCAGAGCATGTGATGTTTCACTGCCCACGATTTGCGATGGAGAGAAGGAGCTTAAACCAGGTGCTGAGCAGGAGCGGGACCCCGGAGAGCTTGGTTACTGAGATGCTGGAGTCCGAGGAGAAGTGGCTTGCGGTTAGCTCCGCAATCATACAAATGCAGGAGGAGTTGCTGAAAGAACAAAGAAGAAGGAAAGCTGCAAATAGGAGAAGGATTAGTGCCTAAGAGCAAACCTATCCCGCGAAGTAATACCTCAATGGTGGTCCCGCGGGGCTGGGGCTGGAGAGACCGGGGGTGGTTTTTAATGGGTGTGAATCCCACACGCGTCCGCTGTTGTTCCGCCGTTCGGGCGGCGGAGCTGCGGCGGACGTGTCTTTCCACCTCCGTGTACGCACAAAAAAAAAAGAAAAAATAGACTGCGGCCCCTTGCATTTGTCTCTCTGCTACCCCACTCATGGGCCCAAGCATTGAAGTCACCAGCTATCACCCTTGGACTACGACCCCTTGCGTCGAGAACAAGACTGTCAAGCATTTCCTCGAATTCGGACAGTGTGAGGCTTGGTGGGGCGTAGCAGCTGTACACATATACCCCGTTTATTTTCGCCCACACAAAGCCGCTGTATGTCTGATTCCCAGTACATTGGATGGCTTGTCGACCGCATGCCCATATCGCCGCTCCGCCAGACGAATCTATAACCCACACGCCACCGTGACGGTTTTTATAGGGTTCGCTAATGGCTTGATACTCTGGGTTCGAAGCTATGTTGGAGGCAGTGAATAAGTGGCAGGAACGATGGTATACTGACCAGATACCCGTGGACGTGATGATGAGAAGGTAGAAAAGTTGCAGTGGATAGGTCACAAAATAAAAAAGGGCGACAGATCTATGGCTCGGAATTGCTTTGGCACCAGTATTGACTGTTAACTAAAAGTAATATCGGCGGCTCTAAAAAAAGCTTAGTTAAGGGGATTCAACGGCGAAAAGTGTCATAGCGCATTTTATACCGTTCTCTGCTGAAAACGTATAAGTGAGTGCGGTACGGAGAAAAGTTTCCGGGTGTAAACCCAGCGTTTAATTTTGGAATAACTCCGGTGTTAGCGGTATTATTTATGCGTCTAGAGGAGCTCTTGAGCGGAATTTTCCTTTATAATCCCTTGGGGATAACACAATATATTGAAGGACTATCGAAACGCCTGCTAAACACCTCCATGGAAATAAAATGAATTGCTTTTTTAAGGCTTTTTAGATTAAAAGGATTGTTGAGTTTCCCGATTTATGGGCCATACTGGTTGCAGTAATTTCAACACAAACCCCGACATACCAGAAAATCTAAATTTAATGACTTTATCAGTAGTTTTAAAGCGTTCAAAATATATGTGCATGTCCTTCTCGTATGATGAATTGTGTAAGTCACAGACGCCAGCCAGTAGTTAGGGCTCCTGGGTGGCTACGAAAATTGTTGTCAATGACACAAGGACACCCGCTGAGAGTATATCTTGGTATTGCAGAATATATTGGCGGTTATGGTTTTGTACTTCGTTAGCGACTAAATCCGCTTAATAGCAGCCATTTGCCACTTTAAAGGTGGAGGTGACTTCGATAGGGGTAATATGGGGCTGCCCTACATGTTTAATTGCCACTCATTTAAGCCACTTAATTCATCTGATACACATTTCAGAACCCGAAACGTACATAGACTTTGAGGGTGCGGCTCGGGAGGTGAAATTCATTTGCAATAATATTCAAAGCCTTGAGATTATTCTAAATAGCCTGGAGTGTGCAGTAGGTGGAAAATATGTTTATAGAGGGGGAGTTCCTGCAAACTCTGCGAACTGGAAAGCTGCTTTCTTGGCTTCTATGCATGCAAATACGAAGGGAAGTAAATATTGGGGGTGTCAGGGTGCATTACCTCGAGCCAACAACATTGGAGTCGACGACAGTGGTAATAGCGCTGGCAACGATGAACATTCGAAGCACTTCATATATGGGGACAAAAGTGTTTTACAATTTCGTAACGTCATTTACTATACAGCATCCACTTTGAATTGAGCAAACATTGCTACAGCCCCGAGCAATTTCGCTTTATTGAGGAAGTGAATTTCATAAATTCTCGTCAGGGGCTTGTACACTTCCCGTCTATTGCGGTCCCAGCCAGCTCCGCGCCCCCTCCCACCTCCTGAACAAATGCCAGCAACTAGAACCTGAACCACATATTTCACATAGACACTTCAGATGAGAATCTCTCTCGCAGCCGCCATATATCATCAGATATACACACGTACGTATTTTATGCGGTTTGGCTTGCTCCTTGCACGCTGGAATGCCTTGAAGAAGTGGATGAGCACGAAGAAATAGGATCAGAATCAAGATTCAGGCATAGTAGCAAGTGTAGCTGAATTTTCAAATATCTTAGATGCGACGTACGAAGTGTTGGTTATTATTTTCCAGTAATGGTTACAACTACTGTACGGGAATCAGGGTATGCGCTATCATCTTTATTAAATTCTATAAAAAATTGCTGTGGGTATTGCACGCAGATATTCGCTTCACGTTACCTACCCCAAATTGAACCGCCTTTCGTCCTTGCCGCGTGGGCGTCACGACCAATTCGCATATGAACAAGTTTATCTTCTTTTTGTGTAACATTTTGAAAGCATCGCTTGATGGCTCCCGTGTTTCCAAGAAACGCAGAAGGAAAATGTTCCGCCAAAAGAATAATCTGAAATATTCGAGGATTTGATTTTTCGATTGGAAAAAAATTATAGGATTTCCAATAAAAGCAAAATCTGCAGGAAAATTAGAAGAAAAACAAGATTGCAGAGAAAAGTCCTTGAAAGTTGGTAGCATAAAGCACTAGAGTGGTATCGGTATCCATCTATTCTGAAGATTGTCTGCGGAGATGTTGGGAATGTCTTGTATGTGGGAGCGGATGAATGTATGGTAAATATTTGCTCAGAGCTTATCGATTCCGAGTGGCTCATTATAAATTCATGTACGATTAAATTTGCAAGGATCATCAAAAAATTGTACGGAGATGCCAGAAAGCAAGTAAATAAGAAAGCAAATACTCTATCGGAAATTCAAGCTTTCGGCAACTATTGGCATATGTGGACTTGTGTTCGGTGCATAAAGATGATTGTCCTTGGCATTCTAGGATACTGAGAAGTGAATTTATCATATATTGTGACCATTGTGCTCTAGAAAGATGCAGTGACCCAACAATTCGCAAATAATTGGAGTAGTCAAAATATGAAATAAAAGGAACTGCGGAAACTACGGGTGCTTTCGATATGGTTCCTAAAAGTTGCGAGTATGCCCAAATCCTGGCTCCGAAAAAACTTCTTTAGGACCCCCCTCCCCTTCCCTGGATCGGCTCTTTAACATTTTTTGACATATTTGGACAGAAAATATTTCGATCTCTTTCTCAGTAATGTTCTAGAAAATTAATAATTATGGAGCACCAGCATATCAAGGTCTTCCAAAAGTCTTTTTCCTGTCCTTTAGCCTTCATCTTGTTTGATAGTCGGGTTGGGTCGTCTACCTGCCTCCACGAATTTTCTAGGCCATTATCAGTATCATTGCAGAAAAAAGTAAGGAAGGGAAGGCCAGTAGAAAGGGAAAGTGGGAGGTTTCGGAAAGGAAGGCCATTTCCAAGCGAAATGGTGTTTTACGTCAGTCACCGCATTTCTTCCACTTAACACACCGCGATTTTCGTCACAGACAGACAAAGTTCGTTGGTGGATTGAACGTCCAAGGTCGAAGATTCCGTAGCCTATATTATGATGAAATTTATGGGGGATACCACAACCGGTTGGTTTTTGATAAAATCCGGTGGGCGGCTACCTAATCCAGAAGAGAGAGGAAACTGCAGCCTGGAAAATTTGCAAATCCAGTCTGAAAAAGGGCACTGAAAACTATTCGTTGAGACGATGGAGCGAGGGCGAGTGTTTGCTGATCTTCTGGCTAAAGAATGAATTGGGATAGTTGCGTCCTTGTGACTGATGGTATCAGCCTAGATCATCGACTGTTTCATCTTCGTTGTATTGTGTTTCATACTCTAGGTCTTCTGCGGAAAGCCTCCCATTCGGTTCTGCAGTATGAGCTTTTCCAGTTCGAGACTTGAAATTTGTGCGACCCGAACTTCTTTTTCTTGAAAAACCCACTTAAGTTTATTTTGAAATATGGGCTTGCTGTGTCCTTAGGTATTGAATGTACAGGGTGCGGCAGCATAACTTCCTTTTTTAAAATGCGCGCCACTCAGTTAGTTGATATCATAGCGGAGCGCTAGTGGTCTCGTTCAAGAGGGGATACTGTAAAGTTTTGTCCCGACACGGTTCAGTCGCCATCATGCGTTGGAATAGTGAGGAGCGTGCCTTTGCCGTTGAGGTCTACTTTTCAAGCGGATGTTCGGTTATTGCAACACAGCGTGCATTTCGGAATCGCTTTAATTTAGCCCCGTTGGCTCCCGTCCCAGACCGCAAATCAATTGTTACATGGGTCACTACATTCAGACAAACTGCAAGTGCGACAAAAGGAAGAACTGGAGTCCCTCGGCCCATTAGATCACCTGAGAACATTGGAGCAGTGAGAGCGTTCATGTTGCGATCGCCACGGCGTTCTGCGCGCAAACACGCGTCTGCCTTTGGACTATCCGAAGAAGAGAGAGAAGAATTCTTCGTGATGAAGGCAAGACAAAATATATGGTGGCAACGTCAGCACCGAAGACGAATCAACCAACAACATCAAACCGCACTGGTCAAACACGAAGAAGAATAAGGATAGGAGAATACAACTTTGAGATCGTTGACAATTTCTCCTATCTAGGGTCGAAAATCACAACCGATAACAACTACAATGATGAAATCCGCGCATGGTTGTTGTCAGCCAACAGAGCCTATTTCAGCTTACAAAGACTGTTCCGCTCGAAACGTCTCACCATAGGGTCAAAGCTCTTACTGTACAAGACTATGATCTTGCCAGTCCTCATGTATTCCTCGGAGACTTGGGTTCTTAGCAAGAAAAATTGCGAACTCTTGGCCGCGTTCGAGAGAAGAATCCTCCGAAGAATTTTTGGCCCCCTACATGAGGATGGACGATTCCGTAGCCTACGCAATGACGAAATTTATGAGTGATACCATGGCCGTCCGGTTGTGGATAAAATCCGGCTCAATAGGTTACGGTGGGCGGGTCACTTAATCCGTATGGAGGGGGATGATCCCACCCGGAAAGTCTATAAGGGCAATATGTATAGTAGAAAAAGAAGACGAGGCAGACCCTGCCTAAGATGGAGTGATGGCGTAGGTCAGGACGTCAGACAGCTTTTAGGGATATCGAATTGGTGGACCTCGGCGCAAAACCGGGATGTCTGGAGTTCCTTATTAACGCAGGCCTAGACCGGATACCGGTTGTTGCGCCGTTGATGATGATGGGAACTTTGGCGGTGTCTATCTCAACAGCGGGAAGGTTAGCGGCACTTACATTCTGTGGGAAAGGATCCGTTACTATTTCATTAAGTAGATTAGGTCAAGAAATTGGTGGGAGCGTTTACCTTTGACGTTCGATGTTATTGTCTTATAGGTGCCACCCCTTCTTACTGACTCTGTGTTGCTATATGGGAGTAGCACATCAAAAGTGGTCTAAACTGTTACTCAAAAGTTCCAAGCCTTTATGAACATTTGTCTGCGTCGTATCATCAAATAACATTGGTCTATACTATTACAAACGAGGAGCTTGATCGGCGTGTAGGCCTGGTACCCGTATGTGTAGTGATCGGAAGACAGAAGGGGGTAGGTCATACATTGAGGAGGGGTGACAATTAGATCGCTGCCTATGCCATGCAATGTCCTGTGTGGAGTTGCCAAATCACCCATCAGGCGCGTCCCTTCGTGCGGATAAGGGAATGCTCGGCGAATGTGTCATGGCCATGCACATACACGCATCCGCAGATGTGCGTGTATGGGCATGTTTATGCGCAGGCCGGGTAGGTGGGAAGTAAACGCCCACCCTTGGATAAAAATTGGCTATGGGAAGGATACCCAGAAATAAAACCAAACATGGAGGAGCAGAAGAAGAATGAAGTTACGGTGCAGGGCTTCGGAAACCCAGTGCCGGCGGGTTTTGGGAGTGAGCAAGCGGGCTCCCGGCCGTCGATATCAAACGACCGCAGTGCCTCAGTAGTGGGAACCTTGGCTACTGTGGCATCTAATGTTACAAGCGTGCGGAAGGAACTTGAACTTGTTCCAGTGATGGATCCGTTCAGAAGGAGTTCGATTTTTCGCAGATCCCCTCCCACACGGGCACAAGCCCCCACGATCGCTACCCCCAGTGGGAAGCGTATAGCGGGAGTCTTCGATGAGGAAGAATCGCTGACGCCGATTCACCCGAGCGATGTTTTGGGCAATGATCAGTCTGGAGCTGCCTTTACTGCCCTCGGTAAAAAGATCATGGAGCTGTGTGAGTTTATAAAGGAGCGCAGGAACATTCACCAAAATATAAGGTCCATGATAAGAGGCATCCTTTTGACGTACGGCAAGGCCCAGGATGAACGAGTAGGGAAGTCGCCGATTGGAAAAGTGAACCAGGCAACTCAAGTAACGCCGGTTCAAAACACAAAAGGGGAGAAACCGGGGAAGAGGCTGCGCGAGAAGCTGAATGACTCAACAGGCCAGCAAACCCCGAAAAGAAAAAAGGACTCAACTCCCAAAAAGGCGGAGTTCATGAAAAGTACGTCTGAAGCTACCAGGGAAAATATTGCAGTGGCTACCTCGAGAAAAGGGATCGAACCTTCAAAGGCGGATGCGGAAGCTTGGAGGAAGGTAGAACCGCGGAAAAAAGTTATCGGAGGAAGACTAGACCGGAGGTGATTTTCATTTCCAAACGGGGCGAAGGGTCATACGCCGACATTCTCAGGAAAGTGAAGGCAGACCCCGAACTCACCAATTTGGGAGACAACGTCAGCATTAGACGGTCGGAGAAGGGAGATCTTATGTTGGAACTTAAGAAATCCAAGGATGTAACCGCGGACAAATTCTTGAGCCAAATCGGGAAGACTTTAGGACAGGAAGCCGACATAAGAGCTAGCAGGCCGGAGATCACTATAATCTGCAAAGATATAGATGAAATCACGACGAAGGAGGAGGTTCGCGAAGCGTTGGAGAAACAGTTTGATCTTGCCGGACTACAAGAGTCAGCGGTGAAAACGCTAAGGAAAGCGTATGGGGGAACACAAACCGCCATCATCAGCCTACCAGTGGAGAACGCACTCAAACTGTTAGCAGCAGGGACAGTCAGAATAGGCTGGGTAATGTGTCGCCTTAGGGAACAGGTGGCGTTAAAACGGTGCTTTAGATGCCTTGGCTTTGGTCACATTGCGAAGTCATGCACTAACCCAAATGACAGGTCAAAGCAATGCAGGAGATGTGAAGTGGAAGGCCACATCAGCAAGGACTGCGGAGCTGACCCAAAATGTCTACTGTGCAAATGAAAGGAGGGTGTGGACCATCGGCACATTGCAGGCAGCAGCAGCTGCCCGGAATACAGGAGAGCCCTTAGCACAAATCGCAGATGAGGTTGATACAAATCAACCCCAACCACTACGAGGCGGCGCAGGATCTACTCGCGCAAACATCCGCGAGAAAAACATCGATGTGGCCATACTAAATGAACCATACCGAAACCGCGGTGGTAGCGTTTGGGTCAAAGACCAAACGGGCCAAGCAGCGCTGTGGACTTGTGGAGAACAAGCCTTCCAGGAAATAATGGAGCACCCGGAGGAGGGCTTCATCAGAGCGAAGGTGAAGGGCATCCACATCTACAGCTGCTATGCTCCACCCAGCGCTACACTCGTCGAGTATGAGCGGATGCTTGCTGCTCTTGTTTTGGATGCAAGAGGACGTTGGCCGGTCATAATAGGAGGCGATTTCAATGCGTGGGCTCTTGAATGGGGCAGCCGGGTAACTAATGTGAGGGGACGTGTTCTCCTCGAAGCATTCGCGGAGCTGGACGTGGCACTGGCGAATGTTGGGTCTTCGTACACTTTCCGGGGAAGGGGCCTGGGGTCTATAGTGGACTTGACATACGTGAGTGCCACTTTACCCAGTAGAATCGCTTGGCATGTCAGTGAGGACTATACTCACAGCGACCACCAGGCAATCTGCATAGAGATCAAGGACGGATCGAGCTCGAAAAAGAGTTTTCGGAGAATGCCGGGTGGTATGCTTGGCTGGACAGTGAAAGCTTTCGAGGGGGACACGTTTTCCGCGGTGCTCAAATCCGACATATCCCTGAATGGTACGGCTGGAGAGAAAGCCACCCAGATCACTCGATGGGTGACGGAAGCATGCGATGCTACTATGCCCAGAAGGCGATTGCTCCCCAGTAGGCAACCCAACTACTGGTGAAACAATGAAATCGCGAGTTTGCGAGCCGCATGTTTTCGGGCAAGGAGGCTTTGCCAGAGGCTCAGGGGAAAACCCGGTGGCGACGGTCGAGAGGAGGCACACAAGCAATTGCGTGGCCGCCTAAAGGAAGCCATTCGGAGGAGCAAAAAGAACTGCTTCAAACAGCTGTGCGACCATGCCGACATAAACCCTTGGGGCGAGGCTTACAGAGTGGTGATGAAAAGGCTGCGGAAATCACCCCAGGTGACCTGTCCGCGCCTCCTGAAACAGATTGTTACCACTCTGTTCCCTCACCACGAAAATAGGGGAAGGCAAGTTTTTGTCCAGCCAAATTACGGCATAATACCGCCTGTAACTTTGGAGGAGCTGCGGGAAATATGTGGTAGGTTCGGTGATAACAAGGCCCCAGGTTTGGATGGCATCCCCAATCGAGCTTTGAAACTGGCAGTGAAGACTAGGCCCGACCATTTCGCCAACACCTTCGAGGCGTGCCTAAAAGAAGGAATATTCCCTGCCCAGTGGAAAAAGCAAAAGTTGTTGTTGCTTCCGAAGCCTGGCAAGCAACCTGGAAACCCAGCGTCGTATCGTCCTATCTGCCTGTTGGATACAATGGGGAAGATGATGGAGAGAGTCATCTACAACAGACTCCTGCCCATCATCGAAGCCAGCAATGGTTTGTCGGAACGCCAGTTTGGTTTCCGACGCGCCCACTCTACGGTGGACGCAATTGGCATGGTGGTAAACCTGGCAAAAGGTGCACTGATTTCAGGCGGCTGCTGTGCCGTGGTGGCGTTGGATGTCAAAAACGCATTCAACTCGGCCAACTGGAATAGAATTAAACGGGCGTTGGGTGACATAGGTGTCCCCGGATACTTAGCGAATTTGGTGGAAAACTACCTCTCAGAGAGGACTCTCTGGTACGGGATGGATGAGGGCCCCAAAGAGTAGATTGTCACAGCCGGGGTACCACAGGGATCGGTACTTGGTCCCCTGTTGTGGAATATCATGTATAATGGGGTGCTTGCTCTTCCCGTCCCAGAGGGGACTACGATTGTCGGCTTTGCTGATGACCTAGCTGTGGTTGTTGCAGCAAAACACCCAGAAGATGAGGAGGTTTACGCAACGGAAACAGTGAGAGCGGTAAAGTCTTGGCTAGAAAAGGCCGGGCTGACCTTGGCGGACGCAAAAACGGAAGCGGTCTTAATAACGAAACGCAGGAAAAATAACACTGTAAAAGTGGAGGTCGGTGGACATACGGTCGTATCAAAGCCGGCTATCAAATACTTGGGGGTAATAATTGACACCAAATTGAGTTTTAGGGAACACCTAGAGTATGCATGCCAAAAGGCAGCCAGTGCCACCACGGCATTTGCCAAAATGTTGCCAAATATTGGTGGGCCGAAACATTGCCGGAGATTGGTGCTAACCGGAGTGGTGCGCTCCATCCTGCTCTACTCGTCGCCTGTGTGGGCAGAGGCGCTTGCAAACTCTCAGAGACGGAAGCAGGTGAACTCGGTTTACCGGCGGATGGCTTTGAGGGTTTGCAGTGCTTTTAGAACCACATCAGATGAGGCAGTATTGGTGGTGGCAGGCATGATCCCGGTTGACATTCTGGCCAAAGAAATGAGTGTCCTGTACAATGCAAGACATATGGAGGGGCATGCACAGCGTAGAAGTGCGGCAAGGTCAGAGTCGCTTGATCTCTGGCAACGCAGATGGGACGAGTCTGCGAAAGGTCGTTGGACGCACAGGCTCATTCCCAACATTAGGGTGTGGCTTGAGCGAAAACATGGGGATACCAACTACCACATTACCCAGTTCCTCACGGGACACAGTGGTTGCTACAGGCGGTATCTGCACCGCTTTGGGTTGGATGATTTTCCGAACTGTCCCAGATGCGATGGCATACCGGAGGATCCAGAGCATGTGATGTTAGCTCCGCAATCATCCAAATGCAGGAGGAGTTGCTGAAAGAACAAAGAAGGAGGAAAGTTTCAAATAGGAGAAGGATGAGTGCCTAAGAGCAAACCTACCCCGCGAAGTAATACCTCAAGGGTGGTCCCGCGGGGCTGGAGCTGGAGAGACCGGGGGTGGTTTTTAGTGGGTGTGAATCCCACACGCGCTCGCTGTTGTTCCGCCGTTCGGGCGGCGGACGTGTCTTTCTAAGATTTTCCACCTCCGAGTACGCACAAAAAGAAAAAATGCCATGCAATGTAATCCACTCTCCCAAGATGGCCAACGAGTAGGTCGCCCCTGGAGAAATTGCCCAGAACAGTAGAGATGAAGTGCAGGCATCTCAGGAAATCGTGGGTGGATCTGATACGCATTTCAGGTAACCGCGAACGATGGCGCGTAGGTGTGGTTAGAGGGTAAAAATCTGACAAATTGACGTTTATGGGCCCACGGAAGACAGACTTTAATATCGTGTTAAATGGGGCGTTATTTGATACTTCAACACCTTCGGATGCACATTGTATCCCACGCAATGTTGCTTCTCCCATCTTCTCCGATTCTGTGGTCAACTTCCATTGTCGTAGGTCTACGGGGCAGCCATTGTTATGTGGTGATATAAATTGGATTTCCAAGTAAAGTAACTTTCAAGTGGCAATAAAAGCAAATTCATGCCCGACTAGGAATGAGTTAAGGTTGGGTCTTTGTTGTTTTCATGGGCTATGAACGCCTCCTTAATGTCCGTTTAATTTTTGAACTCCCACAATTCTAAAAATACTTTAAATTACGTTTTTGTGAGTTTCTTTCCAGTACTGGGATTTATCTTGCTGGATATTTTTAAACAGTTTCCTTCGATGGTACCATTTTAAACTCCACATTGTTACCCCCTTAAAAAGACCATTTGGCAAGAACTCTGATCGCAATCTCCTGTCTTTTTCACGCCCTAGGACAGTTTGATGTTTTTGCGAAGATTGAAACTGTCTGGCAATCACTCGGTCCAACAAAGCAATTGTCTGGAACCAATTTCATTCTTTCCGAACTGGCATGCACAACATTCATCGTCAAAATATGAAAAAATAATTTCGCACAACTAAAACTTCTGTAAAGTCCTTGAATGTCCAATCACATAAACTTTAGAATAAGTGGCACAACCGGGAATAAGAAGCTGCGAAATTTTTTTGCTAGTTGAGTCTACTGCTTAAAACTCACTTCTTTTGGAGAGTTTGGGAACAGTAACTTTTACATTCTTTATCTTGCCGCGGTAATCCGTGTCCCCTAAGATGTTCTAACATAGGACATCCTTGCAAGAGATGCTTGCTCTAGGATTCCATCTGTGCGAGTAAGAAATTGTGAAAAAATGAGTGGTAAACTTCGGAGGAGTATGAGCAAGCAACCATGAAGCGGATACACTCGTCGGAGATACTGAGCCAAATACCAAAACGCATAAGGAGCAGTTTCCGCTTAGTAAAAGGTAAGGGAATTAAGTTCGGAAAAACGAATGAGTTTTATGGGATATCCTACTTTGAAGTTATCCTGGCTGCCTAGCCTGGAATTTTTAGCTGCGCTATTTAGATATCGATACATGCAAGGGTCCGTCGTCAGTTGACTTACTAGAAAATTGTGTCTACGGTTAAATACCTTCGGATCCCCTAAGTGAAAGGGAAGGACATCTTCCAGGTTTTAAATCTGGAAACTGTGAAAATATCCTCGTTGAGACAAGACTTAAAGATTTTTCTTGCGACGATTGATAGTCAACAAATGGTATAGTAAGCGAATCCCTCATGTCAGGACCGTTTCCCTTTCCTGCATATCCTGAATGTATCGACACGTTCTCTGAGATCCAATCCCCCGGAGCGTTTTCATGTAGAGGGTCCTTTATCGCCTGACTTTAAATTTGCCTAATCTGAGCCGGTCCTTTCTATTCTAACCAAAGTCGGTAAGCTACCCAGCCAAATAGTCTGGCGATAATAAGGCTGTGTTGACTTCCATGGCAATAGAATGAACGATGAGTCCCTGAAAAGCTGATCCCATGCTCAGACTGATTCGGAGCAACTTTGGCTCAGGGCTGAAAAGTGCCAACTAAAGCGCTTTTCAGGGAAACGAACTCACAAATGGTGAATGTATTAACGGCCATTCACTTAGCAATCAATCAATCAATGAAGCTTATTCGACGGATTATGCTCTAATTAGTGAAGTAATCTGTTGCCTTTGGATACGCTTCCCGCTTCAGCGGTGGCTAGGCGGCTGTATTTCGCGTCACGGTGGCTTCCATTGCTTTTTAGTTGTCGTCAAAATTAATTTTATAGGAATTACAAAATAAGGAGGTCTTTGATGGGCATACAACCTTTCAGCAAATTGATTACAGTTTAAGAGTGGCAGGGACGCTTCAATGAGCGGAACACTCTCTCGGTAATGACGCGCGGGGCATACTCGTATGTCCGACTTTGGTTCTATGAAAGGCGATTGTTATTTCAAGTTGACTTTCCACTGGTGACCTTATTGATTTCCTTTTTTATTAGGGGTAGTACTGGTGATGAAATAAAACCTCAATAAAAACCTGAAATTTAATGTATGCTTTACGACCCCATTCTGTATAGAAATGAAACTTTGAGAGAAGTTTTGATATTAATGTGGCTATTAGAAATAGGGGATGAAAGGCCATGGAAACAATATTATTTATTCCTGCTCTGCAGATATGGGGGACTTTCATGTGTATATTTGGGAAGGGTTGTAGGGGCGAGAGGACCGACCATAATTCATAATAATTGAAAGCACGAAGCATTAAAGAGCATTGGTATAACATTATATATATAAATGGCCAAGCACGAGTGACAGAGAAATGGTGTTGTTGCTGAAAATGGGAAGCTGAGTGGCGTGATGGCTCTTCCCCCGCCTTATAATATCCTTTGTCAATTATTATCGTTCTGTACACTTGAATATGTGGACAAAGAAAGATTTGGATTATTAATCGAACCTGTATTTCGATTGGAGCGGAAAGGGGTAAATATTTTGATAGTTCAGCTGACAAGTGTGCTAGACTTCCTCCCCAAGATTGGAGACTAGAATCACACCTTTTTGAACTGGTCCTCCACTACGGAACTTACTCTTACTCTTACTCTTACTCTTACTCTTATTCTTACTCTTACTCTTACTCTTACTCTTACTCTTACTCTTACTCTTACTCTTACTCTTACTCTTACTCTTACTCTTACTCTTACTCTTACTCTTACTCTTACTCTTACTCTTACTCTTACTCTTACTCTTACTCTTACTCTTACTCTTACTCTTACTCTTACTCTTACTCTTACTCTTACTTTTACTCTTACTCTTACTCTTACTCTTACTCTTACTCTTACTCTTACTCTTACTCTTACTCTTACTCTTACTCTTACTCTTACTCTTACTCTTACTCTTACTCTTACTCTTACTCTTACTCTTACTCTTACTCTTACTCTTACTCTTACTCTTACTCTTACTCTTACTCTTACTCTTACTCTTACTCTTACTCTTACTCTTACTCTTACTCTTACTCTTACTCTTACTCTTACTCTTACTCTTACTCTTACTCTTACTCTTACTCTTACTCTTACTCTTACTCTTACTCTTACTCTTACTCTTACTCTTACTCTTACTCTTACTCTTACTCTTACTCTTACTCTTACTCTTACTCTTACTCTTACTCTTACTCTTACTCTTACTCTTACTCTTACTCTTACTCTTACTCTTACTCTTACTCTTACTCTTACTCTTACTCTTACTCTTACTCTTACTCTTACTCTTACTCTTACTCTTACTCTTACTCTTACTCTTACTCTTACTCTTACTCTTACTCTTACTCTTACTCTTACTCTTACTCTTACTCTTACTCTTACTCTTACTCTTACTCTTACTCTTACTCTTACTCTTACTCTTACTCTTACTCTTACTCTTACTCTTACTCTTACTCTTACTCTTACTCTTACTCTTACTCGTACTCTTTAACAGATCGCTTACGATACGGAGGGTGGCGCCCTCGAGGTGTCCAAGTAATTAGTTTTGCCCCCTACCTGGCAGTATACTTGCCTCCTAGGTAGTAGCCTTGAGAAAATTTTACGGTGAAGAGTGAATCGGGAATAACCGGTACACGTCGGGAAACACTGGAAATCCTCGAAGCCACAAAGGTGGTAGTTGCGACGTGTATCAGGTGCCGGTTCCATTAAGACTCTGGTCGGGCAGTGTACTTTGAACTGGTATTAGTAGGCCACGTTGCTCCGTGAGTTCTGAGATCAGCCAAGGGTAGATCAGGCCTCAGGGAATTGGGGTTGGGGATTTGCTGCCGAGGGTACACACCCATTCCTGACTATCACGGTCCGCTCCCATGGAGAACAAACATAAGAAAGCTAAAAAAATAGACGAAACATCAAGGAAGGAATATGGGTAGTATGCGGACTACGAATGTGGATAACCACTACCAAGTGCTACAAGTGTCTACCATGGACTCAGCAACTTGAAAGGGACTCGCCAGGAGGACAGTATGCCGTAGATGCGATCAAGTAGGACATCAAGCGCATCATCATCAAGGGTAAAATTGTTCTCTCTGCTAGGATCTTTGCGCATCTGGTGAAAGCGTTGCACACATCGCTTGTTCAGGGCGGTGTCCTGTCTTTGGGCCCAAGTAGAAAGCTCTAGAATGCGACTGGCATGATTGGCATCCTGCAAATTAACATGAACCGGAGTGCAACCGGTCATGAGTTGCTAGTGCAGTTCGTTGCAGAAGGCTTATCTAGTACTAATTAGTGAGGAATACCAGAACGGAGACCCGGCCTCATGGCATCTCAACTTATCGGGTACCGCTGCCATATGGGTCCGGGAAGGCGTTCTACTTCGTGTTTCTCTCCAAGGCCGAGGGAATAGCTTTGTCTGGATCCGGTGTTTAGAGATAACGTCTTTCAGCGTTTCCTCTGCACCAAATGAGACAATGCGTCGTGGGTTTGGAGAGATGAATCCTGGCATCGCCTACCTTAATGATAGGCATCCAGACTCCAGAGGCAAACGGATCCTGCAAATGGTGCCAAGAACCGGGTTCGTAGTTTTAATCACGAAATCCACGCTCATATTCTAGCATCCATGCTGTAGAGGAAACATCCCTGACATAACTTTTGCGTCGGATTCTCCGGCACTATCGGAGAACAGGCGGCGAGTCCTAGAAGACTTTTTGGCAAGTGAGGGAGGACATTGGGAAATTCGTCAAGCTTTTGACATGAGCAGAGTCGCTTTTAAGGACGCTTCAGGGAATGGTAGCGTTCCAGCTGATACTCTGGCAAATTAAGTGATGAACCTGATAACCTGAGGTTTCCATAACCAGGAAGGGCACCAGCTGTGCAAACATTCTGTGTACTAGTGGCCGGTAGAAATTGCCGGAAGTAGTGTTATAAGCTAAGCCGAAGAGGGCGTCTTTCCTTGTCGCTCAAAGGTAGTGCAGCTTACGATAATCAGCAAAGAAAAACGAGATTCTGTGTTGCCGTCTCCACCCCGTCCGCTGTGTATGCTTGACACGGCTCCGAAAATGCTCAAAAAGCTCATCACGAGTAGACTTGCTGAAGCCATCCGCGCTGCCGGGAACTATTCTCTAAGGCGGTTTGGGTTCAAAGCAAGGAGATCCACGGTCGATGCTGTTATGAAGATAGTGGATGCGGTTCATTGAGCTGAGGCATACAGCCGCCAATTTCGACGGATAGTGCTCCTCATAAGGCTGGATGTCAGAAATGCCTTCAATTTCCTAAGATGAACAGATATGCTATGTATATTAGGATATTCAGAATCTCCTGAGTGTGTCTTCTGCAATGGAGTGGCGAACAGCGCCGAACGCACCTTTTTCTCTTATGAAATGTGGGGTCGCTTTCGTCAGTAGCTTTATGCACACAAAGGGGAGCTCTTTTTAGATAACACTGTCAGAGAGATGCTGAGGGGCATTGGTAGGTGGAGTGGTGTTGCGCATTATGTTCGAGTTCTTCTTGTTGCGAAGAAGATTGAACTCGACCAGTGGGAGGACCGCATGGCAAGAAGCCCCCGAAACTACCTCATTGGTGAAAGGAATTCTCTGACTTGAAGGTCCTAAACTGGGAGGTGTTTGGTTGATAGTCCGACGGGGTATTGACCAGTGAGTATCCTCACTATAATCCGGAGGTTCTTCTTGGTGAGGTTTAAGCAGTCATTCGTGTGTTTGGGTTCGTATCTCCCATAAGCACCCTGGACTGCTCCATTCCTGGTAGATTCATCCAGTATGGTTCCCTGCCTTGAACCATACTGAACCATACTTGGCCTTGATTGCCGCTATATTGTTGGTTAGAATAGCAATGTTTTACTCCCTATAGTTCTTTTGGAGTAAAAGATGGCACATATGTCTATGGCATATATTTCTCCCTGTAATATGCTAGCGTGCTTCCCCATTGGTTCCAAGTACATTTTGCTTAGACCAATGACCCCAGTAGCCGCCCCCTCTGGTGTAAGGGATCCGTCTGTGTACCAGGTAATCTTTTGAACTTCTTATCAAAGTGAAACCTCCTTGTCATGATATCCCTTGATACCACTAATTCTGCGTACCACCCACAAAGCATATGAATCTTTCATCGGTTTAGGCAACTTCTCGCCTCGCGGATACTCCCGTCATCCTGAAGATCACCCTCTATTCATCTTTTCGATCCCTTTATAGAATTTAATGAAGGTGTTCCGTTTTGCTTCCCTGATCGCGTAGCTATACGCAGTCAGTGCATTTTTGTACCTGGGCCAATTTTTGATTTGTTTTGTCTGGTTGAGGAGTTTTCGTACCTCTGCTCTCATGCTGTCAAGGTTCCTGTTCCACCAGGGTATATCTTCTGATGACTTAACTGTCTTAGCCAGACAATTGGCCTCATATGTGTCAGTGACGACTGTGTTGAGGTTTTCTGCCCCTGTTTATAGTTCCAGTTCGCTCCTAATATCACCGTCCCCTTGAAGGTGAGTCATGTTGTGTGTGTTGTTCCTAATCCGTTCTCCGTGGATTTTTCATTATTCTTTTTATTTCGGAGTTTCCCTCAATTTTAAATCTGATTAGTATGTGATCCGATATAGAAGGTTCATTCGAAACCTTCAAATTCCTGACCAACCCGTTCATCGCAGTAGTTCCTAGAGTTTTATCTAGTACCTCTTGTCTTGTGCTGGTCACGAATGTTGGAGCGTTCCCTATGTTGAATATCTGTAACTTATTACTGAGAATAAATTCAAGAGGTGCTTACCTCTCCGATTGATGTCGCTACTTCCCCAGACTTCGTGATGGACGTTGGTATCGTAGCGGAGGAACGGTAACGCCCTACTCTCAAAATGCTTCACCAGTTTAGTGACTAGCTCCGGTGGGATGGAGATGGGAAGTAGCCCGATGCTACGACTGTCTCTCGAGTGCTCACCCCGGCTTCCAGTAAGACTTAGGCAACCACAAGGTCTCCGGCCAAGAATTCTGAAAGATTTCTATATTTTAAATTACGTTTAAGAATTTTCACAAGAGGAATCCCAAATTACATGCACGCTTCCTCCTTGAAGACCCCGAATCTGTTCTCGGTACACCCAGCGCTTCTGTGCCAGAACTATTCCAGTGTTCTCCTTGGAACTTGCCCTTGTAATTATTTCAGATACAGCTTTTGCATAGAGGACGTTTACTTGGGCTATCTTAATGCTGACCATTCGCTCCGCTGTTGGTGTATCTTCCTCCTGCCCCAACATTGCGTTTTCTTCCACGTCGCTGTCTACCCCAAGCTCTAGATGATCTCGGTTTGGGTCTTCCAGATTCTCTTCCTTAATTGGCAGCAGGTCTACCTTGCTGCTTGATCCAGTCCTTTCAACCTCTGTTGCCTACGAGATTCCTTCGCGGACATCGGTATGTTTTTGACCAGATGTCTTCACCGAAGTATCTTTCCTTGGCTTCTCCAAATTTATAGTTGATATGGCAATTCCAACGTTTGGTTACCTTCAGGAAACGGTCACCTTCCCCGGTCGTGCGGACTCTACCCCTGTCCTCCACCCCGCTTCTGAAAACTCTACATAATCATATATGTAAATCCTGATTGTGAGCAATTAGGAGGAGGTCGTCAGTTTTACTCCTTCCTAGCCTGGAAATTTAGGAACTATAGTCACTCCGTGGTGTCTTCTGTCACGAAGTTCGCCAGTATGCGACCTGGTCGAAAGCGTATCCCGATGACGACAAGCTTCGGACAGATGTTTTGCACATTTGCCTTACGACAAGGTATTCGATAGTTTCCTGCTCCTCACGAGTAAGTATTTGCTCGGGAAACATATTGGACAGTATGGCCAGTCGGATGGATAGCACTAACACTCTCCTGCTCTCACTCCTGACCTACAAGGGATTTCCCCCTCTTCGGGTTCATGTTTGGGTTTTTTGGGAAAATTCCCTTCTTGCGGGATAATCTCCGCTACTCCCCGCATTCTTGGCTCCGATAAAGATGGTTTAGTTCTATTCTGAGCCTTCTTAAGGACCTCTTCTTGTTTCAGGCAATCCTTCAGATAATGCAGGTACGATTTAGCACCTGCGCTGTTGAGGCCTGTCTCGTTCCTGACGTCTGATATATTAATTTTAGACGTGCTTTTGCTTGTCCCTACTTTTTGAGCATGGTTAGTTGTAGTTCTCGCAGTATGCCAATGTTGACCTTGGCTTCACTGCTTGATGACTCAAATTCTCCTTTTCGTATGTGGCCACCTGGCTCTCAGTTTTCCGGAGAGGTTTTCCCGCCTAATTGACCAGTTTGTGTGCGGTGAGGGTTCCGCTGGTTTGGTTTTGTTTTTTTTTTGTTTTATTTTTTAGTGGAGATCCGCCATGCTATAGCCCCCCGTAGCAAGGTAAGGTCACTATATAGGTATCAGTGAGGCTCCATTCGAATACAGTCAGTTTCCCTCCGACTATAAGCTATCCAACGGTCTAGATCCGTAGCATTTTATTAGTAGGGGGGTCACCTTGTACATGGCGTGGCTACCACCACTCCCTAACGGTCTTGATAGACGAGAGTCTTGGCTCCTGGAGAGCGAATTATTACCTTCGAAGAGGAGCATATCACTCTCAGAGGGAAATAGTTTGGCCGCAGGCCGCTATACTCGATGTGAGTCTATAATGCAGTGCGCTCATTGACCCCCTTGATAAGTAAGGGAAGTGTTCTAAGCATTTCCCTAATCTTAGTCTATTTAAATTTGAATATATATCTATGGAAAAGTCCGCAGTTCTCGGTTGGTTGCCAATCATACCACCGCTATCGGTTCGCCGAAATATGCTTCGACTCTCTTTAGGTCTTACCGGGAAGCTTATGTCCCTCCTATACTATTTTGCGCCGCGTGTTT
Source organism: Hermetia illucens (assembly GCF_905115235.1). Lineage (NCBI taxonomy): Eukaryota > Metazoa > Arthropoda > Insecta > Diptera > Stratiomyidae > Hermetia > Hermetia illucens. Next base: position 3,628,851 of record NC_051851.1, on the reverse strand, counting down.
CTTGGATGTTCCCCTCGTCAGTTACTCTGAGACAGGGGAATGCATTGTAGTTGCTGTAATAAAGTCTATTCTTTGGGGCCTAGAGATTTTCGGTCCTTCTGAAATATTTATTTATTTAATGAAGACAATATACACAATATACTGAAAACAAATTCTTTATTATGCATATATTATCCTCAGTGGGAGGAGTAAGTAAATGGCTTACTTTACACTTAAATCTAAAGGACCAAAACTGAAGGGCGTTGTAGGACCGGCATAGCCTCCGGATCGGATCGGGGAGTAAAAGTAGATGTCGAGCTCCGCGAAGAATATTCCAAAAATGTCCGCAGTACGTGTGTTATGAGAGGCGGTACGGAAAGCAAGGTCCGTGTTGGCGGAGCAGTCCATCAGACAATTACAGAGTTGATATCAAGGAGGATACGGCATCGCTGCAGGGAGGGGAGATTGAGGGTGCGAAGTCGTGACGGATAGTCAACCCTTGGAAGGTTCTTTTTGAAAAAGAGCGTGACAGTTACGGATGTGAAGGGGGACGAGACTACACTGCAATATTCAAGGATGTTTCTGACAACGGAGTTGAAGAGTGTTAAGGAAGGCTGAACTGAGGTAAAGTTGGAGGGGGAACGTGGGATAAAACCCGACATTTTGGAAGCGCTATCGATGATATCAACGAAGTGGGAATTGAAACGAAGTTTGTCGTGGAATATTACAGCCAGGTCGTGGAGGGAGGTCAGTAGTGAAAGGGGTTGTCCACTAAGAGAATAGGAAAAGGATGTTGGGGAGGGTTTAAGCAGATAGCACATCCAGTGGCATTTGCTGACATTCATCGTTAGCTTTTGACCGAACACCAACGGACTAAATTATCAAGGTTGGACTGTAAGAGAGCACAGACCAGCGGAGACCAAACAAAGGCAAATGATTTAAGATCTTCTGCATAAAGCAAACACGGGCACGTGAGGATGGAGACGAGGTCATTGATAAAAATAGGAAGAGTAGGAGGCCAAGCATAGAGCCTTGGGAAACGCCAGAGGAAGGAAAGAAGAAACGAGATGAGTAACCATGAAAAGAAACTTTGCGGGAATGGTATGAGAGATAGGAGAGAAGCCAAGAAATGATTGAGGGAAGGGAAGTTGAGTAATGAGATTTTAGAGAGGAGAATATTATGGTCAACGGTATCGAAGGCTTTAAAGAAATCAGTATAAATAGCACATATCTCCTGTCGTGAATTTGAGCATTTAGCAACGAAATTGGTAAAAAGGAAAGGGGGTTTGAAACCGTAGATGTATGTTTTACGAAAATATGCTGCTCTTTGGCAATGAGGTGGCCGAAGTGGGCGATCAACCAGTCGTTGACATATCTTTTCAGGATTTTGGGGCAAGAAGAGAGAAAAGAGATGGGACAGTAGTTCACAGCGAGACAAGGGTAGGGATGAGGGGGCCTGTTTCCAGAGACGGGGAAAGTAGCATTCTTCTAGACTTTTGTTGTAGATCATTCACAGGGAGAGGGAAATGTGTTTTCTACAGTTAAGAAGGAAGATGTTAGGAAGCCCATCGGGGCCAGGACCGACATTGGGGTGAAGATTACGAATGAGGAACGAAGGAAGAAGAAAAACGAACGTAAGGAGAGGAATGGCCAGAGATTCGGAGCAGTCTGCAGTTGGAAAGGGCGTGGAGGGTGAAGAGATCGATGGAGAAAACACGAAAGAGGAGTAGGAGCAGAAAAGGTCGCAGAATTTTTGTGCGGGGTTGGAAGTGGAGTCAGCAATACTGATAGGAGAAGAGAGAGATTGAATTGCGAGTGTGAGACAAAAAGGGTTTTAAGTTATCGTGGGCAAGGGCGGCTTCGACACTCAATAACTACCTTCCATGCGCATGGCCCTGAAGTGAGCAAGGTCAGCGTCATTCTTAGAAGCCTGCAACTTCTTCCACAGTGCATGTTTCAGGCGAATGTTATTAAGAATTTCCGTTGTGAACCAAGTTGCGTACGAACGTAGGCAAGCAAGGGAAGTAGGGACATAACAGGAGAGGAGGTGGGACAGGATATTGAAATTGTATTTCCTGTCTCACCTTCGTCGATAGGAGTACATCAGCTATGGATACTACTGGGCAGGGATGAAATTTGTAGGCGAATGATTGAAATAGTTGCAAAAGGCGTAAAACCTGACAGCGAAGGGGAGGGGGGGGGGGTAATGACACTGAGAACCATTGCCATTTTAGAATATCATTGTATGATGAGATGGAGTTAGGTTAACACATTCAATTTATTGATCATATTTGGTTTGTGCATAGCTTATGGCTAAACTTAATACTAAACTTATCTCTAACAGTATAAAACTTTTCCTAGAGACTAACATTTCGTATATTACTGGACTTAAATTAAGGTAATACTAAGTTATCCTAAGACTTATGCTATAGAGGGGAAAGTCAGGAAAAACCCCTCTTATTTTGTAGTTTATGCAGCGAGATTATTGTTTTGCGTGAATGGGTGGAGGAAGGATACGTATAGGGGATGGTGTTGTTATTGGGCGGTGGAGTAGACGACAGGCCGATGTCGATCGTATGGGCGGTTAAATAATATCAGTTTGCCGTTGTGATAGCTGCTGTTCTGAGAGGACAGGGTTAGGAGGTCTGCAGGGAGGGAATGGTGACGGAATGGGGGGTTCGTGTTATGGTTGCGGATGTGGGAATAGAACTGGATGAGGCTATTTTCGTGGGTTTGGCATTTGGTGAGGAATTTTGTCAGTGAGGTGAGGAGGATCTGGTCTATGCGCGAGCATTTTATCTCGTCATAGACGGCTTGGTTGGGGTGGAGATATGATTGGGAGAGGGATAGTCGGAAGAACCTCCTTTCACGTACTCGTAGACGTTCCATTTGGGATGAAGAGACGTCGCACCATGCGACGAATCCGTATGTGATTAGGGGACGGATCAGCTGCTTGTAGCAGTAGAGTTTGACTTTGGGGGAGATAGCGGAGTCTTTCTTAAGGATGGGCCATAAGGTTTTTAGTCCTGTTAGGGTTTTTGCGATGATGGAATTTACCTGGGGCACGGGTGATAAGCGGGTATTGAGGGTTATTTAGTGGATTGGACGGAGGGAATGGTGGATGTTCCGATTTTGATCTTGAGGTTGCGGGTGTCGGCTCGCATCTTGCGGGTAAAGGTGGCTCTACCGCGGAAGACGATGGCTTCACATTTGCTGGGGTTGAGGAGGAGTTTCCAGGATTGGAGGAATTTGTTGAGCGTTAGGATTGTGGTACTGATGCGGTTTTGGGCGGATTGTATGTTTCGGGACGAGGTGTAAAGAATCAAGTCGTCAGCGTATTGGACGGTTTTGACCGTTAGTGGAGAGTTGGTGGGGTGTTGGAGTGGTATATCGGCGGTATAAAGGGAAAATAGAGTTGCTGACAGTACTGAGCCTTGGGGGATGCCTGCTGGTGGATTGTATGGGTCGGATAGGGTATCGTGGATACGTACTCGGCTTGACGGTCGGACAGGTAGTTGATGATGAGTTTGCATAATTGCGGATGGAATTTGAAAGTGTGGGAGAGTTTGTAGGTGAGGCCTTCGTGCCAGACTGTGTCGAAGGCTTTTTGGATATCAAAGAGGCAAGCGGTGGTGGGGATGTTGTTGTTTATCTGGGTTAGGATGTCTGTTTTGAGAACTAGGAGGGCGTGTGAGGTGCCGTGGCCACGCCTGTTGCCAAACTGGAAGGGGGGGATAATGTCGTGATCGGTGATGTGTTGGAGCATGATATCGTGGATGATGTGCTCGAAAATTTTCGATGTCACGTTGAGGAGGGAGATGGGGCGGTAGCTGCTTGGGGAGGCTGAGGGCTGATCCTTTTTTAGGATTGGAACGATATGGGATTCTTTCCATGGAGAGGGAAAATATGCAGATAGCAAGCATTGGTTGAAGATTTGGGCGAGGAATGGGCATAGCGATTTTGTACATTTTTTTAGAATGATGATAGGGATATGGTCAGGGCCAGATGACTTTTTGTTGTTTCGGGAAAGGATGATGGATTCTACTGTCTGGGGTGTGACGGCATGTATTGGTAGGCAGTTGGGTGCTGTCTGTTGGGGTGGGGGGATTGGGAAATGGGTGTATATGGATGGTGTGGTAGTTAGGTTGTGGATGTATTGGCGCACCGCCGTTTCCGTGGGTGGGTCGGACAGATGTAGAGTGGTGTTATGGGCTGTCAGGAAGCTGTTGGCAATCAGGTCGGCGTGGGCTTTGGGGGAGGTGTTATGGGGGAGGACGCTGGCTGCGCGCGGTTTCGCGAGGCGAGGGCAAGTACCACGTAGTTTGCTGCACGTTTGCCTATTGAGCGAGATATTTGCGTGCTTCACAGCGTAGTGGTCAGCGTATAGCGTCTGAATGTGGGATTGGATGAGGTGTGACAGGGAGTAGATACGTGATTTAAGGAAGTTAAACTGGGGAGCGTATCTATGGCGGTGGAGTTGGCGTCTTAGGGTGGCTTTCTGCTTGATGAGGTCGAGGACATGGGGTGGGAGGGTGATTAGGCCCTGGTAGTTTAGGGGTCTGAGGGGGATAGTTTCATTGCAGGCTTGTTGGGTTAACTCCGTAAACTTTTCCACGGCGGAGTCGATTTCGGAAGGAGACGGATTGGACGGGAGGCAGATAGTCGAGAGTTTGTCCGCTAGGTTGTGGTTGAGTCGTTGCCAGTTGTTGGCAGCGTAGTTGGGAAGGAATTTAGGCTGGGATTTGGGTAGGCGATCCGTGGTGTTGAAGTGAAAAACCACTCCGTCATGGTCACTCATGCCTGGAATGGTGGGAAGGTCTTGGGGGGAGGTGGGGTGGCTAGGGTGGATAAGGAGGTGGTTACTTACCAGGAAGAGGTCGATGAAGGAGTGGGTATTTCGCCGGTGGTAAGTGGGTTGGTTGGTGGGGAGGAGGGTAAGCTGTAGATGTTGGGAGTGCTGCGTGTACCAGTTGGCTAACCTATTGCCATTGGCGTTTATGGTGCTGTTATACCATGTATTATGTTTGGCGTTTAGGTCGCCCCCTAGTACAAGGGAGAAACGTTTGTGTTGACTAACTGGTAGGGTTTTGAAGTGCTGTGCTAGGTTGGAGATGTCGGCGGGATTAAGGGTTTGGTCGGGGCAGTAAAGGCTGCCTATGAATATAATGGAGGACGGTGTAGCTACGGAGACGACGGTTAACTCAATGGATGAGGCGATGGTGGACGGGATGTAAACCCGTTGGGCGTCTATGGGATTTGCTACTAATATGGCTGTGCCCCCGCCTTGGCGGTCAATGCGATCGGAGCGGAAGGTGGTATAGTTGGGGATGTGCAGCTTATGCCTAGGGTTGAGTTTGGATTCGGTGAGAAGGAGTAGGTTGGGTTTGTGGGCGGAAAGAAAATTCGTCAATTCGTGGCGTTTTTGTCGGCTGACGACAGAATTAACGTTCAGTAATACCACTTTAGTGGACATTACTGGGGGACACTTGGCAGAGGAAGGAGAGGAGCGCGAGTCTCTTCTCCATTGGTGAGGACAGGGAGTTGTATGTGGGGAGGAATGTGGAGTTAGGTTGTTTCCTCAAAGTATCTCTGTTCAAAAATCTTGGCTATCATTCATCATGTATCCAATTTTCCAGTTTGGAAAGCAACTTAAATTCTGCTTTTCTTCAGTGCTGCATGTTTCTTATCAAGGCAAAAATATTTATTTTTGCTGAGGATGATGGGAGTCCTGAGTCCGCATTCACTTGAGGACTGGTTGCGATTATATATAAATGGTGCGATTACCACCTGTCGTCATTTTCGATCACGCTGCTCCCAGGGCAGAGGTGAGGCAGCGTCTGATGAGTTGTCTCTACCCTGGACGAACCCGTCAGTCAAGATTTTTTCCTTCCCTTTAAGATTTATTTGTTATCCATCAACAACACCGCCACCATTCCTTATATGTATAGGCACGCTGTTAAGTGGATTGCCCATGCACGCCATCAGAAAAAAGGACAACCTTAAGGAATAATATCAGCTACAAACATGAGAATTTTAAATAAAGTTCTTTACATTGTGAAAGGAATCCGTTTAAATAAAATATTCTGTATGAAATGCTATTTAGGTAAAAAGCAGGAGATAGTATTTTCGCATAAGATGGAACACGAGGCGGGTATGAGTAGATGTCACTCATACCTTGACCGGGTTCTCAATCAGGACAACATCTTCAGAAGGGCCAATCCTACGGACCTTTGAAATGACAGAAAATATGTTTGTTTTTTTTTTGCATAAATCAGATTTTCATCTTAGAGCACCTGAACAGATTCCTATAGACGAATCGGGTCTCGAAAAAACGAGGCAAACAGGAAAAAAGGTTTTTTTTTTTTTCTTGCGAAAATAAGCTTCAAGTGGAATTACCTTGAAGTGCTTTAAAAAAAATTTTCCGGCGTTTTTCTCTTCCTTTTGAGTTGAATTATTTAAAATGAATTCACTTCAATTTTCAACGTTTTCATTTTCTTTCAACGATGCCAAGCAACTTTTTGGAAATCCGGGAATGTATGCTTAAAAGGAAAATTGTAGTGAAGGCTAGTCCTGCCCTCGGAGCTAATAATGACAGAGTGAAAATTCATTGACTTTTTCGCTTTTTTCCATCTCAAAATGAAAACATTAAACCTGGACGATGTACGGAGGAACTGGATGTTGAGCTGTTTGAGGGTTGGTTGTATGGCCGAGCATTATGCTCGTTTTATAGCAATGTTGGCTAATAAGAACAAAACAGAAATGCACCATGAAACGGGCGAGTTTGTAAGCCGCTTAATTTGAGAGCTTAGCTTTCGTTTGTGCTACGTACTCTTGAGAGTTGCTCAGTACCCTTTCGTTCACTTAAAATCTATCGTTGGCAAGCACCCCCGTCGAAACCTCCCCCGCCCAAGTAGCCCTAATCGGACGTCTCTATGTGTCACTTTGCCCGCACATTTTATACACTATCCAATTGCCAATTCCACTTTGCGAATATATCGATTTAGTGCGCGAACTAGAACGAATTTTCTTCTTATTTATAAAAGGGATTATCGATAGAGCTTTGAACAATCAATCCGGAACCGGAACGAACTCCTATCCCTAAGCTCGCAGCTTGTTCGCTGCCTCTATCTATATTGGCTCTTAATCCTGTTTCATTATTTTTAAAGGGCGTTAATCCTTAATGGACGGTAGTGTAATTGGTTCTCCTGTGTGGATGTGCTGCACACTACAGTTGTCGGGGATTTAGTTGGCGTATGTTTGCACAAAGTCTGACAGAATTTTCGAAATAAATTTCAGATGGTATCATGGAGATGCCGGCGACTGAGGGTGGCGTACGAGACAGTATTTTATTGTAGAGTGGTTAAGATTAAAATTTTAGATATGATAAACTGCACTTAGTGTAACGTAACGTAACTGGTTGAATGAGGGCTTAGAGTGGTAAGGAATGACAGAATCAGTATCATCATTTAGTTAATCGCAAATGAAGTGCCCCTCTATTCTCCGCAGTTTTGGCAATGCGAATTGTAGGGTTTGCCGAGCCTGGCGGTATGGGTCCCTACTGGCTAGTCCCCGTGCAGACCGCTGTAATCTTCTCATGCACCTAACACAAGAGCTCCGCGATCGGCTTTTGTTATCACCGGACCAAATCCTTCTTAACTTGGCGCAGGTGGTGAGCCTCCACCATCTGAGGTCTGCGGCTACTAAGTAGTGCAAGTAGATTCCACCTTTGACAGTTGCCAGCCGAACACAGACTATATCCGTCGATGGACTGCCAAGTGCAAAGCCCGGCCTGGCCAGTCAGTCAACCCGCTCATTTCCCTCTATGTCCCTATAACCAGGAACCCAGAAGTGGGTGGTTTTTAGCATGCCGCCCAGATTGCCCCACCAGTCTGGATGAAGTCGTCTCGAGTACAAGGCCTTAATGGCCGCTTGACTCAGAATGGCTATGCTATGCTTGGAGCTAGGATCAAGCCTCAGCCATCGACAGGCTTGCAGTGTCCCCAGTACTTCGGCATGGAAGACACTAGCTATACCTGGGACATCATATGATTCGAATACATTGTGTGTATTCGAGAAAACTCCCGCACCGACTCCAAAGACCATCTTTGATCCATCGGTAAAAAATACTTTGCCATAGCCTTGCAAAACGCCGTTGATTTTCCACTTTGCCTTGGTTGGAAAGTCAATAGTGTAGTTTCTCGTGAAGTTAGCTTACGTATGGGGTAGTCCTAGGAGAATGCCCAAAGTTTCCGAGGTACTTTGTCTGGGGCTTCGCTGTTCAGCATCAGGACTCATATTAACTGACGGCACTGCACGCAACATCGTATTCAATGTGGAGGTCTAGGGGGGAAATGCAGGAGTACTTTGAGAGTATCTCCTGAACAGGACTCCAAAGCTCCAGTAGCATTTGCATATACGTTTCTTTAAATCAGGTTAAGCTTGGCTCTATTGTACTTCATGCTCATCGTCTGTCACCACACAGCAGAAGATAAGTTAGGATAGGATGAACCACGACTGTGTACATCCAAAGAACCATCCACGACGGGAGATCCCATTTCTTAAAAATTTCCTCAGGCATTTTTAACCTTCGTTTCTATGTCCAGTCTCCACTTTAACTTAGGATAAAGCATTATAACCAGATACTTTACATTGGAAAAAGGAACCAATCATTGTTCATTGAGCCGTGGGAAGTGGAATTCAGGTATCCTTGCCTTGGTGATGACAGCACAGAATTCATACCGAGTCTGCAGCTCACAGGCACATTTGCTGCAACGTTCATTATACAAAATTCACGAATCTATGCCTGTTGCGTGAGTCCGCCCGAGTTAAATTAAAACGCAAGCTGAAATCTGAAATACGAAAATAAAAAAAAAAACGCTTTGACCGCGCGAGTGGACCTGTAAATCTCCGGACTCAGGTGCTGTGATCAAGTGGCTTCCCCCTCGACGGATCCTTCCTAGCGTTTTGACGACATAACCCGGAGGCCTGGTTTCGGCAACTGGAGGCGTGGTTCGCACTCGCAGGCATTACTGCTGATCCTACACGATTTAATCACACGCTCGCTTCTCAGGGCGAGGAGTCAATAGGGCTCGTTGCCGACGTCCTGGAGGAGTGTTCCTACTCGAAATTAAAAAGCACCCTTATCAGCTTTGCTAACTCACTTACTGACGCAGCACACCTTACCTACCTTGGTACGTTCCGAACTCGTCCACGGTCCGCCACTCGAAATGGACGATCAGGTAGTCGTGCGTCGGGGGCCTCAACGAGTCCTGCAATTTGCTGGTACCACTGCAACTTTGCCATCAAAGCAAACAAATGTCTCAATCCGTATACGTTCACGGCTTCAAAAAACTGAACTCGCTGGGAGCTCCGGCGTCGGCTACTCAAAACACATCTGCACGTCGTGCAACAATATTCGATCCCTTGAGTAAGCGCCATTACCTGATCGACACAAGCGCAGACGTGTCAGTTCCCCCGGTATCGCGGAATCACAAACTGATTTCGTAACGACTCAAAGTACCTTCCTTACTTGTCCCTGTTTGATCTATGCAGACGACCTTAAGTTGTTTTTTGCTATATCGTCGCCTATGGACTGTGTTTCCCTTCAATCTAACCTTGACACTCTGGTTCGTTGGTGCCTAATGGTTTAGCGCCAAACGTCAAAAAGTGTCATTCTATGTGCTACTCCCTAAAATCCTCACCCACTTCTTTTTCTTACTCTCTTAACGGACATTCCTTATCGTGCTTAAATTCCACTCAAGACCTCGGAGTCACTTTCGACAATAAGTTCCGCTTTGACACCCATTGCCTCGGAGTTACCAATCGAGCAGTAATGTGAGGCTTTATACTTCGCTCCTCCACTGATTTTGACTTCATCCAACCCTCTTTAGCTCTCTTTAATTCCCTCGTGAGGAATACCCTCGAGTACGGCTCCGTGAAGTGGTCACCGTCCTGTAACTGGGATTGTATTGCCCTTGAAAATGTGCAAAGTAAATTCACCGTTTACCTCTTCTTTAAGAAAAACTTCCCTCGTCTGGACTACCCCTCCCGCCTTCGCTTTCTGAACCTTCTCTTCCTACAACAACATAGATCCTATCTGGATCTAAGCACATTTTTTAAACTTTCCCCGGGTCTGATGGGCTGTTCCGCCGCTAACGACATAACCTCTTATGACACACGTAGCGCAGATATTTTCAACGTGCCCTTCGCAGAGCTCGAAGTCTACTTTCATTCCCCGATTCCTAGGCTTCGCCGGAATTACAACGCACAACAGCTTTGTCCTTTTAACTTCTCTACTTTAAGTAGTTTTAAGCATAGGGTAAGGTTACTGCTCTCTCCTCCTCCTGAGGACAATTAGTAATTGGAGCTGAATCTGTTCTGTGTCCGTTAAATTAAACAGATAAATAAATAAATAAACCAATGTGCTTTTGCGTTTGCTCGGGCCACTGTGGCCAGATTAAAACCACCCCCGCCATCTTGTCATTCTTCGACCAGGGCTAACATCCTCAGGGGCCGGGATGTCTGCACACACATCTTGGTTTGCGTGGATGCTTCCCGGAAGTCCTTGTGACCACCAGATGACGCTTCATATCAAGTGTTGAACAGACCGGGGCACTTCTTTAGGCTTACATTAGTATAGTTAATCTCAGCCCTTTGGCACGGTTGAGCGGTCGCTGCAGTATAAGCAGTATACCCTTGCTGCCTTCTTGGATATAGAGGGAGCTTTTAACAACGTCAGTACCAACGCTATCAAGGAAGCTTTGACCGGTATTGGATTGGAGGGGTATCTCACGCATTGGATTATATCCATGCTGAGTACCAGGATAATCCAGTCGGATCTGGCCAGAGCTGTGAACAGAGGCACGCCCCAGGGTGGCGCATCTCACCGGTGCTCTGGTTAATAGTAATGGACAAAATTTTACGTACATTGGACAGCAGTGGGGTGAAGGTGGTAGCGTATGCCGACGACTTGGTGATATTAGTATCAACGACGTTTCTGCCCATTATGAGCGACATCATGGAAGGAGCGTTGCGAAAGGTGCGCCTGTGGGCCGCAAGATGTGGACTCTGCATAAACCCAACCAAAACGCAACTGATGCTATTCACCACCAAGACAAGGATACCTGAATTCCATCTACCACGGCTGAATGAACAAAGATTGGTTCTTTCCTCTAATGAAAAGTATCTGGGTGTAATCCTGGAACCTAAGCGAAATTGGAGGTTGAACATAGAACTGAGGGTCAAGAAGGGCTGTATAGCCTTCTATGCCTGCAAGAGAACCTTTGCAAAGAAATGGGGTCTCCGGCCGAGGATGGTTCTCTGGATGTACACCGCTGTAGTGTAGTGTGTCCGCGATCCTAACGTACGGCTCTATTGTATGGTGGCAGGCTTTGAAGAAGAAATACAATAGAACGAAGCTTAATAGGATTCAAACAACCGCGTGTGCAGGTGCTACGGGGGGTTTGCAGTCCTGCCCGGCAGATGCTCTCAATGTACTGCATTTCCTCCCGCTAGACCTCCACATCAAATATGTTGCAACGTACAGTGCCGTCAGACTACGTGAGTCCGGATGCTGGATAGCGAAGTCCTACGGCCCTAGCAACATCCCAGATGGAATACCTCGAGAAATCTGGGCAACCCCCACGGACTATGTCACACGCAAGCTGAACTTCACGAGAAACTTTGCTGTGGACCTTCCAACCAGGGCAAAGTGGAAGACCGGCGGCGTGTTGCAAGACTATGACACGGTATTCTTTACGGACGAATCAAAAATGGCCTACGGAGTCGGCGCGGGGGTTTTCTCGAATACACATGGTGTATCCAAGTCGTATGGTCTCCCAGGTTCCACCAGTGTATTCCAGGCGGAAGTGCTGGCGATGGTGGAAGTCTATCGATAGCTGGAGCTTGATTCGAGCCCCTAGCGTAACACAGCCATTCTGACCGACAGCCAAGCGGCCATCAAGGCATTGTACTCAGCGACGACATCTTCCCGGCTGGTGGCGCAGTGCAGAGACGCACTCAACCATCTGGGCGGCACGCTCAAGGTAACTCTCCTCTGGGTTCCCGGGCATAGGAACATAGAGGGGAATGAGCGGGCTGACGGATTGGCCAGGCAAGGCTTTGCTCTTGGCAGTCCCTTAGCGAATACAGTCGGTGTTCCGCTGGCGGCTGTCGGGGGCCGAGTCTACTCGCACTAGCTAGCAGCCGCGGGCCTGAGATGGAGAAGGCTTACAAGCTGTGCTAAGTCAAGGAGAATTTGGCCCGCTTATAACATAGCCAGATCACGAGAGCTCCTGTGCCAGACGCGTGCAAACGCTTTCAAGATTACGGAGGTCTGCACGGGCACTGGCCCATAGGGGACCATGCTGCTAGGCTTGGCATACCCTACAACTCGCATTGCCGAAGCTCCGGAGAAGGAAGGGAAACCCTCATGCACTTTCCCTGGGATTGCTCAGCTCTGACTAGAGTCAGGCTGCGGACACTCGATAAACCATTCTTTGGGGACCTCAGAGAGATTTCTAGCTGCAGGGTGGGAGAGCTGCTTTCTTTCGTGAATGCTACGGGCTGGCTCTGAAGATCCGAGCCAGCTGGACTCTGCCTCCTTGCTCCCATAACAACAGTCACGATCTTAGGAGTTTGTGGCATCAACACGGCGCACTAAAGCGCTAATTGGGCTCCTCGGAGCGGCCACTGATACCTACCTACCTAGTGTCGTCGACATGGTGTTTTCATTCTCGACAATGTTTAGAGTCGCAGAGGATTCGGTGGGCGATGTTGTCACCGCAGACATTTCAGCCTCTTCATTTTGCACCGTTGCCGCCACAATACGACTCACCTCATGCGGTCGAGGTCAAGACGCTACTGGGGCACACGTCGACATCTGCGCCAGATACGACTGGATTTAGCTCTCACTGGGGCTGAAATGACCGCTTTTCCTATTGAGCTTAAGATGGGAAATTACCGGAGACTTTTCGAATTCATAGTGAACCACAACATATCACAAATAATCGTGAAAACATATAGAAATGGCGACGTTTGGTTTTTCCCTCAATAGGAAAACCGAATATGTTCAATACAACGGCGATCCACGGGAGACATTTAAATATCTTTTTTGCGGCGGTTAAATCGTTTTCCCCGGCGGAAACCACTTTGCCTTTTTCCATGTTCCACATCGCTCTGAACAATCTTCTTGCCCTCCTCCTCCTCCTCTTTTCTTTTTTCGAAAAATCCCTTCTCCAGCCATGAAGCGCGGCAAAGCAGACCAGGACGCCATACGGACCAGTTTCCATTCCAAATTTCGAAACTCAAAAGCGGCCAGGAAAATTATGTCGGCGTAACAAAAGTGCTAATGTATTTGGCAATGGAGGATCCAAAACATAATCCAACTTGTTTTATATTGATCAGGCTTACGAGGTGTTCCTTGTTGGGCTTCAGAATTACTTTTCCTACCACGTTATCGGCGGCGCGCATCAAGCAAATATCCCTTCAATTACCGTGCTCAAGGCGATTGCACTTCTTCGGAAGCTTGAAAATCTTCTTCTTCTTCTATGTATTCATTGCCACACCACCTCCCAAATTCCACTTTACTCTCCAGCATCCGCTCAGCCGTCCTTCGTCAAACCGGCATCCCACCCAATAAGAGTCCCGCTATGCTATGCTATACTATGCTAAATCCTACCTGATCTCTCTTGATGACAGGTCCCGCAACAGGCCGACCAAAAAAATGCATCCAATGTCATCAGAAACAACATGATGGGATCGTCAATTGACGGGGCAGACGAGCCCTGGTCCTGTCGAGAAATGGGCAAGGGTTCTTGATGCATGGACGGCGTTAGGACGTAAGTAAGTTAGTCCGAACAAAACAAATATGTGTCTGCACGTTAGATGTTAGCACGCTAACTGGAAGGACCGAGGAACTCGCAAGAGCCCTTCGGGAGACGCGTATCGATATCTGTGCTCGGGTCAACGCTATCAGCCAATGGAGAACTGCGCTATGAACTTGCTTCACGCATTAACGCAACCTGGATGAAGTGGCATTCCAAAACTGGTGTTCTTTGTGATCGACGTATCAACGAACGTCTCAAATCTAAAATTTACCGCAATGTTGTCCGTCCTGTCGCTCTCTATGGTTCTGAGTGTTGGCAACTATAAAAGACAATGAACGGCGTCTTGCGGTAATGGAGAAGAAGATGTTACGTTGGACTAGTGGCGTCACACGTTTAGATCACATCCGAAATGAGGATATCCGCGATCGTTATGGGATTGTATCGATCGAGGAAAAGCTGCGAGAGAAGCGTCTTCGATGGTATGATCACGCAATTCGTGCTAACGAGAATTCACTCACCGAGATTGGTCAAAACATCGAAACCGATGTTAAACGACCAAAGAGCAGACCGAAACAACTTTGGCTTGATACGCTAGATGAGGATTTAAAAGCTACGAGATTGCATCCAGATCAGGCATTTGATAGAGCCAAATGACGAAACCGATCACGACGAGCTGACCCCGCCTGTGAACGAGACAAAGGCTGAAGAAAAAGAAGAATACCTTAACAGGCTTGCGGTGTCCGATTTGCATAGATTAGATCACTGAAAGTGGCATCAGGTCAGTTCCGTTCAAGTTTTCGGCATCTCTTTCTTCCGCCTGTTCCGTAATTGGGGTAGGAGAAGTTATTAGTAGGTAGGCATTCACTCGTAGTCCCTTTGCCAGTGCGCTTCTCTATACGCGGGTTTCGGCACTGTGTGAACTATCCTTCGCACGCAGTTCCATTGTGGGAGAGCACACCAAAGATGCTGCAATTTGCTCTATATTGTGTGGGTCGAAGACCATAATTGCTTTTCGCTCTCAAAATGGAAATGATGCTCTTCAGTTTCATGATATGATTAAACTTTAATGTAACTAGGAAAAAGTGGAGCACCTTATGGTGACTTCCACTGAGCCAATTCAGACTCTTTTAGTCTGGAGCCACTTTAAGGTAGCCTCATCAGTGTACTCCAAATGGAAAAGCCCATCGCGAAAACCTTGATTGTTAAATCTTCGCTTCGTTTCAGGCAACAGCATCTTTTTCCACAGGCATTCCCGGAGGATGCCAAATTGTTCTTCTGACATTTTGCCATCCTTGGAGGAAACTTCCACGCAGCCGTCAGAATTGAGGCTGCAGCTTGCGCATACGCTCTCTTCCTTCCTGCCTTCTTGTCCGCATTCCCATGGAAGGGAGCAGCTTCATTGAGATCACCTCCGGCGCACCGGTCCTAATCCCCGTAGGACACGTGGATATAAGCCCTGGTGTGGAGCACAATGAAGCGTTGGCCACCACAAATGTACTGGTCTTACGCTCTTTGCGCGCATTAGCGGTGACAGAAAAGCGGTGACAGAAAAGCGGTGTCAGAAGAACGGTTACCAGTTTATCCCCACTTTCCGCTGAAGATTCCGCTTCCGATTTGTCTGCATCTAGTGGTACATCCACGTCCATGTCCTCCTTTCCAAGATGCTTCATCTTCCTTCGCAGTGTCTTCTTCTGCGGCGGGCTTGAGACCTTCCATAATCCACGCTGTTCGGGCCACTTGAATCTATTTCCACATACTGGCGTTAAACCAGTAGCTTACCACCTTCCCTTTCTTCCGCTCCTCCCGATAAGGATGAAGGTGGAGGTTCTGACAGGCAGGATTCAGCCTGTATTCCCCTCTTCTTAGTGGCCGAAGTTCCCTTCTACCGAGCCTTCCTCTTCCGTTTGCGGGTAAATTTGGACTGTAGTACCGCGGACGGGCGGGCAGTAGTCGGATTGCCAGTTTCTCTCAAGTTGAGAGTTTCCGTACTTTCCTTTCTGGCTAACTTCGCCGTAGGCACTAAATGCAAGCTTCCCACTGAGTCGGAAGGCATGCCTTCTACAGATTTATTTAAAGAGGGGTATGAATGTGGTGAGGCCTTCAAAATCCGCGCCTCGGCCGCGACATGATTGCTCATGGTCGCGGGTGGATTCGAAGTCTGTGACTTCTCAAAAACAACAATTTTTATTTCCTATAAGGGGAGGGGGGCTAATGATGGGAAGGTTTAAAAAATTGGGAGTCGGAGAAGTTGCCGGTGTAGAAGACTACTCTGCCAAGGGAATCGAACAGACGGTTCTGTGACTGGAGGGAAAGGAGGATCTGGGGAAACAGATGAGTCCGGAGAAGGTTATCTTCAACGATCTCAATCTGCATGGCATTGGCGACGAGAGGATTGGGATGGGATTGGCACTTGGTCAGGAAGTTGAGGGCAAGACGAGCAAGGAAGGCATCGATGCGTGGTGTTTGGCAGGATTCATAGAGGATCTGGTTCGAAATGTACTTAGAGCGGTCCACGTTCTTAAAGATGTTGGCGCAGTGGCGAAGGATCCTGCGCTCTCTGAGGCGGAGTCGCTCCATTTGGGATGGGGAGCAGTCGGACCAGAAGATGAAGCCGAAGATGAGGAGTGGGCGGATGAGCTGTTTATAGCAAAACAGCTTAACCTTTTTGGGAGTTGGGATGTTGTATTTGAGGATAGGATACAGGGACCGGAGGGCACCAGTTGCACGGCCTAGTGCCCTCGTTATGTGTGGTACGTGGGAGAGGCGGGAGTTCATTGTCACCCCGAGGTAGGTGACTTTTTTGACAGTGGGAATGGGCTGGTCGTGGATTGAGAGTGATAGCGATCTGGTGTCTCTCCACATCTTCGGAGTCATCCTCATGTCTCCATAGAAGACGATGGTCTCACACTTGTCGGGATTTAGGGAAAGTTTCCAACGGGTGAAATAGTGGTAAAGTTCGTCCAAATAAGCATTCAGACGCGCTTCACCACGGGATATGTCTTTGGTGGTTGTGTAGATGATTAGGTCATCCGCGTATTGGAGGATCTGGATGGGACACGGGTGTGGAGGTGGTTTAGGGATGTCTGCGGTGAACAGGGAGAAAAGGGTTGCAGACAGTACTGAACCCTGGGGAATGCCGGCGGGGGGATGTTTACTGAGGATTTCCGCCCATCTAGAAAGCTAAGAATTAGCTTACAGAGGTGTGGATGGAAGTTGAGGATTTCGGAAAGCTTGTACGTGAGTCCGCATTGCCATACGGAGTCGAAAGCTTTCCTTAGGTCGAGGAGACAGGCTATGGTGGGTGTCCTCCGATTGATACCCAGTAGGATATCAGTCTTGAGGACAAGCAGTGCGTGCTCAACCGAGTATTTAGTTCGGTTGGCGAATTGGAACTCGGATAGGGTGTTGTTTGAAGTGCAATGCTCATCAATGAGGGATTTGATAATCCGCTCGAAGATTTTGGTGGATGAAGAAAGGATGGAGATAGGCCTGTAGCTATCGGGATTAAGTGGATTCAGGTTCTTTTTTGGGACGGGAACTAGGCGAGCATTTTTCCATTCGGTGGGGAAGTGTGCGTTGAGGACGCAGTGGTTAATGATCGAGGAGAGTGTGGTGGAAATGTTGGGGGCGCACTTTTTTAAAACTATGGACGGGATTTTGTCGAGACCCACTGATTTTTTGTTCTTGGAGGCTGCAATTGCAGCTTCCACTGAACTTGGGCTGACAAAGTGGATGGGGGAAACACTATCATGTTTATCGGGATGGGAAAGGGGTTGGGTGAATAGGGTTAAGTTGGGACTGAGTTGGTAAAATGTTGGAGTGGATTGCAGTTTATCTATGGATTCGCTCACAACACTTTCGAAGTGTTGATCGCGAATGTGGAGGGTGCAGTGGTGCGCTTGAAGGAAGTGGTCGGCTAGGATGTTCACCTTTTCGGGAGTTGAGATGTTCTGCGGGAGGATGGTTGTTTGTTGGGAGGACTTGCCTAGACGAGGACAAGTTTTTCTGAGTTCCCTGAAGGTATCAGGGTGCAGCTCAATGTTGGAGAGGCGCTTGTGGAGGTGGTTGGTGTAGAGGGTTAAAATTCTGTTGCGGATTGACCTGTCAAGGGAAAGGATTTCGTTGCGGAGTGGAGAGGATTGCGGAGAGTATCTATTCCTAAATAGGCTCCGCCTTAGGGTACGCTTGTATCTGATATCCTCGAGGATATCGTCGGGGAGAGAAATCAGGTTGCGGTAGTTGAGGAACCGAGATGGTATCAGCTCGTCACATACTTGCTGAATTACTTCAGTGTACTGACGAACTGTCCAATCTATAGTGTCGTTGGAAACTGTTTCGTTGGTAGGGAGGAGGAGAGGTTCAAGTCTGGATTTAAGGGTGCGGTTGATGTGTTTCCAGTTCGCATTCTGGAAGTCAGGGACTAAAGCGGGTGAGGGTCTGGTGGCTCTGTCGGGGAGTGAAACTTCTAAGACCACGGCATCATGGTCACTGATACCGGGGGCTGTTTCTAGGAAGGGATAAGTATTGGGATTGGGTTTGATGGTGAGGTTGCTGCTGATTAGGAAGTGGTCAAGGTAGGAATGATAGTACCCTTTATTAAATGAAGGGAGGGCAGGGCTGAAGTGGGAGAGGTTAATATTGGGATTAGAGGTGGTTAGGAAACGGTGGAGAGTTTCCTCGTTCTGGTTCGACCGTACATCGAGTCTGTGACTTCTTACTACCTGGAGAGTTTAAATCTTTTGTTTCCATATTCATGTTTTGGACACCCTTGGTGTAGTACTAAACTGCTACTGGCTCTCCCACCACGACAATGTGGTGTCCGAGGGTGAGATTCTATAAGAACTCAGGGAAAAACCTAGTTAGCTCGGCCATCAGGGCAAGGATTTTAAATGAAGCTGACGATGTCCAAGATATTCGGATGCACATATTAGAGACCAGGCCGATTTTAGACACGCAGCCCTCGGTGGACGCTGTTTCACCTTGGTTTGGGGTCCTTTAGCACCTTTTCCAGTGCAGGGAAGATGATCTCTGGGCGACAAAGAGGCCATACTCAGATGAACCTACTCTCAGCTCGGTCTTAAACACTCAGGCATTTATTATATGGAAGTCTTTAAAAACGCAATAAAGAACACCCTAGAAGAGCCTCTAGGGGTTAGTAGCTTGTAATAATTAATATAGAGAGAGATAGTGAAGTTGAGGTAATTTGTGCACAACGAATAATATATCTATTAGTCTCTAAAGTTGAAAAGGCGCTCCATCTTTATCCGTCAGGATTCACCTTGTAAACCAACCAACCATTAACTTAGCAGGAAGCGTTTTTAAGCATCCACGCTCATCCCCAGACTACAAAAAGTAATTTTCTCTAAGAATTGTTACTAAAAAGTCATCAAAGATTAAAGTAGCATTAATTCCTCCTTCGTCCTAACTCCCCAGGAGTTATTAAAACGAAATAGAGGAAATTGTCTATATTCTGAATCCTCTTCGGCAGAATTTGTATGTGTATATGTGCAGCCAGTGGATTTAGGTGTGCTGGGGTAAGTTAGTTAGTTTAGTTAACTGGGGGGAGCCGCAGCTCCGAGCACTCAGGCCATTGTTAGGCTCATTGTACTATCCCAGGCTTTAGCGAATCAGATTCTTCATTGAAGAAAACTTTGCCAAGGTGTCTTCGCCTGAGATCTGAGGATGCAGGGCCGTCTCCTCTTCCTCCTCACATTGGCTGCACATAGCCGGAACCACTACCCCAATCTTTTCCATATGGTAGTTTAAGGGGCAGTGTCCCGTCAAAAGCCCTACTAGGGTTTTCATGTCCCACTTCTCAAGGGACAGCAAAAATGCCGCTCTAGTGGCCCTAGGCTCTTTCACAAGGATTTTCGGTTGCCGGCAAGAGTCTAAACTTCTCCACTCGGTTGCGTGAATCCTTGCAATTTCACCCTTCAGAGTAGACTTGACAGTAGAATGTCGGATTCCAAGAGTTAGTTCTGACCCTACCATTGTGGATCCAGGCCCTCGGCGAGCTAGTCTGTCAGCCTCCTCATTACCGAACTTGGACTTAGCCAAAGCGTACCATCAAATCCCTGTAGCTCTCTTCTTGCGGAAAACGGCAATATGCACACCCTTCGGACTCTTTGAGTTTATACAGATGCCTTTTGTTCTGTGCAGTGAGGCGCAAACTTTTCAGAGGTTCATCCACTCTTTCCTGCGAAACCTTAACTTTTGTTTCGTGTTCTTAGACGATGTTTTGGTCGCTTCTTTTTCAGAGTCTGAGCAGCTGGAATATCTGGAATGCATTTTTCAAGGTCTCCCTGAGGCTGGTCTTGTGCTTAACGTTGAAAAGTGCAAATTCCTTCAACAGCATGTGAAGTTTTTAGGCCACATGATTTCCTTTGAGGGATTCCAACCGGTTTCACACAAGATTCAGGCCATCATAGACTTTCCACTACTTAAGACTGTCAAAGATCTATGCAGGTTTTTGGTCATGTTAAACTTGTATCATCGTTTCTTGCCCAAAGCCGCACAACACCAAGCGATCCTCAATGCATACTTGTCTGGACTCCAGACTAAATACTCACCCGTGATTGTGTGGTCCTCAGAGGCCGTCCAGGTTTTTTGAGCAAGCCAAACGACAGATAGCTCAGTGGTTAGAGCACAAGGCTGCCGTGATTTTATGTTGGATACCAGTCGACTGTGAATGAGTCTGAGCCAAATCAGGGTAATAATCTCGGACGAGCGCGATGATGATCACATTACCTCCTATAAGGTGCTGTAATCCTGTAGTGTAGCGTTAAGGTCTTGATTGAAATGTTCTAACATACTTCAAGCACACTTCTAACACGACAACTAGCTGATGCACCCCTAGCCGTATTCCTTGATGCCCTTCACCAAAAGATGAATCAAATCTGGCAGCCGTTAAGCTCCAAGAAATTAAATGTAACTCAACAGAACTACAGCACCTATGATCGTGAGCTACTAGCCGCGTACATGGCAATAAAGTACTTCCGATACTCCCTAGAAGGCAGGCTGTTCACAGTGTCTACGAACCACAAGCCTCTTACCTCCGCTTCGGACAAAGCGTCTCCTTGCCAACTCCGGTACCTGAGCTTCATAAGCCAGGTTACTTCAGGTATCCAGCACGTATACCGGGACCATAATGTAGTTGCAGACGCTTTGCCATGCATTTCAGAGGTTAAAATTCCCGCCAAGATTGATTTTTGGCAATCGACCATCGATCGCGACCTCTACAAAAAACTAGGTCCGCGGGGGCCCTGGCGACAGCCACCCAGAACGCAGCGCCACGTCGCCTCACGATCTAAGATTCTCTCGCAGGCACAGCTACCTGGTGGATACCGGTGCGGAGGTTTCGGTTCTTCCTGTGCCCTGGGAGCACCGATTAATACCGCGAAATTTGAAACTCGCAGCATTGAACTCCTTACAAATAAATACCTACGGGTACAGGCAAGTGGACGTGAGTCTTGGCCTGCGTAGAACGTTTTCGTGCGGTTCATCCTAGCGGCTGTCGGCTTCCCCATTTTAGGCGCAGACTTCTTGTGTCACTATGGGTTGCTAGTGAACCTGCAGAAGGGGAGAATCACGACCTACCCAAGTGACAGCTTTTTCGTACTCTTGGAGGACATTACCGACGCTCGTGTTCGGGCACTAGTCCATAAGTTCAGCCAGATTACTACAGAATGTAGTCTCTCGAAACGAGTGAAGCACGATGTTCTGCACCACATCAACACCACTAGTTCCTCTATTTTCTCGAAGGTGCGTCCCCTACCACCCGAGAAATTGTCTATAGCATGGAAGGAATTCGAGTAACTAATTCAACAAGGTATCTGCCGACTTTCAGACAGCTGTTGGTCATCACCACTTGGTCCCTAAGCCAAACGGGGAATGGCGCCCCTGCGGGGGCTACCGGAGACTATAAACGCCCAGACCATTCCAGACCGATACCCTATACCACTCATCCACGACTGTGCGCACCATTTCGCAAACTGCCGCATCTTTTGGACCTTGGACTTAGCCAAGGCCTATCGCTAAATTCCAGTAGCCCCCGAAGATATACCAAAGACAGAAATATGCTCACCTTTTGGACTCTTCAAGTTCACGCGGATGATTTTTGGTTGTGCAACGCGGCGCAAACCTTTCAAAGATTTATCCACTCGGTCCTGCGAAACCTTGATTTCTGTTTCATATACTTGGATGGAGGTGAATCAAGTCTGGCAACCGTTGAGTTTCTTCTCTAAGCAACTGAATTCCGTTCAACGGAACTACACCACTTATGATCGAGAACTGCTCGCCGGGTACTTGAGCAACAAATACATCCGTTTCTCACTAGAAACGATTCACAGTGTTCACAGACCACAAACTTCTAACGTATGATTTAAAACAAAAGCCCGACAAAACGTCCCCTCGTCAGCTTCGACACCTGAGCTTCATCAGTCAGAACACTTCTGACATACAGCACTTGTCCGGCAAGGACAACATGGTTGCTGACGCTTTGTTACGTATATCCGAAGTATCGCCGCCTCAGTCGACTTTCCGGCTATCGCCAAGGACAAGAAGATGATGCAGTACTTCACAGCCTCAAGTCCAACCCTAAATACAAATTTCGGGAGTTGCTTATCTTCGGCTCAAACCTTACTGTTTTCTGCGAAGACTCGAAGAAGGGACCTCGGCCATACATTCCGCCCACTTTCCGCGAAGAAGTGTTCCATACAGTTCACGATTTGGCGCACCCAGGCATCAGGTCGACGGATCGGTTAGTTACCAGAAAATACTTCTGGTCCGGTATGAATCAGGACAGCAGTGCATCGTGTGCCAAAAGTGTAAGGTTTCCAGACATGCGGTTCCACACGATCCATCTCGACCTCATAGGCCCTTTGCAATATTCAAGTATTGCCTGCCAATCATCGAACGGTTCACGCGGTGATCTGAAGCAATATCTCTGGCTGAAATTACAACACAATCTTGTCGAGAGTGGATCCCGCACTTTGGAGTCCCGGCAAAGATAATCACTGTTCAGGAAATGCAGTGTGAGTCCACCCTTTTCTCGGAGCTAGGCAAACTCCTGGGATTCAAACGCCATAGAACCATTGCATACTACCCGCAATCCAATGGCATGCAAGAACGTTGGCACCGGACGCTGAAACACGCCATTATGGCCCGCGACGGTCCGTCCTGGACGCCGGTCTTGCTTCTCGTCCTACTTGGCCTTCAAACAGCTAGCCGGGAAGAGTTTGCTGCCAGCCCCGCGGAGCTGGTATACGGGGAGAGCCTGACGCTCCCGAGTGACCCGGTCTTTGACAGAAGATCGAGTCTCACAGACTCAGGATTGCTGCGTCTGCTGAGAGAAAACTTAAAAAGAATCAAACCGATACCAGCCACCCGTCATGCATCCTCGATCCGCTGTAACCGCCTTATGAGGGTCTATATCGTGTGCTCGAGCGGGGAAAACATTTTTTCAGTTCGAGATCGGAGACCACCCAAAAACGGTCTCCTTATCTAGACTAAAATCATTCTTTCCAACTGACTCAGCTCCTAACCAGCGGCACGTACGCTTTAATATTTAAATAGAGCCACATTCCGGGTTCAGTGGTTAAAACCCCAGGTTTCAGCTGGGGGCGGAGTGATGTGGCACGGCAGCCTACATTTCAACTTCCACTTCCACACAACAGATACCACCACTAGAGCTCTCCACAGCGGGTGGCCACACGAACTCGCTGGACCCTGACAAGGGGCCGAGTCGTTTGGAGAAGAAGGGGAACTCGATAACACAGCTTTAAGTCAGTGTAAGTGGACATAAAGACCCTACATGTGTGTGGCTGGTACTCGCTACGATTAGTTCGACGAAAGTGGTCCTGGCGTTAGTAAGTCCGCTGTACTGGAAGAGTTTTTGGTTTTAGCACAGCTGCTGTGTGTGTGGCACTGGCACTGATTGCCAGCAGCTGGTCCTCCGCTGATATGGCTGGGATCAAAAAATTTTCTTTAAATATTGCAGTTTCTTGGTTTTTGTTTTTAAATTGAAGTCTACGTCTTGATTCTTTGAATACTCCAGAAAAAATGCCCAGCCTGGCTGCCCGGCCAATAGGGCAAGGGTATTAATTGAAGCTGAAGGTGTCCAAGGTGTCCGGCTCCTTTTTAGCCATGCAGCCCTCGGTGGATGCTCTTTCCCCTTGGTTTGGGGTCCTTTGGCACCTTTTCCAGTGCAGGGAGGATGATCTTTGGGTGACAAACAGACCATACCCAGTTGGGTGAACCTACTCTCAGCTCGGTTTTATATCATCAGCATCAACGGCGCAACAACCGGTATCCGGTCTAGGCCTACCTTAATAAGGAACTCCAGACATCCCGGTTTTGCGCCGAGGTCCACCAATTCGATATCCCTAAAAGCTGTCTGGCGTCCTGACCCACGCCATCGCTCCATCTTAGGCAGGGTCTGCCTCGTCTTCTTTTTCTACCATAGATATTGCCCTTATAGACTTTCCGGGCGGGATCATCCTCATCCATACGGATTAAGTGACCCGCCCACCGTAACTTATTGAGCCGGATTTTATCCACAACCGAACGGTCATGGTATCGCTCATAGATTTCGTCATTGTGTAGGCAACGGAATCGTCCATCCTCATCTTCTTCTTTTTCTTTAGCCTTTGTCCCGTTCACAAGCGGGGTCGGCTCGTCGTGATATATAGGGGGCCAAAACTTTTTCGGAGGGGTCTTCTCCCGAACGCGGCCAAGAGTTCGCAATTTTTCTTGCTAGAACCCAAATTTCCGAGGAATACATGAGGACTGCCAAGATCATAGTCTTGTACAGTAAGAGCTGGTAAGACGTTTCGAGCGGAATAGTCCTTGTAAGCTGAAGTAGGCTCTGTTGGCTGACAACAACCGTGCGCGGATTTCATCATCGTAGTTGTTATCGGTTGTGATTTTCGACCCTAGATAGGAGAAATTGTCAACGGTCTCAAAGTTGTATTCTCCTATCCTTATTCTTGCTGTTTGACCAGTGCGGTTTGATGTTGTTGGTTGATTCGTCTTCGGTGCTGACGTTGCCACCATATATTTTGTCTTGCCTTCATTGATGTGCAGCCCAAGATCTCGCGCTAATCGTTGCCTGCTCGATCTGGATGAAGGCAGTTTGCACGTCTCGGGTGGTTCTTCCCATGATGTCGATATCGTCAGCATAGGCCAGTAGTTGGGTGGACTTGAAGAGGATCGTACCTCTTGCATTTACCTCAGCATCGCGGATCACTTTCTCCAGGGCCAGGTTAAAGAGGACGCATCCCCTTGTCGTAGACCGTTGTAGATGTCGAATGGTCTTGAAAGTGATCCTGCTGCTTTTATCTGGCCGCGCACATTGGTCAGGGTCAGCCTAGTCAGTCTTATTAATTTCGTCGGGATACCGAATTCTCTCATGGCCGTGTACAGTTTTACCCTGGCTATGCTATCATAGGCGTCTTTAAAGTCGATGAACAGATGGTGCAACTGTTGTCCATATTCCAACAGTTTTTCCATCGCTTGCCGCAGAGAGAAAATCTGATCTGTTGCTGCGGTTATTGCGGCATCCATTTCCCTCTTATAGGTGTCGCGGAGGGTTGTGTTGTGGATGGCTTCAGTGTTCACTCTCACCTGATTGTCAGAGGGGGTTCTAGGTGATATTGTTATTCGAGCTCGGAGCACCTTGCCAACGAGGTAGTGATCCGAGTCTATATTGGCCCCCTATATGTTCTGACATTCATCAAGGCTGAGAGGTGGTGGCGTTCGATCAACACGTGGTCAATTTGGTTGAAAGTGGCCCCGTCTGGAGAGGCCCACGTATGATTGTGGACCGCTTTCCGCGCAAACCAAGCACTTCCAACAACCATTTCGTGTGACCCTGCTAATTGAATAGTCCGCAGTCCGTTATCATTTGTTTTTTCGTGTAAGCTATGGGAGCCATCGTATCGCCTGAATACGGGCTCCTTCCCTACTTGGCTGTTAAAATCCCCAAGTATGATTTTGATATCATATCTGGGACAGACTTCGAGGGTTCATTCTACTGCCTCGTAGAAGGTATCCTTCTCCGACTCTGCAGTCTCCTCTGTAGGGGCGTGAACGTTTATGAGGCTTATATTTCTAAACTTGCCTCGCAAGCGCAGAGTGCATAGCCGTTCGCTTATACTTTCAAAGCCGATAACAGCAGGTTTCATTTTTTGGCTGACTAAGAAACCTACTCCGAGCACATGGTTTACTGGATGACTGCTATAATATATGGTGTAGTGGCTCTTCTCCATGAAACCGGTCCCTGTCCATCGCATCTTTTACAACGCTGTTATATCAGCCCTATATTGCGACAGGGTATCGGCTAGCTGCTGGTCAGCTTCATCTCTGTACAGGGAGCGCACGTTCCATGAGAAAATGCGCAAATCGTCGTTTTAAAATCCGTCCTGTCCGAGGCCCCTGTTGTGGCTTCGTAACGAGTTGTTTTCCGTGTAGGGTTGTCAGCCCTACCCAACCCCCAACCTGGAGGACCAGTTGGTACAATTTGTCCCGTTTTTAGAGGCGGGAGACTCGCCTTCATCCTTCTCCGTCTGCAGCTTTTCATTAAGAAAGAGCTCCCAGCGGTCACCACGTGGAGGTGGAGATAGGGTTTGGTAGGAGAGCTGTTGGTGTTGGTTCAGCAGGCATTTCCCAGGTTTTATGCTCCATCGTGGGTACCAATCCACGTTTCGCCCTGGGACCTATACTACCCTTTGAACATGACCATATTTTTGTTTTTTTTTTTTTTTTGTGGATGGAGGTGGAAATCTTAGAAAGACGGTACTGCACCAGGTTGCAGCAGTGTGTGGAATTCACACCCACTAAAACCACCCCCACTCTTCCGCCCCTCCCCGCGGGACCACCGTGAAGTATTACTTCGCGGGGGAGGCTCTGGTTCGCTATACCAGCTCGTCCATGTCACGTTTCCGTCGCGCCGCCTTCCGAGCTCGATCCAACTCCAGGAGTTTTGTCTACACCACGGCTACTGCCTCATTTACCGCCATCCAGTTTTCCTCCGACTTCAACATCTCTTCCACCAGGTTGGAGGGCTCGATGTCCGCCCCTAAGATGCTGTTCAACCTCCTTTTCTGCTGCAGAAATCGGGGACAATGGAACATAACGTGCTCCGGGTCCTCGAATGTAGCACCGCATTCAGGACAGTTTCGAGACACGTCCAACTCGAAGCGATGCAAGTACTTCCTATAGCCACCGTGTCCCGTAAGGAACTGTGTCAGGTGGTAATTTAATTCTCCGTGCTTTCGGTTGACCCATTTCTCGATGCGCGGGATCAATGTATGGGTCCACCTGCCCTTGTCGGAGTTATCCCATCGTTGTTGCCACTTGCCACACAACTCTCTCCTGATGGCTTTTCGGAAATCCGCATTCACCTCGGCTGGATTTGCCTTCCGTTTTTCGTAGAGCCAGTGTGCCTCGCTCGCTAGAAGATCTATAGGGATCATTCCTGCGATAACACACACTGCCTCCGTCGACGCCGTCCTAAATGCGCTGCACACCCTTAGCGCAATTGGGCGGTATGCCGAACATATCTTCCTCCGGTTGACAGCGTGGTTCAACGCTCCCGCCCAGACAGGGGCCGCGTATAGCAGGATCGACCTCACCACTCCCGCGGTGAGTAGCCTACGAGTATACTTCGGCCCTCCCACGTTAGGCATCATCCTTGCAAGGGATGAGCTGGCATTTGCTGCCTTCTCTCGCGCATAATCCAAGTGTCCCTTGAAACTCAGCTTGGCATCGATCATAACCCCCAGGTATTTGACAACCGATTTTGAGACGACCTCACGATTACCAACCTGGATGGTAACCGTGTTGTTCTTCCTACGGTTGGTAATGAGGACCGCCTCCGTCTTTTCGTCCGCCAGGTCCAGCTTGACCATTCGTAACCATGATTTGATGGTATGAATGGCTTCATTTGCATAAAGCTCCACGTCCTCGGAATGCTTTGCAATTGCAACTACCGCCAAGTCGTCCACAAAACCAATCAGCGTTGTCTCCGCGGCACACGAAGGCCAAGCACTCCGTCGTACATTATGTTCCACAGCAGCGGTCCCAATACAGAACCTTGAGGCACACCTGCTGTCACAATGTACTCCTTCGGCCCGTCGTCCGTCTCGTACCAGAGAAGTCTGTCCGAAAAGTAACTCTCGATGAGCCGAGCCAAGTAGCTAGGAACACCCAGTTTGGCCAAAGCGCCCTTAATCCAGCCCCAGTTGGCTGAGTTAAAAGCACTTTTGACGTCCAGCGTCACCAGAGCACAGCATTTGCCCATGGCCATTGCATTTCGAACAAATTCCACGACCTTTGCTACTGCATCGACCGTAGAACGGGCTCGCCGAAACCCATATTGCCGCTCTGAAAGACCACCCGCAAGTTCGATGAACAGGAGCAGCCTCTTGTATATCACTCTCTCCAACATCTTCCCCATGGTGTCTAAGAGACAAATAGGGCGATATGAAGAGGGCACGCCGGGTGGTTTTCGGGGCTTCGGTAGCAAGACCAGCTTCTGCCTCTTTCACTGGGCGGGAAACACTCCTTCCGCCATGCACGATTCGAATGTGCTTGCGAACCACCTTGGTCTGGCCTTGACCGCCACCTTCAGAGCCCTGTTCGGAATTCCGTCCAATCCCGGAGCCTTGCTGTCCCCAATACGTCTGCAGATTTCCCAAAGTTCCTCTTCGGTAACATCAAGGATCGAGAAGACGTCCTGCTGAGCTGCCAGTTGGGGTTCTCTTTCGTCCTGCTCCTGCTGCGGGAAAAGAGTTGCAATTATTTGCAACAAGAGCCGTGGGCATGTCACCTGAGGTGATTTTCGCCCGCGGATCTTCTTCATTACAACTTGGTAAGCTGTACCCCACGGATTCGTATTAGCCTCCATGCAGAGTTTCTGGTAGCATTCCCGCTTGCTTCTCCGAATGGCCTTCTTAAGGTTGCTTCGCAGATCCCTGTATTCCTCCTCACGCTCCTGGTGCTCCGGCCTTCCCCTTGTCCTGTGGGAAAGTCTCCTCGCTCGGAGACAAAAGGAACCCACCATGACCATGACCATGACCATGACCATATGGAACTCTTTAAAAACGCAATAAGGAAAACTCTAGAGCAGCCTCTAGATGTTAGTAGCTCGTAATAATTAATATAAAGAACGATAGTGAAGTTGAGGTAATTCGTGCACAACGAATAATATATCTATTAGTCTCTATGGTAAAGTTGAAAAGGCGCTCCACCTTTATCCGTCAGGATTCGCCTCGTAAACCAACCAACCATTAACTTAGCAGGAAGCGTTTTTAAGCATCCACGCTCATCTCCAGACTACAAAAAGTAATTTTCTCTAAGAATTCTTACTAAAAAGTCATCAAAGATTAAAGTAGCATTAATTCCTTCTTCGTCCTTACTCCCCAAATTTGAATAAGGCGCCCAAGTTTACAATAGTAAGACACCCTTATTCCGCCTTCCATTTACCAATCGGATGTGTACATATACGTATGTGCATATGGAGCGGAGCCAGTCACTCTATCTCGGAGTTATTAAAACGAAATAAAGGAAATTGTCTATATTCTGAATCCTGCTCGGCAGAATTTGTATGTGTGGTTGTGCAGCCAGTGGATTTAAGTGTGCTGGGGTAAAATAACCGATGCTTGAAGCATAATTTAAGCTGTTTCGAAACTCTTAACTTTTACTTAACAAAAACAAAAGTTGGTAAGAACACATAAGCTTTCCGAGAGTGTTCTCTGCTAATAACTTCAGCTTATCATTGTCTACCCATTCAATATGTGTGTACGGAGTAGACGCGCTGGCACCAAGGATCCTGGAACAGTGTTCTCTCATGTTGATATTCTGGTTTTTCTATCAAAGTCCCCAAGCGTTAATTCCTTGTACACCTGCATAAAACATATTTCCATTCTGTGTTCGTTTGCGAATAAGTTCAAGAACACTTTTCGCACCACGCCACTCCCAGCAATCCATTCACCTCAACGGAAACTCCATTCAACACAATTGGGTTCCAACTCCTTCGTTCAGGCAACTGTTTGAATAGATAGAAACTTTTGAGGGCAAAGATAAACAAAATCCTGAAATATTGTGTCTTACTCACACCCCACTATCTGCACTCAAGTAGACTGGAACCATCCGATCCGATGGTATCCAGTACACTTTATCCTGACCGCTACTAGTTGGGGTGCATGTGGGACCGAATCCTTTTGGGAATACTGCAAAGTTGAATGCAACAAGGACACATTTTGGTTTCTTGAAGTCATTTGTATCTTCAAAGTGCGGAGAGTCCTATCAATAGTGCGACTTTTCTCAACCATATTCAGATATCCTGAACAAAAATCTCAGTAAAATGCTGACCCAAATTTCTGTGACATAGATCCACGACAGGCAAACAGGATAATGCCTATTGTAGGAAAATGGTATTCTCTCTCCAGATCCTGATAGATACATCTTTCACCCAGTGTTACTCTACGAATCGTAATCGGTGCCTCTCATTTAGGAGACCACCGCACTTGCACTCAACTCATCATCAACAAACTTTCGACGATCCTTGGCGTATCTTGGGCTGCTCCTAACTAGGTACTACTCTGCTTACTATCCGTAAACTTTGGTCATGACTATCGGAATTAAACTCCACATACACAACGTGTCCTCCATCTCCAGGACTTCCACCAGATACCAGTCTAAACGGAATTTGCAATTCATGAATACACCTATTTCCGGTCAGTGCTATATTTAACAGAACGGAGGAACCGGAGCAGGGCTATTATGCAGTCATGGAAGAATAGGGTCCTTGCTTGTTGGCCGGATTAAATTTTATCGCGAATGTTTTGTTTCGTGGGGAAAACGTTGTTGGCTAATTGTTTTATTTCGGGTTACAGCAATTTACTATGATTAATTGAGTGTCAAGGAGTAATGTGAGTAACATTTGAACCAGTTCACTGTGCCGTGCGGAAGAGGTCATTGCTGAAGTCGGATTGCAAACAGAGAGAAAGGTCTTTAGGGAGGGCTACCCCGAGTCATGCTAGTAATAGAGGGAATGAATGCCCTGGGTCTACACATTCGAAATATATATCGTGCACGCCTAGCACATGCTTATATTTCAATTAAATGGTGGGATGTGAAGGTGTTGTTCATTCCCAAACCAGGAAAACCCACCTACACAGACGCAAACAGCTTTCGACCGATCAGCCTAACATCCTTACTGCTAAAAGGACTAGAAAGACTAGTAGATCGGTTCAAATCAGGTAGTTCCCATCAAATACTAATCAAAACACCGGAGGATTACAATACCGCGAAGAAGGTCCTCGTGGAGAACAACAATAAGTTCTTCACGTACACCCTCCCATCGGATAAGACGACCAGCTTCATCCTACGAGGCCTCGATTCGACGTTCTCCCTTGAGGAGATCGTCGATGAATTGAAAGCTCAGGGAGTCTCAAGCACCCTGAGCGCGAAACCCTTTGCCACAACCTGGGCAAAGACTAACAATGTGAACCTCGACTTATGGTTGGTCACCTTTGATGCAACCTTCAATGAGGAGCAGCTGCGCGAGGTGAAAGCCGTACAGCACATGGTTGTTCGATTCGAACAAATACACAATAAGCAAGTGCTGCAGTGCAAGAACTGCCAGCGTATCGGGCACGCGGCAACAAACTGCCACCTCACCTACAGGTGTGTCAAGTGTGACTAACTTCACGGCCCCGGCGAATGCGCCAAATCTGTTGAGGAGGCACCGAAGTGCGTCAACTGCGGGGGCAACGACCACCCCGCCATCTACCGCAAGTGCCCACGGTTCATCCAGGTGGTGGTGAGGAGGAACGCACAAAAATGTGCCCCTTCCTCCCGCCCTCTCCCCTCAACTACCTCCCGCTCCGCTGGTCGTCCTATCACGAACCCAGCCTTCACCCGTCCGTCCGTGTCCTTCGCCGATGCCGCACGAAGCGGAACCTCTCCCCGGACTCCCAACAACGTAGTCCAACGCACCACCATCTCCAATCCAGACTTCCTTGAGTTCGCCAGGAAATCGCAAGAATTCTTGCAAATGTTCAACCCAATGGTCGGTATCTTGGCATCCATTAATGGACGTTAAGATAATTGAGTTGAACATCAACTCAATCATCGGCCGGGCCCGCAGACATGAGTTCGAGCTGTTCCTTGGCGAACACAAACCCGATATAGTTCTCTTATGTGAAACTAGGTTGAACTATAGATACAATCCTTCCTTTCCCATCTTCAACCTCTTCCGGACTGACCGACCTCAGTCCAATCCTCAAGGCCGGGACACCTGTGGCGGAACGGCCGTCCTCATTTCCGACAAATTCCTTGTCACCCAAATCCACCCACCTCCCAACACCTTCAAATCCATGGAAATCTCACTGGTCTCCTTCGAATTCCAATCAACCTCGGTCTTCGTTGCCTCTGTATACTGCCCCAACCAATCTCTCGACACCCAAGACTTTCTCCGCATCAAATCCTTCTGCGCGTCCCTACACCGCTCTCCCGGTAAACAATTTTCCCTGATCATAGGTGGAGACCTCAACGCCAGACACCCGTCCTGGTTCGATGCACGGTCGAACCACAACGGGGATCAGCTCCACCTGTTCCTCACAACCTCAAATCCAAACATCAACCTAGCCCATTTCAGTCCGGCACTCCCGACCTTCAACAAATCTCACTACCATTCCTACCTAGACCACTTCCTGATCAGCAGTAACCTGACTGTCATTCCCAACCCGAACACCTTCCCCTTCCTCGAAACGGTCCTCGGCATCAGCGATCACGATGCCGTAATCCTAAACATAAGACTCCCGGACAGAGTCGTTCGGTCCACCCCACCCTCAGTTCCTGACTTTCAGCGTGCAAACTGGAAACATATCAACCTTGCCCTCAAAACCAAACTTCAACCTCTCCTACTCCCATCCAACCGTGCAGTTCCTAAAGAATCCATCGACCTGATAGTTCGTCAATACAGCGCAGCAGTTCGGCAAGTATGCGACGAATTGATCCCTTCCCGTCCCCTAAATTACCGCAACCTAATCATCCTTCCCGACGATATCCTATCCGACATCCAATATAAAAAGACCCTCAGGCGGAGATTATTTAGGGACAGATACTCTCCGCAATCCTCTCACCTCCTCAACCTCCGAACTGGACAAGTCCATTCGCGAACAAATCCTCACCCTATATACCCAATATCTCCACAACCGCCTCTCCAACACTGAACTGAACCCTGGTACATACAGGGAACTCAGAAAGACCTGCCCGCGTTTAGGCAAATCAGTCCAACAAAACGCGATCCTTCCCCAAAACATCCTACCCACAGAAAAAGTGAAAGTCCTCGCTGACCACTTCCTGCAAGCCCACCACTGCACCCTCCATTTCCGTGAACCAAGTTTTGATAACGAGGTAAACGGAAAGATCTCCCAACTCCTAACCAACCCTTCCTGCCTCATTCCCCAACCCACACAAAACCCCTTTAACCATGCTCTCGCCGACCCAAGTCAGCGAGAGAATATCCTCCCCATCCACTTTGTCAGTCTAGACTCCGTCAGGGCGGCCATCGCCGCCTCCAAAAACAAGAAATCGGTTGGGCTTGACAAAATCCCCTCCATCGTCCTTAAGAAATGCGCCCCAAGCATCGCCCCCATTATGTCCTCCATCATCAACCACTGCCTTATCAACGCCCACTTCCCAACAGATTGGAAGAGTGCTCGAATTGTTCCTATCCCCAAGAAAAACCAAAACCCACTAAATCCCGATAGCTACAGGCTTATCTCAATCCTTTCATCCTCCGCCAAGATTTTCGAGCGGATCATCAAAGTCACTATCGATGAGCACTGTGACTCCAATCATTCAATCCCACAATTTCAATTCGCCAACCGTCCCAAACACTCAGTCGAGCATGCGCTGCTCGTGCTCAAATCGGACGTCCTCCTCGGTCTCAACCGGAACGATCCGACCATAGCCTGTCTCCTCGACATAAAGAAGGCTTTCGACTCCGTATGGCAATACGGACTCGCATACAAGCTTTCTGAAGTCCTCCAGTTCCATCCGCACCTCTGCAAGCTAATTCTTAGCTTTCTTGATGGACGGAAATCCCAAGTCCAACTGCGTGAACACCTCTCCCCACCATATTCGAGCCCGGCTGGCATCCCTCAGGGGTCAGTCCACTCCGCTACCCTCTTTTCCCTGTTTACCGCAGACCTTCCTAAACCAACTCCACACCCAAATCCAATCCGAATCCTTCAATACGCGGATGATCTCATCCTCTACACCTCCACCAGAAACATCCCTGCCGGTGAAGCCTGAATTCCTATTTGGACGAGCTCTACCGGTACTTCACCCGCTGGAAACTGTCCCTGAACCCACAAAAATGCGAAACCATCGTATTCCATGGTACCGCTAAGATGACGCCGAAAATGAGGAACGACATTTCAACCCTATCCCTGAAGATCCACAACAACACCATCCCAACCGTCAAGGAAGTCACCTTCCTTGGGGTGACAATTAACTCCCGCCTATCCCACGTCCCACATATCACGAAGGCACTGAACCGTGCAACAGGTGCCTTCAAATCCCTCTACCCAATCCTAAAATACACCAGTCCAACTCCTCAGAAAGTCAAGCTGTTTTGCTACAAACAGCTTATCCGTCCCCTCCTCGTTTTCGGCTTCGTCTTCTGGTCCGACACTTCCCCTCACCAAATGGAACGAATCCGCCTTAAAGAACGCAGGATCCTCCGCCACTGCACCAACATATACAAGAACGAAGACCGCTCCAAATACATCTCCAACCAGATCCTCTACGACTCCTCTCAAACGCCCCGCATCGACGCTGTCCTAGCCCGCCATGCCCACAAATTCCTTGAAAAAGCCATATCCCACCCAAATCCACTTATCTCCCAGGCCATGCAGATCGAGATCGTCGAAGAGAATCTTCTACGAACTCATCTGATCCCGCAAATCCTCGTATCTCTCCAGGCCCGTAACCTTCTTTTCGACCCCGGGGGTAGAGTAATCTTCTACAACGGTAACTACACCTCATCCCAGTTTACAAAACCAACCCATCTTTAGCGCCACTGCTAGCTTCCTTTCCCAAGGGATACAAACATTCCTAAGTGACCACTTCACCATAGGCAACACGCCTACCAGAAAGGCAAATCCACGGAGACAGCACTCCATGAACTTACGCCAAAAATTGAGAAGGCGATGTCCGAAAAAGTATACGCCTTAGGCGCATTCATGGACATCGAGAGGTGCCTTTAATTATGCCTCATTCGCAGCAATTTGTGATGCGGCAAGACAGCATGGAATCGAACCGCTGCTAATCAGTTGGATCCTTCACATGCTAGAGTGAAGAAAAATCCACATATCGGTCGGCCAGAAGTCTACTGAAGCAGGATGTCTCAGAGGCTGCCCACAGAGAGGGGTTCTCTCTCCACTGTTATGGCTCTTGGTAATGGATACCCTTCTGTGGCTCCTGCAGGACAAAAAAGTCTTCGCGCAAGCATTTGCGGACGACCTAGCCGTAATTATTATTATTCTGTTAAGGGAAAGTCGCACCGCGTCCTTGAAGAACTATTGTGCCCCTTTTACTGGTTATAGTGTATCTATTGATCATAGTATCTCAAGCAGGCCTGTAACCGTTAGAAACTTAAGTATGTTCCCCACTTCCAGATGTTTCAGCTTTGCATCTGGTATTAAGTGTTCTCCCAGATGTCTCGACCTACTTTGCACAAGTGCCGGACACTGTCCCAGGACGTGTATAGAGGTTTCGTCATCCTCCTCACAAAACCTGCAGGCAGTGTCCGTAGATATCCCTAGCTTCCCTAGGTGGTAGTTCAGCCGACAATGACCAGTGAGAATTCCCACTATGATTCGGAGGTTCTTTTTGGTGAGGTTTAAGCAATCCTTTGTACGCGCATGGGTATCCCCCAATAAGCACCCTGGACTGCTCCATCCCTGGTAGGCCTGCCCAATATAGTTCCCTCAACCGTTTCTCTTCATTTCTTAGATTCATAGCCATGAAACCGTTTCCGATTCCACAGAAGGGTTCTGGTCAATGAAAAGGCATCCCTGCTCCCTTCTTGGCTAATTCGTCCGCTGCCTCGTCGCCTTCCAACCCAGCATGGCCTGGAACCCAAAGTATCCAGACCTTGTTGGACGAGCCGAGTGTATTCAGTCTCTCAAGGCATTCCCATACCAGTTTAGAGTTCACCTGGTTGGACCTAAGTGCCTTGATCGCTGCTTAGTTATCGATGAGAATAGCTATGTTCTGCCCCCTGTAGTTCCCTTGCAGATTAAAAGAGGCACATTTGCCTATGGCGTATATTTCCGCCTGGAATATGCTACTGTACCTGCCCATTGGCTCAAAGTACATTTTCCTTGGACCAATGACACCGGCACCCGCTCCCTCTGCTGTGAGGGATCCGTCAGTGTACCAAGTAATCAGTTGCTGGTTTAAGCCGTATGTCGCAGCCACGCTCTCCCAGTTTGCCTTGTTACTCCAACGTGTTTCAAACTTCTTGTCGAAGTGAAACCTCGTTGTCATGTTGTCCCTCGGTATCAGTAATTCGGGATACCGCCTAGAAAGCATATCAATCTTCCTTCGATTTAGGCAGCTCCCCGCCTCACTCATACTACCGGCCATCCTGAATATTGATCTCCTTGCCTACATCTGTATGTGCAGATGGAGAGGGGTTGATCCCAGAAGGACCTCCAGGGATGCCGTTGGGCATGTTCTCATTGCCCCACTGATACGCACGGAAGCCAGCCTTTGGAGCTTATGTAATTCCCTGGCTTGTGTGCTGAGTTGGGTTCTGGCCTTACTGTTGCAGTATATATCCAAAGTGGTATCTTCGGGCTGCAACCCCATTTTTTTCCTGCTATGGATCTGCAAGTCATCAGAGCCCTCGTGGCTTTCCGACAAGTGTTTCCGGCATGTATCTTCCAGAGTAATTTTTGGTCTAGCGTAATTCCCAAATATTTGACCTCTGTTTCTCGTTTCACCTCCTTATCATGTAATGTTATGGCTTTCAGGTGATCCAGCTTACGTCTCCTAGTGAATGGTACTATGGTGGTTTTGGTTGGGTTGATCCGCAGTCCCACCTTACTGCACTAGGCACTAGTAACCCTTAGTCCAGTTTGGATTCTATCACATAGGGTAACTTCATATTTGCCCCTACAGATTAAAACAATGTCGTCCGCGTAACCCTGGACTTGTATTCCAGTATTTGTTAACACGTCCAGGAGTTAATCCACTACCATACTCCACATCAACGGGATAGTACTCCCTTGAGCCTTGAGCGGTGTTCATGATAATAGAATTTGTACCTGTTTGTACCTCTATTTGCCTGCTTTCTAGCATTTTGCCCATCCAGAGTGCCAGGGTGTTTCCCACTCCTTTGCGGCTCAGGGCATCCTGTATCTCTGTGTGCGATGTGTTGTCGAATGCTCCTTCGATATCCAAAAACGCGCACAGTACAATTTCTTTTGTTTCTATGGCGTCCCGTAGTACCTCTGTCAGCTGATACAGAGCAGTTTCAGTTGACCGTCCTGCCTGGTAAGCGTGTTGACAGTGATGTAGGGGATTACGCTTTAGAACGTTAGTTCTAATATAGTTCTCTATGACCTTCTCCACCGTTTTGAGTACGAATGATGTTAGGCAGATTGGTCTGAAAGATTTAGGGGGAAAAGGATCCTTTTTACCCGCTTTCGGAATAAAGACCACTTTTGCCCGTCTCCATGCCTTTGGTATGTATTCCAGTGCTATGCTCCTCCTTACCACCCTCAGAAGAGACTCTAAGATAATTCCTAGGCCTCTCTGGATTGCTGGAAAAATGCCATCTACTCCGGGAGATTTCATTGGTTGAAAAGTTCCCACTGTCCATCTTAGCCTAGCTTCTGAGCATACCTCTTTTGCTAGTGTCCAGCTCTCCTTCCTTCCCCTTTTATTTGTTGTTGGGGTGTCAGGCAGATTGTCGTTGCCTGCCACCGAGGGGTAGGACCCCGGGAAATGACTTCTGAGAAGCAGGTGTACCCTGTCCTCCTCATTCTCGGTAAATGTCCCATCTTCCTGTTTCAAGCAGACAGAGGATATTCCCCCGTCTTTGGCTACAGTCTTGTACAGCCTGGTTGCTTCTGTGATCTATTCAATCCCTTCACAGAATTCCCCCAAGCTGTTACGTTTCGCTTCACTGATCGCGTTGCTATACGCAGTCAGTGCCCTTTTATACCTTCGCCAGTCCCCGGTTTGTTTTGCCCGGTTAAAGAATTTACGTACCTCTGTTCTCATTCTGGCTAGGTTCTTGTTCCACCATGGTACATCCCTTGATGACTTGACTGTCTAGGCCGGACAGCTGGCCTCATATGCGTCAATGACGATTGTGTTGAGGTTTTCCACCACCGTTTCTAATTCCAGTTCGCTCCTGATGTCACCGCCCCCTTGAAAGTATGCAATGTTGTTGCTCAAGTGCGTTGTGTAGGATTCCCAATCCGTTCTCTTGGGATTCCTTATTATTCTTTTTATTTCGGAGTTACCCTCAATGTCGAATCTGATTATCCTGTGATCAGACATTGAGAGTTCGTCCGACACCCTCCAATTCCTGACCATTCCGTTCATTAGGGTGTTTGTTTCTTATCAAGCTAGTTGATGTGGAGTTGTCATCAGGTGCTGCTGAAACTTGGCCGACTGAACGAAACATTCCTGATGTGGGTGCCGGGGCACTCCAACATCGCCGGTAATGAGGAGGCTGACAGACTGACTCGCCGACGGTCTGGATCCACAATGGTGGGGCCAGAACCAGCTCTTGGAATCCGACCATCTACTGTCAAGTCTACTCTGAAGGGGTGAAATTGCAAGGATTCACGCAACCGAGTGGAGAAATTTGGATTCTTGCCGGCAAGCGAAAATCCTTGTGAAAGAGCCTAGGGCCACAAAAGCGTCATTTTTGTTGTCCCTTAAGAAGTGGGACATGAAAACCCTAGTAGGGCTTTTGACGGGACACTGCTCCTTAAACTACCATATGGAGAAGATTGGGGTAGTGGTTTCGGCTATGTGCAGCCAATGTGAGGAGGAGGAGGAGATGGCCCTGCACTTTTTATGCAACTGGCCGGAATCCTCAGATCTCAGGTGAAGACACCTTGGCAA
Organism: Hermetia illucens; assembly: GCF_905115235.1. Taxonomy (NCBI): domain Eukaryota; kingdom Metazoa; phylum Arthropoda; class Insecta; order Diptera; family Stratiomyidae; genus Hermetia; species Hermetia illucens. The sequence goes on along the minus strand of NC_051851.1, from coordinate 3,589,882 downwards.
GGTTTTCTTCAATGAAGAATCTGTACACTCTCTGCCTCTGGAGAATGTTCTAAGATTCGCTGAAGTCTGTGAACACCGTAGGCGGGAAGGCATTGAATAGGCAACTTACGGGGATAATACAATGGGCCTAACAATGGCCTCAGTGCTCGGAGCTGCGGCTCCTCCCAGTTAACTAAACTAACTATTGAGGTAGTAACTTTCGAGTGAAACCATGTACCCCGCTTACACTAATAAGTGCCAAGCACTCCAAATTTATTAAATTCCGCTTCACTTCGCACAGCTTCCCTAGATCCTGCATGCACTTGAAGCCTTACACAAGTGCATTCGCGAAGAAACACAAAGGTAAAATTGCCTGTACCATTTGCCAGCCTTCGGCAGATGGTAAAGACAAAGCCAGCCATGAAGGAATTAGTTGTTCTTTCTCATTTCCATGAGAACTTCCTTTGATCCTGCGTTTGTTCACTAGTCGATGTACTATCTACGCATTGTTAGGCAACGCTGGTTTGGAATAGAAGCCATTCAGAGAGGTAATCAGCCACCTGTCTCTGGGACGAGAAAAGCAGTAATAGTGGAGATGGCTCCAGCGCCATAGCAATGAGTTGTGCATGTGTGCGAATGGAAAGGGATGAATCGTAATTATGAACATCATCATAACTACTCGCATCGCCATAGACAGAGTCGTCGGAGCAACCCTTATCGGGACATACAGATAATGAGGAATAATTAGAAAGCTCTTCATCTTGATTAAAACATTCTGTTTCAGCGGAACTTTGAAGTGTACTTACGATGCATATAGGAGTTGTGCCCGTTTCACTATACATCCTGTGCACGCTGGTATACTTCCTGGGCTCACTCAGGACGGCGTATTACTAAGCTATTCTGCTACTGATAGTGAAACATCCATGATTTAGTTTTGCGTAAAAGAGCTCTTCATTATGCCCAAGTCATTTTTAATGTACACTTATCGAGCGGAAGCTGGGTGGGGGGGGGGTGTACTTTTCTCAATCAAGTATACTCGCTTGTGTAAATATTATTTGCTTAATGAAGAGGATGCAGTAGTGGAAACGAGGATATACTTGACTGATCAACAAAAATACTTCTTAAGGATTTACTCCATCAACCACTTTGTTTTCTTCGTATTCCTCTTAGGCGGTTTCATGTAATTCATCTATATGGTTGTATCTAGGATGTCGTAAGCACCATATAATGCAGATAAATTTAACAGAAGTTGAGATTCCCTTGCAAGGAGCGGTGCGTTTTGCTATCCTTCGGATTCTCTTCTGTCGGAATCGGTGCAAAGAATAAACGAATTTGAAAAAGTTTAGGGAATACTAGGCGGTACCCTTTCAAACTCGATATTCTTTTCTGGGTTGAAAAATCTCACCCACCCTCTTCCCTTCTGCACCGTGGGGTAACATGTTCGGAGGTCGGAACCGGTCTGATGGCTTCATTGAAACATCTTCGGCTCTCGTCGAACGATGGTAGGTTAGTGAGCGGATGACAATGCGTTGCAAAGAACTACCCCGATACCCTTAGTATAGTGCCAAAGAGCATTTCGGCTGGGGTAACTTGTAAATCCTCCTTGAACGTCGTTCAGAAAAGAACGAGAACTGTTGAGAACAGCGCTGGCCATAGTACGGTTGGATTACATATGAGAACTCCTTTCAACGTGCGATGAAACCTCTGTCCCATGTCTTTCGACTGCGGGTGGTATGAGGTCGTCCGTATCCGATTAGCACCCAGGAGTTTTGCTCCTGGTGAGCTGAAAACGCAGATACATTGTGCATATAGAGCCTCAGCTACTGTTGAAGTTTGCTGGTTGGAAGTTGTAGGCCATCTGGATTGACACTCCTGTACTAATTTTATAAGGTCTATCTGTAAATAGCGAAAACGTACGTCTGGTTCAATGAATCTTTTTAATATATAAGGTTGCCTTTCATTCCTTGGTGGATTACAGCACGTCAACCACACCTACGCATCATCGTTCGCGGTTACCTGAAATACTCTTCAGCTCCCCCCACGATTTTCCGAGATGCCTACGTTCCTCCTCTACTGCTCTGCGCCAAGTGCTCTTGAGGAGACCCACTCTTCGGCCATTTTGGGCTGCATGCCATAACCCTCAATGCAATTGTCGCCCATCGTTAATGTATAATATAACCTATCCACCGCCAGTTTCGTCTTCCTATCGCATCGCATTCGAGTGCAAGCGTGTGCGCCGACCAAGTTCTTCGTTTGAGATAGTATCAGGCCAGTGTACTCCTATGATGCGACGCAGACAGGTATTGGCGAAAGCTTGGAGCTTTTGAGTAACACTGGAGTTCACCTTCCATATGCTACTCCCACAGCAACACAGAACTAGCAACACAGAAAGAACACTAGCACAGAACAGTCTCAACTTGATTTGAGTATTGACATAACTACATTCTAGATCCTAGATAGGGCAGCGAAAGTGGATCTAGCGCTGTTAATGCGGCAACATCCAGTTCGGTACCGCGGTAGTTAGAAACCACGTTTCCAAGACAAACAAATTGATCGACGCTTTCTATTCTCCCATTAATGTAGAAAGGGAGAGGGCGATGACCCGACAGACTGAGAACCTTTCTTTTGCTGGTGTTTACCTTCAGTCCGACTCTACTTGTCTCTCTTTTCAAATCTAGAGCCATTTAGCCAAGGTCCATGACCCGATGTGAGAACAACGAGATGTCATCAGTGTATTCGAGGTATGTGAGGAAAGATGTCGTCGTCCATTGGACTCCTCCATATCCACGGAAGAACGCCACCGATAATAAGAAGAAGTAATGTCGGTGACAGGATGCTACCCTGGCGGAGTGCGCTTTGGACCTCAAAATCCTCCGTGATTTTACCTCGGTGCACCATGTGCCATTTTCCGCAAACATATGTCGCTCTAATAATAGCTATTAGTTTCTTTGGAATGGCCCTCCTACGTGGAGCACCCTAAATACACTTCCTGTTCACCCTATCGAAAGCTTTTTCGAAATCGATGAAGAGCAGGTGAAGTGAAGATCGAAATTCTGCGCATTGTTCCAATAGGGTGTTGGTGTGGTCGATGCAGGGGGATCCGGAACGAAAACCAACCTGCTCTCTTTCGATCAAGATTTCGAGATGTTCTTTCATGGAGGGATTAAAGGAGTATCCTATAGGAGGCAATTTGGTCAGCATTGCACTCGCCCGCGATTAATACCTTGATTTGACTCAGGTACTCATTCACAGCTGAATCAACTGGTATCCGACATCAAATCACGATACAAAACCCTCTGCCACCAGTGGCATTTGTGCCGCTACCTTCCGTACGACAGCCTTGTGCTTTAACCACTTAGTTATCTGGACACTACACCTCCAATTGTGAGACTCAACTGTCACACTCAAAACAAGTCTATTCTCTAAGAAAGGTCTCAGATTCCCAAGATTTCCGTACGAACAGAAGCAGCAGATTTGCAGCAACTGCAGCTGCAGTGAAAAAATAACTCTGTAAGGAGACCGTCAAGCTTATCGGCTTTACTTCACCTCTTCAGTTGTTCATCCCTTCATCCTTCACTCCACCTCCCCAGTTGTTCATCATCGTGGATGGGAAGTGGACCGTTAACGTTCTTCATAGAACAATGGTGATCCCTTTCGGGGCCGATATCATCGACTCTCTCGCTACGCGCATCCAGGAGACAACTACTAACTCTATTGCTGATCGGATGGTGGTCGATCTGATTGCTCGGACGGTGTCGGTTAGTTGAAAGGCAACTGACCTTATGGCAAACTCTGTGTTCGAACAGTGTGTCACCAATGAGGGGGCGGTGCAAGTTGCAGAAATCCACGAACCTTCCACTATTACCATTAAGGCCCTAATACCGTACTTCTCCATCATGTGTCCCAGCAAGGTGTTGCAGTTCCCACCTTGGCATTCAGATCAGCCATCACGATCAAAATGACACCTTTAGGAAGCTTCCTCTGAACCACGAAAAGAAAGCATCCTACTCCACTATATGGTGGGTAGCAGCGTACAATTCTGATGTTCCTTAACCTGGATCGAAATCTAGCAAGCACAAGACTTTTGTTTCGGGACTCCTAAATCCGCTATTCACTTCATCGTTGACCAGTTGGAAAGCAACATACTTCACGGTTGTGGTCCATAGATTCTTCATTCTTGGGCAAACTCATCAGGCGCTGCCTCGCTTCTGCCTCTGTAACCACTTCGGTAACGCTGTTCTCAGGGTAGAGGTGCAGCAGCGTCTGACGAGTTCTCTCTGCCCTGGACGAAATCGTAAGTCAACTACTTCTTAGCAGTTTGAAGTCTGTCAGAAGCCAGGTCCCAGGTCAACAGCCATCAAAAGTAACCCGACACCAGGTTTGCGTCTGCTACCACTTGGGAAGAGGAGTATTGTTCAGTGTGTCCCATCTTCCTTCCGCTTAGGCCCTAAATAACCCACTTTATATCACTGGAATTCCCGTTCAAGTTGGAGAAAGTGAGCATTCGTTACCGTTGTCGAGGTGCGTGTTCACATTCCAGAAATCTATCATAGTCCGTTTTCGGTGTCCAAAGGTCGTTGCCGTGAGGTCAGTCTCTATTAAAGGCGTTGTTGACGTTTTGGTTGGTAGCCCACAAATTTCTATCCCTTTTAGTATCCTCTTACGATAAGCAGGGAGGACTTTGAGTGTATTCTTAATCCCCAACTCACAGGGCCGAGTGATAGTGGCGGTGTCCCCTGCCACACTGCTTAGATCATCGCGTGATGTCTTTTTTAACTCCCTTCTAGACGAATCTTTGCGTCATAAGGCGTATTGTAGATTTAACACTCCGATGGGTCCTATTGTGGAGCACGCCAAACGCTTTTTTGAAGAGTGCAGTTGGGAGGTATGACCTGACAGTCCCTGTTGAAATGTCACTCAAAATGGAATGACCCTCGATAATTGATGATTGAACGTTTAACAGTGTAGAGCTGAAACGATGAGGCATTTCTGCATCATCTACCTATGACTTAGGGACTGCCAGGGGGCTAATTATTGAAAGCATTGCGCACACGAAAGAGCAATAGCGACAATGTTGTCCTGCCCTTATGTAACGCAGCGTGACTTCCTGCTGTAAGATGATATCCAACTGGCGAGCTTAGCGAGGAGAGGCCTTGTCCGATCATTATTCTGCCGCATATATATAAGGGCGATGGAGGCGATGGAGGGGTATAGACCGTGAAAGGATCCTTCAATGAAATGGAAAAATTGTTTAATAGCAGAATATACTCCGAGAAGTTTACGATCGTATGCACTATATCATCTTTCAGTATCGGGAAAAAAGTTAATGGTCTCCAGGTCCCCAACGGAAGCTCCTGATCAAGCGCCGCACCCTTAGTCGTGGTTCAAGCATCGTATTTCAAAGATAACGGAGGATCTGATGCTAAGAACGTGGGCGTGGTGGCTGAGGAAAGCACAATTTTGCCTCACTGGAATGCGGTGTTCGGTACTCTTGTCCCCGCTAAACGAGGATTCTTTGGTTTGGTTGACAGGTCGTTGAATGAAGGTCTTCGGGGAACTTTCAATAGTCTGGGTCTTGCGTGCCAGAGGTTTGGTTCAATCCTCGCTCGTTTTGCGTAGAATCTCGAAGAGTTGATGCAGATATTGGAGCTGCAGCTCGTAGTCGTTTAAGGCAATAAAAATATAATTCAGGTAACATCTTGCAAAGAGAAGTTTCGCAGGCGATAGTCCTTGCTGGTAGGAGAGACTGAGCTGCATTGCGTTGTCCCACCGATGAGCGCGTAAATTCAAAGAGGACGAATTGGGTCATGACAGCTGTCTTTGGTAAGTCTACTGTAAGTGATCTTTTGCAGTCCGTTCTCGAGGATCGGTAGTGGGTATTGATTCGGGATAGTACAGGCATTTAGGTGTCCGTAGTCCGCTGTAACTCGCCAGGAACCGTCTGCCTTCGGTAGAGCAGGCTGCTCTACTTACGGGGAATACAATCTGCTGCTTTTATAGGAACCATGAATTGCTCCATAGCTGCTTTTAAACGGGCGCCGATTAGCTTACGTAAATGATCGAAAAGGGCCGGAGGTGTCGATCTAATGCTGAACGGGGAACTCAGGCAATGAACTCGTTCATCAAAGTTGACTATTGTCTATTGTCTAGTCTGGAAATGTTGCGAATGGCTGCCAGAACTACTACTGCGCTTTGAAACAATACCAGTTAGCGAGTTAACCAATTTTTTCCCCTTGCTCGTAAAAAACATCCTTCCCTACTATATCGAGATTGTGATGCTCGTTGAATTGGATCGGCATCGTCCAGTCACATATCTGTTAAAAACCGGCTCCCAGGTCAAAAGAGCGCCCTTTGCGGTAGCAATCAGAATCAATCCGACATCGGATTTGCGTCAAGTACCACTTGGCTTTCCAGAGTATAAAAGCACATCGCCCTGAATAAGGCAAGAGAGAGGAGTACGTTCCAGATTGCCATCATTTGACTTCACTTAGGCCCAGAATGTCCAGTTTGTTTTGTTGGAATTCCCGTTCAAGTTGAAGAAAGCGAGCGTTTTGAGGACCCTCGCTGTCATTGATAATGAGCGGGCACCCATTCCAGAAACCAATCACAGTCCGTTTTGAATACGCAAATGTCTTCATCGTGAGGTCAGTCCCTATCCGAGACGTTGTTGCCGTTTCGGTAGCAACAAAGTTTCAAAATGTACAGGCTACTAGCCTACAAATTTCTCTCCCTTTTCGCTTCTTACATTAGGCAGGTGGTGACCCTTTAAACTGATAAATGGGGACGCAAGCTGTATGCTTGACGCGGTTGTACTTTCTTGCCAGTAAAATGATTGAATAATTTACTGAGCCGTATGGGAGGTAGAATCCGAGGAAAATTGACGAGACTGTGACTTTCGAAAAGGCGCTTTCTACTGTGCATAACAATGTAGCCTCAACATCACCTCAGGAGTCTATGCACCAGGCCTCTTATTCTGTATTGAATTCGCCTGCAATGCCCTCCTACATCAGGGTTGCTTCCACTGGCTCTGCACCCCTAATCCAGCGGCCCCCATGCGACGAGTTACGGTCCACCGAGCCTCCGATCCTGCCTCGCTCCATCGCGCCTACGACGGGACAATATCCGCAGCCTCCTCAGCAAGTTTTGAATCGGAACACAGCCGCCCCACTTTCTGACATCGTTCCTGTCGCCAACGAAGCTCCGCTTCCCGCTAACGCCATATATCCTGGCACTTCATCCAACCATACCAGTGGCCCCAAGTTAAAGGTGGCGTCCCCACCTAAACAGCTCTTCATCTCCAGGCTAGCGTTCACAACGTCTACGGACGATGTTCTGGAGTATATAAGGAGCAAAGTTGGTTTACTCTCTCCTCTGTCCTGCATTAAACTCACAAAAGACGACAACACCAACCGGGTCATTGCATCTTTCAAGGTTACTTATCCGCACGAAGTTGATGTCCTCGGCAACCCTTCTTTCTGGCCTGAAGGTGTATTCATAAAGCCGTATAAACGCCCCAATTCGCGGGTAAATTTCAGGGCAACCCGCCTGCCTCGCCGAGCTATATAACTGGATCCATGTTCACTGTCCGTCTGTTTTATCAGAACGTCAAGGGTTTAAGAACCAAGCTGGGGCCTTCAATTTATCCGCGCTGGCTCAGCAACACCATGCCATCTGTATTTCCGAAACCTGGCTAGACAATGCCATATTATACTCCGAGCTCCCCGAAGGGTAGTCCACTTTCCGTTGTGACAGGGACCGGGATGCTTCTCGTAAGTCCACTGGCGGTGGAGTCCTAATTAAAGATTCACTCCCCGCTGAAGTCGTCTTCTCCTTCTCTGGCTTTCCTTTTGATTGTGTTGCTCTTCGTGTCTCCCCGCCCAACTTCCTCCCGTTCATTGTTTCTTGTGTATATGTCCCCTGTGCTAGCCCTTCTCACCTGTATGAAGAATTGTTTGACAGTTTGTCTGAACTCCTTACCGTCAGATTCCCTTCCCTCCCTTTCTTCCTTTGTGGAGATTTCAACCTCCCCATGCTCAACTGGCCTAATCATCCTAGTCTTTCAATTCCTTCCAACAACCTATCCCATTCTTCTCTCCCTCTTTCTTCCTTTATGTATACTTGCTTTGCCCTGAATTTCAATACCACCAAAAACTCCTTGGGCCGCACTCTCGATCTCTTCCTTTCCAACCTCCCCGAGCGCCACCTCTCTTTATTTCCTGACACATCCCCGTATATAAAAACCGACGCTCACCATCCCGCGGTTGAATTTGAAGCGGAGCTCCCTCGTTCAAAACCCAAAACCAAGCGTAAACCCACTAAGTTCAATTTTCGCAAAGCCAATTTTGACGGTCTGAACTCTGCTTTAGCGTCTTTCAACTGGGTACATATATTAAGTAATTCATCGTGTGATCAAGCTCTTAACACCTTCTACAATATCCTCTCTGATCTCCTCTCCTGTTATGTCCCTTCTTCCCCTCCCTGCCTACGTTCTTACCCAACTTGGTTCACAACGGAACTTCATATTAACATTCGCTTGAAACATACACTGAGGAAGAAGTTTCGGGCTTCTAAAAATGACGCCGACCTTGCTCACTTTAAAGCTATACGATCTACTGTGAAGTCAATGGTCAGAAAAGCGGGTAAAAGGTACCTATTTAGCGTCGAAGCCGCCCTTGCCCGCGGTAACTTAAAACCCTTTTGGTCTCACGCTCGCAACTCTCGTAATCCAACTCAATCTGTCCCTTCTTCTATCAGCTTCGCTGACTCCACTGCCAACTCCCCACAACAATCCTGCGATCTTCTCTGCACCTACTTCTCTTCAGTGTTTTCTCCCTCGAGCCCTTCACCCTCTACACCTTTCATAACCACAGACTCCTCCGAATCACTAGCCATTCCTCTCCTTACGCCTTCCTTGGTTGAGTTCCTCATTGGTAACCTTGATGCCAATGTCGGACCTGGCCCCGATGGGCTTCCTAATCTCTTCCTCCTTAACTGTAGAAAACACATTTCCTTCCCCCTGTGTATAATCTACAACAAAAGTCTAGGCGAATGCTACTTTCCCCGTCTCTGGAAAGAGGCCCTTATCATTCCTATCCTCAAGAGCGGAGACCCTTCCCTTGCTGTGAACTACCGCCCCATTTCCCTTCTCTCCTCTTGCTCCAAAATCCTAGAAAGATACGTCAACGACTGGTTGACCGCGCACTTCGGTCACCTCATTGTCAAAGAGCAGCATGGTTTCGTGAAACATAGATCAACGGCTTCAAATCTTCTGGTCTTTACCAACTTTGTTGCTAAATGCTTGAATTCACGACAGGAGGTACATGCTGTTTATACTGATTTCTCCAAAGCCTTTGACACCGTTGACCATAACATTCTCCTCTCTAAACTTTCTTCGCTAGACTTCCCTCCCTCAGTCATCTCCTGGCTTTCCTCCTATCTCTCATACCGTTCCTGCAAAGTTTCTTTTCATGGTCACTCATTTCGTTCCTTCTCTCCTTCCTCTGGTGTTCCCCAAGGCTCTACACTTGGCCCCCTACTCTTCCTGTTTTTTATCAATGACCTCGCCTCCATCCTCACCTGTCCGTATTTGTTTTACGCAGACGACCTTAAATTGTTTGCCTCTGTTTCGTCTCCATTGGACTGTGCTCTCTTACAATCCAACCTTGATAATTTAGCCCGTTGGTGTTCGGTCAACAAGCTAACACTTAATGTCAACAAATGTCACTGGATGTGCTATTCCCTGAAACCCTCCCCATCATCCTTTTCCTATTCTCTCAGTGGTCAACCCCTTTCACTACTGACCTCCTTCAAAGACCTGGGTGTAATATTCGACGATAAACTTCGTTTCAATTCCCACTTCGTTGACATCATCAATAGAGCTTCCAAAATGTCTGGTTTTATCCTACGTTCCTCGTCCGACTTTACCTCAATCCAGCCCTCCTTAACACTCTTCAATTCCCTTGTCAAAAACATCCTTGAATATTGCTGTGTAGTCTGGTCCCCCTACCGCATCCGTGACGGCCGCGCTCTTGAAGCTGTACAACGCAAATTCACCCGGACCCTCTTTTACAAAAAGAACCTTCCACGGGTTGATTATCCGTCACGACTCCGCACCCTCAATCTCCCCACCCTACAATAAATAAATAAATAAATAAATCAAAAATGAGCAAGTGGAGTATCACGCAAAAGATAAGATAATTGCCGCGAATGGCGCGTCGCTTTTGAAAGTGTCCAACTGAAGGGGGAGACTTTTGAGCCATGACGGTTGGAGGTAAAATATCTCAGAGGCCAGGGGCAGATTTGGCTTCATGAGTTAAGAATATACTATCTCAGAAACGTATCATTAGATAGCGAGTGGTCAGAATAATTGAAGCTGAGGGGTGACTTATTGAGAAGGTCTGGAGAGATATCGGCACCGTAACTTACAATCTAACAATCCAATCCAATGGATCCAATGGACGCTGAAGGCCGCTTGAATGACCCGCGATGATCAGTCGTAGTACTGGTCGTTGCCTTTCGTCCTCCTTGGGCCCCGTACAGCCCAACGGGAAGAGTTCACGGCCAGTCCAGCGGAGATGATGTACGGAGAGAATCTGCGCCTCCCCGCAGATCCTGTGGTGGCCATCAGAGCAGGGTCAAGCGACTCTGGAATGCTGCGTCTGCTCAAAGCCGCGGTTTCAAAGCTCCGGCCGACTCCACATTCTAGACAGGTGACAACGGAGTTCAACACCTCCAGGGATCTCGAGACGTACTCACAGGTCCTCATTCGGGTGGACGCTCCTCGGAGACCGCTGCAACCACCATACGAGGGCCCCTTTAGAGTTATAGAACGAGGCGAGCACGTCCGAGGCGCGCCTTGTCGAGGCTGAGGGCTTTCGCCGAGCCGGTGGCCTCTTCGAAAAAACGCATGCGAAGCGTCAGATTCGCCCGGTGACCCCCATTGGCGAGAAAACGCGGACGGTTTGCTTCGCTAAACGCGTGGTTTTAGCTGGGGGCGGAATGATGTGGCAGCACATGGGAGGCGTGAACCTGACCGTTACTGCAAATTCGCCTCTGCCGCTGCATTGAACGGCTGTGGACACAGCTGAAGGCCTGACAGGAGACCGAGGCGAGGATTGTCGGGATGACAAGGACTCTCCTTCTCAAGTCCTGCTCGCCAGCCAAGATCTTTTCAAATCAAATTAAGTTTCTCATGCAATCTAAATTTTGAAAACTGTGGAATGCATCTGACACAAGAAATCTGCAAATTCATTTTCAAAACGAAGATTTATTTGGACGTCCTTTTCTGTTTATTTTCCCTACGTTATTTCGTTATTTCATAATAAATTAAATAGCTGTTGACTCTGAAGCTCTTGTCTGGTAATTCATTGATTCTTCGCAATAATCGTTAATGGCTCGTTCCATGAAAACGAAACAAAAGATGGCAACCAAACCGAGTAGCAAACAAACTGTTGATTGATAAGGTAACGTGATCAGCGTTGAGTAATAGAGCGCCGTGAAAACCCCAATGGCCTGAACAGTCTTGAATATCGTGATGGCAGCTGCCGGTGCACAAGGATATTGTTCCATAAGTTTGGCATATACTTGCGTCATTATCAATGCCACACCGAATCCTAGAAGAACGGCCATTAGGATAATTAAGATAATCGTTGAATTTGCCAATTCCTCCGACATAAGTGCCGAAGAGAAAGTGCCGTCTTTTGGAACCAGTCCAATTAGGAAAAAGGAGGCAACGCCTTGGAATATGAAGCCCAACGTTGCAGTGAATGCCCTTCCTAAAGGCTCAATTTCAATTCCGGCTAAAATTAAAACTACCCCACAAACGCATTCACTCGTAGTTATCGTGAGGGAGCAAATCGTCCCAAAATCGATGCCGTAATTCATCACTTCGAGAGTGAAAGTTGGCCAAGTACCGTAGTTACCTTGAAGCAGAGCGATCAATGCTCCAGTGTAGAAGAACATTGGAAGGAACAAGAGTACTTCCGTTTTCGTGGTTATCCCAATAAATTGGACCCATTCGTCGTAGATCCTCTGACGTCCGGAGATAATTTCTGAATCTTTGTGTTCCGGGGATTTCGTTAAGAGGATGAAGACACTCCCGATGACGGCGACTAGAAGAAGAGTTCCTGTTGTAATATAGGTGAAGCTACGGGTTTTCGAGAACTCAATGGTGAAGTACATGAGACAGTTGCTGAGAAACTGGCTCACTTCGATGGTCGTGAAGATCAAAGCCGAATTCCTGGACCTGCTCGTTGGCTTGGTTATCGAGCAGATGAGTGAGTAGCCTCCGGTTATTATGAAAGCTATACTGAATCCCACGGTCACTGATGCTGCGTAAACGGTGACCACAAACGGCCACACTAGAGCGCCCAACGTTGCGCTGACTCCACTGGCTCCAAGTATGAGGGTCAGTTTGTATCCAAAGTAAGCCAGGATTATTGGTGACAAGAGAATTCCCAGAGTGTACGTTATATGAGCAATCAAGAAGATCAGCTGACGGTCCGCCTTCCCGTAGAACGTTGGATAAACGCTTGAGCTCAGGAGGTTGATAGCGGAGAGCACGACAAACGCGAGAAGTGACAGACCAATGGATAATATGGCGAGACTGTTCAGCTTCGCGGCAATGTCACCGAACCTTATGAAATTATACCACATTTTTACGATAAAATGTAATTAACTTGAAGAATTAAATTTTGTTAGAAAACCAGATGATTTTGAAAGATGCCAGACAGGCTGGCCTACTACTGACAGAAGGGTGGAACGGAGGCAGAGTAGCATGTCCTTGTTTCGTAACCATAGTAAGATAGCACTCAGGCCATTGTTAGGCCCATTGTACTATCCCCGTAAGATGCCTATTCAATGGCTTCCCGCCTACGGTGTTCGCAGGCTTTAGAGAATCTTAGAACATTCTCCAGAGGTAGAGAGTGTGCAGATTCTTCATTGTAGAAAACCTTGCCAAGGTGTCTTCGTCTGAGATCTGAGGATGCCGGGCAGTTGGATAAAAAGTGCAGCGCCGTCTGCTCCTCCTCCTCCTCACATTGGCTGCACACAGCCGAAACCACTATACCAATTTTTTCCATATGGTAGGTACCCTACTAGGGTTTTCATGTCCCACTTCTTAAGGGACAACGAAAATGACGCTCTAGTGGCCCTAGACTCCTTCACAAGGATTTTCGTTTGCCGGCAAGAGTGTAAATTTCTCCACTCGGTAGCGTGAATCCTTGCAATTTCACCCTTCAGAGTAGACTTGACAGTAGATGGTCGGATTCCAAAAGCTGGTTCTGGCCCCACCATTGTGGATCCAGACCCTCGGCGAGCCAGTCTGTCAGCCTCCTCATTACCGGCGATGTTAGAGTGCCCCGGCACCCATATCAGGAATGTTTCGTTCAGTCGGCAAAGTTTCAGCAGCACCTGATGACAACTCCACACCAACTGGCTTGATATGTTGTTACCATTTAGTGCTGACAACGCCGCCGAACTGTCGGAACAGATTCGAATGGTGCGACCCCTCCATTTTTGTCGTATCTTCTATATCTTCGCCTGGAATATGGTCGTCATTTTTCCGAGGGGTCGGGTCAGTTCTATAATCGGATTCTCCGAGAACACACCTGCACCCGATCCATCCTCCGTGACTGACCCGTCGGTGAAGATTATTAGGTCTGTAATCTGAAAAGGCTCATGGCCACTTGTCGACCATTCTTCTCTTTCGGTGATTACGACAGTGTATGTCTTTTCAAAGACGAATCTGGAAACCATATGATCGGTCGGCATCAGGGCTACCGGATGTTTTCCAAGGAATTTCCAGATAGATGCATGCCCGTTGGATTGGCCGCCTTTCCACGCCCCAATGGTATCGAGCCTATATGCGTCGTTGGCTGCTTTCCGTTTCACCTCCAAGTGAATGGGGGGTAAATTTAGGATAGCTTCAAGTGCCGCAGTCGGCATAGTACTCATTGCTCCAGTAATACTTAGGCAACCAAGTCTCTGAATCTGCGTTAGCAGCTTCCTGCTGTTAGCAAAGTTCAGTCTTGACCCACCAGACGATGCATGCATACATTTTTTTTTTGTGCTTACACGGAGGTGGAAAATCTTAGAAAGACACGTCCGCCGCAGCTCCGCCACCTGAACGGCGGAACTACAGCGGGCGCGTGTGGGATTCACTAAAAACCACCCCCGGTCTCTCCAGCCCCAGCCCCGCGGGACCACCATTGAGGTATTACTTCGCGGGGTAGGTTTGCTCTTAGGCACTCATCCTTCTCCTATTTGCAGCTTTCCTCCTTCTTTGTTCCTTCAGCAACTCCCCCTGCATTTCGATGATTGCGGAGCCAACCGCAAGCCACTTCTTCTCGGACTCCAGCATCTCAGTAACCAAGCTCTCCGGGGTCCCGCTCCTGCACAGCACCTGGTTTAAGCTCCTTCTCTCCATCGCAAATCGTGGGCAGTGAAACATCACATGCTCTGGATCCTCCGGTATGCCATCGCATCTGGGACAGTTCGGAAAATCATCCAACCCAAAGCGGTGCAGATACTGCCTGTAGCAACCACCGTGTCCCGTGAGGAACTGGGTAATGTGGTAGTTAGTCTCCCCATGTTTTCGCTCAAGCCACACCCTAATGTTGGGAATGAACCTGTGCGTCCACCGACCTTTCGCAGACTCGTCCCATCTGCGTTGCCAGAGATCAAGCGTCTCTGACCTTGCCGCACTTCTACGCTGTGCATGCCCCTCCATATGTCTTGCATTGTACAGGACACTCATTTCCTTGGCCAGAATGTCAACCGGGATCATGCCTGCCACCACCAATACTGCCTCATCTGATGTGGTTCTAAAAGCACTGCAAATCCTCAAAGCCATCCGCCGGTAAACCGAGTTCACCTGCTTCCGTCTCTGAGAGTTTGCAAGCGCCTCTGCCCACACAGGCGACGAGTAGAGCAGGATGGAGCGCACCATTCCGGCTAGCACCAACCTCCGGCAATGTTTCGGCCCACCAATATTTGGCAACATTTTTGCAAGTGCCGTGGTGGCACTGGCTGCCTTTTGGCATGCATACTCTAGGTGTTCCCTAAAACTCAATTTGGTGTGAATTATTACCCCCAGGTATTTGATAGCCGGCTTTGATACGACCGTATGTCCACCGACCTCCACTTTTACAGTGTTATTTTTCCTGCGTTTCGTTATTAAGACCGCTTCCGTTTTCGCGTCCGCCAAGGTCAGCCCGGCCTTTTCTAGCCAGGTCTTTACCGCTCTCACTGTTTCTGTTGCGTAAACCTCCACATCTTCTGGGTGTTTTGCTGCAACAACCACAGCTAGGTCATCAGCAAAGCCGACAATCGTAGTCCTCTCTGGGGCGGGAAGAGCAAGCACCCCATTATACATGATATTCCATAACAGGGGACCAAGTACCGATCCCTGTGGTACCCCGGCTGTGACAATATACTCTTTGGGGCCCGCATCCGTCCCGTACCAGAGAGTCCTCTCTGAGAGGTAGTTTTCCACCAAATTCGCTAAGTATCCGGGGACACCTATGTCACCCAACGCCCGTTTAATTCTATTCCAGTTGGCCGAGTTGAATGCGTTTTTGACATCCAACGCCACCACGGCACAGCAGCCGCCAGAAATCAGTGCACCTTTTGCCAGGTTTACCACCATGCCAATTGCGTCCACCGTAGAGTGGGCGCGTCGGAAACCAAACTGGCGTTCCGACAAACCATTGCTGCCTTCGACGATGGGCAGGAGTCTGATGTAGATGACTCTCTCCATCATCTTCCCCATAGTATCCAACAGGCAGATAGGACGGTACGACGCTGGGTTTCCAGGTGGCTTGCCAGGCTTCGGAAGCAACACCAACTTTTGCTTTTTCCACTAGGCAGGGAATATTCCTTCTTTTAGACACGCCTCAAAGGTGTTGGCGAAAAGGTCGGGCTTAGTCTTCACTGCCAGTTTCAAAGCTCGGTTGGGGATGCCATCCAACCTTGGGGCCTTGTTGTCACCGAACCTGCCACATATTTCCCGCAGCTCCTCCACAGTTACAGGCGGTATTATGTCGTCATTTAGCTGGACAAAAATTTTCCTTCCCCTATTTTCGTGGTGAGGGAACAGAGTGGTAACAATCTGTTTCAGGAGGCGCGGACAGGTCACCTGGGGTGATTTCCGCAGCCTTTTCATCACCACTCTGTAAGCCTCGCCCCAAGGGTTTATGTCAGCATGGTCGCACAGCTGTTTGAAGCAGTTCTTTTTGCTCCTCCGAATGGCTTCCTTTAGGCGGCCACGCAATTACTTGTGTGCATCTTCTCGACCGTCGCCACCGGGTTTTCCCCTGAGCCTCTGGCAAAGCCTCCTTGCCCGAAAACATGCGGCTCGCAAACTTGCGATTTCATTGTTCCACCAGTAGTTGGGTTGCCTACTGGGGAGCAATCGCCTTCTGGGCATAGTAGCATCGCATGCTTCCGTCACCCATCGAGTGATCTGGGTGGCTTTCTCTCCAGCCGTACCATTCAGGGATATGTCGGATTTGAGCACCGCGGAAAACGTGTCCCCCTCGAAAGCTTTCACTGTCCAGCCAAGCATACCACCCGGCATTCTGCGAAAACTCTTTTTCGAGCTCGATCCGCCTTGATCTCTATGCAGATTGCCTGGTGGTCGCTGTGAGTATAGTCCTCACTGACATGCCAAGCGATTCTACTGGCTAAAGTGGCACTCACGTATGTCAGGTCCACTATAGACCCCAGGCCCCTTCCCCGGAAAGTGTACGAAGACCCAACATTCGCCAGTACCACGTCCAGCTCCGCGAATGCTTCGAGGAGAACAGGTCCCCTGACATTAGTTACCCGGCTGCCCCATTCAAGAGCCCACGCATTTAAATCGCCTCCTATTATGATCGGCCAACGTCCTCTTGCATCCAAAACAAGAGCAGCAAGCATGCGCTCATACTCGACGAGTGTAGCGCTTGGTGAAGCATAGCAGCTGTAGATGTGGATGCCCTTCACCTTCGCTCTGATGAAGCCCTCCTCCGGGTGCTCCATTATTTCCTGGCAGGCTTGTTCTCCACAAGTCCACAGCGCTGCTTGGCCCGTTTGGTCTTTGAACTAAACGCTACCACCGCGGTTTCGGTATGGTTCACTTAGTATGGTCATATCGATGTTTTTCTCGCGGATGGTTTGCGCGAGTAGATCCTGCGCCGCCTCGCAGTGGTTGAGGTTGATTTGTATCAACCTCATCTGCGATTTGTGCTAAGGGCTCTCCTGTATTCCGGACACCTGCTGCTGCCCGCAATGTGGCAATGATCCACACCCTCCTTTCCTTTGCACAGTAGACAATTTGGGTCAGCTCCGCAGTCCTTGCTGATGTGGCCTTCCACTCCGCATCTCCTGCATTGCTTTGACCTGTCATTTGGGTTAGTGCATGACTTCGCAATGTGATCAAAGCCAAGACATCTAAAGCACCGTTTTAACGCCACCTGTTCCCTAAGGCGACACATTACCCAGCCTATTCTCACTCTCCCTGCTGCTAACAGTTTGAGTGCGTTCTCCACTGGTAGGCTGATGATGGCGGTTTGTGTTCCCCCATAGGCTTTCCTTAGCGTTTTCACCACTGACTCTTGTAGTGCGGCAAGATCGAACTGTTTCTCCAACGCTTCGCGAACCTCCTCCTTCGTCGTGATTTCATCTATATCTTTGCAGATTATAGTGATCTCCGGCCTTCTAGCTCTTATGTCGGCTTCCTGCCCTAAAGTCTTCCCGATTTGGCTTAAGAATTTGTCCGCGGTTATATCCTTGGATTTCTTAAGTTCCAACATAAGATCTCCCTTCTGCGACCGTCTAATACGGCTGACGTTGTCTCCCAAATTGGTGAGTCCGGGGTCTGCCTTCACTTTCCTGAGAATGTCGGCGTATGACCCTTCGCCTCGTTTGGAAATAATAATCACGTCCGGTCTTATCTTCCTCCGATTATTTCTTTTCGGTGGTTCTACCTTCCTCCAAGCTTTCACAACCGCCTTTGAAGGTTCGATCCCTTTTCTCGAGGTAGCCACTGCAATATTTTCACTGGCAGCTTCAGACGTACTTTTCATGAACTCCGCCTTTTTGGGAGTTGACTCCTTTTTTCTTTTCGGGGTTTGCTGGCCTGTTGAGTCATTCAGCTTCTCGCGTAGCTTCTTCCCCGGTTTCTCCCCTTTTGTGTTTTGAACCGGCGTTACTTGAGTTGCCTGGTTCACTTTTCCAATCGGCGACTTCCCTACTCGTTCATCCTGGGCCTTGCCGTACGTCAAACGGATGCCTCTTATCATGGCCCTTATATTTTGGTGAATGTTCTTGCGCTCCTTTATAAACTCACACAGCTTCATGATATTTTTACCGAGGGCAGTCAAGGCAGCTCCAGACTGATCATTGCCCAAAACATCGCTCGGGTGAATCAGCGTCAGTGATTCTTCCTCATCGAAGACTCCCGCTATACGCTTCCCACTGGGGGTAGCGATCGTGGGGGCTTGTGCCCGTGTGGGAGGGGATCTGCGAAAAATCGAGCTCCTTCTGAACGGATCCATCACTGGAGCCAGTTCAAGTTCCTCCCGTACGCTTGTAACATTAGATGCCACAGTAGCCAAGGTTCCCACTACTGAGGCACTGCGGTCGTTGGATATCGACGGTCGGAAGCCCGCTTGCTCACTCCCAAAAACCGCCGGCACTGGGTTTCCGAAGCCCTGCACCGTAACTTCATTCTTCTTCTGCTCCTCCATGTTTGGTTTTATTTCTGGGTATCCTTCCCATAGCCAATTTTTATCCACGGGTGGGCGTTTACTTCCCACCTACCCGGCCTGCGCATAAACATGCCCATACACGCACATCTCCGGATGCGTGCATGTGCATGGCCATGACACATTCGCCGAGCATTCCCTTATCCGCACGAAGGGACGCGCCTGATGGGAGATTTGGCAACTCCACACAGCATGCATACATGGTTTTATTATGGATGTATCCATCCCGTATATCCATCTGGGTGAAAGTCCCCAGGTCTTACCTATCGCAATCCTACAGCACCAGAACAATCTGCAGGATTTCTGATATTGTTCCTGGATGTGATGCTTCCACGTTAACTTGGAGTCGAAATGTACTCCTAAGTACTTGACTGTTTGTGCCAGCTGAATTTCCGCCCCTGCTAAGGCGGGTAGCGTATAGCTGCCACACCTGATGTTCCTAGTGAACATAACAAGTCCAGTCTTCCTAGCGTTCACCGTGAGTCCGTTGCGGAGGCATCAGCTGTGGATTACATGCAGAGTTGCATTCAAGCGGTCACATACTGTGTCCGCAAACTTGCCGGTAATTATTACGGCTAGGTCGTCCGCCAATGCTTGCTCGAAGACTTTTTTGTCCTCCAGGAGCCACATTGCCAAGAGCCATAACAGTGGAGAGAGGACCCCTCCCTGTGGGCAGCCCCTGAGACATCCTGCTTCAATTGACTTCTGGCCGACCGATATGTGGATTTTTCTTCACTCTAGCATGTGAAGGATCCAACTGATTAGTAGCGGGGGTCGATTCCATGCTGCCTTGCCCCATCACAAATTGCCACGAATAAGGCATAATTGAAGGCCCTTTCGATGTCCATGAATGCGCCTAAGGCGTGTTCTTTCTCGGACATCGCCTTTTCAATTTTTGCCGTAAGCTCATGGAGTGTTGTCTCCGTGGATTTGCCTTTCTGGTAGGCGTGTTGGCTATGGTGAAGTGGCCACTTAGGAATGTGTCTATCCCTTATGAGCCGATCTACTAGTCTTTCTAGTCCTTTTAGCAGAAAGGACGTTAGGCTCTGCGTCTCTTCTGCGTCGTAGGGGAAATATGCAGAGCACCATAGTATCTCTTTATCTCTCTGTTGACTTTTTATGGTTAGTTTAGCCGATGTGGTGTCGCCATCACATAGGTCGTTAACCAGGTTAGCCTGGAAGTCTTTGGAGACTACCCTGCAGGTGCGGGGTCGATCGCTTCCATTGGCATACAATAGGTCAGCATGTTGGAAGTTCAGGCCCCTGACTGCCCCACCAACAGCCTACGGTTCTCGTATGAGGTATATAAATGTCTTGCAGCTATTGTTCCGACGACTGATAAGTGCAGTCGCCGCTTTGCAATGCTGCAAATTTATTTGGGAAATGTGGCCCCACATCTACGTTTCAGATGAAGATACCGAGGGCTGCATGTCCCCTTCAATGGTTTTAGGAGCCGAAACTTATAACGTGACGGTCCCCAGCCCACAGTAGAGCCGGCAGACCGTTTTTTTCGAACCTTCATAACATCGGGTTCGGGAACGCCGATAGTGAGAAAAGTTCCCGGCCTATCGGTTCTCTCTCCTGTTTTGCTGCCTAGCAGCAACCAGGTGGAAGTGTTGTGGTTGTTCTGTACACCATGTTGTTGCAGAACTCCAACATCATTTCGCTCTTCTTCTGGAAGCCAGAGAAAGCACTTTTTGATCGATGGAAGCTCAAAGACCCTTTTCAAGATTAGTCGCGCACCCTCCCACACATCGTTAAGGGAAGAGCAGTACTGCCTGAGCCACTCGTTCGTGTCTTCGTTGGCAAAGTTCCGCCGTAACATTTTGCGGTATACACCTATCGACTCAAAGCAAAGCTTAATGCTTTGCGCGGACGCAGTCCTTATAGCTAGGAGGAGTTTCCTCCTAAGCCGTTCGCATTGCTCAGTATCGTAACCGGATGGATTAGAGTCGTCATACAGGACCCATCCATCGGCTTCGATAGCCTTGACTGCAAATGAAGGCCTAGTCGTTGCCGGCCGAGCCCTCTTTGCTGCCTTTTGTGTCGAAGAGTTTGGATCGTCCGAGGACCGCTGCCGCTTCGGTTTCCCCTTAGCCGCAGGTGCCCCGAACGCTCCTTTCCCTTCAACCTTGGCACAGCTCTTGGGTTGTGCATTGCCCGGAGGCGGTTTGCCCGAAGACGGTTTGCCCGGAGGCTGTTTGCCCGAAGGCGGTTTGCCCGAATGCATTTTGCTGTCCGTGGACAGGTGTTTACCCATGGGCACGACTTTAGCCTCAGTAGGTGGCGCCGATTGGAGCCTGGGGTCAGGAGTACTGACAGGACGGGCCTGCTTCGGTTCGTCCGTTAAGGACTGAGTCCCAATTGGATTGGTTCCCACTTGAATAAGTGGGAAATCTGAGTCTAGATTCAGGTTCTCCATCGATGAGCTCAGGGATGCCCCTTCACTCGGGGTTGGATTGTCGCGATCGAAGTTAAACTGTGTTTGCTTTATAGGTTTGTTTTTTTTTGTTTTTTTTATAGTTGGTTGCCATGGCCTCGATTTTTCCGGGGAAAGTAAGTCGATCTCGGCAGAGCCCCTTTTTGCCGAGGCAAGGCTAGTTGAAACGGGGGGTCGTCTGGTACCCAGAGTTCACCGTTTAGAGTGACATCTTAACCCCTGCGACCATTCAGCCTTCGGCACGGTAGTTTCACCCCGGGGGGGTTGATTACCGCTTGGCTTCAGGTGTCACCTCCCGTTTCCTAGAGGATCTTCCTTACTGAGCTCCCTCACCACGACAAGGTAGGTAATCGTCGAGGGAGTTCGTAACCATAACTTCTAAAGTGAAATGTCAAGTGTACCCCTACGGACTCTAGATTGCGACAAATACGGAATAAATTTTGAGATTTTTGCCACAACGTCCTGAAAATGGTTTCTTTGTCTGGTTTTCCAAATTTTTCCAGGATAATTCAACTCACTGACAAAATGACAGCAAAAATTATAAATCACTTTCATTTAATCCTTCCAACTGTATCCTCGCGAGACTTAAGCCCGGAAATGAATACAATAAGAATTACTAATTCAATGATAAAACGTCATTTTGTTGTTTTGGAAGGAACAACGTCAAGAAGTCAAAACGTTCGCCATCACAAAAGTACAATAACTGAAAAATTAATAAATCATTCCCTGGCGTTACTTGAGAAAATGACTTACGTTGACTTCTACAATTTCGACCGAAAGACGGACTGAATTGCAAAAGGACTGGATGGAAGGTGATTCGGAGCCAGAGAAAGCGGAGTGAATAGTATGAGAAAGTAGCGGAAATTTCTATCATGACACCTTATTTTTGGATATTATACTGAAGAAAGGAGTTCCATGTCAAACTTTTTGGGAGACATTTACCACTGTCAACTCTTTTCTCATTTCTTGCCAGTTTCGGCTTTCGACCATGGAAAAGTGAAGGAATGGCTTTGGCAATTTAGGTTATTTATGTTGGAATGGAAAAGGGGTAACTCGACGAACTTTGTAGTCGGGACTACAGTGGTGTGAAGTGAAAACAGGGAGCAAAAATAAATTTCATTGCAGTAATGTTTTGGCTGTTGAAATTGGATAATAACGACCATGAAGTCAAAGAGGTGCAGGAGTTGAGGTGTAGCTGATGCATTTTTGGAAAATAGGAATTATGCATTGCTGTAGAATCGGTCTCTCTTCTAAGGTGATGTGTGGCTCTCCAGGGGCCAAACCTCTCGTTTACTAAGACTTTTAGTGAGTGTTGATAGCCAGACCTTGTACGAGGTGACCCTACTATGAACTACTACTGAACAAAACCCTACGGATCTAGACTGGGGAGTCGAAAAACACATCCCCAATCCAGGATGTTATGCCCATTGGACCTCCTAACCCCCGTACTCGTGGTAATCAAATGAGTACACCTAAGAAAACAAAAAGAATTACAGCCAAACAAGCGGGGCCTCATAACACACACAAACTGGCCAACCAGGCGGAGGCACATCTCCGAAAAACTGAGAGCCAGGTGATTACATCCAAAAAGGGAGAATTTGGGACGTCAAACAGTGGAGCCAAGGTAAACATTGGACAACAACCAACAAAAACAACTGCTCAAAAAGCAAGGACAACCAAGCATTATCTGAAGGAAGGCCGGAAACCAGAAAGGGCCTTTAAGAAGACTCAGAACAGCTCTAAATCATCTTCATTGGAGCCAAGAAAGTGAGGAGCAGCGGCGATTAGTCCACATGAGAGAAATGCCTCCAAAAAAACCCAAACTCGAACTTAAAGGGGGAGAAAACCCGGTAGGTCAGGGGTGCAGGGAGGAATCAGCTAATTGGGTCAATGGAATTCGACTGACCATACTGCTAAAAACGTTTCCCGAGCAAATACCCACTCGTGAGGAGAAGGAAGTTATCGAAGACCTTGTCGTCAGGTAGATGTGCAAGGGATGGACTTCGAAGCTTGTGTTCATCGGAATATACTTTCGACCCGGTCACATACTGGTGGATTGCGCAAAGGAAAACCCTGCGGAAGGGCTTAGGACTCTAGTCCCTAAATTGTCAAATTTGGGAAGGAACAGAATTGTCGACATCCGCAGGGGATGAAATACCAGGGGCGCAACTGGTGAAAGTATGTCTCCTTAAAGCCACCGAGTCGAAAGATCTTATGGGCCTCCTACTAGCTCAGTATGATCCCTAAAGGTAATCAGACATCAAAACTACCGTATCAACCATAGATTCAGCGATATAGTTGTGCACATGAACAGAGAAAAGCAGAGAAAGACACTTCAGAGGAGACATGGGCGAGAAAACTTACCGAGGTCTCCGAAGGAATCTCGGAAACTATAGAGGCGGAAACGACTGGATCAATCAGGGAAGTAGACCTGTTGCCTAGTGAAGAGCAGAGGCTGAGATGACCTACAAACTGATCTTTAAGGGCTTCGGATGAACAGCGACGTGCAAGCAAGCGGGAGAGGAGGGTGGTACTCCGACAATGGAGAAGAGCTCCAAACAATAATGGAGCCAATGGTCAGCACTAAGATAGTCCAGATAAACCTCCACCATGCGAAAGCTGAACCTGCGTTAATTACCAAAGACAGGGCAATGTCTTTTGTCTGTCTCAAGAAGGAAGATGGGACGTTTACCGAGAAAGATAAGGACACAGTACACCTGGTTCTCAGAACTCATTTCCCGGAGTTTTACCCCACGGCCGAAGGCGACAACATTCTCCCTGACAGCACAACAGCGAACAAAACGACAACAAAGGAGAATTGGGAATTATCAAAAGAGATAAGCTCGGAAGCTACGGTAAGGTGGGCAGTGAGAACCTTTAAACCACCAAAATCACCCAGAATAGATGGCATCTTTCCAGCATTAATCTAGGGAGGCCTAGAAATTATCTTTGAGTCTCTTCTAAGAGTGGTGAGGGGGAGCATAGCCTTGGGATATATACCAGGGAAATGGAAGCGGGCCTGTTTTCATTCAGATCGAGTAGACGACGCGAGACCTTGGGCTGGACGTCAATGAAGGCAAGACGAAATACATGGTGGCAACGTCAGCACCAAAAATCAATTAACGAACAACTTCAAATCGCACTTCAAACGAGAATAATAAAGATAGGTGACTACAATTTTGAGACCGTTGATAACTTCTCCTATCTAGGGTCGAGAATCGCAACCGATAGCAGCTACGACGATAAAATTTGCGCATGGTAGTCGTTTGATAGTGGATAAAATTCGAGTCAACCGGTTGTGGTGGGCGGGTCACCCGATTCGGGTGAGGATGATTCGGCAATATCTATGGTAGAAAAAGAAGACCAGGCAGACCTTACCTAAGATGGAGCGATGGGGTAGGCCAGGATGCCAGACAGCTTTTAAGGATCTTGAAGTCGGGCATCTCGGTGCAAATTGGGATGTCTGAAGTTCCTCATTAAGGCAGGCATAGACTGGATACCGGTTGATGATGGAGGCGGTCAAAAGCGGGCAAAAAGGATCCATAAATCTTTCAGACCAATTTGCCTAACATGGTTCGAACTCAAAACGGTGCAGAAAATCATAGACAACTATATTAGTAAAGGGTCTGTCTGTTGAGTTTAATGGTTTATGAAAAAAAAACCCGTAATTTTAGAACCATCTCAGACAAAATGGCTTATGCGGTAGCCGGGATAATGCAGATCGATATTTTGGCTGACAAGATGACGCGCATCTATGATGCACCCGATTCTTCCTCTGATCGGCACGTTAAAAACGTCGAAAGGAAGGAATTGTTGAGCATTTGGCAACAATGATGGGAACGAGCGGGAAAGAGTGGATGGTCCTACAGATTGATTGTCAACATCATGCTGTGAACGCGGAGAATACATGATAATATAAACTATAATCTCACGTAGTTTCTCATGGGACATCGCGGATACCGTAAATACCTCTTTAGGTTAAAACTGGACAGCTCACCCTTCTGTCCCAGCTGCGAGGGTATCCTGGACGACCGGGAGCATTTTTTTTCATTGTCCTAGCGAGGTTAGAGCCATGCTCCTAGAGAGGCTAGAGCCATGTTCACCTGGTGACGAAATACTTTGCCATGGTTCCGCGGGAAGAGGCCAGGAGTTGGGGAGTGATTTTAGCGGGTGTACATCGTACAGGCTGCTGCTTGTATACCAGTGCCTTTAGAAGATTTCCACCTCCGGAAAAAAGACAAACAGACAGACGGACGGACGGCCAGACACAAAAATCTGAGATGGAAATCGGCATCATAAGTGAACCGTATAGAAAACGTCACGGTGACATATGAGTCACAGATTCGATTGGTAGAGCGGCGAAATGGGCTTGCGGTCGACAGGCCATACAATGTACTGCAAGTCAGGCAGCCAGTGGCTTTGTGGGGGCGAAAATAAACAGCTGCTACTCCCCATGAAGTTTGACACTGTCTAAATTCGAGCAAATGTTTGATAATATTGTTCTCGACGCAAGAGGACGAAGTCCAAAGGTGGTTACTGGTGATTTCCACGTTTGGGCCCTTGAGTGGGGTAGCAGAGAATCAAATGCAAGGAGGCGTAGTTTATAAGATGGACATAGTTTTCGCTAACGAAGGTGCTGTAAACATTTTTCAGAAGGGGGGTCAGGCTTGGTTGGAGATCTTTGTCAGCCTAGTGTTGGCCCGTGGTATGTCAGCGAACACTACACCTACAGCGATCATCAGACGGTCTTCTTTGAGGTATGTGTCGAGGACCGGAGGTATGTGTCAGGACAAAGACCCATTATGCCCAAAACGAGAAAGATTTCAGGCTGGTTTGCAAAAGTTTCGAATAATCTGAAAAAGCAGGCGCCTCTATGGAAAGAGCCGTTCATGTGGCCCAATGCGTCGCCAACGCATGTAGAAAACCAAACTACTGGTGGGATGGTGAACTAACCAGCCTTCGATCAGCCTGTGACCGAACCTGAAGAACGGCTTAGAAAGCGATAGACAGAGTTGATCAGAGGCGAAAAGACTGCGCATCTAAGTCAGCCCGCAAAACCCTCAAGAAGCTCTGCTCAGAAGCGGAAGTAAACCTATGGAGGAGTGTTTACAAAATCGTGATGAGACGGTTCAGAGGCCGTTCATCTCCGCAGATGATGTGTCCTACCCTCTTGCTGAGGGAGGGGACCGACACATTTCAGCCACCTCTAAATGTGACTTCAATTCCGCCGGTTACCAGAATCGAAAATCATAACCGATAACAGCTAGGACGATGAAATCCGTGTACGGTTGTTGGCAGGCAATACAGCCTATTTCAGTTTACCAGAATTGTTCCCCTCGAAACGTTTCACAAGACAATGAACTTGCCAGTATTCATGTATTCCTCGGAGACTTGAGTTCTTAACAGGAAAGATCGCAAACTCTTGGCGCGTTCGAGAGAAGGAGAGAGGATTTACGAAGCCGTAGTCTACATAACGGCGAAATCTCTGAGCGATACCATAACAGTCTGGTTGTGGATAAAATAAGAGTTACCCCATTAAGTGGTGCACCAGTGTCTATAGCCTCATTCACAAAGGATCTGATTATTTCATGCAAAGCATTCTTTTGTTTTCACGGTTGTTGGCTGCTAACAGAGCCTATTTCAGCTTACAAAACCTGTTTCGCTCGAAACGTCTCACCATAGGGTCAAAACTCTTACCGTACAAGACTATGATCTTGCCAGTCCGTACGTATTCCTTGGAGACCTGGGCTAGTAAGAAAAATTATGAACTCTTGGCCGCGTTCGAGACAAGAACCTTCATGAGGATGGACAATTCCGTAACCTACATAACGACGAAATCTATGAGCGACACCACAACCGTCCGATTGTGGATTATATCCGGCTCAACAGGTTGCGGGGGCGGGTCATGGATATGATCCAGCTCGGAAAGTCAATGGTTGAAAAAGAAGACTAGGTAGACCCTGCCTGTGATGGAGCGATTGCCAAGGTCAGGACGCCAGACAGTTTTCAGGGATATCAAATTGTTGTAGTCCGGCGCAAAACCGGGATGCCTGGAGTTCCTTGCTAAGGCAGACCTAGACCGGATACTGATTGTTGCGTCGTTAATGATGATGATGATTCTTTTGTATTATAGTTAGTTTAGTCCCATTTCTAACTTGCCGTTTTCAGTCAGCACTTAATTCCATAAACTGGTATCCAACCACTTCTCCTTACTAGTCGCCTTTTAACCGGTCATTGGTTTGTAGGTTTAGAAGGATTTGGAGGATTCTGTCTGCAGTCGCTTTTTCAGTATGGCGCTCCGTTTAAGACTTCTGCGAAAGTATGCTCTTATCTGCGGGTGAATCCACCGTGAAGAAGCACAATTTCCTGAAGTTTGTTTGAGTCACAGACCATCCCGAAGGCCTATGATGGGCTATACAAGGAAAGCGGAGACATAATGGTCTCTATTGACGGATCATCAACCATGGTCAACGATTTTGGAAGGTGTCTTAACTAGGAATCAAGGGCGCCGAAAACAATGCAACAAGTGCCCTGGAGAATGCACATCCAGATAAGAATCACTTTCCACAGTAGCTGTAGTTCAGAGGCAACAGGACATGGACAGGCGGACGTGTCAGTATCTTCGATCGATCCCCCGCAACTAGTATTTCGCCAAAATTCTTGCAAAGGGTACTGCGGGAAGTGAATGTAGGTGAATGCGTTTACGCACAGAGTGTTGGACTCCCGCAACAGTACGCTGGCGGACTACCAACTAAACATCTCCCTGTCATCAGAGAACTAGCCTGGAACCGTTTGACACATTACTTCGGGCTAGCCCTCCCGCTCTCCCGGCTTTGGGAGCCTTTAAGTCAGGGAATTCCTTTCACCAACGGGAGGGGAGGGGAGGGGAGGAAGGGAGTTGTTGTTAGTTCAGGGAACCCCTTACCGTCCGATCCCTCTGCCGGTCGGTTTCAATCTTCTTCGTAATAAGAAGAGCCCGAACATAATGCGCAATACAAATCCAGGTGCCAGCGCTCTTCAGCATCTCTCGCACAATGTTGTCTGGAGAGAGCTCCCCTGTGTCTGCATAAAGATGCTGGCGGAGGCCGTCCCACCTCTCGAAAGAGGAAAAGGTGTGTTCAGCGTCATCCGCCACTCCACTGTAGAACACACAATAAGGAGATCGCGCCTTCCCAATCCTGTGCAGGTAAGACTGAAAACCTCCATGCCCACTTAGAAGTTGGGTAAGGAAGTAATCAATCTCACCGTGCTTTCTGTTCAACCATGGGTCTAATTTGTCGATGAGCCGCGCAGTCCACTTGCCCCTTGGCTCATTTTGCCAAGAAAGTTGCCACTCGCTAAGGGTACGTTGACGTTCTTCACGGGCAACCGCTTCTCTTAAGTTTTCGCCCTTACGGCGATAGATAGCTTTGCGCTCCTTGGCAAGGAGGGCAACGGGGATTACTCCCGCAATCACCATCACAGCCGGTTCGAAGACGGTGTGATAAGCACACGCCACTCGCAAAGCTCCCCGCCTCTGCACTTGAGCGAGGCGTTTACGATGAACCTCCTTGTCAAGGGCATCAGCCCATACCTCCGCACCATAGGAGAAGAACGGACTGCGTTGCTCCCATAAGGAGACGTCTCCTAGTTGATATAGGGCCCCCAACATTCGCCATTAGCCGACTCAAAGCCGCGACTCCTGCTGCAGCCCTATCTGCTGCTGCTTTGATTTGCTCGAAGAAGCTCATCTTCGAGTCGAGCATTAAACCAAGGTATTTATTCGCTGGTTTTGACTCTATAGTCAACTCGCCGATCGATATGGAACGCAACAAGTACCGCAACGTCGTCTGCATAACCGACCAGGCGCGACTCTTCGGGCATATCGAGTCTCAGCAGACTATCGTAGCAAGCGTTCCAGAGATCCGGCCCTAGGATGGATCCCTGTGCTACTCCCGACGTGATTTCCGCCCTCCTCTGGCCCTCTAGCGTCTCATAGAGCAGGGAGCGGTCTTTCAGATAATCCCTCAATATCCGCAAGAGATAGATTGGCACGTGAAAGGAGTTCTCTAGTGTGCCTAGCATATCTGTCCATCATACGGAATTGAAGGCGTTTCTGACATCAAGCTTTATGAGGAGCACTATCCGTCGAGATCGGCGGCTGTGTGCCCTGGCTCGATTAAACGCATCTACGACCTCCATAGCAGCATCCACTGTAGATTTCCCTGTTCTAAACCCGAACTGCCTTGGGGATAAGTCCCCGGCAGCACGGATCGCTTCAGCGAGTCTACCCCTGATGAGCTTCTCGAGCACTTTTCCGGCCGTGTCAAACATACACAGCGATCGGTATGCAGACGGGAGCTCCGAGTCTCCTTTACCCTTACTGATCAACGCGAGTCTGGCCACTTTCCAACGACAAGGAAAAATGCCCTCCCTCAAGTACGCGTTGAACACTTCAAGCAA
Organism: Hermetia illucens; assembly: GCF_905115235.1. NCBI lineage: Eukaryota > Metazoa > Arthropoda > Insecta > Diptera > Stratiomyidae > Hermetia > Hermetia illucens. Next base: position 3,560,275 of record NC_051851.1, on the reverse strand, counting down.
CAATTCTGGCCGTTGGCGGAACACCAGTTTGTAAACCTCCGCCGGGATGCCATCAGGACTTGGCGCCTTCCTGTTTTCCATAGTAAGAACCGCTTCTTCGAGCTCTGTCATTGTGAAAAGGGGGCAATCCACAACGCTTTCCGCGCTATTTATGCTATCAACCCGTACAGGGTGTCTGGGGAACAATGCCCGGACAATGCGGTCCATCTGGTCGGTACCCAATATGCAGGGCTTCCGCAAAGTCCAGATTTTCCGGGTGACAAGCTTATAGCCAAGTCCTCACGGGTCCCCATTCACCTCATTAACAAGATTCTGTCAGCCGCGAGCTTTGCTTTTATTTATAGCGCTGCGGAGTCTCTTTATTGCTGACCTATATTGTGCCTTTTTGGCACATGCTTCCTCGTTGGCGTGCAAACGTTGTGCCAAACGGCGGAGCTTATGACACTCCTTCCGTAGGTCGGCAATTTCTGCCGTCCACCAGTACATAGAAGGCTTGTCGTGCCTGGGGCCTCTCCGGGGCATGGAAGCCTCACACGCCGTCGTTATCAAATTCATCACTGAATTTACGACGGTGTCAGCTGCGAGACTACCACCCCCGGAGTGCCCCCAGCGCGGCCCTACCTGCTCCAAGAGCTTCAACGAACTTCCCGATGTTCACCCTCGTGACGTTCCACACGCAGGGGGGAACGTCGTGTTGGTACTCGCCGGCAAGTAGCGTCAAACACTTCGAACGCAATGTACTGATGATCACTTGCCGAAAAGTTTTCTAGGACTCGCCACCCGTCTACCGATGATGCCAGAGATTCCGACGCAAAAGTGATGTCAGGAATGCTTCCTTCACAACCTGGGCGCCGAAACGTTGGCGTGGATCCGGTATTTAACACTACGAGCCCGGTTCTCGTCGCCATTTCCAGAATCCGTTTCCCTCTGGAGTCTGATTGCGGCATGCCCCATTCAAGAGCCCTGGCATTAAAATCACCGCCAACCAGGATTCGTCTCTCCGTGCTCGAAACGGCGTCCTCCAGAGCGTCAAGCCGGCGCCGAAAGTCCGGAATCGACTCATTCGGCGTCAGGTAAACACTAAAAAACGTTATCCCTAAACACCGGATCCAGACAAATCCGTCCCCGCGGCCTTCGACAAGAATACGAAGTCGAACGTCGTCCCGAACCCAGATGGAAGCGGTGCCCGATAAGTCGAGATACCGTGAGGACGGGTCCTTGTTTGGGTATTGCTCGCTAATCAGCACTAGATCAGCATTTACTTCCGCAGCGAACTGTGCTAGCAACTGGTGAACGGTTGCACTCCGGTGCATGTTAATTTGCAAAATGCGGATCATGGCGTTCGCACCCTAGCCCTCTCCAATTCCGCCCTAAAGATCGGACACCGTCCCGAGCCCGCAGTGTGTGCGACGCTTTCGCCAGACGCGCCACGATCCCTGCAGAGAATACAACTCTCCCTTTCTTTGCAAGTCTTCGCTTGATGACCCACTTGGCCGCATCTCCGGCATGCTATCCTCCTGTCCGGACCCTTGCAAGCTGCTGACGTGTGTCCATAGTCCAGACACCTGTAGCATTTGGTGGGAACTATCCGCATTCGTACCCTGCATACTACCCATCCGATTTTGATTCTCCCGCTGTTAAGGAGTTTCCTCGCATATTGCTTGGGGACTTCCACCACGGCGAGCTTTTGGCCTCGAGCATTTACAGAGGTAATACCTACCCGGGCTTTGGTTACCTCTGGAAATGCACGCTTTAGCGTCTCCTCTACTTCGGCCTTTTCTGTGAGGCAATCAAGATCCCGTATTTCTAGAGAGCACATGGGTTCTAGGCTGGAAACAAGAGCCTTCTCCCCCAATAGCCCCTTGACCGCTTCGCAGAACGTGCTCTTGTTGGTCGTCTTTGGGCGCAGTTCGACGAGAACTCCATCACTCCTCGTCTTCCGTATCGAAGACACCTCTGCTCCGTTCTCTTCGGGTTTCATCCTGTAATGGATTTCACTGAGGACTTCCGCAAATGTCTTGCCTTCAGTCGGCTTAATGAGCAGAGCTGACTGTCTAGTCCTTCTCCGCTTCCTCGTTTTTTCCGCTCCTGGCGTTTGGTTGGCGGCCTCCTCGTTTTTGGACAGACGTGTCTCTGGCGACGAAGTCCGTTGTTTCTTTTTTTCCTTTTTCGCCTTCTTTTTTTTTTTGGGCCCTGGAGACTACTTCGATAAAGTCTCCTTGAGGCACGTCGTCCTCTTTCCGCTTTTTCCCCAGTTCACTTTGCAGAGGGCCATCTGCGGTCCGCTTGACACAAGCAGCATTCTCAGCGGGGAGTGCCACTGTTTTTTCTCTACAATCGTCTTCCGCTGCTCTCGACGTTCGTCTATAAAAGGAAATGCGGTCCAGTAGTTCCTCCAGTTCCATTAATCCGTTTTTGACGCCTTTGCTGACGTTCCTCTGAAGGAACGTTGCCGACCGCATACGTTTCACCACTGCTGCGCACTTTCTGATGAGCCTTTCCTCTTCGGCTCTAGCGAGGACGGTCGAATGCACTTCCACTCGATTTGTGTCCAAATCCATCTGCTGAGGACTAGCGTTTCTCACTGAGCTTACTTCCAAAACAGGGGCACTGCAAGGTAATGGAGTTGCCATCTCCGCACGGTCAGTCGCGCCACTTGATGAGGCTTCCTCTTTATTTGGGCGCGTCGGTGTCTCATCGGGTATATCAGCCCTCATTGCCTCTTTCACTAATCGCTGCGGTGAACGACGCATTTTTGTGCTCCGCCCAAACGCACCCAGCTCTTCCTCCTTGTCTGTTGTTTCGTCGTTTTTTTTTATAATTTTCAGAATATTCTCCATGAAAAAGGTACCTTGGCTTGGTTTTGAATAGCATCAGTTTCGTTTTGGTTGGGTTTATGCCGTGTCCGCATCCTGGGGCTCACAGGCACACCTGTCGCAACGATCCTTCCATGATGCTGTTCATAATGGAGGGAAATATCTCTGACACTAATATCCATAAGTCGTTAGCATACGCCACCACCTTCACCCCGCTGCTCTCCAACATTCATAAAATTTCGTCCTTCACTTTTAACGAGAGCACCGGAGAAATGGCGCCACCCTGGGACTCGTCTCTGTTCACAGCTCTGGTTAAATGGTTGCCTCCTAGATCCGACTGGACTATCCTGGTTCTGATCATGGATATAATCCAATGCATAAGATACCCCTCCAATCCAATACTGGTCAAGGCTTTCTTGATGGGGTTGGTACTAACGTTGTTGAATGCTCCCTCTATATCCAAGAAGGTAGCTGGGGTATACTCCTTGTACTGTAGTGACCGCTCAACCGTGCCAATCACCACGTGGAGAGGGGTTTGTATGGATTTGCCTTTATATAGGCATCCTGGAAATTTGAGAAAGGCGTTCTTTGCGTAATCGCCCTTAAGTGGATGTCCAGGACGCGCTCTAGGGTCTTTATGCACGGAAGAGGAGAGGCTGATTGGTCGAACAATTTTTCACAAGGACGTTTGCTTTTTCGGGAGGGGAAATGATTCCGGGTAGGATGTCACTACGGCTGGTATTTTTGTCAGTTTTTTAAGATGAGTAGTATATGGGGTTAGGATTCTTTCGTGGTTTGAAGTATCGAGATCGTGGATTTCCTCCTTCAGGGAGGAGAAGTGCGGAGTGTCCTGGAGAATGTCGTCCGGGAGGGAGATGAGGTTTTGGCTCGTGGTATAGTTCCTGAGTCGCTTCAATGTATTGATGAATGTTGATGTTGATTGTCTTCTTCGATATCTTGACTGTTTTGAGGAAGTTGCATTTGTGAAAATGGGGGTTTAAGGGATTGACTAATGAGCTGCCAGTTGGCATTCCTGTTGTCAGGCGCTATAGGGGGTGGTGCGCGGATGGTTCAGTCTGTGAACTGTATGTCGAGGATGGATTGTGATGCCAGAGATGGTTTCTCAGAGTGGAAACGTGGATTTGGATTTATGTCCATATTGCTACTAATTAGAATGTGGTCAAGGCAGGAGTGACAGCTCGCACGTTGTATTTAGGAACCTCCGGGGTAAAATGGGCAATATTACGTGCAGCAGGACTTGTTGTCAATCAGCAGTATAGCTGGCGACCATTGTTGCTGACATAGGAGCTAAATCAAGAGGCATGTCTGTCATTTAAGTCGCCTTCTAAAATTAGGCACCATGAGTTGCCAAGCAGGATCAAAGGATTGTTTAGGACAATTTACGGAAACAATGTATACATAGTCGTGAGTAGTTTCGATTAAGACGATGGCCGCGTCGAGAGGTCGCGTTAGTAGGGATGTTTTGGTTAGGCAATGTTGGAGGGGCTAGTGTAGTTGGGTTGTCATTGCGAAGTGCATTGGCGAAGGATATGGATGGTCGAGTGATGTAGCGGGTTGAAATGGGTTGGGTTAGGTTGATCCGGAACGCACGGGTCCGTTTTTGGACATTCTTCCTTGCCATAGCTTGAGCAAAGTTAGGGTAATTGCTGTGGTTGGTGGGGTGCGTTTGTCCAGCAGTTGACGCATTTTCGACTTCGACTCTAGGCCCGTGTGCCCCATCACATTTGACACAGCGATACTGAAGGTGGCAACTCGGTGCCGCGTGCCCGAGTTTTTCCACTACAGAATTTATTTATTCATGATCCGCTCAAGGCGGACAAAAGTGCGGTTTATCGCCTTTACAGTGGCGAGATCATCCTTATTAGCGGGGTTGGTAGAGACGACAGACGCAATGGCTATCTTCAACGATTGCTGCTTAGAATAGTACTGGCGTGGGTGCGGTGCCTGGTGTAGTAGTGGCTGCGGTTGCTGAAGATTTTGTAGTAACGGTAGGTCAGTGGTTGCTTTCGGAATCGATCCCCGAAAGTATTTCGGATCGTAGCTTCCAAGGAAGCTATCTTTGCTTTGAATTCCCAAACCAGCTGTTCCACGGACTTAGGTATTCTTATCTAGGATCTCTTCTAGCTTACGGAGGAGGTCCGGGTTCATGTTTTTTAATTAAGCGATCTGATGAATTTTGCCGGGTTTTTGCCCGCAGGTTAATTTTCCGCGGTGTCGTCAGATTCGCGGTTTACATCGGACCCCGTGTCCGTTGTAACCATCGACTTAGTCACCAACGCGTCTTCGGATTCCGACTCCATCTTCTGTGAGGCCGGGCTGCCGCTGTTCTTTCGGCGTTTTTGTCTTTACTATCTGTAATTTGCCCTTCGTTTTTTGCCGGTATAAATAAATAAATCTGATTGCAAAGACATAGTGACTTGATGACGTCCGAAAGCTTGCCTTTATCATCAGCCATGGTCAACGATTTTGGAGGAACAGCACCAACGGCAATGTAACAACTGTCCCGGAGAATGCACAGCCAGATAAGGCAGACGCGTTAGTTGTCCGGATGGCCCGCAAGTAGTAGGCTACTGTGGGGAGTTACCACTCTATTGTGTGTGCATCACATGAGGAGCCAATTAAATTTCGGTGATCCAATCGGTAAACAACTTGATATTGAGTGAACTCAACAAAGACATGGACATTGATTAACCTCATCATAGCCGCAGTGGAAAAGGATTTCTCACCGATACTGTTCCACGAGTCAGAATGTCCTCTAATATAAATCACCTCACAAATATGAAAAGTATGTAAAAACTAGAACTGGGAAACCATTCAGAGTGTCACATAATACTCACACTGCTGGTGTTAAAAGTCGCCAAAGTCATATCCTTTACGGAATAACGTCCCTACGCTTTACAGTTATAATATTGCCTCTTCTGATTCGGTAGAGACTTAGTGCCACTAGTAAACTCTTCCGTATCCCCAAATCTCTTGTTTTATGCTTATGAAAAATGGCTGAGAGACGTCAACTTGATTTGATAAATTTCGTTTCAGTGCTTGGAAAGTTTCCGTCCATCCACTCGTCCTCCACTGGGCCAGAGAAAGGAGCTGCGGCAGAGGTGCTAGATGGAGCCTTGTCGTTGAGGCCAACTCCAAACCCCTTGGGGACGGTCGGAGTTATCCTTGCCAGTTCCTTGCCATCGCCAAGCCAGCCCGCTCATATCCTTGCTTCGTTTCTGCTCGACTGCAATAGTTCATGTCATAGAAGCCATGGAAATGAGAAATCACATCGTATCCTGATGGGCCCCAGGATACGTTCTCTCGGCCGCAGCGTCCAGGTTTCAGTTGTCCCGATTTCCAGTTCTCTTCTGCTCGACTGTGGCTGGTTACAATATCCACTAAGTGTCAGTCATAAACAGAGAAAATGTTTTAGCTTTGGCCGATCCTGTTGCGGTCAGGACTTATATTGTCTGAGAATTGAAGTTATTCACTTTTGATAAATGGAGCACATTCCGCCGCCCACATCTGCTGGCTTGGGGCTAAGGTGGATGGAAGCACACAGACCATGGGTACTGCAGGGACGCGGGAGTTCCTCGAAGGGAAAGCAGAAACATTTGTTGCTTACATGTCGATAGTTCAGGGTGAAATAATATTAGGCATGCGTGGAAACCAGGCGTAGTTCGTGGAAATTCTACCAGGAGTCTCGCTTGTAAGCAATCAATATCCTTCTGGAAAAGAGACGGCTGTAGTCCTTTGGTCTTTCGTCGGTGTGCATGTATCCTTCTGGGGAAATGCTACAGAATTGCGCAAATATCGAACAGATGCGCCCAGCACGACATAAAGATACTTGCAAATATCTCCTCAGATCTATAAAATGCGAGGTCCAGGATACACTGAGATTATTTACCTTTGGTCACAGCGTGTCCTGTGCTTCTGGATTTCTGCTTTTGCGATTATACCACTGAGTGTTTTCGTTACTTCTTTGTCGATAGCATTATGGGAAGTTGCCTAAGCGTCCACATAAGTTGTGGCGTAAATCCAATTTCCATTCATGTCTCTTAGTCCATAATGATCCTTTTGAAGGTTTCCAGGAAAGGTGGACCCAGAGCCCTAGTCACTTGGCTGCTCGTTAGCTCGGCAGCTGCTCTAAAAACTCCTTTTAAACTTTATCCTTTCAATGCATTGTATTCACATAAGCCGTGCCAAGGTGAGTCTGCCTGTATGAATGCAGTGCCAGCAAAAAGCAGGACGGGATAGCCCTTTCTCTCTTTTGAAGGTCGTCGCAATTAACAAGTTGTACACGGTTTTTAGGGTGACGTGGTGACGTCACAATGAAACACGACACCACTATCTTACACACGATGTTTTGTGTAGTAATGTTGCCAAGTGAGAATCTGGAAAGTGTTTGTATCAGATGTAGTGAAAGTGGGAGCTGTGGCAAATCCTGGATTCGAGCTTATGCCTGGCTGGGAATGTGTCTAGGGCTACGCTGCACATATGAGGACAATGAATTGTTTGAAAGGACGAGAGGAGGCTGTGGTTGCTCAGATTTCTCGAAACGGTTACACAGCACGGGAGGAGTATGTGGGTTCTGAGGGGGCGTGTGCAGGTAAAAGATATAAGAATTTTATCTAATGGTGACAGGATACACAAAGGAAATGTGAGATGAATAGCCTGAAGAGCTTTCAAGGTTGCAAAAGAGTTAAAGTACTGCTTTTTCCAGTTGTTGTCATCGACTTTGTTTTTGCCTACCGTTACACACAGACACATATTTGCCTGCTTTCATCTTTATCCTTCAGCTCAAAGCGCGGTGAACGTTACAAAGAAACTGCCAAATGGAAACCTTCATAAACAAAATGGGTGTGCAAGCGTGAAATACTTTCCTTAATAGTACTTGGCTTTATTTGGTGGATGGTGATGAATGTAGTCTGTTTTGCGTTCCAGGAACATGTCAGCCGCCTTTATTAGCCCCATATTATAGAGCAGAACAGAAGGGAAAGTGAAATGGTAGAGATTATTTGCAGCGAAATATATTTTTGGGAGAGGATATGTTAAATTTATTCGGGATTTTCCTTGCTTTTTACTAGGGCTGACAGGCATTCTCCCTACATTTGTTTGTAGTCTGGGCGGCGCTTAAAACGAGGACATCTTGTGGGCTCTTTTACTATAGTCGTTATTATTATATTTTTCGTTTTGAAACGGTGAATGATAATTTAAATATAAATATCAAGATACAAGTTCTTCAACAGGGGCCAGCAGACCCCTGTGAGGATTTGTGTCAGTCGCTTCGCGAAACGAAAGAGCTTGTCAGACTCCTGGAATTAGACGATATTTGAATTAATCAATCTTTGGACATGCTCGAGACGTAGAGCTCTTCCGGGGCACGGGCCGAATCTGTTGAGCGATTGGAGGTGCATATCGGTAGAATCGTAATGTTTTCTTCCCTCGACAAAGCTGACGTTCTGTTTTAGTTTACCGAGGTCGAAGCTCCAGCATCACGTGCGAACGGGTAAATTCGATTATGTAGTCTAGAATGCGGATTCTAAGGGTCTTGCGTTGATTGTCCCCATCGTCAGGGACCCCCGACTGTCAATCCCTACCGCTTGATAAAAGCACCGATCATAGTAGACTTTGAAGAGTCGGAAGAAACGCACCTCTAAGGATTGAATGTTGACAAGAAATCATCGCAGTATTTGCGGAACTTGCGCAACCCCGCTGGATCGAGCGTCAAGCCCACAATGTTTTTTTTGGAAGTAGAGTGGGTGAATGCGTTTACGCAGAGAGTGTTTGACTGCCGCAGCAGTACGCTGTCGGACTACCAACTAAACACCTCCCTGTCATCAGAGAACTAACTTGGAACCGTTTGATGCATTACTTCGGGCTAGCCCTGGTGCTCTCCCGGGTTTGGGGGCCTTCAAGTCACCGACACTAGTTCCCGTGGACCAGCCCAGAGAAGACGTCTCCAGGCCCGAAGGTTAAGAAAGTAACCTTCGTAAGACACCCTAGCGGCTCTAACCTGTTTACTCGGAAGGGAATGAAGTGGGGTCAAAGCAGTATCAACATTGAAATAATTGGATTGAACTAGCACGTACTGCGGGTGACGACGATGTTCCTGGAGTTCAACCGAACTAGCAATCTCTGTAACTGAAAAGTAGAGAGGCCCTTCTCCCTTACGGTACACTCAATGTTGAAAACTTTCAATCCAAAGTGTTCTCTGCTTGTCGTAAAAGGGATACAAATTGTCGATAGTGCCTCGAATAGGACCTGATTTCAGTCGGATAGGAACTGATCTCTCTTAAGCGAGACTTCCAGCGATACAAGTTGCACATTTTAGCGTAAGCGGAGTAAGACGGTGAGACTTTAGGTACTTTAGGTACTTCACTCCTTTTTGCGGCACTGCACTTTTGTACTCTGGAAAGTTATGCCGTTACAGACGCGAATCCTGTGTGAAAGTTTTACTGATGACTACAGCAAGGTGCGCTCTGTTGACCTGCAAGCCAGTTTCGGATAGGATCTTGACTGTCAGGTTTCGGTGCATGTTAAGGGGCACCAGGAATATAAATTGCTATGCACCGACGGAGATTTCCGATATAGTGGAGAAGAATGCCTTCTATAAGCAGTTAAACGCAGTTTAGCAGAGGTTTCCAGAAGATGACATTGTGATCGAGGCGGGCTCTGAAACTACTTTGTTCGGACATTTGATATGGAGGCATAGTTTTGGCGGCGGTTACGGCAACGGTGAAAGGTTTGTATGCTTCTGGACCTTCCTCCACCTCGTTATCGGTAGGGCACTGTTTGAGTATAAGACTCGCTATAAAGTCAGGTGGGTTTCTGACTGACCGGCTGCAAATAGCTCATTAAATCAACCATATCGTAATCAGCAGCAATAGGTGTATTAGTTATCTTCTGTGCGTAATCACATGATATCGTCCCCAAATTTGAACAGTTTTCTGGTGGCTGCTCACCTTCTTTTGTTCATTGCTAGTGCAACTGATTGCAGAATTTACGATCAGGCGATTGACTTTAGTTTGGTACATTGGCGAAAACTGTGTCGTCAATAAAAGTGCCATTGGTTCTAATGCAGAGATTTCGTCCCCAGAGGACATGATCCGAACTGGCTTATTACGGAAACGTGGAGACGAATCGATGAAACGTAAGGAGCTGACAACTTTGATTTTTCCTGTGATTCGAGATGAGCGCAATACGCTGAGGCTCAGTTATGATACAATCGAAAAGTACCAAAAGTTCAATGCAGCTTAGACCGTCGCAAAAAAAAGTTCCAACATTTCGCTGGTAAAGCTGGCGCAAAAGTTGGCACGAATAAGAACGACTTCGTCACTATTTACCCCATGACGAAAGAGGAACTGGTAGTAAGCCTTTCGATAGTCCTGTGAGAGACAATAGGTGTAGCCTTCTCACTATTCTGAATCATATAACATCAGGTAAGCGTCCATTCGGAGAGCCACCGCAACATGCTGATACTGACTGCTTTTGTAATCAAAAGCGAAATTATCATTGACATGAATGCACTCAAATGAAGTAAAGTCGGCGATCTTGACAGTCTCCTGGCAGAACTCTTTCTAGCAGCTCCGGTAATTTTTATGGACTTGTTACTTCAACTGATTTGTAAATGCTGGGAATCTGAAATACTTCCGGGAGAGTGAAAGAAGTGGATGATCGCCAAGATCCCGAGTGGTACAGGTATTCGTGGACTTCCTGCCAAAATCTCCCTGGAATGCATCAAACGACACCGCGCAAGGTTGATCGTCAGAGAGCACGCTGCTTTCTGCTCTCGATCCTCCTGCACTGATTACATTCACACTCTCCACAACTCCACATGCTCTTTTTGGATTTTAAGGAAGCTTTCGATAACGTGAATAGAAAGTGTATCTGGAATGACCTAGGCACAAGAGGAATACCAGAGGAACTAGCAACCTCTATCTGTAAAATGAGATTTTCTAAAAGACTTTAATTCCGAAGGGAGGAGTCCCGCAGGGTTGCTTCTTGTCTCGATTACTTTTCCTTTTCGTTATCAATGACTTTCTTCATTCTACCTTGGCTGGAGGACGTGGAAGGATTCAATGACTAGGCTCCATGACTCGGTGAAAGAGCAAGCCGATGTCAAGGATTGCTCTTTCACCGAGTCTTGGACCATGGGTATAGGGATTTAGGTTTTGAAAAGGAGGCAAACGGATTTGGACTGAAGATAAACACCAACAACCCAAGGTTATCAGTTGGAGGGATCATCGCACTCTTCAGTTTTTGCATTATTGAGTAAAACATTGAAGAAGTCGATCAATTTGCATATCTGAGAAGCGTGGTTTCTGCTGACGACGGCACCGTACTTGATGTCACTTGACGCATTAACAGTTTCAAATCGGCCTGTTTTGTCAAAAATTTGGAAATGCAATTACCTCAGCACCAAGTTGGTATAAGTGTGGGCTGCCTCAGAACCATGAATAGTGAAAGAGGAGTGGAAGCTTTTTTCAAAATCTTGGATGGAGTTGATACTACTAAAACCAGCCATCCAGGGTCCGACTGGCCTTTTAATTATGCCTGAACAGTCGTCCGCTCTTAACCGGCGGCCGAAACGTGAGAAGGATCGACCTCGTGTTAGTTTGAACTGTTCAGGCGATTTTTCCATTCATCTGGCCGGAATAAAGATCAGGCAAACTGGTACGTGAGTGGTTTGAAGCACCTGGCTAACGGATGGCTGTCACGTTGTTTAGTTAACGCGCGAAAATTCCATGTGCGCCTTCAGCGCTGGTAAACATCTTTTATAAACGCCGCTTTAAGGCACAACAGTCACTTATGGGTGATCTGTTAACATTACAAATTATACCGCCATCAAAATTTTGAAGGTGTAACCTATGTAAGTCAATATCTACTAAAGGCATCCAAAAAGTGGGGAATCAAGGCTAGAAAATGATATATTCCACTACGCAAGCAGATGGCTAGAGAAAGTCGATTCACCTTGAGCTGCTAACAGATCTCACTACCGATGGTTTCCTTCCGGCAAGTTTCTAGGGGGCTCGTCTTTCACCACGATGTGTCCAAGGAGATGTGAAAGTCCTGGGGGTTTAACGTGAGTACCTGCCGTGAAGGCCTAATCCCACGCTCCTCTTCGGACACGGATTAATTTGGGACCACAATCAGAGCCCAGCCATGCAAGCATAGCGGTCCTAGTTTATACTGAGTGCAGGCTCAGCATTCATACCAGTGGATGCGAGGCCTATCTAACACCTCTGCCGCAACTAAGGGGTACGGCACCCGAGTTGTACAGCGCAACTCCACGCTTGAGCTCCGAGGAGCTCAGCCCGCGATGCAGGCATAACCACAACCACCATGAAACTCCCACTAGGGGGCCAACCGCAAATATCCGGGCCGAGAACACATCCTCCAGGAATTCTCCTGGAGCATATGCTCTCAGAGGGCCATCCCGGTTCCCATGGTGTCAGATAATCTCCGGTGTCCTCGAGTACGTCCAAGGAGATATGGAACAATACTGGGACGAACTTCGTCGGAGCCGAAAATACGCTAGAAGGAGAATTCTTGAGGGGAGTTAACCGCCCCACGAAAGAAGCCGCTAAAACATCCTGGTGTGCAGTGAAAGTTTATTTCCGCCGCTTTGATAGATTATGGGAAACTGGCGGCAAATAGTTGAAGGGACATCTTAAGCATGTTTTAGGAGTTTCTCACCTATGCGGAGTTTAGCTCTGCGCAAAGTGTAAGTATGCTCCATCTCTAAGCCAATCGGCCAGAAGTTCAGTGACTCTTGTGACTTGACCCTTTGACGCGGGGACATTTTTTAATTAGGCGTCCACTTATTCTACCTTCTGTTCCTGAGATTGCATGTTTAACAATGGTGAAAGGAAGTTACCAGACTGGATCAACATATTTAGCAAAGAGAGTTAAAGGTCATCGAAATACTTATCCGCACTACAACGATATAGTATGCGATTGAAAGTTTGAGTTGGTCCGAAGTAAAGAAAGCCACCTTCCCCTCAATATTGGGAGGAGATCTAGGCACCTAAGGCTATCAATCCACTCGGATATGCTCCGTTGTTTGGAGCTAAGCCTTTTAAGACTCGGGTTGATTTTGTGACCACAATTAGAGCCCCGCTGGGACTAGCAAAAACGGTTCCAGTCTATACTAAGGGTATGGCTCAGCATTCATACTGGTGAATGCATACTTTACCAAACTGAGGAGTATGCCATCTGAGTAGTAAACGTAACTCCACGTTTGAGGCCCAAAAATCTCTTGCACGCTTGGATATATCAAGCATTCTTCATGAAACTCGCCGGGAATTCTTCTGAGACATATGAACTCAGAGGGTCTGATCGGCCTAATTAGGCGCTGGAGCATTCACGTACTGTGTTACGACCAGCAGGTCACTGTCAATGGAAGGAAAGGAAGGAAAGGAAGGAAAGGAAGGAAAGGAAGGAAAGGAAGGAAAGGAAGGAAAGGAAGGAAAGGAAGGAAAGGAAGGAAAGGAAGGAAAGGAAGGAAAGGAAGGAAAGGAAGGAAAGGAAGGAAAGGAAGGAAAGGAAGGAAAGGAAGGAAAGGAAGGAAAGGAAGGAAAGGAAGGAAAGGAAGGAAAGGAAGGAAAGGAAGGAAAGGAAGGAAAGGAAGGAAAGGAAGGAAAGGAAGGAAAGGAAGGAAAGGAAGGAAAGGAAGGAAAGGAAGGAAAGGAAGGAAAGGAAGGAAAGGAAGGAAAGGAAGGAAAGGAAGGAAAGGAAGGAAAGGAAGGAAAGGAAGGAAAGGAAGGAAAGGAAGGAAAGGAAGGAAAGGAAGGAAAGGAAGGAAAGGAAGGAAAGGAAGGAAAGGAAGGAAAGGAAGGAAAGGAAGGAAAGGAAGGAAAGGAAGGAAAGGAAGGAAAGGAAGGAAAGGAAGGAAAGGAAGGAAAGGAAGGAAAGGAAGGAAAGGAAGGAAAGGAAGGAAAGGAACTAAAGGAACTAAAGGAACTAAAGGAAGGAAAGGAACTAAAGGAACTAAAGGAAGGAAAGGAAGTAAAGGATAGGATATAGAGACTCGAAGGTGCGGTTATAAAGTTTAGTGCTTTGTTGGCATGGAGCTAGTTTACACTTGGTAACTATCGGCAAGGATCGTACAGAGATGATGGGAGTATGGTTTAGAGTGCGCTTAGGGATATCTGCTTTTAGAAGCGAGTGTGGCGCGGCAGGATCCGCGGCATTCGAAATTTATTTCGAATGTCGCGGATGCGGACGGGTAGATGGCGCGGAACTCCACTCGCTTTAGAACTCGTTTAGAACTCGCCACGGGAGTGGAGGATTAGCGGTGAGAAAATGCCCTTGGTTTGGGACAGTAAGGACCGCATGGAAATAAGCCGGGCAGGAAATAGCTGCGATTCATCAATATCTTTCTACGCACAATACAACTAATTATTATATCCGATAAAAAAATATAATTGCTTCCCTCGCAAGGAGTTTCGCAGGAAAGGAGACGGCCATCAACTTCATTCCAATAACGATAGCAACTGGCAATCAATCTGTTCAAATTTAATTGTTGTCATTAGTTTCGCAATATTCGCACTAATTGCTAATTATATTATTAAGAGTTTAAATTGTGATTATAGTTAAAATAAAAGCTATACCCGCTGCAGGAGACAGCGTTGAAGTGTTTCTCATCGCGGGTTCTCCATTTTCTTGGCGATTTATTTATTTTTTTTTCTCGGTCTGCGCTAGCGAGCGTCCGCTTCGATCGTGTTATCCACTTTGTTCGTGCGGTCATTTGTGGGTGCGGCCTGCCGTGTCGGAGCAAATTCACCGCGTTTTCATTATAAACTCACCGCGTGTTCATTGCAAACTCCGACTTTTCGTTACTCAAGATGTCGTTCGAAAGCAAAGACGCGGCAGGCCCATCGGACCCGCAAGTGACCGCCCTCGCTGTACGCGTTCCTCCGTTTTGGCGGCGGAACCCGGAGCTCTGGTTCGTGCATTTGGAAGCGCAGTTCCAAATGTCCGGCATCACATCGGACGCGACCCGCTTCAACTACGCGGTGGTCGGCCTGGACGAAGAGTCTATTCTTATGGTGTCCGACGTAGTGAAGTCGGCATCATACACGCAGCTCAAGAGTGAGTTGATCAGGCGCCTGTCGGCAAGCGAGTCGGCAAAATTAGACCACTTGCTGGCGGGTTTAACGTTGGGTGATCGAACTCCCAGCCAATTGCTTCGCGAAATGAGGCAATTGGGTGGGAGCAAGATTGGCGATGACCAGATCAAGTCGCTCTGGCTGCGACGGCTCCCGGAAGGCACCCAGGCGATCCTAGCTTGCGTCTCCGGTTGCTTGGAGGAACTGGCAACGACGGCCGACCAGGTGCAGGAGGTGTACGTTCGCCCAACCACCGTCGGATGAGGTGGGCAACTTAAGGCGCGAGATAGCTGCTTTAATGGCCAGCGTGGCCGAGATGCGGGCGACGTTGGACGCTCAGCGTTCGAGTGCCAGATCGCGAGCTCGCTCACGGTCTGCCACACGAAAAGGGCGTTCGGGTAGCATGTCGTCAAGGCAGCCTGCGGACAAAGGTATTTGCTGGTACCATCTGAGATTCGGAGATAAAGCGACAAGATGTACGCTACCTTGTAAATTCGCGCCTACCGCAAAAAACTAGGTCCGCGGGGGGTCTTGGCGACGGCCACCCAGAGCGCAGCGCCACTTCGCCTAACTATTTTCGACCCCCTCAGCAGGCGCAACTACCTCGTCGACACAGGTGCGGAGGTTTCGGTTCTTCCCGTACCCCGGCATCATCGACTATATCCACAGCCCCTCAAACTGGTGACAGCAAATTCCTCCCGCATCAACACATACGAGTACAGGCAAGTGGACGTGAGTCTTGGCTTGCGTAGGACGTTTTCGTGGCGTTTCATCCTAGCGGATGTCAGCTTCCCCATATTAGGCACAGACTTCTTGTGTCACTATGGATTGCTGGTGGACTTGCAAAATAAGTCCCTTATAGACCCCACGACCAACCTTAATTCGTCGGGCCAAACGGTGTCTCACGCTGACAATAACCTTTCCGTCCTTTTGGGGGACATCACCGACTCTCGTGTTCGGACACTCCTCAAAAAGTTCAGCCAGATTACTACCGAGTGTAGTCTCTCGAAACCAGTGAAGCACAATGTCCAGCATCACATTAATACTACTGGTTCTCCGATTTTCTCGAAGGTGCGTCCTCTACCACCCCAGAAACTGGCTATTGCGCGGAAAGAATTTGAACAACTTGTTCAACAGGGTATCTGCAGGCCCTCAAACAGCTGTTGGTCTTCCTCATTGCATATGGTCCCTAAGCCAAATGGCGAATGGCGTTCCTGTGGGGATTACAGAAGGCTAAACGCACAGACAGTTCCTGACCGATATCCGATTCCAATCATCCACGACTTTGCGCATCACCTCGCGAATTGCCGCATCTTTTCGAACTTGGACTTAGCCAAGGCTTACCACCAAATCCCAGCAGCTCCTGAAGACATTCCAAAGACGGCAATATGTACACCCTTTGGACTCTTCGAGTTCACCCGAATGACTTTCGGATTGTGCAATGCGGCGCAAACCTTTCAAAGGTTCATTCACTCAGTCCTGCGAACCCTTGATTTCTGTTTCGTATATTTGGATGATGTTTTGGTCGCTTCTTCCACTGAGTCTGAGCACTTAGCCCATCTCGAGTGCATTTTTCAACGTCTCCTTGAGGCCGGTTTAGTCCTAAACGTTGAGAAATGCAAATTCCTTCAACAACAGGTGAGATTCCTCGGCCACTCCATTTCCTCTGAAGGAATACAGCCCGACCCAGACAAGGTGCAAGCAATTACAAGCTTCCCGCGTCCGAAAACAATGAGGGAGTTGAGGAGGTTCTTGGGCATGCAAAACTTCTACCGTCGTTTCCTGCCCAAGGCCGCCCATCACCAGTCCGTTTTGAACGCGTACTTGTCTGGCCCCAAAACAAAAGACACACGAGAGATTGTGTGGTCTGAAGAGGCTGTCCGCGCGTTCGATAAATCCCGACAGTAACTGGCTGATGCTACACTCTTGGCATTTCCTCTGCAAGATGCACGCCTAGCCGTTTTTGTTGATGCCTCTGACATCGCAGTAGGTGCTTCCCTTCACCAAAAGGTGGATCAAGTTTGGCAGCCGTTGAGCTTCTTCTCGAAACAGTTGAATCCCGCTCAACGGAACTACAGTACCTACGATCGCGAACTGCTCGCCGCGTACTTGAGCATCAAATACATCCGTTTCTCCCTAGAAGGCAGGCCGTTCACAGTGTTCACGGACCATAAGCCTCGCACGTATGCTTTGAAACAAAAGCCCGACAAAGCGTCCCCTCGTCAGCTTCGACACCTGAGCTTCATAAGCCAGTTTACGTCAGACATCCAGCACGTGTCCGGCAAGGACAACATAGTTGCTGACGCTTTGTCTCGTGTCTCCGAGGTTAACATCCCCGCCTCACTCGATTTCTCGGCTATTGCCAAGGCGCAGGAGGATGACGCAGCACTTCAGAGCCTCAAATCCAACCCCAAATACAAATTTCGGGAGTTGCCCATCTTCGGCTCAAACCTCTCGCTCTGCTGCGAAGACTCGGAAAAGGGACCTCGGCCATACATTCCGGCCACATTTCGCAAGGAAGTGTTCCACGCAGTTCACGACTTGGCGCATCCCGGCATCACGACAACAAACCGGTTAGTCACCGAAAAATACTTCTGGCCCTCTATGAATAAGGATGTCAATTCCTGGGCCAGAGAGTGCATCGCATGCCAGAAGTGTAAAGTCTCCAGGCACGTAAGGAAAGAAGTGGGCTCATTCCCCTGCACTACCAAGCGGTTCCACACAATACACCTCGACATAGTAGGACCTTTGCCAGACTCGCGAGGTTATAGGTATTGTCTCACAATCATCGACAGGTTCACGCGGTGGCCTGAGGCAATACTTCTGAAAGACATTACGGCGCAATCTTGTGCCGAAGCCCTCTGTCGAGAGTGGCTTTGGCGCCCCTGCAGTGGTCATCACTGACCAGGGAATGCAATTTGAATCCACCCTTTTCTCGGAGTTAGGCAAACTCCTGGGTTTTAAACGCCAACTGTTAAACGAGAATAGGGTTGTGGAAAGGACGGAGCCTTGTGGGATTCCAGAAAGACAGATATATAAAAAGGAGAGCTGTTGTTGAACTGTCACTAGAATTTGACGACTATTAGGAAGGAATATTGTTTAGTTTGCAGAGGTGTGGATGGAAGTTTAGGACGATATTGAGCTTGTGAACCAGTTCGTATTGTCATGTATTGAACTCTTAGGGTCAGCAATTTGTGAATTCAACATTTTTTGAAAAATTGACAGGTTGGAAGGCCCACTATACACCGGAAGAAGAATCTCTGTCTGTGCTGATTAGGAAGCCTTAGTTGATGACACGCTGTCCCCCATGCCATCTGGTAGTTTACATTAGCTAGAATCCTGTTTGTTGGCTTCAACGCACCCACATCTATAAAACAAGAATAAAATGAGGAAAATTGCTTAATATATCCGAATTGGGTTATTCGTGGGACTGTCTTAAGTTCCTTGGAAATGACAGCCCAAACTCTTCTACTTCGAACTTTCCATAATATCCTAGAATCCTGTTCTTAATGATTTGTTTCGTTATCCTCCGTTCAATGGAGGAGCCTCAAATGTCAAGGCCTGCAGTAGGCTCACATTAATCTCGCGCCACTCAATTTATGATCTAATAAAAGAAGCAAGTTCCGAGCATTTATTTCTCTCCTTTTGGAAAAATACTTTCGGAAGTATCTTGAACCGTAAAAACAGCTCTTACTTTGTGTAAACATTATCCAGAAACGGAAAATTCCTCGACACCCCAACCATGATGGGAGTGATCAAAAGGAGATATTCGATACTGTGACCCACCAGGCAAGGATATTTTCCCGATGCCTCTGTCTTTCTTGTTGTTTTTGTAGCATAGTAGGTTGAACCCATAAATTTGATTTATATTGTTCGTTATGAGCTAATGTATATTTAATTCTCATAATCGCCCCAGGCAATTAAAATTCACCGTTTCAGGTTCACCGCCCGTCACTTTCGCCCGGTTGCTTCTCCATCTTTTTTCCTGGCAACCCCCCTTTGGGGCATTTAGACTCATCACACCAACAGAACCCGTCAATTATTTTTCCTTCGAATCGAGGCTCTAAAGTCTCATTCTACCCTTCCAGCAATAATTTATTACATTACAACTCATCCCCCCCCCCCTCATTGTTCGGTGGAGAATGTTTGGCGAACGTAAAAAAGAAAGGAGGAAGAAAAGGATGTAATGGAAAATTGGAGGCATTAGAGAGGAACATTGCTGGCTACAGTGGCATGGGACGGAGCTGATGAGTTGATGTAGCCAATACCGGCTCGAGCTAAGCTTAACGAAGTCTCTGGGGGTTGTTTACAATGTTAGTGGTGTTACCGACCTGAACGTCGTTCCAGGACACATTGAACACTTTTTAAGTAGATTTAGGACAATTTTTGGTTTTTACGGGTGATTGAAGATATACACTTTGTCTGCACCTATATAACCTTAAGGAACTTGGTTGCTCCCTCAGCTTATATATAATAAATGGCTCCAGTAATCGGGAATAATGTCGAATTATCCGGGGTAATACCGAGTTCATATTCGATGGTGCTTCCTGTTACATGATAAGTTCTAATCTGAATTTTACTCCGCAACCTTACTAGTAATGGTAATAGCGACAATAAGGGCGGTAATAGGCTACTCAAAGGAGGGAGCTGTATTTTTGCATCTCTCTGAAATTTCTGAGTATTGTTGTGCTATGGAATCGTAACAAATCAAGCAACAACTCGCCGCAATGTTTGTATCCTTATTAGCTCATTGGGTCTTATTCCTTTTTCCTCTCCTACTCAGTAATTTAGCTGTTTTTCATATTTCAGGTACCAAAAGAGTTTTTGGTGGAAGGAGTTCGATTGGAACATTTGTCTTCATAATGTAATTATGCAATGCGAGTGTATTGGAATTTGTGGTTTGGCTAAAGGAAGGCAGAATGGAGCCTGTTAAGTTTGGGTCTTATTTTAGGATTCTAAATTTTGGTCTAAGGGTGAGACCAAAGGGTAGGAAACTGATTTGTGGCATGGGTCATATAATTAGAAACTGTCCCTTCAGGTTAAAGCTGCATAATTCGGCAAGTCTTCACAGGATCTCCTTGCGGTGGCCGCTAGAAACCGTCTTCAGACAGGCCAAGAGCGTCTAACGCCGGGTTGGGAGAAGGCTCATCCGACTGACCAGGACCTGCTTGTCTGCCGGGGGAATGGACTGAAACAACAGCTCGGGGATCGTCCCCTTTCCCCGGAGAAGATGTTAATAGAACTCCAAGCCAAGGTGGAATAGCATACGCCGAGGGCTGCGTGACCAACAGGGAGCTTGGTCTTTAGCATGCGAACTCTGAACCCCTTGGACACCTTCAGTTTCAAATAAGACCCTTACCTGTTGGCCAGGCTAGCCAGGGTGGACTTTTTCCCGGACTACTCGTAGGACCAAGAGGGGGTGGTGCCAGACGCATCATCGGAGGACGAGCGGCTGGCATCCAACCAGGTGACAGTAGCTGTCGAGAGCAGCACACTGGGTGCCAGCCGTAGCACCGTAGTGCTGAAACCAATCAAAGGGACCTCCCGGAGCGAGGCGCCAGATGGACTAATGGTTTCCAGCTGGAATCCACTGCCGTCAAGCTGGGTGTAGCGAGTACCAGATATAGTACTCCTCATCCGAAAAACCTGGACGCCAGGGGATCCCTCAAAACCAAAGACCGACAAGAACGTCGTTCATCGAAAACCGGCTAAAAAGCGAAGCGGCCGGTACTAACGACGAGCGGGATGAAAAAGACCTCGCAAAAATCAAGCGATTGTTGAGGAATATAAAAGAAAACGCCTGGAAGACGAGAAAAAGGCGAAGTCCACCGCTCTGAAACGTATTCGATCTCAAGACAAGGTCGAACAAGATCACAAGCGGAGTAGAATGGGAAAGAACTCGGATGCTAACCAACATCTGAAGAAAAGTAAACAGTAACAGCCAGTCCACGAGCAACGAACTGCGAAAGTCCTCAGCGACGTGGTCAGGAGCCACTTACGTGTGGCGCTGGCGGATGGTAATTCCGCTAGCAGCAAATTAGCGTCGGAGGTGTGGACCATTGTTGAGGTCAGGCTGTCGGAGATGATCATTGAGCATCTCCTGGACGTCCAAAGCAAACACACGGGAGCATTCCATGCTTTGATTCGCTTCAGGTGGTGCGTGGGTCCAGGCACTTTCTCAGATCAGTGACCCCCGGGAGGACGTAAAGCTGAATGTCATCACTACGGCGAGATTCCCAGGAGACCGGTTACTTCCATCCGAAGATCTGCATGGAAAAGGACAAGCTCGTCTGCGCGTTCGAAACCCCAGGTCTCTCATAGATGACTGGGTTGTTAACAAGGAGAAGGAACCCCAGACAAACAGTTAACCTTTTCTACTCCGTATAAACGGGGAGTGCCTGGATGCATTGGAAAAGGTAGACTATAAAGTGCGGTTCGGAGTTAGGAACGCAAAGGTAAAAGTATTCCACTCTGCAAAATCGGACGACTACCTAAATCTAATCGACGTCACCAACGAGTTGTTGGAGGAGATGAAGACGATCCGACGGGGACTGACGAACCCCTCACGCAAGCAGATCGTGCTGAGGGAAATCCAGATAAATCTGCAGCACTCGAAGTGCGCTTTGGCAAATCTGCTTGTCTTCCTCCAAAAGAAAGACACCGACATCTCACTAATACAGGAGCCTTGGGTCGAAGGCGACCGAACCATCAAAGGGCTCCAAAGCAAATATTATAATATAATTTATTGCACAGCACATGAGACGCTGATCCGGAGAGACCTAGAGCATGTATCCTCACGAGGAAGAGTCTGCTTGCTTTTCTGTGTCTGGACCTGAGTTCCAACGACATAGTCTGGTGAAACTGGAGTAGGCGGGAGCAGAGAATGTGTACATTTCCTCGGCTTATATGACTCATGACCGATCAGATACAACAATTTGGCGAACACCATAGTAAGAAAGAAAGCCAGCCTGTTGATAGGTTGCGACGCCAATGTAAGGCATACGCTTTGGAGCTGCTCGAAAATCAACTAGAAAGATGAGTCATGTTTCGATTCTACTATTATTTCAATCCTATCGGTTTGTAACAGGTACAGTACACCAACTTTCTATTTCCCAGCTCGGAGAACTGTGACGGTTGGGAGGAGGTCCTTGATATCACCCTAATAACCGACAATGGGATTCTTAAGGTGGAGAACTGGAGAATGTCTGACCAAAGATCCTTCTCAAACCATAGTAGGATACTTTTCAGTTTAGATCTCGCCACAGTGGTCTCCAAACCCTTCAGAGACCCCAGAAGGGTCGACTCTCTCGACTCTCTGGTGCGCAAATTGACAAGATTGGCACGACAGATGAACTGCAGTCAAAGACGGGGTTCTGTGAAACGTATTCGACACCGCCCTTAAACTCTCGTGCCCTACTAGGTACAGCAAGAAGATACCGCGGTTGAATTAAGATCTCTCTAGCCAGGAAGGAGACCGGAGAAATCTTAAACATCTGCTACAGGAATAAATATTGGCAGCCATACACGGACTGCTTGAAGAAGTACAAGTCGGCCATCAGGACCGCCAAGAGGCATTCTTGGTTGAACTATTATCAGAACATAGAAAGCACCAGCGATTCCGCGAAACTGAGCAAGATTCTGTCCAAGGAACATAAGAGGCCATCTTTTCTTAAGAAGTCGGAAGGCTCCTGGACGGAATCTTCTAGTGAAACCTCGGAGCTGCTGGTTCGGAAGGACTATCCCGCTAGTGAGAGGACTGTGAGTTAGAGGCTTGCTTGGAGGGTTTGCGGCCACCCCAGTTGTGTGAGACTATCAAATCGGTAATTAATGAGGATATGATCGACTGGGCTATAAACAGCTTCTCTGCATATATATCTCCTCGCCCAGATGACTTAATTTCAATAATGCAGCAGGCAGGGGTAGTCCAGTGCAGTCGAGAGTTATCGGAACTGTATGTCTTTAGGTGGTTTTCATATCGAAACCAGGCAGGGGCGGCCATGCGTCCGCGAAGGACCTTCGACCAATCAGCGTCACTTCTTTCCTGTCGAAGACACTCTCCAAGTACCAGCATGCCTACTTCAAAGAAAAATCCACAGAAGCCGCTCTCGCGAGGTAATTGGCACGGTTGAGCGGTCACTGCAGTACCTGTGCCTTCTTAGTATAGAGGGAGCTTTCAACAACATTAGTACCAAAGCTATCAAGGAAGTCTTGGCATTGAATTATATCCATGGTAAGCACCAAGGTAACCCAGTCGGATCTGAGAGCCAACCACTTGACCAGAGCTGTGCGCAGAGGCACGCCCCGGGCTAGCGCCATCTCTCCGGTGCTCTGGTTAATAATGATGGACGAAATTTTACGAATATTGGACAGCAGCGAGGTGAAGGTAGTGGCGTATGACGACGACTTGGTGGTATTAGTTTCAGGGATTTTTCCGTTCATTATGATCGACATCAAGGAAGGAGCATTGCGAAAGATGTTCCTGGGGGCCGCAAGATGCAGACTCGGTAAAAACCGAACCAAAACGGAACTATTGCTATTCATAACCAAGGCAAGGATACCTGAATGATACCTGAATTCCACCTACCAAGGCTGAATGAACGAAGTTTAGTTCTTTCCTTCAATTTAAAGTATCTGAGTGTAATCTTGGATCCAAAACTAAATTGGAGATTGAACATAGAACTGAGGGTTCAGAAGGCCTGTATAGCCTTCCATGCCTACAAGAAAACCTTCGCAAAGAAATGGGGTCTCCAGCTGAGGATGGTTTTCTGGAGGTACACCACTTTGATGTGCCCAATCCCAACGGGGGCCGGCTTTGAGCAAAAAATACTATAGAACAAAGCATAATAGGATTCAAAAAACCACGTGTGTAGGTGCTATGGGGCTCTGCAGTCCTCCCCAGAAGATGCTCTCAATGTACTCCTACATCTCCTTCCCCTAGACTTCCACATTAAATGCGTTGTAGCGTGCAGTGCCGTCAGATTACGTGAGTCCGGAGTTGGAAGTCCTACGGCAATAGTAACATTCTAGACGAAGTATCTCGAGAAATCTAGGAAATCCCCATGGACTGTGCCACACGCAAGCTGAAATTCATGAGAAACTTTGCTGTAGACTTTCCAACTAGGGCAAAGTGAAAGACTGGCAGCGCGTTTCAAGGTTCCTCACCGATGAATCAAAGATGGTTTGTGGAATCGGTGCGGAGTATCCGAGTCGTATGATCTCCCGGGTTTCGCCAGTGTATTCCAAGCGTCTATTAATGGCAGAGCATGATCCGAACCCCAGGCGTTACATATCCACTCTGACCTACAGCCAAGCTCCCATCAAGGGTTTGTACTCAGCGACGACATCCTCTAGGTTGGTGGGGCAGTGCAGAAACGCGCTGAACAGTCAGGGCGGAACGCTCAAGGTCTCTCTTCCTTGGGTTCCCGGGCATAGGAAAATAGAGGGGAATGAGTGGCCTGACAGATTGGCCAAGCGTGGCTCTGCTCTTGGCAGCCCTTCTGCGGGTACAGTTGGTGTCTCGCTGGTAACTGTCAAGGGCGGAATCTACCCGCACTACTTAGCAGCCGCGAGCCTTAGATGGCTTACCACTGTCGTCAAGGAGGGCCGGTATGTTATAAATGAGAGCTTTTGTGGCGGATGTGTGTAAATGTATTCGAAATTACGACGGTGTGCACGGGGCACTGGCCAATAGGGGACCATGCCACCAGGCCCGGAATACCCTACAATTCGCATGGCTGAAGCTGCGGAGAAGAGGAACTTCCAGTGCGATTGCCCAGCTCTAGCTAGAGTCAGGCTACAGACAGGGTGGTAGAGCTGCTTCTTTCGTGAATGTGAATGCTACTGGTGGGTTCTGAAGATCCGAGCCGGATGGACTGTGCCTCTTTGCCTTCCTAACAGCACTCATGGTCTTAGGAGTTTGTAGCATCAAAACGGCCCTCCACAGCGCTAATTGGGCTCCTCGGAGCGGCCACTGATAACTACCTACTTACCTCATAAACGTCAAGAAATAATGTAGTTTAGACAAAGCATTTTTCCTCCATTATACAATCTATCATGGAAGTATATATGTATGCATACCTGCATGGAGTTGCCAAATCTTCATTCAGGCGTCTTATGCGCAGGCTGTGCAGCTGGGAACAGAAAGCCTGCTCGTGGGTAAAAATTGAGTATGAGAAGGATACACAGAAATTAAACCAAACTTGGAGGAACAGAAGGGGAGTAAAGTTGCAGTGCACAGCTTCGGAAATCCAGTACCGGCGGTTCTAGGAGTAGGTGATCTCCAACAACCGTAGTACCTATATTGACCGACCGGTTCAGAAAAAGCTCGCGATCGAGCGCGCTATCCCCATTGTAAAGTATTTTACAGGAAATTACGATGAGGAAGAAACCTTGGCGGCAAATAACCCGAGCGATGTTGGAAGCAGCAACCAGTCATGCAAAAGGCATCAGGCCAGAAAACCCCGAAAATAAAAGTAAAAGTGTAAGAGCAACGGCTGAAGCTTCCGGCGAAACTGTTGCAGCCGCAATTTTGGAAAAAGGTATCAGATCTCTGAAGGATGTGAAAGCCTGGAGAAAGGTGGCACGTCGAAAAAGAAACGATCGGAAAGAGATAAGCTGAAGGGTCATATGCCGACATTCTCAGGAGAGGGAAGCCACCAGCCTGGGAGATAATGTCAGTCACACTAGACGAATCAAGGAAAGAGACCTTATTTGGGGCTCATGTTATTCAAATAGGAAAGACCTTAGGACATATAGATGAGATCACAATGAAGGAGGAGGTTCACGGGGAGGAGCAGTCGCCATCCCCAGGCAGTGGAGGCAGCGCTCAAACTGTTAGCAGCAGAGAGAGTAAGAATAGGCTGGGATAAGTGTCGTCTTATGGAGCAGATGGTATTGAAGGGATGATTTAGATTCCTTGACTTCAGCTACATTGCCAACGGATGTACCAGTTCAAATCACAGGCCAAAGCAGTGCAGGTTGTGGTAAGTGGAAGGGCATATCAGCAAGGACTACGGAGCTAACCCAAATTGCTTGCTGTTCAAAGGGAAAGAGGTTGTAAAAACCTTAATATTGTTAACAAAGTTATAGTAGCCTAATAGCCCGTGGATAAAAATTGGCTATGGGAAGGGCACCCAGAAATTAAACCAAATATGGAAGAGGAGAAAAGTAGTTTTTTTACGGTGCAGGGCTTCGGAAACCCAGTGCCGGCGGTTTTTGGGAGTGAGCAAGCGGGCTCCCGGCCGTCGATATCCAACGACCGCAGTGCCTCAGTAGTGGGAAACTTGGCTACAGTGGCATCTAATGCTACAAGAGATAATGGTGGAGTGGAAATTAGGTCCACACCGGATCCTTTTAGGAGGAGTTCGAAGCTTGGAAGATCACCACCGAGAACAATGGTTCTTTTTGGTAGTCGAGATTCGTCACGGGACTCTGAAAGAAATACGAATAGTCCCTTAATCGAGATCATTCCTTGTGGCGCAAGGCGCGAAAGCAAACGGGAACATACCGGAATGGCGTTCGTTACACTCGGGGAACGAATAAATGAACTGTGCGCGTTCATCAAGGAGAGGCGGAATATCCACCAAAATATTCGAGTCTTGATAAGAGGCATTAAATTGTCTTACCTCAAGGCAATCGAAGAAAAGAATTCCCAAGCGTCAGTTGGCAAGGTCACAAGGGAAACGCATGTGACGCCTCCCCGTGATAAAGCAGGCGGGAAAACAGGAAACCGGGCTAGAGACGGTACCAGCGAGCCTCTTGGACCACAGCAAGTCCCGAAGAAGAAAAAAGCCTCTTCACCAAAGAATGCGGAGCCGGCGAGAGTACCGCGAAAGTCGGTAATCTCACGATTGCAGCCGCAACACCTACAAAAGTGGAAGAAACCAACGCCCGGAGGCCCGAACAATGGACTAAGGTGAGCAACAAGAGGAAAAAGGACAAAAAGAAGCTCCGCCCGGAAATAATAATTATTTCCAAGAAGGGAAATATGTCCTATGCCGACATCCTCCGAAAGGTGAAGTCAGACCGGGAATTGAAGGATTTGGGGGATAGTGTGAGCCGTATCAGGAGAACACAGAGAGGGGATCTGATGCTGGAGTTAAGTAAATCCGCCGACAAGTCGGCCGATAACTTCCGCGGGAAGGTGGAAAGTGTACTTGGAGAGGAAGCTGAGGTAAGAGCTCGGAAACAGGAGATAGTGGTTGAATGCAAGGACCTAGATGAAGTCACCTCACGGGAGGATATCTGTGCTGCGCTAAAGCAGCAGTTCAACCTTGGCGATATAGACCAGAGTGCCATAAAAAGGATGAAGAAGGCATATGGTGGCACACAGACCGCTATTATTAGTTTGCCGGCGGAATCAGCTATTAAGTTAATTACCGCGGGCAGGGTAAGAGTAGGTTGGGTCGTGTGCAGGCTCAGGGAGCAAATATCTCTAAAGAGATGCTTCAGATGCCTCGATTTCGGTCATTTTGCGGCATGCACTAGCCAGCATGATAGGTCGAGGAGTTGCAGGAAGTGTGGGGAAGAGGGCCACTTCATCAAAGATTGCACCGGAGATCCACGGTGTATGTTATGTAGTGGGAAAGAGGGCGTGGACGGCCGGCATATTGCGGGAAGCAGCAGATGTCCGGTATATAGGAGGGAGCTGAACCGGACAGGCAAATGAGATTGATACAAATCAATCTCAATCACTGTGAGGCAGCTCAGGACCTGCTCTCGCAAACCATTCGAGAGTCGAATGTCGATGTCGCGGTTATTTGCGAGCCGTACAGAAACCACGGCGGTACGACTTGGGCGGTGGATGTGTCTGGCAACGCCGCAATCTGGGCGTGCGGAAGACAGGCCATTCAGGAAGTCATGGCCCCCCCGGTAGCCGGTTTTATAAGGGCGAAGGTCAACGGTGTCCATATTTACAGCTGCTACGCTCCTCCTAGTGCAACCTTAGCACAATATGAGGAGATGTTAGACAGTCTGGTGTTGGACGCTAGAGACCGCAGCCCTAAAATCATTGCGGGCGATTTCAACGCGTGGGCCCTGGAAAGGGGAAGCCGATCGACCAACACCAGAGGTCAAATTCTGTTGGAGTCATTTGCGGAGCTGGACATCGTGCTGGAAAACGTTGGATGCGTGCCCACCTTTCGAGGAAGAAGGTCCGGTTCGATTGTTGACTTGACATTTGTTAGCACTTCACTGGTGAGGGAGATGGCTTGGCAAGTGTGTGAGCACTACACCCACAGTGACCACCAGGCCATCTTCCTCCGCATTGGGAACCGGGGAACCAGTCAACGACGCTCTGGAGGTGGAAAGGCTAAGGCGGTTGGCTGGTCTATCGGAGCTTTCGACGAGGAGACATTCCTGGCCGCGTTAGAGGGAGCCCATAATCCGGATGGAACAGCGGTGGAAAGAATCACACAGCTGTCTCAGCGTGTAACCGAAGCATGCGACGCTACGATACCACGACGACGTTTGCACTATGGCAAGAGGCCAAACTACTGGTGGAACACGGAGATGGCTGCCTTGAGATCCTCTTGTCTCCGAGCGAGGAGACTTTCCCACAGGACAAGGGGAAGGCCGGAGCATCAAGAGCGTGAGGAGGAATACAGGGATCTGCGAAGCGACCTTAAGAAGGCCATTCGGAGAAGCAAGCGGGAATGCTACCAGAAGCTCTGCATGGAGGCTAATACGAATCCGTGGGGTACAGCCTACCAAGTTGTAATGAAGAAGATCCGCGGGCGAAAATCACCTCAAGTGACATGCCCACGGCTCTTGTTGCAAATAATTACAACTCTTTTCCCGCAGCAGGAACAGGATGAAAGAGAACCCCAGCAGGACGTCTTCTCGACCCCTGATGTTACCGAAGAGGAACTTTGGGAAATCTGCAGACGTATTGGGGACAGCAAGGCTCCGGGATTGGACGGAATTCCGAACAGGGCTCTGAAGGTGGCGGTCAAGGCCAGACCAAAGTGATTCGCAAGCACATTCGAATCGTGCATGGCGGAAGGAGTGTTTCCCGCCCAGTGGAAGAGGCAGAAGCTGGTCTTGCTACCGAAGCCCCGAAAACCACCTGGCGTGCCCTCTTCATATCGCCCTATTTGTCTCTTAGACACCATGGGGAAGATGTTGGAGAGGGTGATATACAACAGGCTGCTCCCGTTCATCGAGCTTGCGGGTGGTCTTTCAGAGCGGCAATATGAGTTTCGGCGAGCCCGTTCTACGGTCGATGCAGTAGCAAAGGTCGTGGAATTGGCTCGAAATGCAATGGCCATTGGCAAATGCTGTGCTCTGGTGATGCTGGACGTCAAAAATGCTTTTAACTCAGCCAACTGGGGCTGGATTAAGGGCGCTTTGGTCAAACTTGGGTGTTCCTAGCTACTTGGCTCGGTTCATCGAGAGTTACTTTTCGGACAGACTTCTCTGGTACGAGACGGACGACGGGCCGAAGGAGTACATTGTGACAGCAGGTGTGCCTCAAGGTTCTGTATTGGGACCGCTGCTGTGGAACATAATGTACGACGGAGTGCTTGGCCTTCGCGTGCCGGAGGAGGCAACGCTGATTGGTTTTGCGGACGACTTGGCGGTAGTTGCACTTGCAAAGCATCCCGAGGACGTGGAGCTTTATGCAAATGAAGCCATTCATACCATCAAGTCATGGTTACGAATGGTCAAGCTGGACCTGGCGGACGAAAAGACGGAGGCGGTCCTCATTACCAACCGTAGGAAGAACAACACGGTTACCATCCAGGTTGGTAATCATGAGGTCGTCTCAAAATCGATTGTCAAATACCTGGGGGTGATGATCGATGCCAAGCTGAGTTTCAAGGGACACTTGGATTATGCGCGAGAGAAGGCAGGAAATGACAGCTCATCCCTTGCAAGGATGATGCCTAACGTAGGAGGGCCGAAGTATAGTCGCAGGCTACTCATCGCGGGAGTGGTGAGGTCGATCCTGCTATACGCGGCCCCTGCCTGGGCGAGATGGTTGAACCACGCTGTCAACCGGAGGAAGATATGTTCGGCATACCGGCCAATTGCAGTTCCTTTTGCACCTTAATGTGGTGCAAAGAATGAGCCTACAGCAGTTGTCCCACTGCTGTAAGCTCATAAAAGATAAATACAAACATTTATGAAAAGCCGAGACTCGAACCTAAGGTAACGAGATCAAAAGGCTGACGCTCAATCAACTCGATCGTTGCCCCGGGAATATAAATTCTAAAACCTAATTTGAATTAATCCGGGATGTAAAAAACTGTTCAACACCCACTGCTCAGTCAAGAAAGTGAGTCCTTTATTGCTGCTGAGTCTCTTCTACATTGACGATAGTGAATTTGGAATTAGTCCAACATTTCGGAACTGTGATTGCCTGAAACATACGTAAAGGTGCACCCCATCTGATGGAATATGTCTCCGTCGGATACTGAAGGAACTTCCAACAATGTATCAAGTGCGGTTCAGTACTTTTGGGGATCCTTACACTGCTGTGATCCAGATAAATACGCGGTGTTAGACCCGTATAAGCTCACATACGGTGACACCCATACGTGGTTGAATGTAATGAAATTAGGAAAAAGGAAGCATTCGTGTTAGAAGCGAAGGAGGTGGAATCATTGTGAGTTATGTGATTTCGTCTTAACGAATTGTAAGGGAGATGCTATGTAAGGTACGTATGTACATTAAGTGGAGAATTCGTGATTAATTTGATGCGCTTTTAGTAGATTCACTATGGTTTCTCGTCCTTCTTGCTTTTCTTGAATTGCAGACGCCAAGGCTGTTTGCGTTGCCGAAATCTCTTACGATAATGTTGTAATGAAGACGTGAAATTTCCGGCCATGTTCCCCTTTCGACTATGTTACTTTCAAGAAGTTACTCGGGTGAAATAATGAAGAGGGATTGTGTTATGAGATTTAATGAAATGGAATAGAAGGCCTGACATGGAAAAGGTTGTACCCAATGAAGCAGTGCGAAAACCTCACAAAACTCATCACATCAATGCATAATCACACAATGGTCTGTGATTTCATGGTTAATTTTTGGTATTGAAGATGGTAGAATTGAAGGCACTTCCTGTTGATAGGATGAATTTATTAAGTTCGCATCAACTCCTTCCATGAATAGCGTCAAAATGCTCTTTTAGGGTGGTACCTCCTCAACCTCACCTTTTGGCCATTAAGCTGCTGTTGAAAAATATTCTCGAAATAATCGCTTTCACCAAAGGGATATTGGCCAAAAACCTGCAAATTTCAAAATGTTCTGGTTATTGAACGTCTCGGATAAGGACCATTCTCAAGGGAGTTGATTTCTGATTGGATCTTGATTGCTTTGACATCTTACTCGTGCATGTGGGGGCATAGTACCAGTACTGTGCGAGAAGGAAACCTGCCATAAGCGAAACTTGATTTCGACTTACAGGAAACGAACACTTAGTCAGTCAGCAGAAGATGTAGGGGTTGACCTTGACTGTGCATAGCACAGGAGGTCCCCCCCCTCGAAAAGGTCCCCACTAGAGAATATTGATAAAACCAGGGTCACAATCCAAAGTGGCACTATTTCTAGTGCGAATGAAGTTGTCGGCAACATGCCAAAAGGACGTCACAAAACCCGGTTGAATGCTGCACCTAAGAGGCGGATCGATGAAATTAAGGGGTAGAAAAAAGTAGAAGTTGCCAACCATGTCGCCATCGCCACCACCTATCGTGAAAGAATTTCAAGACCCTAATAAGCCATTTGGTGGCCCTGATGAGCGATTCTCGATACTAGACTATTCGGCGAAGTTTGCCTTCTAGTTAAAATGGAATAAGGTTACCAGGGCTAATGGCCTCCAGCTATCCTTCGCAGCTCCTGAAGCCTCTGTAAAGTTCCTAGTTGCGCAAGCCCAGATCGCCGCTCTACCAGTCGAATCTGTGATCCATACGCCACCGTGACGTTTACTTATGATACCGATTTCCATCTCAGATTCGACCGTGGTCTGTTCATGTAAATCCTGAGCGACCTTGCAATCATCATCATCATCAACGGCGCAACAACCGGTATCCGGTCTAGGCCTGCCTTAACAAGGAACTCCAGACATCCTGGTTTTGCGCCGAGGCCCACCACCAGTCCTCGACCTTGGCCGCCATTCAGCGTCCCGTTGAGACTTCCGCTTTGCTACCGAAGTCATATGGATTCCCTCTACCGGCGGCTTCTTCTACTGTACCTCCAGCTGTGTCTGCATCTCCTTCTGCCAAGGACGACCATACGAAGCCCCCCGATTCAGCCCAATCACTGAATTCCGCCGATTACGTGAACCGCAACACTGGTGCAGTGCCAAAAATGCAGCGATCGACGTCGTCATCTGCATGTTCCCGACGGCTCAGGAATCCGTTAGACGAGACTGTGGCTTCCGAAAAGGCGCTTTCTACTGTGCATAACAATGCGGCCTCAACATCGTCTCAGGAGTCTTTGCACCAGGCCTCTCATTCTGTATTGAATTCGCCTGTAATGCCCTCCTACATCAGGGTTGCTTCCACTGGGTCTACACCCCTAATCCAGCGGCCCCCATGCGACGAGTTACGGTCCACCGAGCCTCCGATCCTGTCTCACTCCATCGCGCCTACGAGGGGACAATATCCGCAGCCTCCTCAGCAAGTTTTGAATCGGAACACAGCCGCCCCACTCTCTGACATCGTTCCAGTCGCCAACGAAGCTCCGCTTCCCGCTACCGCCATATATCCTGGCACTTCAACCAGTCATACCAGTGGCCCCAAGTTAAAGGTGGCGTCCCCACCTAAACAGCTCTTCATCTCCAGGCTAGCGTTCACAACGTCTACGGACGATGTTCTGGAGTATATAAGGAGCAAAGTTGGTTTACTTTCTCCTCTGTCCTGCATTAAACTCACAAAAGACGACAACACCGACCGGGTCATTGCATCTTTCAAGGTTACTTACCCACACGAAGTTGATGTCCTCGGCAACCCTTCTTTCTGGCCTGAAGGAGTATTCATAAAGCCGTATAAGCGCCCCAATTCGCGGGTAAATTTCAGGGCAACCCGCCTGCCTCGCCGAGCTATATAACTGGATCCATGCTCACTGTCCGTATGTTTTATCAGAACGTCAGGGGTTTAAGAACCAAGCTGGGGGCCTTCAATTTATCCGCGCTGGCTCAGCAACACCATGCCATCTGTATCACCGAAACCTGGCTAGACGATGCCATATTATACTCCGAGCTCCCCGAAGGGTACTCAACTTTCCGTTGTGACAGGGACCGGGATGCTTCTCGTAAGTCCACTGGCGGTGGAGTCCTAATTGCTATAAAAGATTCACTCCCCGCTGAACTCGTCTTCTCCTCCTCTGGCTTTCCTTTTGATTGTGTTGCTCTTCGTGTCTCCCCGCCCAACTTCCTCCCGTTCATTGTTTCTTGTGTTTATGTACCCTGTGCTAGCCCTTCTCACCTGTATGAAGAATTGTTTGACAGTTTGTCTGATCTCCTTACCGTCAGATTCCCTTCCCTCCCTTTCTTCCTTTGTGGAGATTTCAACCTCCCCATGCTCAACTGGCCTAATCATCCTAGTCTTCCAATTCCTTCCAACAACCTCTCCCATTCTTTCCTCCCACTTTCTTCCTTTATGTATACTTGCTCTGCCCTGAATTTCAACACCACTAAAAACTCCTTGGGCCGCACTCTCGATCTCTTTCTTTCCAACCTCCCCGAGCGCCACCTCTCTTTATTTCCTGGCACATCCCCGTATGTAAAAACCGACGCTCACCATCCCGCGGTTGAATTTGAAGCGGAGCTCTCTCGTTCAAAACCCAAAACCAAGCGTAAACCCACTAAGTTCAACTTCCGCAAAGCCAATTTTGACGGTCTGAACTCAGCTTTAGCGTCTTTCAACTGGGTTCATATATTAAGTAATTCATCGTGTGATCAAGCTCTTAACACCTTCTACAATATCCTCTCTGATCTCCTCTCCTGTTATGTCCCTTCTTCCCCTTCCTGCCTACGTTCTTTCCCAACTTGGTTCACAACGGAACTTCATATTAACATGCGTTTGAAACATACACTAAAAAAGAAGTTTCGGGCTTATAAAAATGACGCCGACCTTGCTCAATTTAAAGCTATACGATCTACTGTGAAGTCAATGGTCAGAAAGGCGCGTAAAAGGTACCTATTGAGCGTCGAAGCCGCCCTTGCCCGCGGTAACTTAAAACTCTTTTGGTCTCACGCTGCAACTCTCGTAACCCAACTCATTCTGTCCCTTCTTCTATCAGCTTCGCTGACTCCACTGCCAACTCCCCACAACAATCCTGCGACCTTCTCTGCACCTATTTCTCTTCAGTGTTTTCTCCCTCGAGCCCTTCACCCTCTACACCTTTCATAACCACAGACTCCTCCGAATCACTAGCCATTCCTCTCCTTACGCCTTCCTTGGTTGAGTTCCTCATTGGTAACCTTGACCCCAATGTTGGACCTGGCCCCGATGGGCTTCCTAATCTCTTCCTCCTTAACTGTAGAAAACACATTTCCCTCCCCCTGTGTATAATCTACAACAAAAGTCTAGACGAATGCTACTTTCCCCGTCTCTGGAAAGAGGCCCTCATCATTCCTATCCTCAAGAGCGGTGACCCTTCCCTTGCTGTGAACTACCGCCCCATTTCCCTTCTCTCCTCTTGCTCCAAAATCCTAGAAAGATACGTCAACGACTGGTTGACCGCGCACTTCGGTCACCTCATTGTCAAAGAGCAGCATGGTTTCGTGAAACATAGATCAACGGCTTCAAATCTTCTGGTCTTTACCAACTTTGTTGCTAAACGTTTGAATTCACGACAGGAGGTACATGCTGTTTATACTGATTTCTCCAAAGCCTTTGACACCGTTGACCATAACATTCTCCTCTCTAAACTTTCTTCGCTAGAGTTCCCTCCCTCAGTCATCTCCTGGCTTTCCTCCTATCTCTCATACCGTTCATGCAAAGTTTCTTTTCATGGTCACTCATCTCGTTCCTTCTCTCCTTCCTCTGGTGTTCCCCAAGGCTCTACACTTGGCCCCCTACTCTTCCTGTTTTTTATCAATGACCTCGCCTCCATCCTCACCTGTCCGTATTTGCTTTACGCAGACGACCTTAAATTGTTTGCCTCTGTTTCGTCTCCATTGGACTGTGCTCTCTTACAATCCAACCTTGATAATTTAGCCCGTTGGTGTTCGGTCAACAAGCTAACACTGAATGTCAACAAATGCCACTGGATGCGCTATTCCCTGAAACCCTCCCCATCATAATTTCCCTATTCTCTCAGTGGTCAACCCCTTTCACTACTGACCTCCTTCAAAGACCTGGGTGTAATATTCGACGATAAACTTCGTTTCAATTCCCACTTCGTTGACATCATCAATAGAGCTTCCAAAATGTTTGGTTTTATCCTACGTTCCTCGTCCGACTTTACCTCAATCCAGCCCTCCTTAACACTCTTCAATTCCCTTGTCAAAAACATCCTTGAATACTGCTCTGTAGTCTGGTCCCCCTACCGCATCCGTGACGGCCGCGCTCTTGAAGCTGTACAACGCAAATTCACCCGAACCCTCTTTTACAAAAAGAACCTTCCACGGGTTGATTATCCGTCACGACTCCGCACCCTCAATCTCCCCTCCCTACAGCAACGCCGTATTTTCCTTGATATGTGTACTCTTTTCAAACTCTGCAATGGTCTGATGGACTGCTCCGCCAACTCCGATATTACTCTCCGTATCGCCTCGTCTCATGACACACGTAATGCGGACATTTTTGATGTGCCCTTCGCCGAGCTCGAGATTTACTTTCACTCTCCAATCCCGAGGTTTTGCCGGTCGTTCAATGCCCTACAGCTTGATTCATTTGACTCTATGTCCCTCTCTAGCTTTAAGCGCAAAATATGTCATTTACTTGCTCCTCCCTCTGAGGACAATATGTAATAAGAAATTTGCTTTCTGTGTATTGTCCTCATTAAATAAATAAATAAATAAATAAATCCCTAAAAGCTGTCTGGCGTCCTGGCCTACGCCATCGCTCCATTTTAGGCATCGCTCCATCTCATAGACTTTCCGGGCTGGATCATCCTCATCCATACGGATTAAGTGATCCGCCCATCGTAACCTATTGAGCCGGAGTTTATCCACAACCAGACGGTCATGGTATCGCTCATCATCATCATCAACGGCGCAACAACCAGTATCCGGTCTAGGCCTGCCTTAATAAGGAACTCCAGACATCCCGGTTTTGCGCCGAGGTCCACCAATTCGATATCCCTAAAAGCTGTCTGGCGTCCTGACCCACGCCATCGCTCCATCTTAGGCAGGGTCTGCCTCGTCGTCTTTTTCTACCATGGATATTGCCCTTATAGACTTTCCGGCTGGGATCATCCTCATCATTACGGATTAAGTGACTCGCCCACCGTAACCTATTGAGCCGGGTTTTAGTCACAACCGGACGGTCATAGTATCGCTCATAGATTTCGTCATTGTGTAGGCTACGGAATCGTCCATCCTCAAAACTTTTTCGGAGGATTCTTCTCTCGAACGCGGCCAAGAGTTCGCAATTTTTCTTGCTAAGAACCCAAGTTTCCGAGGAATACATGAGGACTGCCAAGATCATTATCTTGTACAGTAAGAGCTTTGACCCTATGGTGAGACGTTTCTAGCGGAAGATTTTTGGTAGTTGTTGTTATCGGTTGTGATTTTCGACCCTAGATAGGAGAAATTGTCAACGGTCTCAAAGTTGTATTCTCTTATCCTTTTTCTTCTTCGTGTTTGTGTTTGACCAGTGCGGTTTGATGTTGTTGGTTGGTTCGTCTTCGGTGCTGACGTTGCCACCATATTTTTTGTTTTGCCTTCATTGATGTCTAGCCCAAGATCCCGCGCCGATTTCCGCCTGCTCGATCTGGATGAAGGCAGTTTGTACGTCTCGGGTGGTTCTTCCCATGATGTCGATATCGTCAGCATAGGCCAGTAGTTGGGTGGACTTGAAGAGGATCGTACCTCTTGCATTTACCTCAGCATCACGGATCACTTTCTCGAGGGCCAGGTTAAAGAGGACGCATGATAGTGCATCCCCTTGTCGTAGACCGTTGTTGATGTCGAATGGTCTTGAGAGTGATCCTGCTGCTTTTATCTGGCCTCGCACATTGGTCAGGGTCAGCCTAGTCAGTCTTATTAATTTCGTCGGGATACCGAATTCTCCCATGGCCGTGTACAGTTTTACCCTGGCTATGCTATCATAGGCGGCTTTAAAGTCGATGAACAGATGGTGCAACTGTTGTCCATATTCCAACAGTTTTTCCATCGCCTGCCGCAGAGAGAAAATCTGATCTGTTGCTGATTTGCCTGGAGTGAAGCCTCTTTTGTATGGGCCAATGATGTTCTGGGCGTATGGGGCTATCCGGCCTAGCAAGATAGTGGAGAATATCTGATAGATGGTACTCAGCAACGTGATACCTCTATAAAAGTTATACAAGGTCCAAAAAAGAATGGTGAACGCTAAAATGTTCAAGTATTCAGAGTCATGTTCGGGGTTATTGAAGGAGGGAATCATCACTTGGAAAAACTAGTTGTCTAT
Source organism: Hermetia illucens (assembly GCF_905115235.1). Taxonomy (NCBI): domain Eukaryota; kingdom Metazoa; phylum Arthropoda; class Insecta; order Diptera; family Stratiomyidae; genus Hermetia; species Hermetia illucens. Next base: position 3,522,787 of record NC_051851.1, on the reverse strand, counting down.
ATTTCTTCAGCATGTACCGATGGGTCCTTCAGTTTAACGTAGGACGATGCCATCCACTACATGCATGAGGTTCCATAGGTTCAATATTTTCACCAAATTTAGTATCCAAAGGTTCCCGAATCAACTGAATGCGAAAGACAGACAGACAGACTAGCACCCGAAATCGACACTGAGTCATTTGAATAAAAATCTAATAAATTTGTTTGTTGTAATTAGCGGAGGAATCTTTCAAGCCTCATTTCCCAATCATCCTTTTAGCAATGAGGTCATTATAGCGCCAGAATGCTCTCAAAGCGATAGGAATACGCAGAGGCGTAGAACAAGTCAAAAGGAAGTCACAACGAAGGAGTAGCATCTCCACAACCTCACCTCATATCCATTAAGTTACAGTCGAACAATACCCTCTAAACAATACCTGTTGGTCCTTAGAGAGATGGAGCTCTTGCTATTGAAACACCAAAAATTCCTCGGATAGGGACTGACTTCAGGGGAGCTGGTTTCTGACAGGATCTTCACCGAGTGATTCCATTGCAGGTTGAAGTGCATCATAATGGTGCTGACGTACGCACCAACCGGGCTTCTGATAAAGGATGCTTTCTATGAGCAATTCCACGTAGTTTAAGAGAGATATTGTTAAGGTGTCCTTACGATCATGTTAGGGCATCAGAATGCCAAACCAGGGTCTGACAAGATCTTGCTCGGGCAAGCGATGGGGAAGAATGATCATAGAAACTGTAATAGCTACGACGAGAAGTTTGTAGATTTCTGCAACTTTCATCTCCTCGTCTTCAGCATGGGGGGCGGGGGCTACGTATGGTTAGATCATAGAGCTAGCTATAAGGACAATTGGGTTTTGACTGATCAGAAGCAAGCATCTAAAAGGATCAACCACATCGCAATCAGCAGAAGATTTAGGAGTTGACTTTTGATGTACACAGACAAAAGAGGTGCTCATGTGGGCCTCGAAAAGGACCATCAGTTCATGAGTTTCACAGTCTGGCTATCGCCAAGCAGTGGGAAAACCTTGGTGCCTAAACCACACAAATTATGAAAACTCTACTCTTGAATATTGATGAACACAGGGTCACCATCAAAAGTATCTTCATTTCTGGGGGGGGGGGGGGGGGATGAAGTTGCCTTTCACATCCCAAAAGGACATCAGAAAAAAAAGATTGAGCACTGTAACTAGATGGCGTATGCGACCGGTACTGATGCTCTTCAGCAAAACTCTCCGTTGCAGCTACTGCTGTCTCTCCGGTACTGATGTTCTTCAGCAAAACTCTCCGTTGAAGCTCCTGTGCCTTTGAAAAACTGCTACTTCACTTACCCGCAAATCGGACTATCGTCTGAATTCCGGAAAAGGACACCTTGAATATGACAATTTGAGCAGTATTTGCGTGCTTCATGTCGGCGGAAAAACAGCGGTTATGCTCACTCTTCAACGCTCTTCAAGCTCATTGAAGCCCTAATTAAACTTCAGACTTCAAAGTGTCATTGTCATAAAATTTCTTCCAATGGATGAAAAGTACCATCAGTAGTCCTTAATAGCATGTACAGGTAGTCGCAAGTCGTATTGTAAGATCGAGGTTTTTTCAAGTAAACCGATAAAATGTTTGACAGAAAGTTGACCTTCAAGAAACCCAAAACTGTGCAGCACCTAAAGGATATTTTGCCGCCGTAATGGTTTCAAAGATATTACTGACAGTTAATGAGCCAAGACAAATCTAAGGTCTAATTACTTCAAAGAAGTTCATTTCCGTTCTACCTGTCATTGTCGCGAAAAGAACACCTGCACTGGAAAACAAGAAAAACTGCAGGAAATTTGGGGAAACAACTTAATGAACAATATCAGGAAGAACATCATAGGTGTTAGCAGGGACGTTCCTTAAAGCTAGTTTTGGGGGCGAATTAAGGCCAGCGTCCCTACAATCGAATGTATGCAACGAGAGGGGAGCCGTAGTTATTGACTAATTTAGCCGGCTACCTTCACACCATAAATGTAGACTGGAGGCTACAGTTACGTCTCTGTGGATTAACATGAATACCTGTCACGGGGACTTAATCCCAAGGTTTTCTTAAGACATTGCTTTTGTGAACACAATCCGAGCCCTGCTGAGACAAGCAACAAGGGTAAGATTTTATACTAAGTGCATGGCCCAGCATTCATATTTTTTTTTTTGGGGTAGGGTAGGTGAATGCATTTACGCACACAGTGTTGGACTCCCGATTCGGTACGTCATCGGACTACCAACTAAACACCTCCCCATCGTCAGAGAGCTAGCCTGGAACTGTTTGTCACATTACTTCGGGCCAGCCCCCGAACTATCCCGCTTTGCGGAGCCTTCAAATCAGGGAATTCCTTTCACCAACGGGAGGGGAGAGGAGGAAGGGAACTGTCAGTTCAAGGAACCCCCTGCCATCCGGCTCCTCCACCGGTCGAGTTCTATCTTCTTAGCAACGAGAAGGGCCCGAACGTACTGGACAACACGGTTCCAGCTATCAGCAGTCCTCAGCATCTCTTCCACAATGTTGTCTGGAGAGAGATCCTCTGTGTCTAAATAGAGCTGCTGACGAACCCCATCCCACCTTCCACAAGAAAAAAAAGTGTGGTGGGCATCGTCCACAACTCCATTGCAAAACACACAATCCGGAGAACGCGCCTTTCCAATCTTGTGCAGGTAAGACTGAAAATTTCCATGCCCACTTAAAAATTGGGTAAGGAAATAGTCAGGCTCACCATGCTTCCGATTCAGCCACGCACCTAAGTTGCCGATGAACCGCGCAGTCCATCTGCCTCTAGTTTAATTTTGCCAAGAGAGCTGCCACTCGTCTAGAGTGTGTTGCCGTTCTTCGCGAGCAACCACCTCCCTTGGCTCATCTCCCTTGCGCTTGTATATGGCCTGACGCTCCCTAGCAAGAAGGGCAACGGGGATAACTCCCGCGATCACCATCACGGCCGGTTCAGAGACTGTGTGGTACGCAGACGCCACCCGTAAAGCTCCCCGTCTCTGTACTTGCGCGAGGCGTCTACGATATACCTCCTTGTTAAGAGCGCCAGCCCATACCTCTGCGCCGTAGAGCAGGGCAGATTGCGTTGAGCTCATCAGGAGACGTCGCCTACTAGACGTAGGAACCCCAATGTTTGCCATTAGCCTACGTAACGCCGAAACTCCAGCCGCAGCCTTGTTCGCTGCTGCTTGGATTTGCTCAGAAAAACTCATCTTTGAGTCAAGAGTCAACCCGAGGTACTTTACCGCCGATTTTGACTCGATTATCGACTCGCCGAACGATATGGGACGCAGGGTCGGAATTCTCTTCTTAGTCAGGATGACTACTTCGGTTTTTTCCAGTGCAAGGTTAAAACCATGAGTAGTCATCCATCCGCTTACCCGTCGCATCAATATGCCGAGTCTGCTTTGCGCCTGTTCGACAGTGCGTCCAGCAATAAGCGCTGCGACATCATCTGCGTAGCCGACCAGGCGCGACTCTTCTGGCATGTCGAGTTTAAGCAGACTGTCATAGGTAGCGTTCCAGAGGTCCGGCCCTAGGATGGATCCCTGTGCTACCTCCGATGTGACCTCCATCCACCTTTGACCCTCTAGTGTTTCATAGAGCAGGGAGCGGTTCCTCAGATAGTCCCTCAAAATCTGTAAGAGATAGTTCGGCACGTTGAAGGTATTGTCTAGTGTGCCTAGAATGTCTTTCCATCTTACGGAATTGAAGGCGTTTCTAACGTCAAGCGTTACGAGGAGCACCACCCGTCGAGTTCGGCGGCTATGTGCCTCTGCTCGTCGAACGGCGTCCACGACCTGCATGACAGCATCAATTGTCGATCTCCCTGCCCTAAAACCAAACTGCCGGGGAGATAAATCTCCGGCAGCGCGTATCGCTTCAGCGAGTCTACTTCTGATGAGCTTTTCGAGCACTTTCCCAGCAGTATCAAGCATACCTAGTGGGCGATATGAAGATGGCAGTTCGGGATCGCCTTTCCCTTTAGGGATCAGCGCAATCCTCGCAACTTTCCAACGAGCAGGGAAAATGCCCTCTTTCAGACAAGCGTTGAATGCGCCGAGTAGTAGGTCTGGCTATTGTTGGAATACCAGTTTGTACACCTCTGCTGGAATACCATCGGGTCCTGGCGCCTTCTTGTTTTTCATAGAGAGCACTGCCTGTTCCAACTCTTTTACAGAGAAAAGTGGACAGTCCTCTGCGCTCTCCGCGCCGACGTCACCATCCCATACGGGGTGTGCAGGGAAGAGTGCCCTCACAATGCGGTCCATCTGCTCGGCCTTAAGTGAACAGGGTTTCCGCAGAGCCCCGATTTTTCGGGTTACAAGTTTGTAACCGAGTCCCCACGGATCCCTATTCACCTCGTCGATCAGGTCTTGCCAGCAGCGAGCTTTGCTCTTGTTTATTGTGCTGTGGAGTCTCCTTTTGGCTGATTTGTACTCCATCATTGTGGTACATGCCTCCTCCCGGTCGCCTAGACGTTGTGGTAAGCGGCAGAGCCTGTGACATTCCTTCCGGAGCTCTGCGATTTCCACTGTCCACCAATACATGGAAGGTTTGCCGCGCCTCGATGTCTTCCTGGGCATGGAGGCTCCGCAGACCGTCGTTATCAGGTTCATAACTGAATTTACGACAGTGTCAGCAGCGGCGCTACCGCACCCAGGAGTACCCTTGAGCGTGGCCCCACCTGTTCCCAGAGTTTCGACAAACTTCCCGGTGTTCACTTTCGCGACGTTCCATACACAGAAAGATCGCTGGAGTGGCGCACACCGAGAGTTTGTGTCCACCACTTCGAAAGCAATGTATTGGTGGTCACTTGCCGAAAAGTCTTCCAGAACTCGCCACCCGTCCACCAGCGACACCAGTGATTCCGATGCGAAGGTTACGTCTAGAAGGCTTCCTTCGCAGCCCGGGCGCCGGAACGTTGGGGTGGATTCGGTGTTTAGAACTACCAGTCCTGTTCTCGCCGCCATATCCAGAATTCGTTTCCCTCTGGAATCTGTGTGAGGCATGCCCCATTCAAGTGCCCTAGCATTGAAGTCACCTCCGACCAGGATCCGCCCATCCGTGCTTAAGATAGCGTCCTCCAAAGCCTCAAGCCTCCGACGAAAGTCCGGCATGGTCTCATTCGGCGTAAGATAGACACTAATAAACGTTATCCCTGAACACCGAATCCAGACAAAGCTGTCCCCTCGGCCTTGGGCAAGAACCCCCAGGAGGGTGCCGTCCCGAACCCAGATGGCAGCGGTACCTGATATGTCTGGGTGCCATGAAACTGGGCCCTTGTTTCGGTACTGCTCACTGATGAGTACTAAATCAGCTTTGGTCTCCGCAGCGAACTGCGCTAGCAACTCGTGAGCGGTTGCACTTCGGTGCATATTGATTTGTAGGATGCGAGTCATGTTGACCGTATCCTAGCTCTTTCCAGTTCTGCTCTGAAAACTGGACACCGCCCCGATCCCGCAGTGTGCGCAATGCTCTCATCAGTCACGCCACGGTCCTTGCATAGGACGCAGCTTTCCTTTTCATTGCAGCTGTTCGCTTTATGACCATCCTGACCGCATTTACGGCATGTTGCCCTTCTGTCAGGTCCCCGACAGTTTGCAGATGTGTGCCCATAGTCCAAACATCTGTAACATTTGGTTGGGGCGGCCCGAATTCGTATCCCACACACTACCCAACCAATTCTTATTTTCCCGCTGTTTAGAAGCTTCCTCGCGTATTGCTCGGCAACTTCCACCACAGCGAGTTTTTGGCCTCGGGAGTTTGCGGAGGTGATACCAATCCGGACATTGGTTACCTCCGGGCATTCGCGTTTGATGGCCTCTTCTACCTCGTTCTTTTCCGTGAGACAGTCAAGGTCTCGGATTTCTAAAGCACACATGGGTTCCAGGCTAGAAACCAAAGCTTTTTCTCCTAGAAGCCCCTTGACTGCTTCACAGAACGTGACTTTATTTATAGTCTTCGGGCCTAGCTCGACTAAGACTCCACCACCCTTCGTTTTACGTATGGAAGACACCTCCGCTCCGTTGTCTTCGGGTTTGATTTTGTAACGGATTTCATTGAGGACTTCCGCAAAAGTCTTGCCTCCCGTCGGCTTAATAAGCAAAGCTGGCGGTCTAGTCCTCCTTCGTCTCCCCACCTTTTCTTTTGGCACTCCGTCCTTCGTGTCCGCCTTAGTTTTAGGCAGAGGTTTTTCTGATGGCGCGACGTGTTGTTGTCTTTCGATCCTGTTCGCCTTCTTCTTTTCATCCCTGAAGAGTACCTGAGTGAAGTCTCCTTCAGATGTCCCTTCCTCCTTTCGTTTTTTACCAAGTTCGCTCTGCAACGGGCTGTCAGCGATCCCTTTGGTACTCGTGGTGTTCTCCTCGGGAAGCGCGGTTGTTTCTGCTTCCTGCGGATTTTGAATTACTTTCCATGTTCGCCTATAGTATGAAATCCTGTCCAGGAGCTCTTCCAGTTCCATTAGCCCGTTTTTCACCCCCTTACCGACGTTTTTCTGAAGGAACGTCGAAGATCGCATGTGCTTCACAACTGCCGCGCATTTTTTAATAAGTCTTTCCTCTTCCGCTTGTGCCAGAGTAATCGACAGTCCTCCCACTCGGCTTATATTCGAAACCATTTTATTAGTTTCGGCAGTTTCCACTGTGCCTCTTTCCCCAATTACAGCACTGTGCTGTATGGTCTGGGTTCCTCCTATCTGTGTTGCAGGTGCTGCATCACTTTCCAAATCTTTCTCTCCGTCTGCGCGTCCCGATGTCTCGTCGGGTATTTCAGCCCTTGTTGCGTGCTTCGCTGGGCGCTGGGGCGAACGGCGCATTTTCGTGCTGCGAATAAACGCAGCCAGCTCACTCTCCATTTCCACTATCTCCTCGTTTTGTTCGTTTTTTTCTCCATTTGAGTTGTTTACCAGCGCATCGTGTGCAAGGGAGCGGGTCGCAATAGTCAGGAACGGGTATACCCTCGGGGACACAGCCCCTACCCCAGTTCCCTGAGGCCTGACCTACGCTTAGCTGATCCCGGAATTCACGGACGGATCAGCACTCGCTCGGGGCAACGCGGTCTACTAACACCGGTTCAATGCACACTACCCGACCAGGGTCCCGAAGGGGCTGGCTCCTGATACACGCCACAACTACCACCTTGGCAGAGCTAGGCTCACATCACCCCATCGTCGTCGACAGGGAGTTGTCGACGGCTCCGGGACTCCCAGTGTGTCCCAGCGTGTATCGGTCATTAGCAGTTCGCTCTTCACCGAGAAACTTTCTCGAGGCTACTACCTAGGACGCAAGTATTATGCCAGCTAGGGGGTCAGAACTACTTGCTCGGGCACCTCGGGGACGCCACTCCCCGTATCGTAAACGACCCATGAAGGATCGTTGACGATCCCTGAGCATTCATATTGGTGGATGCAAAGACTACCCAAATTTCTACCGAACTATGGAGTACAGCACCCGTGTTGAAACGCACCACCACGTTTGAGGCCCGAAGGTTTCTGTTCAATTGAACGCAAACACAGGCCCCATGAAACTCCCACTAGGAGCCAACCGCAACAAAAAACTGAACTTGCATATAACGGTAATTTTCCCGAAGTATGTGAATTCAGGGGCTATCCCGGTTCCCATGGTAGCAGTATACCTCTGGTAAGGTTTCTTGACCTATTCGGGTCTGATTGCCCTAATTAGGCCTTTGGAGCATTCACATACTGTATCATGGCCGGTAAACCAATGTTATATAGCATTTCCCGGGGCGACTAGGCCACTTGGTTTTGGTTTCTCCGACAGTATTGCCGCTCCGTCTTCCTCACCGCCACATCTAAGCACTACTGGACACTACAGTAAGTTTTGAACCACCACCAAAAAGTAAGGGTAACTCCTCTAGAAATAATAGCTGAAGTTTAGAGGATTGCCAATTTTCAGGGAGTTTGAGACGTCACAAAGAACGGGAGACTCTTTTTCAATTTTCCTCCTGACTTCAGACGAAGCCGGATGACAGGGACATTCAAGTGCCAGAACTTTGTAGGTAGGTCCTTAAAATGAAGGTCATGATGAGGCGAACCTCCTAACAGATAGGTGTGGGGGCCTCTATCATGTAACGACCAAGCAAATATATGAGGGGAATTAGTGGGCCAATTTTAAATTCCTTGCTATGAAACAAGGACCAAATGAGGTTAACTCGGATAATCCTCTACAACCGGAGTTTCACACACGATATCTCGGACCAATCCATGCTCAAGTCTGATGGTCATACTTGGAGCCATACATAGAACAAAACAACAAGTCGGGAAACCGGAAGCTAGATGCTTCAGGTATGAAAGGTTTTGTGTATTTCTTTTATGGTAGGTCACATGTAAAATATGCATATATTACGCGAGAATATCCACTTTCAAGTGATATTGACATTCAAAGTCTTGAATTTGCACTGAAGCGACAGCTTTGACCTATTATAACTTTATTAGTAATATTGCGATTTTCACCTAATTTAGTAGGATCATGTTCTGTAATGTAACCTACGTTACTGCGTGATTTTAGGGTAAACTTAAGGGGGGTTTTCCTGTCAATTACTAAAAATTATTAACTTTATTTGAACAGGTATCGGTATGGAGGGTATTTCGGAGCCTAGGCACCATATAGTGGCAGCCCTTGATTTTTTTCAGATTTTTCGGTTGTGTAGCTTCTGAGAATGGGTTCGTTAAAGAAATGATCACTTTCAACCCCCGCACTCCCCACCTTTCCAACAAATGTCAAAAACTAAAACCGGCTTCGGAAAGTACTAACCGGGACTTTCATTGACTATATTTGATGGAAAAAAAATTTACACCCCCCTTTTGCAAGTATGGGGGAGGGGGTATACCGGGTGTTGTTGTAATTCGAGCCCGGAGCACTATGCCAACGAGATAGTGGTCCGAGTCTATATTGGCCCCGCTGTATGTTCTGACATTCATCAAGGCTATGATACAGCTGGCTTCAACATACCATATACACCTCTACATTGCTTTGGTGGCTTGCTATAATGACTGCAGCCAAGTCCCCGCAGTCTCTACTGCTGTGGGAAAAATAAATACTCCAGCGGACATGACATCCCGCAGCAAGAGGAGGAGCAGGGCTGAGTCCTATGGCACTCCCGCTGTGACGTTAAACTCCAGCTCATCCAAGAGTCTTCTCCAGGAAGTAATTTACCATCAGACTCGCCAAATATTCTGGAAGAGCGTATGAGAAGAAAGTGAGTGAGGATTTAAGCGAGTAGCACTTAGAGTGACACTTTCTGATGTTTGAAGTTAAACCATTAGCGGCGCATCAAAGTGTTAGATTGAAGGGAAACACAGTTCACAAGTGACGATATAGCGGGAAACAGCTCAAAGTCGTCAGCATAAAACATATAATAAAAAACAAAAATAATAAAGTACCCAGAATAGATCTCTACGAGGTGCCAGAGAAAGGATGAAAAAGAGCGTGCGATGTGCAGCCGTCAAAAGAGACGCGGCAGTATCGGTTGGAAAGGTAAGAGGCAAGCCACAAAACAAGTGGTATGGAAACGCTTCGGGACGAGGGTCTGGATAGAAGTGCCTTATGATTTATAGTGTCGAAAATTTTAGCAGCAAATTGTATGCAGTTCCTGCCGTAAATTTTGATATTTAGCGACAAAGTTGATAGAGTCGAGCAAGTTGATCTCAGTGGACCTAGGCTTAACAAAGCCGTGTTGCTCTTTCAATATGTGATGGTCAAAGTGGGCGGACATAAATATATCTTTCCAAGATGTTGGAACAGGAGAGGAGTTTTTAACGACCGATCTCAAAGAAGCAGGCACAACCACTGTCAGTGGGAGCGACCCGCCCAGAACGATTTAAATATCTCGGGCCAATGCTATCAGCGAGTGAAGAACTGCGTTATGGAATTGCCTCACGGATTAACGCAACCTGGATAAAGTGGCGTTCCACGATTGGTGTTTTTTGTGATCAACGCATCAATGAAAGTCTCAAATCTAAAATTTACGCCAATGTCGTCCGTCCTGTCGCTCTCAATGATTCTGAGTGTTGACCGACTATAAAAGACAATGAACAGCGTCTTGCGGTAATGGAGACGAAGATGGTGCGTTGGACTAGTGGCGGGACATGTTTTGATCACATTCGAAATGCGATCGATATGGGTTTGCACCGATCGTGGAAAAATTACGAGAGAGGCGATTTCGATGGTGTGGTCACGTAATTCGCGCTAACGCGAATCCACTTGCCAAGATTAGCCTGAACATCGAAGTCGATCGTATGTGCCCAAAAGGTAGTCCAAAACAACGATGGCTTGATACGCTGGATGGGAATTTGAAAACCTCGAGATTGCATCCAGACCAGGCATTTGATAAAATAAAATGGCGAAACCGATCACGACGAGCCGACTCCTTTTGTGAACGGAAAAAAGGCAGAAAAAAAAGATCAAGGGGAGGAGGGAAATGAGACGGTAATTCTCGGCAAGCGTACGATCGCCAGTTTTCTGAATTGCCACAAGCTGGAAAAATTATTTTATTCGAGGTTTTTATTGAAAATAAGGGAATAAGGTGCAGGCTACTTCTAGTAGCGGGAGGGAAGAGGAGGAAGGAGAGGGAACATAGGCTGATGAATAGTAGTGGTAGAGTAAATCACAAGATAGTTGGGAGGAATTACTTGAGGAGCCAATGCATTTAATGGACGGAGGGGATAGCTGGGCAGTACAGTGGGAGTTGTGAAAGTAAGACCAGAAAATTTGAATTTTCCGCCCTCCAGTCTATCTTCAACACTGGTCAGATATTCGTTTCTAGACTTATGTATTAGAGATTTGACCGAGGAACCCAGAGTTTTCGAAAAAATTAATTCAATGTAGGTTCCAGAACAAAGGATCTTCTTCCTCGTGTGTGTTTTTGGCGAAGTTTTTTTGTGGACTTCAGTGGTGAACCAGATTACCCTAGCTGGTGCGTGAGCACTTAGGAGAGTAGGAGGCATAACAGGGAAGAAAATCAGATACAGTGATATACAATATGTTGAGTGTTTGGTCAGACGTTACCTGAGATAGGAAGGGAACCCAGTTGATTGCCGTCAGGGCTGAGTTCAGACCTTCGAAGTTCGTCTTACGAATGTTAAACTTGATAAACTTGCGGGCGACAGGGGAGTGGAGTCAGGATACCTGAGCACATCGAACTCGGGAGAAGGATGGTGGGCATCAGGAGCAACGTAATAAGAGGCATGAGGGGATTGGGAAAGACGACGCATAGGAAGGTAAGAGAGAACAAGATCAAGAGTACGATCTATAAGATTAAATTGGACGGCGGTACAGGTGTACATGAAAGTGGATAAAGGAAGGGAAAGGGAGTGGAGTTATTAGGAAAGGAGGGAAAGTCAGAAGTAGTAGACTAGGAGAGCATAGCAAGATCAAAGTCAACACAGAGGATGAAATGAAAAGAGGGAAATAAAACGATTAGGACTATCTGTCGAAAAAATTCTCATACAGAGGAGGGGGGCTCAGGCCAGAAAATATAAGCAGGATATGATAAAGGGTCATACGTTTGGCGGAATGACTCGTATGGTGACAAAATCGTATATTGAGGAGGAGGAAGAAAAGATGATTTCGGTTCGGAGAGGAGACTTAACAACTATTAGAGCGCCTGTGTCTTACCAAGAGCAGCGCAGTCTCTGTCCCAGCGAAAGACAGAGTAATCTTCGAGGACTTCGGAATCAAAAATCCTGTCATCAAACCAGATTTCAGAAATGCCGATTACGTGATGTTGGAATGCTAAGCTGTAGAGGCTTGGTCCTTAGTCCCCTAATTCCTTTATACGTTTCTATGACCGGGAGGGCAGAAGAGGGTGACCCTGAGCGTGCCGCCCAGACTAGGCAGCGTGCCCCTGCAATGGGTATTCTGCCTGGAGGAAGTGGACATAATAGATATTGTGCATAGTTTGTTACTGGAAACACAGTTCAAGTGTGATTGTTATATGAAAACTGCTCGCTTTCTTTTGATATTCTTATCGTTCTCGGATTCCAGGGTGGACTAAGGGGTATATGGGTACTGGCTCATTTTTTTGGCCTTATTGACCTTGCGTAGGAATCTTTATCGACGCATCTGATTGTTCAACGACTTGTCTTATCAATTTTACTAGTTTAACAGTCGTTAATGTTCTACATCCCCATAAAAATCCTTGACAGTCTAAACGAAAATTGGCGCCAGTAGTTAATAATTTCAAAATCATTAAAATCCCTTCGCGAATCGAAAGGAATTATGAATGCATTTTTATTAAATTTTTTATGTGAATTCATTTGCTTGTGAAATAGTTCTTAATAAATGCAAATCAGCTTTGTACAAATATTCGCAAAGAACTACTGCAAACTTATTATTCAACGTGAACTTTTCTTACATTCATTCAGCCATAAACCTCGTGACACATTAAAAAGTTATAAACTTCCATTCCCATTTGGTGGGGTGACATTTATCATCATCATTAATAATTATCGCATTTAAATTTATTACAGTCTCCCCGGGTTCCTGGCAAAGTTTTCCGCTCCCCCGTGGAAATGACGAAAATGACAGAGTTATATCGTTGCAGCTTCTGGCCTGCATCCCGATGCTGAGATATGAAAATCCAGCAATACCGTCATTATAACTAGCATTCACTTAGCTCTTTGTCGTCATTTCAAGGATTCAATGTATGCATGTATAATCTTACAACGATTTTCTTCTCGTACTTGGAGGAAAAAAGGAAACTAAGGAAAAAAGTTGGTCGTCGACTCGCCCCTTCAGACGTTGTGAAAATTGTGAAAATTCTCTGGCAACTATTCGTCGCGCTGCTTATTAAATATTCCGAAACTTAACTTTCATTAAGTCTCACAACGAGTACATTAAAATTTCATTTCCATTAACCAAAGGAGGTGTCACGGACGAATGGAGCTCCTCATTCTTGCGCTCTTTTATTCGCGACGAAAGCGGAATTCCTTCTCATGCCGCCCTGCCAAGGATCTTGTTTCGTTCTGTCGGTTTCCGGGAAAAATTTTAAACAAAGGATGAAGTAAAATAAAAAAAATATATCCTTCATTGTGTTTGAGTTGTACTTGAAAATGGCTTCTCCAAACACTGATAAGAAAGCCTCCCCAGTCGGGTTGACTGTTGAATAGGAAGCGCAGTAATACGATCTCGCTATTAACATCTCGCCTGGTGCGCTGCATTAGGGAGCATTTATATTTCAGCAACACATTTAGGAAGTTGCGAGCTAATTTTCCCTTAAAATGCTTATGAATCAAATATTTTACTTCCCACTCCTCCGTTAAGATGTGCAAAGTTCCAGGGGCTGCTTGCACAACTCTCATCTTTCTCGATGATTTTGCAGCGCTCAAGGAAGGATTTTCCAAAAGCGTTTCAAGAAAATCAGTTGGCCCATTAGTATCCGATTTTTACAGTTCAAGGAGCATAGGCAGTAAATTGCTGACAGTAGTTCCTTCATCTCATAAAGGGGTCAAGCACTGCACTGCAGGATAGACTGACGCGGAACATAGCTCCCTGAAGCCAACCTATCTCTCTTTGAGGATGAGTTGTCTCTTCTCTGGGGCGGTGCGCGGCTTTTCAAGGGCCAAGCCTTTCGTCTACCAAGGCCGTTAGTGAGTGGTGATAGCCACACCCTGTACGAGGTGACCCTACTATTAACAAAACGCTACGGATCTAGACTGGGGAGTCGAAAAACACCTAACCCCAATCCAGGGTGTTATGCGAACCATGCCCATTGGATAGTTTGCAGTCGGGAGTAACTGACTGTATTTGAACGGAGCCTCACTGATACCTGGTCGCCTCAGTGAGTAAGTTAGACCTTACCGTGCTACGGGGAGCTATGGCATGGCGGAACTCTTAACTCAACTTTGTCACTTTTTTCCTGTGTGAAGCTGACGAAGGATGGCTCTCCTGACCGAGTGATAGCTTAATTCAAAGTGACATATCCCCATGACTTCGAACTGTGTGCCTTAGCATTCCAACATCATGTCATCTGCATTTCTGAAACCTGGCTGGATGACAGGATTTTAGATTCTGAGCTCCTCGAAGGTTACTCTATCTTTCGTTGTGACAGAGACTGCGTTGCGCTTGGCAAGACAACTGGCGGAGGTGCCCTAATAGCTGTTAAGTCCCCTCTCCGTGCCGAAATCATCTTTTCCTCCTCCTCCTCCTCCTACGATTCTGTTACCATACGTGTCCTTCCGCCAAACGTATGTCCCTTTATCATATCGTGTGTATATTTTCCCTGCCTAAGCCCGCCTTCTCTGTACGAGGATTTCTTCGACAGATTATCGGAGGTCCTAACCGTTTTGTTTCCCTCACTTCCTTTCATCCTCTGTGGTGACTTTAATCTTCCTATGCTCTCCTGGCCCGTTACACCTGGCCTTCCCTCCCTCCCTAATAACTCGACCCACCCTTCCCTTCCTCTATCCACTTTCATGTACACCTGTGGGGCCCTCCAATTTAACCATTCTAGAAACCGCTTAGATCGCACTCTTGACCTTGTCCTCTCTAACCTTCCTCTACGTTATCTTTACCAATCCCTTCATGCTCCGTCTTACGTTGCCCCTGACGCCCATCATCCTGCTCTCGAGTTCGATGTTCAGATATCCCGACTCCACTCTCCTGTCGCTCGCAAGCCTACCAAGTTCAACTTTCGTAAGGCGAACTTCGAAGGTCTGAACTCAGCCCTGGCGTCAATCAACTGGGTCCCCCTGCTCTCTCCATTTACATGTGACCAAGCACTCAACACTTTCTATACCATTTTATCTGATCTTCTTCCTTGTTACGTTCCCTCCTCTCCTAAGTGCTTATGCTCTTACCCCGTCTGGTTCACTACTGAAATTCACAAAAAACTACGTCAAAAACAGACTGCGAGAAAAAGTTCCTGTCTTCTAGAAAGGTTGCTGACTTAGTTTTTTTCAAATCCCTTCGTTCCTCGGTTAAATCTTTAATACGTAAGTCCAGACACGAATATTTGTCCAGCGTGGAAGACTCACTAAAGCGCGGAAATCTGAAGCCTTTCTGGTCCCACATTCGCAACTCCCGCTGCCCCGCCCAGTTATCCCCTCCGTCAATTAAATTCTCTGGCTTCTCAGCTAACTCCCCCCAACGATCTTGTGATTTACTCTGCCGCTACTTTTCGTCAGTCTATGTTCCTCCTCCTTCCTCCGAATCCCTCCCGATAGTAGATGTAGCCTGCCCCGCATCGCCTACCATTCCCCTTCTTACTCCTATCCTTGTCGAATGCCTCATTGGCGAACTTGATGCCAAGGTCGGACCTGCCTACGATGGTCTTCCAAACCTCTTTTTGATCAAAACTGGTAAGTCCATCTCCCTTCCCCTATCTCTTCTTTTCCACAAAAGCCTCGAAAAGAATCATTTTCCCGGCTTGTGGAAACAGGCTCTCGTTATCCCCATTCACAAAAGTGGCGATCGTTCGCTTGCCGAGAATTACCGTCCCATTTCCCTGCTCTCCTTCTGTTCCAAAATCCTGGAAAGATATGTCAGCGACTGGTTGTCCACCCACTTTGGCCAACACATAGTGAAAGAGCAACACGGCTTCGTTAAACGTAGGTCTACTGCCTCCAACCTGCTTGACTTTACCAACTTTGTAGCCGAATGTCTAAATTCACGGCAAGAAGTGCATACCATTTACACTGACTTCGCGAATGCCTTCGACACTGTAAATCACAAGATAATTCTATCCAAACTCTCGTCCCTAAACGTTCCCATACCACTTGTTTTATGGCTTGCCTCTTACCTTTCCAACCGATCCTGCCGCGTCTCTTTTGACGGCTGTACTTCCCGCTCCTTCTCCCCCTCTTCTGGCGTCCCACAGGGATCTATTCTGGGTCCTTTGCTATTTTTATTTTTTATTAACGACCTTCCTCCCCTCCTTACTTGTCCCTGTTTGCTCTATGCAGACGACCTTAAGCTGTTTTCCGCTATATCGTCGCCTATGGACTGTGTTTCCCTTCAGAATAACCTGGACACTCTGGTTCGTTGGTGCTCGACTAATGGTTTAGCGCTAAACGTCAGAAAGTGTCACTCTATGTGCTACTCCCTAAAATCCTCACCCACTTCTTTCTCCTACTCGCTTAACGGACATTCCTTATCCTGCTTAAATTCCACTCAAGACCTCGGAGTCACTTTCGACAATAAGCTCCGCTTTGACACCCATTGCCTCGATGCTATCAATCGAGCAGCAAAATTGTCAGGCTTTATTCTTCGCTCCTCCTCTGATTTTGACTCCATCCAACCCTCCTTAGCTCTCTTCAATTCCCTTGTGAGGAATACCCTCGAGTATTGCTCCGTGATCTGGTCACCCACTCGTAACTGTAATTGTCTTGCCCTTGAAAATGTGCAACGTAAATTCACCCGTTCTCTCTTCTTTAAGAAAAGCTTCCCTCGTGTGGATTACCCCTCCCGCCTCCGCTTTCTAAACCTTCCCTTCCTACAACAGCGTAGATCCTATCTGGATCTATGCACATTCTTTAAACTTTCCTCGGGTCTGATGGACTGCTCCGCCGCTGACGAGATCACCTGCCGTCCTGCGTCTTATAACACACGTAACGCAGATATTTTCAACGTGCCCTTCGCGGAGCTCGAAGTCTATTTTCATTCCCCGATTCCCAGGCTTTGCCGAAATTATAATGCAAAACAGCTTGGTCCTCTTAACTTCCCTACTTTAAGTAGTTTTAAACGTAGGATAAGTTTTTTGCTTTCTCCTCCTCCTGAGGACAATAATTAATTGGAATTCTTTCTGTTTGTTGTCCGTTAATTAAATAAATAAATAAATTAAAATGATCAAAGGTTGGACTTCGAAACTGGTGTTCACCGGGATACGCTTTCGACCAGGCCTTATACTGGTGGACTGCGCGGCGGAAGACACCGCAGAATGGGTTAGAACCGTGGTTCCTAGATTGCCAGGCTGGGAAGGGGTGGAACTGTCAACATGCGCTGGGGATGATATACCAGGAGCCCACATGGTGACAGTTTTTCTGCCAAAAGCCGCGGCAATAGAAACGAAAGACCTTATGACCCTCCTAATCGCTCAGAATGAAGATCCCCATATCCGACTATGGAGAGTTTTCAAAAGCAAGATGGAGGGCAAGGGTAAACTCCTCACGATCGGGGTAGATGACCGATTCCAGAAGGTAATTAAACGTCGGAGTTGTCATATCAACTACCGATTTGGCAAAAAACCCGTGCATGTGCACAGGGAAACGCCGAGGAAAGAGACCTCGGAGGAGGCACCGGGTGGAAAACATACCGAGGTCCCTGAAGAAGTCTCGAAAGCCATAGACTTGGAAAGGACTGGATCAACCAGGGAAATAGACCTGCTGCCCAGTGAAGAGCAGAAGTTAGACGACCTAGACCTAGTACTCCTAGGGCTCAGGGTGGACAGCGATGCGCAGAAAGGCGCTATGTCGGAGGAGGAGGGTGACACTCAGACAGTGGAGAAGAGCTCCAAACAATAACGGAGCCAATGGCCAGCACTAAGATAGCCCAGATAAACCTCCACCATCCGAGAGCTGCATCTGCAGTGATTGCAAGGGCAAGTTCCAAAGAGAACATTGGAATAGTGCTGGCTCAGGAGCCCTAGGTGTACCGGGGGCAGATGCGTGGTCTGCAAGGAGGAAGCATGCAAGTAATTTGGGATTCCTCTTGTAAAAAACCAAGAGCTTGCATAATTCTTAAACGTAATTTAAAATGCATATGTCTTTTAGAGTTCTTAACCGGGGACCTTGTGGCTATCTAAGTCTCATTGGAAGCCGGGAGGAGCACACGAGAGGCAGTCGTGACATAGGGATACTTCCCAAGAGACGAAATCCGGGCTCCACCGGAACAAGTCGCAAAACGGACGAAGTATTGCGAGGAGAGGGCGTTACCACTTCTTCTCGACTGCGATGCCAACCACGAAGCAGCGACAGCAATCGTAGAGGTGAGTACCTTCTTGAATTTAGTCTTAGCAATAAGTTAGAAATATACAACGTAGAGAACACTCCAACATTTGTGACCAGCACCAGACAAGAGGTACTAGATATAACTCTAGGAAATACCCTAATGAACGGAATAGTCAGGAATTGGAGGGTGTCGGATGAACCCTCAATGTCTGATCACAGGATAATCAGATTCGACATTGAGGGTAACTCCGAAATAGAAAGAATAATATAGAATCCCAGGAGAACGGATTGGGAATCCTACGCAACGCACTTGAGCAACAACATTGCCCACCTTCAAGGGGGCGGTAACATCAGGAGCGAACTGGAATTAGAAACGTTGGTGGAAAACCTCAACACAATCGTCATTGACGCATATGAGGTCAGCTGTCCGGCCAAGACAGTCAAGTCATCAAGGGATGTACCATGGTGGAACAAGAACCTAGCCAGAATGAGAACAGAGGTACGAAAACTCTTTAACCGGGCAAAACAAACCGGGGACTGACAGAGGTATTAAAATGCACTGACTGCGTATAACGACCCGATCAGGGAAGCGAAACGGAACAGCCTCAGGGAAGTCTGTGAAGGGATCGAACAGATCACAGAAGCAACCAGGCTGTATAAGGCTGTAGCCAAAGACGGGGGAATATCCTCTGTCTGTTTGAAAAAGGAAGATGGGATATTTATCGAGAATGAGGAGGACATGGTACATCTGCTTCTCAGAACTCATTTCCCGGGGTCCTACACCACGGTGGCAGGCGACAACATTCTGCCTGACACGCCAACAACAAATAGAAGGGGAAGGAAGGAGAGCTGGAAACAAGGAAAAGAGGTATGCTCAGAGGCTAGGCTAAGATGGGCAGTGGGAACTTGTAAACCAGTGAAATCTCCCGGAGTAGATGGCATTTTCCCAGCACTTATCCAGAGAGGTCTAGGAATTATCTTAGAGTCTCTTCTGAGGGTGGTAAGGGGGAGCATAGCACTGGGATACATACCAAGGGCATGGAGACGGGCAAAATTGGTCTTTATTCCGAAAGCGGGTAAAAAGGATCCTTTTCCCCCTAAATCTTTCAGACCAATCTGTCTAACATCGTTCGTACTCAAAACGGTGGAGAAGGTCGTAGACAACTATATTAGAACTAACGTTCTAACGCGTAATCCCCTACATCACTGTCAACACGCTTACCGGGCACGACGGTCAACTGAAACTGCTCTGTATCAGCTGACAGAGGTACTATGGGATGCCATAGAAACAAAACAAATAGAACTGGCTGCGCTTTTGGATATCGAAGGAGCATTCGACAACACATCGCACACAGAGATACAAGATGCCCTGAGCCCCAAAGGAGTGGGAAACACCCTGGCATTCTGGATGGGCAAAATGCTAGAAAGTAGGCAGATAGAGGTACCGACAGGTACAGATTCTATTATCATGAACACCATTCAAGGCCGTCCACAGGGTGGAGTACTATCGCCGCTGATGTGGAGTATGGTATTGGATGAACTCCTGGACGGACGGACGGACGACATTGTTCTAATCTGTAGGGGCAAATATGAAGATACCCTATGTGATAGAATCCAAACTGGACTAATGGTTACTAGTGCCTGGTGCAGGAAGGTGGGACTGCGAATCAACCCAGCCAAAATCACCATAGTACCATTCACCAGGAGGCGTAAGCTGGATCACCTGAAAGCCATAACATTACATGATAAGGAGGTGAAACGAGAAACAGAGGTCAAATATTTGCGAATTACACTAGACCAAAAATTACTCTGGAAGACACATGTCGGAAAGCCACGAGGGCTCTGATGACTTGCAGATCCATAGCAGGAAAAAAATGAGGTTGCAGCTCGAAGATACTACTTTGGACATATACTGCTAATAGTAAGGCCAATAATTACCTATGGAGCGGTAATCTGGGCAGAAAGAACCAAACTCAGCACACAAGCCAGGGAATTACATAAGCTCCAAAGGCTGGCTTGCATGTATATCTGTGGGACAATGAGAACATGTCGGACGGCATCCCTGGAGGTCCTTCTGGGATTAACCCCTTTCCATCTGCACATACAGATGCAGGCAAGGAGATTAATATTTAGGATGACCGGTAGTATGAGTGAGTCGGGGAGCTGCCTAAATCGAAGGAAGATTGATATTCTTTCTAAGCGGTATCCCGAATTACTGGTACCAAGGGATGACATGACAACGAGGTTTCACGTCGATAAGAAGTTTGAAACACGTTGGCGTAACAAGGCAAACTGGGAGAGTGTGGCTGCGACATTGGGCTTAAACCAGCAACTGATTACTTGGTACACTGACGGATCCCTCACAGCAGAGGGAGCGGGTGCCGGTGTCATTGGTCCAAGGAAAATTTACTTTGAGCCAATGGGCAGGTACACTAGCATATTCCAGGCGGAAATATCTGCCATAGACAAATGTGCCTCCTTTAATCTGCAAAGAAACTATAGGGGGCAAACATAGTTATTCTCATTGATAGCCAAGCAGCGATCAAGGCACTTAGGTCCAACCAGGTGAACTCTAAACTGGTATGGGAATGCTTTGAGAGATTGAATACACTCGGCTCCTCCAACAAGGTCTAGATACTTTCGGTTCCAGGCCATGCTGGGTTGGAAGGCAACAAGGCAGCGGACGAACTAGCCAAGAAGAGAGGAGGGATGCCTTTACACGAGCCAGAACCCTTCTGTGGAATCGGAAACGGTTTCATGGTTGAGGGAAATATACTGGGCGGGCCTACCAGGGATGAAGCAGTCCAGGGTGCTTATTGGGGGATACGAACCCATACACACAAAAAGGATTGCTTAAACCTCACCAAAAAGAACCTCCGAATCATAGTGGGAATTCTCACTGGTCATTGTCGCCTGAACTATCACCTAGGGAAGCTAGGGATATCTACGGACACTGCCTGCAGGTTTTGTGAGGAGGAGGACGAAACCTCTATACACGTCCTGGGACAGTGTCCGGCACTTGTGCAGAGTAGGTCGGGGCATCTGGGAGAACGCTTAATACCAGATGCAAAGCTGAAACATCTGGAAGTAGGGAACATATTAGGTACACTATAACCAGTAAAAGGGGCACAGTAGTTCTTCAAGGACGCGGTGCGACTTTCCCTTAACAGAATAATAATAATAATAAAATAACACATTTAGGAAGTTGCGAGCTAATTTTCCCTTAAAATGCTTATGAATCAAATATTTTACTTCCCACTCCTCCATTAAGATGTGCAAAGTTCCAGGGGTTGCTTGCACAACTCTCATCTTTCTCGAAGATTTTGCAGCGCTCAAGCAAGGATTTTCCGAAAGCGTTTCAAGAAAATCAGTTGGCCCATTAGTATCCGATTTTTACAGTTCAAGGAGCATAGACAGTAAATTGCTGACAGCAGTTCCTTCATCTATTTCATTCTTAATGACGCAAATGGGAAAAGGCGATACGGCTTGACAACGAGGCAACTCCAATGTAGAGTGCTGTCGTCGAATAGAAGAGAATTTCAAAATAAGAATCCACTGACCCGATTCGATCCTGTTCGCTCTCGAATCAAGTCAAGATTGATTTCTTGAAGCATGTCTAATTCTTTCTGGCTGCATTCTGTACGATTTTTCTGAGCTCCGCCTGGCAGCTCAAGGAAAAAAAGCAGGTCTCCAACCCATGCACCAGTGACTATCTGAGTGGTATTTTAATTGTTCCTGTAATTCGCCATACATTCAATAGTATTGTTAGTAGGCTTGTCTTCGATATTTATCCGCGAGAAAATCGATTTCCATGAGTCCTGGCAAATGAGTTCGCAACGGAGCCTACACAAATTGTCAAAGAGCAGTTCCACTTTGAATTTTGATCCTCGCATGACTTCTTCCTCGAGTAGCATTCGCTCCTTTAAATTCACTCTGTGGAATTTAATCACGACAAATTGAAGCTCAACGTTATAGAAATTATCTGCATTGTTAACCTGGAACGTTCTTGAAATGTACGTACTTTCACATATGTGAGCCCAATGAGAATGCTCCACATAAGCAGGCTTTCATTAAAATTGAAATGGGAGCTTTAATCGGCTGCTCCCTAATCTGGTTGCATTCATTATTTTGTGGGATCTCAGTGAACAACAGACTAGTCTTGTCTGCATTCGATTTCATTTGCGTCATTACTTCATCTGGTCCTCCTCAAATCAACCCTTTCAGATGTGCTTCCAAATTATGAAGCTAATATTTAATAGTTTGCAAAGTACAGGATCATGCAACATATTCACTCGTACTTACAATAACATTCCAAATTATTTCTTGAATACCGCAAAACATACTATCCGGTCTTGCTACACTTGCCACTTCCCTCTCCCTTTCCGGGGCGTTTCCGATAGCATCTGAGCTAAACTAAATACTATTTACATTGGAATCCATTATGCTTCTGAATATATACCCTAAATTACGGCCGCAGGAGAGCAAGGGATGCAGGCCAATAATTTGCTTGATATCCCGATATACAAGGATACAATGTAAGCTACGTATAGTGATGGTCCGGGAGTAGTAGAGGAGCCATCTGAGCTGAAGGTGGCTAGTGCTTCTGATTTGAACAGTCGTGATCCATGCATTATGGAAGAGGCTCATTGTGCTCGCTCCTGTTGGCTCCTCTAGAACAACAAAAATATTTCCTGTAGAGCGCCGGCAACCCGGAACTCCACTATTGCTCAGCAGTATCTGGGATACATTTCAAACTAATATGCTTGGTATGGACTGGGGCCAGCAGCAGGGAGGGCTTGCAGTGCAGATACAACATTGTGAGTTGAAAGGAGATTCATATTAAAGCTAATAACGAATTCCAGTCCCATATTGATCACAGAATCTTTCATCTCTGTACTTCCCAACAACATTCCCCACAACAGGCGCATTCAGCTTGCCGGTATCCTGTTGCAGCCCACCCCCACCCCTTGTCGGGATACTCTCTAACGCTCGAAAGGCCACAATGAAAGATGGAGCTGAGATTTATATTTATGAGCTTCGTTCCATATACAACCGTCGTGATAATGCTCCTCATAATGATGACAACAACGAATCAGGATGATATTATTAAAGAATGCACTCCTTGCATTCATACATGAGGGTTGCAGTGGGGCACCCAAGGCGCACTGGAATTTCTATGCAATATTTTTTCAAGAAATATACATATTTCGACAAAAGCTCAGCTCCGCATATATTCGTGGAAAACACAATACATGCCATACTTAAGGATGCAATTTCGGAAAGAGTTTTTCCTTCTGTATTCATATTCTATTTGGGGAGGGGGTAAAAATGAGGAGGGTAACGACATTGGAAAATATCTGGGATGTTATTGATGTAATTACATTCATTGAGAGTTTGAAGGATGAATGCGAAGGATACCTGGAATGTGAAATTGAAATACATTAATGGATGTATGAGAATGGAATGTAGCAAATTAGATTCGCAAATAAGGATAAATGTACAGCACGGAGAAGGGAAGGCAGGCAAACAGGAAGACAAAATAATATGAATTGATAGAAACTGAGATGAAGAATATTTCGAGAGGAAGATCGGAAGTCAATTAGAAGCTAATCCGATTCCTGGAACCGAAGGACCCCCATTTTAACCCTACCTTGAGTCAACGCCAAATTAGAAGCTGTAAAAGCCTTGTTCCAGAAGGATCAGCAAAATCTCCATGGTCACACCACCGACGAAGTTTCTGAGAATGGGTTCGTTAAAAAAATGATCACTTCCAACCCCCACTCCACACCTTTCCAACAAATGTCAAAACTAAGACCGGCTTCGAAAATTACTAAGCGAGACCTTTAATTTGATATCCCACATGACTATATTTGATGAAAAAAAAAATTTACACCCCCCTTTGGTATGTCCCCATACATACCAAAGGGGGGTGTAAATTAAACGTAAAAGGATGTAACTCAGTATATGCGTGAGCGTTCCCAGTTCCCACCCTTCTACCAAATTTGGTGCCAATCGCTACAACCGTCTCTGAGAAAAATGCGTGTGACGGACAGTCTGACAGACAGACAGAGAGACAGAGAGACGGACAGACAGACAGACAGTGCGTCCTGTGAGGAGTGGCCAGATCTCCCATCAGGCGCGACCCCAGGTGGCGTATAGGGGCATACCTATTGATGTGTAAATATGTGTTCATGCACTTGTCTTTTCTGACTGTGCATGGGCTAGTGTTTGCTCATCTCTGGTGCGTGGACCAAAATGGCTATGGGAAGGACACCCAGAAAATAAAACCAACATGGACGAATTGAGAAGGAGTAAAGTTACGGTACAGGGGCTCGGAACCCCAGTACCGGCGGCTTTTGGGAGTGAGCAAGCGGGCTCCCGGCCGTCGATATCCCTCGACCGCAGTGCCTCGGTGGTGGACAACTTGGCCACCGTGCATCTAATGCTACAAGTGTTTTAGATTTGGAAAAGGATGTGTTCAAGCGAAGTACCACTCTACCAAGGACACCAGTAACAAAACCGAAGAAGGGTGAATTGAAAGCAGATCGTTGGACAACAAAAACAGCAACAACATCGACCGCACATATTCAAGAGGAGCAGCAACAGGAGGTACTCCAGAACCAGGAAAAGGACGCATTCAGAAGAAGTTCGTCAACTTTGAGATCTCCGCCAATGCCAAACATCAAAAAAGATAAAACGGAGGGAAGGTCAATGAATGCCAAATGTGAAGGAGTATTTAAAAGTAGTAATCTGGTTAGGAATCATCATGGCGAGCAGAGCCCAGTAGCAGAGGAATTACCCTTCACACAGCTTGGTGCAAAAATAGTGGAGCTGTCTCAGTTCATCAAGGACAAGCACAACGTCCACCAAGCCATAAAAAATATGGTGAGAGCAATTAGAGTGCTCTACAACAAAGCGCAGCAGGAGGAAGAAAATTCCCAGGGCAAGTCGAAATCTGTTGCCCCAACAGTGTCACAAGCGACCCAAGTGACACCTAATCGTGTTGCAATCGGCCTGCCACCAAACAAGAAAGTGCGGGAAGGAGATGTGGATCCTCTGGGAAGTCAACAGGCGCCTAAGAGGAAAAAAGCCATGCAAACAGTTCCGAAAAACGGAACTAAAGGCACCGAAGAGAGAAAGCAGGTCCCCCAAGTGCGAGCTCCGGCAATCGACTCGACGAAATCCAAGGGGAATGAAAAAGGTAGTTGGACCAAAGTAGTTAGGAAAAAGGCGAAGAAAAAGGCAAAAGTGCGGATTCGCCCAGAAGCGATTGTAATCTCCAGCAATGGAAGTTTGTCTTCCGCTGAAATACTGAAAAAGGTCAAAGCTGACCCCGACCTAAAAGATCTAGGCGGAAATGTCAGCAAGATTCGAAGGACCCAAAAGGGTCACCTCATGTTTGAACTGAAAAAAACCAGCTTGGGGAAAACTGATGGCTTCCGAGTTCAGGTTAAGAGCTCACTTGGGGAGAATGTCACAGTACGGACCCAAAAACATGAGGTCTATATACAGTGCAAGGATCTCGATGAAGTGACATCCAAAGGAGAAATTTGCACTGTCTTGATGGAACAATTCAAGTTGGAGGAACTTGCCCATGAGTCCATTGTGAGTTTGCGGAAAGCCTATGGTAATACTCAGACGGCCACATTGCGATTGCCAGTGGACGCCGCGCAGCAGTTATTGGCGGCCGGGAAGGTTCGAATCGGATGGGTTGTTTGCCGTCTGAGAGAGCAGATTTCTCTAAAGAGGTGCATCAAGTGCCTCGCGTTTGGTCATTTTGCGAAGGCATGCACCAGCGGCATTGATCGGTCCGATCGATGCAGAAGGTGTGGGGAGAAAGGCCATATTGCCAAAGCGTGCAATAGGGACCCCAAATGCTTATTATGCGAAGGAAGTGAGGGACGGGATTACCGGCATATTGCGGGAAGTGCTAAATGCCCGGAATTTAGGAAGGCGCTGACTTTAATGAAAAAATGAGGTTTTAATTCAAATAAACGTCAATCATTGTAGGGTCGCTCAATATTCACTCGAGCAGACCGTCTATGAATCCGAGGTGGAAATTGCCATCATTAGCGAACCCTATAGAAACCGTCACAGTGGCGTGTGGGTTATAGATTCGTCTGGTGGAGCGGCGATATGGGCATGCGGTCGACAGGCCATACAATGTACTGGGCATCAGACATACAGCGGCTTTGTGTGGTCGAAAATAAACGGGGTATATGTGTACAGCTGTTACGCTCCACCAAGCCTGACACTGCCCGAATCCGAGGAAATGCTTGACAGTCTTGTTCTCGACGCAAGGGGTCGTAGTCCAAGGGTGATTGCTGGTGACTTCAATCCTTGGGCCCGTGAGTGGGGTAGCAGAGAGACAAATGCAAGGGGCCGCAGTCTATTAGACACTTTCGCACAGTTGGATGTCGTTCTGGCCAACGAAGGATGTGTAAACACCTTTCAGAAAGGGGGGTCTACCTCAATCGTAGACCTAACTTTTGTTAGCCCTGCACTGGCACGTGGTATGTCTTGGTGTGTCAGCAACCACTACACCCACAGCGATCACCAGGAAATCTTTGGGCTATGGGTGGAGTCACCGGGCATAAGATCATCATGCCCGAAACCGAGAAAGATGTCAGGCTGGTCCGCTAAAGCTCTGGATGAGCAGACCTTCATGGAGGTGTGGTTAGACCAACCTAATAAAGCAGGCGCCTCTACGGAAAGAGCCGTCCATCTGGCTCAATGCATCGCGGAAGCGTGTGACGCGTCCATGCCGAGGAGGTGCTCATTCTCCAGTAGAAGACCAAACTACTGGTGGAATGCTGAACTGGTCCACCTTCGATCAGCCTGTCACTGAGCCAGAAGAGCGGCTCAAAGAGCGGTAGACAGAATCGACCAAGGGCAAAAAGAGCGCGCCTATAAGGAAGCTCGCAAAACCCTCAAGCTCGCCATCCAACGGAGCAAGAGGGAATGCTTTAAGGAGCTCTGTTTAGAAGCAGACGTAAACCCGTGGGGGAGCGCCTATAGAATCGTGATGGGGCGATTCAGAGGCCGATCATCCCCGCAGATCACGTACCCTTCACTCATGTTAAAAATTATCCAGGGGTTATTCCCTCAGCAAGAGGAGGGCATAGACAGCTTCCAGCGACCTCTGAACGACACGGCAATACCGCCAGTCACCAGTGACGAGCTGCTGGAAATCTGCACTAGGATAGGAGATAACAAAGCTCCGGGCCTGGATGGCGTGCCGAATAAGGCCCTTAAGCTTGCCGTGAAATCCAGACCGGACATGTTCGCTGAGTTGTTCGAAGCGTGCATGTCCGAGGGGATATTTCCTACATAATGGAAACGACAGAAGTTGGTGCTACTACCTAAGGCTGGCAAACCTCCAGGTGAGCCAACCTCCTACAGACCTATTTGTCTTTTGGACACTGTGGGCAAAATGCTAGAGCGAGTAATCTATAATAGATTACTCCCGGTTGTTGAGAGCCACGGAGGTCTCTCAGATCGGCAGTATGGGTTCCGTAAAGCCAGATCAACCATTGATGCCATCAAATTGGTTAGTGGCTTGGCCGAAGATGCAATCCACGGAAAGGGCAGTACTAGCAAATATTGCATAGTGGTGACCTTAGATGTGAGAAATGCATTCAATTCGGCCAATTGGAACCTAATACGGGAATCTCTGGCGAAGATTGGTATTCCCGCTTATCTTGCAGCTATTGTCAACAGCTATTTACAAGAACGGAGGCTTTGGTATGACACTGATGACGGACCCCAGGAGTACGTTGTCTCCGCGGGTGTCCCACAGGGCTCGGTACTGGGCCCACTGCTGTGGAACATCATGTACAACGATGTTCTTAATCTTCCCCTTCCGGAGGAAGCCACGATGGTGGGCTACGCCGATGATATAGTGTTGGTTGTTGTCGCAAAGCATCTCGAAGATGCTGAGTTATTCTCATGCGAAGCGATCAGTGCTGTTAAGGGTTGGCTTGAGAGTTCTGGTCTGACGCTTGCGGAGGAAAAAATGGAAGCGGTCCTTATCACCAAGCGCCGAAAAAGAAATTTTGCTCGTATTCAAATTGGGAATCGTATCTTCATTTCTAAGCCTGCGATCAAATACTTGGGAGTGATGATAGATGGGAAGCTTAGCTATAAGTCACACGTGCAGTATGTCTATGACAAAGCATCCACTGCGAATGTGGCCCTAGCAAGAATGATGCCGAATGTGGGAGGGCCACGGCATACTTCCAGGTTGCTTATAGCTAGGGTAGTGAGTTCGATCCTGCTCTATGCAGCTCCACTTTGGGGAAAGGCATTGCAGGTTACATCTAACGCTAACAAACTGAGTTCAGTCTATAGAAGAACAGCCCTAAGGGTGTGCTCGGCATTCAGGACTGTCTCAGATGATGCAACATTCGTCATCTCTGGAATGATGCCGGTTAACATCTTGGCAGATGAGATGGCGAATATATACCATGCGAAGCCAATCTCTCCCTTATTGCAGACGAAGAACGCTGAGAGGGAGAGATCCATAAATAGTTGGCAAGAGCGGTGGGAACGTTAGGGAAAGGGTCGGTGGACTCACAGGCTCATTCCTGCCATTAAAGCGTAGTTGAAGAGACGACACGACGAGATTAATTATAATTTCACCCAGTTTCTCACGGGACATGGAGGATATCTCCAATACCTTCACAGGTTCAAATTGGAGACCTCACCCGACTGTTCAAATTGTGATGGAGTCCGAGAGGACCCAGAGCATGTATTCTTCCACTGTCCGAGATTTGTGGAAGAAAGGAGGAATCTAGAGGAGACTCTAGGGGAGGTGCTGGTACCAGAAAATCTGGTGCCGAAAATGCTAGCACATCAAGAGAATTGGGATGCGGTCAACTGCATGATCGCATCTGTCCAAAATAAACTGCGAAAAGCAGAGGAGAGAAGAAAAACGCGGTCACGTGCGCCGCGCATAGAAGAAAGGTGACAAAGCTAGAGTGAGGTGACTCCGTCCCGTGATGCCCAGACTAGTGTCTTTTTAAGATTTCCACCTCCTCAAAAAAAAGAAAAAAGACAGACAGACAGACGGATAGACAGACAGACAGTAAACTGATTTTAATAAAATTAATTACTTACTTGGGTACTTGCAAGGCGTCGAAAAGGTGGCGGTATCTCATCTGCAGCTAACTAGCAGCAACTATGAAGGTGGTCTAGCTATCTTGAAAGAACAATTCGCGAATACGCGGCAAACGGCGACAGAATATATGGACTTCATCCTTGACTTAAAAGAAACTGGACACCACGGCCACGTACATAAAAATGCGGAATTGTCTGGCTGGTCTCTGCAATATATGATATCCAACAATGGAATGGGATCCAGCGGCCAAAGGATAGGATAGATCCCAGGGCGAAATGGATTGGTACCTATGATGGAGCATAAAACCTGGAAATCACCTGCTGAACCGACACCAACAGCTCTACTACCAAACCTCCACGTGCTGACCACTGGGAGCTCATTCTTGACGAAAAGTTGCTGACGGAGAAGGATGAAG
Organism: Hermetia illucens; assembly: GCF_905115235.1. NCBI lineage: Eukaryota > Metazoa > Arthropoda > Insecta > Diptera > Stratiomyidae > Hermetia > Hermetia illucens. Next base: position 3,493,336 of record NC_051851.1, on the reverse strand, counting down.
GCGAGTCTATCTCGCCTAAAAACGGGACAAATTGTACCAACTGGTCCTCCCGATTTGGGGGTTGTATACTAGACTGACCAATGTGCTGGGCCAGATAAAAGCAACAGGATCACTCACGAAACCATTCGACATCAACAACGGTCTAAGACAAGGGGATGTCCTATCATGCATTCCATGATGCTAAGGCAAATGTGAGGGGTAGGATCCTCTTTAAGTCCACCCAACTACTGACCTATGCTGAAGATATCGACATCACGGGAAGAACGACCCAAGACGTGTTTGCTTCCTCAGGGGTCGTCAATGATCCTTAATGTGTCCCTTACGATACGGGGAGTGGCGTCTCCGAGGTGCCCGAACAAGTAGTTCTGAACCCCTAATTGGCATAATATGTGCGTCCTAGGTAGTAGCCTTGAGAAAATTTCTTAGTAAAGAGCAAACTGCTAATGACCGATACACGCCGGGACACTCTGGGAGTCCTCGAAGCCGTCGACAACTCCTTGTTGACGTCGATGGGGCGATTTAAGCCTAACTCTGGCAAGGTGGTAGTTGTGGCGTGTATCAGGAGCCAGCCCCTTCGAGACCCTGGTGGGGCAGTGTTCAGTAAACTGGTAAACTTAAATGGCGATTACAAACAATACAAACGAAGAGATAGTGGGAATGGAGAATGAGCTGCCTGTGTTTATACGCATCACGAAAAAGCATTGTTCACCCCAGCGCCCAGCGAAGGATGCAGTAAGGGCTGAAACATCCGGAAGATATCGGAATACGCAAACAGAAAAAAAGACTCGCAAAGTGAAAAGGGAGACTCCGCAGCGCAATAAATAGGAACACAGGTCGCTGCTATCAGGATCTGGTCGACAAGGTGAATGGAGACCCGTGGAGACTCGGTTACAAACTGGTAACGCGGAAAATCGTGGCTCTGCGGAAACCCTGTTCACTTAAGGCCGAGCAAACGGACCGAATTTTATGGGCATTATTCCCTCCGCACCCTATGCAGAATGATGACGTTGGCGCGGAGAACGACGAGGAGTGCCCACTTTTTCCTATAAAAGAGTTGGAACAGGCAGTCATCTTTATGAAAAACAAGAAGGCGCCAAAACCCGATGGTATTCCAGCAGAGGCATACAAGCTGATGTTCCAACATCGGCCGGACCTACTGCTCGGTGCATTTAATGCTTAATTTAAAGATGGCATTCTCCCTGCTTGTTGGAAGGTGGCCAGGCTTGCGTTGCTCAGCAAAGGGAAAGGCGACCCTTCTGTCTTCATATCGCCCAGATTGTATGCTTCACATTGTTGGAAAAGTGCTCGAAAAACTCATCATTCAAATAGACTCGCTGAAGCGATATAAACTGCTGGAGATATATCTGTGTGGTTTCAGAGCAAGGAGATCCGTGGATGTTGTTCGCCGAGCTCGATGGGTTGTGCTCCTCGTAAGGCTTGATGTCAAAAACATATATCGTAAGCATCTAACACAAATACGGAGACGGGGAGCTTTGCGGGTGGAACCTGCTTACCGCACTTTCTTTGAACCGGCCGTGATGGCGATCGTGGGAGTGATCACAGTTGCCCTTCTTGCTAAGGAGCGTAAAGCCCTATACAAGCGCAAGAGAGAAGAGCCAAGGGAGGTAGTTACTCCTGAAGAACGGCAACGCATCCTAGATGAGGATCAACTCTTTTGGCAAAACGAATCTAGAGGCAAATGGACTGTGCGGCTCATTGGCAACTTAGGTGCGTGGCTGAGTCGGAAGCATGGTGAGACTGACTATTAACTTATCCAGTTCTTAAGTGAACACAAAGGTTTTCAGTCTTACCTGCCTAAGATTGGAAAGGCACGATTTCCGGATTGTGTAATGGAGTGTAATGGAGTTGTAAACGATGCCAATCAAACCTTTTTTTGTTTTTGGGAAGGTGAGATGGGATTTGTCAGTAGCTCTATTTAAACACAGCGATCTCTGTCCCGTCATGGCGTTGAACATTAACTCCATCATTGGACGAGCTCGCCGACACGACTTCAAGCTATTCCTTGATGAACACAAGCCTCACATAGTGCTCCTATGCGAAACCAGATTGCGCTTTAAGTACCTAGGTTTCCAACTTCAACCTTTTCGGTACAGGCCGCCTACAATCCAATTTCTGCTCCCGCGGTGGTACAGCCATCCTTATCGCCGTGGTGATCGTTTACACATCCACTAAACATATTTCCCTCGACGAAACTCGGCTGAATTCCTACTTAGACGTGCATAATATATACTTTACTTTTCCTGGTAACATAAGGATCACGCCAAAAATAAGGAGAGGAATTGGCGCTCTTTTTCTCAAAATCCATGACACCCCCATTGCAACTGTGAACGAAATCGCCTACCTTAGGGTGACCATGAACTCCTGTTTTTCACACGTATTCCATATTTCGATAGCAATGAACCGTGCAAATGGCGCCTGTTCCCCAAAAAGTTAATCTGTTCTGTTGAAAACAGCTTATCAGACCTCTCCTCACTTTTGGCTTCACCTTCTGGTCCAATAGTTCATCTCTTCAAATGGAGAGGCTTTACAAGAACGAAGGTCATTCCAAATATATCTCCAACCGTATCCTATACGATTCCTGTTAAACTTTACGTATCGACGCTGTTCTCGTCTGCCAAATCCTTAGGCAAATGCTAGACACACTCCAATCCCTTTATCGTCTAGGCCATGTCTTATCCCTACCATCCGAAAACCACTTCCTTGATCCCCAAGGTGCAATAGTCCTCTATATCGGTTATTATTACCAGTCCCAATTTACAAAACCTACTTATCCCTTAGTATCAATTCCTAATTCCTAATCCTTAAAATTGGACAACGTCCCGAAACCGCAGTGTGTGCGACGCTCTCACCAGACACCCCATGATCTCTGCAGAGAACGCAACTTTCGCTTTCATTGCAGGTCTGCATTTGGTGACCTACCTGAACGCTTCTGCGGCATGCTGTGTATGTGTGTCTATAGTCCAGACCTTTGCAGCACTTGATGGGGGTTTTTCGCATTCGTACCCTGCATGCTGTTAAGGAGTCTCCTCACATATTGCTCGGGGATTTCTACCACCACCTCGAGCATTTAACGAGGTGATACCTATCCGGGCTTTGGTTACCACTCGACATTTACGCTTTATGGTCTCCTCCACTTTTCTGTGAGGCAGTCAAAATCTCGGATTTTTAGGGAGCATATAGGCTCTAGATTAGAAACAAGAGCCTTCTCCTCCAGTAGCCTCTTGACCGATTCGATTCTTTTTTGTTATTGGGTTTTGGTTTGTGGCCTCCTTGCCTATGAATGGCCGGGTCTCCGGCGGCTTAGCGAGTTGTTTCCTTTTATCTTTCTTTCCCTTTTTTTGGCGCCTGGAAATTACAGGGATAAAGTCTCCTTCAGGTACGTTTTCCTCTTTTCGCTTTTCACCCAGTTTGCTTTGCAGTGGGTTATCTGTAATCCGTTTGGAGCTTGCAGTGTTTTCAGTGCTGTTTCTGCTTTCCACGCTACTACCGCTGCTTTCCACGTTCGCCTGTGGAAGGTGATGCGGTTCCTCGAGTTCCAATAGCCCTTTTTTTGTCGCCTTTGCTGACGTTCTTCTGGAGAAACGTTGCGACCGTATAAGCTTCTCCACTGCCGCGCATTTCCTGATGAGCCTTCCCTCTTCGGCTTTAGCTAGGATGGTAGAATGCAAATTCACTCGATTCGCGTCCAAATCCATCTGCTCTGGGCCCGACGCCATTCTGATTGGAGTTTTTTTCCGGAACAGGGATACTATAGGGTATTGGAGTCACCGTCCCCGCAACGTCAGTCGCGTCATTTGGTAAGGCATCCTCTTTACTTGGGCGTCTCGGTGTCACATAGGGTATTTCAGCCTTCGATGCCTGTTTTGCTGGCAGGTGCAGTGACTGACGCATTTTTGTATTGGGCCCAAACGCAGTCAACTCTTCCTCCTTGCCTAATATTTCGTCGATTTTATGATTATTCTCCATGGAAATTTCACCAGCGCATCGTATGCAAGGAAGCGGGCCGCAATAGTCAGGAACGAATGTACCCTCGGTACACTTAGCTGATCCCGGAACTCACAGTCGGATCAGGGGTCGCTTGGGGCAATGCGGTCTGCTAGCACTACAATGAACACTACCTGAGTGGTTTTCGGAGGGGGTTGGCTCGTGATACACGCTGCGACTACCATTTGGCAGAACTAGGCTCACATCACCCCATCGACGTCGACAGGCACCTATCGACGGCTCCGGGAATTCCCAGTGTTTCTCGATGTGTGCCGGTCATTCGCAGTTCGCCCTTCATCGAGAGGCTTTCTCAAGAACGCTAGAACGCAGGTATACTGCCAGCTAGAGAGTCAGAACTACTTTCTCATACATATATCATTAAGCAGCCATCGAAGACGGTTCCGTACCATAAAAACTCAGGGGGGGGGGGGGAGGAAATCAATGAGTCCTCATAGGAAATGCGTCTTCATCTTCAGATTGGCTCTCTAGTGCCGATACCTTCATATGAAATGATATTTGTCGGGAATCATGACAGTTTAACAAATAGCCTGATTTTCGGAGAAACTAAGAGTTAAACCGAACAATCTGTTGAACTTTGCTAAGTATCTTAGGCAGCCAAGATGAAGTCTTACTTCTCAGTATATTTTTGGTGAACTTCACCTGACGTCAACTGCGAAACAAAAGGATTTTGACTATTAGGCCTCCTCTTTACAATAGAATAGGGTTAGAGGGACAACTCTTAGAGATGCATCCAACTTACAAAGCTTTTACAGTATCTCAAACTTGATTTTTGTCACACCATTTATTGGGGTATGAAAGTTAGATACGATTCTACAATACCTGCGTCCATCTGAATGACGCCAACCATTTATTTCGTCCACATAAATTGGCCAAACTTTCGTCCTGACGTGAAACAAATCCAGCCAGAAAGGTTTAATAGAAATGAAATTTAAAACTCTTAGTTAAGTACTTCGCATTAAGCTATTATGACAAGCAGGTCCGAAACAACAAAACGCAATCCTTTTTCATTTGCCTACAGAGAAAATGAAAAGTTTCTTTTTTCCGAACAACACTCAGGCACGAGTATTTATTTAAAAACAGAAGGACACAACACAGAACAACTTTTCCGAGGAGACGTAAATATGAAAAAGTTCCCAACCCCCGGATTTTTCCCAGCTTTAGATTCGAGTTTTTATGATGAAAATGAAAACGACTGAAGAATGGATAGTGTTGGTGTATCTTTGGAGCGGAGGAAATATTCATCTGAAGAACAAAAAGATGGGCATGAACGCCTGAAGAAATTCCAGGATTCTGTTCACTCAAGTGCTCAAGTATTATTTGCAAAATAGATATTTTATCAAGAGTTGAAAATCGGCTTGGAACTCGAGTCGAGAGCAGCAATTTACTGGCCTTACCGTAAGAAAAACTGCTGACATTGGTTCTCATAAATTCACCCCTTTCAAGACAATATTCCTATGGTTATTCGTCCTGGAGAGCGAATTTGATGGTCCATAAAGTCTCGAGAGGAGCTGAGTGTTGAGACCAAAGTATCGAGAAAAGATGCGCAAAATAAATAAAGGACCAAGTCGAATCGGAAAGCATGACAGGCATAAAGCAGATCCTTAAACGTGACATTTCAATAACCTGAAATCGCCACGTATAGGTATTTGCACAACATTTCTTCGTTTGAGGGCATCTTACCAGAAAAGGATGTTCGTTAAATCTTCAACACAGAGCGAAGGAGATGTGAGGACACTTGTTTTTTGAGACTTGGTACGGTCTTGTGATAAGTATGAACTAAGGATCTGTTCATAACTGGGGTTCGAAAATTGGCTTTAATTCTGTTTCGGCAAATGTAAAAGGATTCATATTTTGGTTTCCTCTATTAAAGGGACCCATTAGCATTACCTCCAGCAATCCTTTTTGCTATCTTCAATCAAATGTCTCCGCTGGTGCTCAACCGGCAAAGGCCTGTTTATTTGCTTTACAACATGCTCAAATAACAGCAGGATTGCATTCACGTTCCTTAGGCCGTCGAAGGGATGAGCATAAACTTTCAAATCAAATCTGAACCCCTGAAATTTCCGAGTAGATGCCTGCTACTTCGAAGTGAGCACATTCCAAGAATATTCGCAAAGATTGAAAATATCTTTAAGAAACGAGTGCCAGAAGGGAGGACCCATGGTTGCCTTGCCGTCACCCTGACGAACCTGAAGTGTTTTGCATACGCAACAGTATCTATCCTGTTTCGTTAATGTTGTGCGGAGAAGGAGATAGGATGAAGAGCGACGACGACGGTCCCCGATTGTCAGCTGAAGAGGATCAGAATGTAATTGAAATAAATTCAAGTCCATATTTTTCTATTTGTGTCCTTCCGGACGCTTTTTAATGCATTACCAGAACCATTAACGAAATGAGCAATAAATTCCGGCCGTAGTCATCTTAGGGACGTTGTCGCCTGGCTTTTATTTGCGTTTTATAGTGATGATTATAGGCGAGGACTTAGTTTGATTTTTTTAAGTTTGGGTTGTAATTGTGCTGGAAGTTTTGCTAATGGAGTGACTACAGTGGAAGAATAACAATAGCCGACTAGTAATGTAGATTGATACTTCAGGGAAAAAGGAATGTTCTTACTCCAGGAACTAGCCATTCAGTTGGGAGTCTATTTGGGCGTAGAAGCTAGGACTGGAAATTCGAAGACGTCCATAAACCTCGGTATTATTATCCCAAGCTCTCCCCTTTCGCGAATAAGGATATTCCTATAATTTCATCCACAGTCCCCATTGAGAATATACCAAGAGGACGAAATTGGTCAAATGTGTTCGTCGAGCAAAAAAGGAAGTGATAAATATGCAGCCATTAATATTATCAAGAAGGTTGACCCGAGGCGTTCGCAACTACATCAAATATTTGGCTTCTACTCACACTTTGGTAAATATAATTTAAAAGAGGGAGGAAACCAGAATCCGGGCAGTTCAGTCATGCTCAAACGACCTCCTCATGGTGGCCGCTGGAAACCGTCTTCGGACGTGTCGAGAATGTGTAGGGCCGGGCTGGGAGTAGGCTCATCCAACTAACGAGGATCTGTTTGCCTGCTAGTCATGTGTTAGGGGCAAATGAATCTGGCGGCAGAATGAGCCGTAGCAACTGCCCGGGGATCGTCCTCTCTAAAGTTGAGAAGGTGCTAATAAGACCCCAAGTCAAGGTGGAACAGCATAAGCCAAGGGCTGTGTGGCCGGTGGGGAGCTTGGTCTTTAGTATGCGAACTCTGAGTACTTTGGCCTTCAGTTCCAAATAAGACCCTTATTTGGTGACCGGGATAGTCAGGGTGGAGATTCTTCCCGGATTACTCGTGAGACCAAGACGTGCGCTCAATTAACAAAAAACAAAATAAAAAACCGAGAAGATAAGAAGAGGTGGAGGACGAGCTCCAGCCAGGAGACACTAGTGGTTGAGAGCAGTACAATCGGAGCCAGCCGTAGCTCCGCTGTGCTGAAACAAACCGCAGGAACCTACTGGAGCGAGCCGGCAGACAGACTAGTGGTTTCCAATGTGGAATCCACTGCGGCAACCTAGGTGTAACGAGTTCTAGACATAGCACTCCTAATCCGAATCCGTCGACATCGGAGGATTCCTCAAAAGCAAGGAATAAAAAGGATGTCCGTCACCGCAAACCGTCCAAGAAGCAATTGTCCACTAGAGTTCTGCTCAAAAAGCAGTACCGTAAGGTCATGCATATTCTCAGCACGATTGCTAAGAATAAAGAGACCGGTAATGTCGCCGAGTGGAATGAAAAGGACCTCGCTAAATACCAAGAGATGGTTGAGGAGTATAAAAGCAAATGCCTGGTAGATGGGCGAAACCCATCGTTCTCAAACGCAATAGATTTCAAGACGAGATCGAACAAAAACATATCGTCGTTTACCATTGACTTCGATGTTCAAAACACTCTTGGTAAGTGAATTCTCATTACGGCGGTCTGCACGGGACACTGGCCCATTGGAAACCATGTCGCAAGTTCGGCATACCCTACAATTCGCATTGCCGTAGCTGTGGAGAAGAGAGGGAAATCCCTGAATCCTTTGCAATTGCCCAACTCTAGTTAGGGTCAGGCGACGGGGACTGGGTGAACCATTCCTTGGGAACCTCAGAGAGATTGCTAGCAAATTGCTGGAGAGCTGCTTTCCTTCGTGAATGCTATGGGCTGCCTCTGAAGATCTGGGCCGACTGGACTCTGCATCCTTGCTTTCATAACAGCAGTCATGTTCTTAGGGGTTTGTGGGATCAAAATGGCGCACCACAGCGCTAATTGTTCTCCTAGGAGCAGTCACTGATACCTATCATACTAACCCATACACTAGGTTATCAGGCGCGTCCTTTCGACTAGATTTGGGAAAGCTCGGCGGATGTAGTATCGGCATGCTCAAGCACTCGTGCGGAAACTAACTTGTATGGCTTACGCGCTTACTTCCGTAAGTGGGAGCAAAACGCCGACCCTTAGCTAAAAAAATACTATTAGGAAGGTTCATAGAAATAAAACCGAACATATAAGAACAGAGGAGAAATAGAGTTATTATGTCCGTCCAGTCGCTCTCTATGGTTCTGAGTGTTGGCCGACCATAAAAGACAATGAACGGCGTCTTGCGGTAATGGAGACGAAGATGCTACGTTGGACTAGTGGCGTCACACGTTTAGATCACATCCGAAATGAGGATATCCGCGATCGTTATGGGGTTGCACCGATCGTGGAAAAGTTGCGAGAGAGGCGTCTTCGATGGTATGGTCACGCAATCCGTGCAAACGAGAATTCACTTGCAAAGATTGGTCTGAACATCGAAGTCGATGGTAAACGACCAAAAGGCAGACCTAAACAGCTTGATACGCTGGATGGGGATTTGAAAGCCTCGAGATTGCACCCAGATCAGGCATTCGATAGAGCCAAATGGCGAAGCCGATCACGACGAGCCAACCCCGCTTGTGAACGGGACAAAGGCTGAAGAAAAAGAAGAAGTAGGGCTACTGGAACCTAGTCCCCTTGATTTTTGGGAGCAGGCAAGCGGCCTTTCAGCCGTTCACATGGGTGGACCGTAGTGCCTCAGTAGCGGAAACCCTGACTACTGCAGCATCTAATGTTATAAGCGCACGGAAGGGACTAGAATTAATTTCGATTCTTCACTAATCCCCGCACATATTGGTACAGTTACCACGATTGAAAGCGAAGAATACGCAAAGGAAGAAACTTTGACTTCAAACCATTCGAGCGATGTAAGTTGCAGCTACCAATCAAGAGCTGTTTTCAACACACTGACTAACAAAGTAATGGAGCTCTCCAAATTCGTCAAGAAACGCCGCTCCAAATTCTTCATAAAAATAGAAAGGCCATGATAAGGGTATCAGGTTGGCGTATGGTAAGGCCTAGTATGACAGATGAGTGAAGACACCAGACAGAAAAGTGCACCAGGCGACACAAGTAACGCCCATCGAGAGAGGAGAAGCCGGTAAAGAAGTTGCTTGAACGGCTAAGCGAATCAAGAGACTAGCAAATCTTGAAGTGATAAAAGGGCTCAACTCAGAAACGTGGAGCAGGTGAGGAGGACGACCAGAGCTGCCGGCGAAACTCACGTAGCCACGATTCTAGAAGATGAGAGTGAATCTCACAAGGGGAATCTGGAAGGGTTCAGGAAGGCAGCACCTCGGAAGAGGAGAAATCGGAGGAGGATGAGACCCTAGGTTATCATAATATCCGAACGCGGCAAAGGGTCATTCGCTGACGTTTTCAAAAGACCGAAAGCAAACCCAGAACTCACCAATGTAGGAGATAATGTTACCCACATTAGACGGTCCCAGAAAAATGTCCTCATCACATGTTTAAGCTCCAGAAATCCAAGAACGTAACCGCCGACAAATCCCTGAGCCAAATTGGGAAAACCCTAGGACAGAAAGCCGACATAAGGGCTAGTAGGCCAGAAATTACAATAGCCTGCAAAGATATAGATGATATCACCACGAAGAAGGAGGTCCGTGAAGTGTAGGAAAATTAGTTCGAACTCATCACACTACAAGAATCGGCGGTGATAACGCTAAAGGTTAAGCTTCCTTTAGCGAGAAAACAAACCGCCATTTTCAGCCTACCAATGGTGGCAACAGGGAAAAAAGAATAGACTAGGTTACTAGGCCACTAAAGCGATCCTTTGGATGCCTTGGCTTCGGTGACATTGCGAAGGCATACACCAGTTCCAATGACAGGTGAAATCAATGCAGCATGTACGGAACGGAAGGCCATATTAGCAAGATGGTAAAACTGGGCCGAATTGCTTACTGTGCAAAGGGAAGAAGGGTGTGAACCATCTTTATATTACAAGCAGTAGCAGTTCCTGGAATAGAGGAGGACTCTCATCTCAAATAGCAGATGTGATTGATACAAATTAACCTCAACCACCGCCAGGTGGCGCATGACTCCTAAACTATCAGTGAGAAAAACACCAATGTGGCTTTAATTAGTGAGCCCTATCTAAATCACGGGGGTGCATTTGGGGAAAAGACAAAATTGGACAAGCAACGCTACAACTTTGTGGAGAACAAGCCTTCCAATCATGGAAGATGATTTTAACGTGTGCGCACTTGAATGGGGCAGCCAGACAAAGAATGTGGAAGGACGTTTTCTGCTCGACGCATTCGTAGAGCTTGACATGATACTCGCGAATGTTGGGACCTCATACATTTTCAGAAGAAGAGGCTTGGGTCCATAGTGAACCTTACATAGGTGAGTGCCGCTTTATGCAATAGAGTTGCTTGACAAGGAAGTGAGGAGTATACCGTCAGAAACCACCAGGTAATCTGCATGAAAATCGAGAGTAAAAAGACTCGGGTCTGTCAAAATGACGGGTGGGTTTTCCGTGTGAACGACGAGATCTTTTGAAGAGGATGTGGTTTCCGCTGCAGTACGATATATCCATGAATATTACAAACAGAGAGAAGGCCACCAAAGTCACCCTGTGGGCAACGGAAGTGTGCAATGCCACTTTGCCCAGAATGCGACTGCCTTCCAGTAATCAACCCAATTACTGGTGGTACAACGCACCCCCATGATCAGGGCGATTAGGCCCGAGTCTGGAAGGCACTCATCTGAAGTAGCTCTTGCCACGAAGACTCATTGGAAGGTAGCTGGTACCATGAGAACCGGGATGACCGTTTGAGCGCATATATTCTAAGAGAATTCAAGAATGATGCGCTCTTGGTCCAATTTTTTGCCGTCTGTCCCCCCCCCCCCCTCTCCTTGTGTGGGAGTTTCAAAGTGATTGTGGTTATGACCGCTCCTTGTGAACTTATGCGTGGAGTCGCGCTGTACAACTCGAGCGCCGCGCTCTTTAGTTGCGGCAGTGCTGTTATATTGGCCTCACATCCACTGCTATGAATGCTGAACCTACATTCAGTATAAACTAGTACTGCTGTGCCAGTCATGACTCTGACTATGATTTCGAAATCAATCCGTGTCCAAAGGGGACCGTGGGATTATGCTTACATGCAGGTACTCACGTTCAACTTCCAGCTATGCGACCATTGCGATATAGACCCTTAGGGTGCAGCTTAAAGGGTGATAATGGAAAGACTAGGAAACCCACTTCAGGCGATTTGAATGCCACTCTGCTTCCTCCTCACCAAAACTGTAGAAAAGGCCATTCATCTCTACGAGTGCGTAATGCTTCCAGTGAACGAGAAGGAGCTGGGAGAAATATGTGGTAGGATAGGTGTCAAGAAAGCCCCAAGTTTGGAGGAAGCCCATAACAAAGTTTTGGAGCTGACAGCAACAGCTGGCCCACAGTTTAAAGGCGTACCCGGAAGAAGGAATATTTTCTGCCCGCTGGAAAAATCAATCGCCATTGCTTCCTAAACATAATAAGCCACTTGTAGATCTGGCATCATATCGCCCGATTTGCCTGTTGTATCACGGTGGGGAAGATGATGGGGTCATCTACGGAAGACCCATCGTCAAAAGCAGCAATGACTAGTCAAAACGTCAGTGTGGGTTTTAACACGCTCTACGGTGGATGCAAAAAGCATGTTGGAGAATCTGGGAATAGGCACGCGAAATTTTAGCGTTTGCTGTGCATGGCGTCGTATGTCGAAAAGCATTTAACTCCCCCAACTGGAGCCGAATTAAAAGGGCGTTGAATGTTTCTGGTCGAAAATTACTTCTCATATACAACTCTTTCGTACGCGACCGATGACGGCCCCAAAGAGTATGTCGTCACGGTTGTAGTTACCTTCTGATTCCGTCTCAAAAGAGGGTACGAACGCCGATTTTGCAAATGGTTTGGTAATGGTTGTTATAGTAGGTAACCCAGAGCATATAGGCGTCTATGAAGCGGAAACAGTGAGAGTGGTTAAGTCCTGGTCAAAAGAGCCGGATGAGAAAAGCAAAGCGGTCTTGATAACTAAGTGTAGAAAAAGAATTCGGCGAAATTGGAAGTTGGGAGATAGGCGGCCGTCTTCAAGAAGGCTATCAAATACCTGGGGAGATGGGTGGGTGGGTGCTTTTCAAAAGGCAAATATCGACGGGGTGTGGCCACAAACTGTGGCAGAATGCTTCTAGTCAGAGTGGTGAGATCCATTCTGCTTTATGCGTCACCTGTGTGGGCGGAGAAGCTTGTACTTTTAGAACCCCATCAGGTGAGACAGTACTGTGGTGGCGGGGCCGTGACTTCAATAGAAATTCTGGGAAGAGAAATGAGTGTGCTGTATCATGCAAGAGGTATGATGGGCATACAGAATGCAAGGATGCAGCAAGTTAGGAATCATATGATTTCTAGCAATGCAGATTGGACATCTCTATCAAAGGTCGTTGGGCGAACACGCCGACTCCCATCATTAGCGTGTAGCTTGAGCGAAAACACCGGGAGAGCAACTACCGCATTATCGAACTCCTCATGGACAAGCAATACATGCATCGTTTTGAGTAGGATGATACGACAAATTGTCCTGGATCGTGAAATCCAAAGGACGATTACTCAAGGTTCGCGATGGACAGAAAGGGTTTGAACGAAACGTTGCAAAGGAGCGGGAGCCCGGAGAATATAATTGCCGAAATCCTGATGTCGAAAGAGGACTAACTTATGGTTTCCTTCGCAATCGTAAAATTACAGAACGAGTTGTTGAAGAAAAGAAGAAGAAGGAGGTAGAATGTATCAGAGTGCATAATAGCAAACCCATCCCGCAAAGTAAAAGTCTGGGGCGGGGTTGGGGTTGGTGCTGGGGCCGCGGTAATGAGCGGTGGTTTTTAGTGGCTGCGAATCCCACACGTGGTTGACATTTTGCGTGGCTGAGTTATAGCCGACAACTTTTTCTATGATTTTTACATCTCCATGTACGAAAAAGGTGAAAAAATGAAGATGATCAGGTCATCCGTATATTGAGGGATCTTGACTCGGGGTCATGGTTGGGACCGTGCTTAGGGATACCAGCTGTAAATATAAAAAGAGGATTTCAGCAAGGATGGAACCCTGCGGGCTTTCAGAAAGTCTAAGGGTAACTATTACTGAATTTTATCCCGGGATTGCCGTCCTTCTAGGGATCTAAGCATTCACTTACGGGGGAGCAGGTGAAAGTCAAGGATGTTCGGCAGCTTATAAACGAGGTTATATGGACATGCGGGATTGAAAGTGATGGTTGGTATCTTGCAATCAATTCTGAACCAGATGTGAGTTTTATGGATTAAAAGGGCGTGTCCAACAGAATGATTCGTTTGGTGGACTGGAAGCCCGGGATAGAATTGTTTTTATCGCAGTTCTCATTAATGATAGTTTTGAAGGTCCGATTTTGGCAGAGGTTCAGACGATTGGGGAAAGCGTGTAACTGCAGGAAGGAGCTGATTCTCATATTTGGGACAGGTGTATATTCCCAACTCACAGGAAATTAGGCATGCGACAAACAATAGGTAATGCGATAGGACAGGAATTGACTAATAGCTGTTGAACATTTCTTCAGAATGATTCAGATTTTGTCAAGCCCAGTCCACCTTCTTTTGCATTTTGATCTTGTCGAAATTCATTTGCTGAAATTAAGCGGAAGAGAAACGGCTACTGGAATAGACCAATTGGGCTTATAGTTTGGGAGTATGATGTTATAGATTCGTGTTGGTTTCAAACTTTGGGCATGCATGTAGAGTGGAGCGAATGATTTCCAGGACTTAGTTGTGGAGCTCTAAGGTGGCGTGGGGAAGATGGTGCACCAATCCTTTCGGCAGAATCAAAACCAAGTAGCCGAGGAGAACTTCCATGTGATGGCACGGGACACGATCTACTCAGTTTGACTTTCTGGTCATGATGCAGACCCGAGTCTACACCGGGATTCATCTGAAGTGGCTTCGGCCACGAAACCTCACCAGACGTTATCTGGTACGATTGAAGCCGGGATAGCTTTCGGTGTTCATATGACTTACAAGACATGTCTTAACAGCCCAGTTATTCACGGTTGGCCCCCTAATGGGAATTTTATGGGGGTTATGGTTGCTCCAAGTGAACAAGAGACCATCGGGCTTGAAGCGTGGAGTTGGGTTTACATCAGTATAGCATATATAGTAGTCATACCCTCATTATAGGTAGAATGGGGGGGGGGGCTCTGATTGTGTTCACAATATCAATCCGTGTCACAGGAACACCATGGGTTTAGGTCTAAACGACGGATAGTCACCTTAAATCATCAGGACGTAACTGGATTTAGTTGTATATTGGACAGGTAGTTGGGGATATGGGTAGTACATAGGATCAGGATTTTCCCGTGGATTGAAGTATCGATAGTACGGAGAGTATCTACTTCTAAACAGATTCTGACGTAGGATTCTTTATAGGAAATGCTCTGCAGGATGTCATTGGAAAGGGCGGTAAGGTTAGGGTAGTTAAGGGAGTGTGTAGACAAATGTAATCATTTTTTTTTACTTACAAGAAAAATTGGGGGCTTAGAAAAATTAATAAGGCTTCTACAGGAGTAGCTGAAAATATATAGAAGCTGAGGCTGCATTGTTTTCAAATCTCTATTGGAGGAAGGCAGGTTTTTCGCAAAAAAAAAAAGACAGAATTTGTTCATAATAGAATTTTCAATTCGTTATAAGAACCGAAACTGGATCTGGTGTTTCCTGTGGATGGAAAGGTTTTCCTACGTCCAATAAGCTTGGAGGAAAAATTCATCTAATTTGAAGTTTGCTACGTAACCTCAGCAGCTGCACACATAAGACCCGCGGTATATGTTCAATATCTGAAATAGCTTCCCCGAATTTCTAAACTTCGCCAATTAGTTTTTGCTATTTCCCAGTTCCTATTTGAATTTCAGCAATCATATTCTCATTTTTCTTTAATCGCTTCCTTTATTTGTTTACTCCGTTTTAACTTCTACACTTTTAATAACAAAGTTTACTTCTCTCCATTGGCACGGTCCTCTAATCCCTTTCATACCGCGATTATTTTGCTTTTGCCCTTTCCCGAAAACTCCCTTTACAGAAAGATATTTGAACAAGATATTATTTGATATGCAAAATGGAAAACTCGGATTCAAACCGAAAATAAACTGGAAAGTTTGTTCGAAACTCAGAACTGGAACGGAACCGAACTGAACTCAAAAAACAATAAATTCAACCCGTAAAACTTATTGAATCTTTCATTACAATTTCCTCCCGAATAGAGCAGAAGGCCATGATGAGAATGAGGAGCGTAATAAGTATTGACACCAGGAATATTGCTCCCGTCGCCATCCTGGTTGCTCTGCCCTCAATGCTGCCACTTCACCCCGTCCATCATTTTCACCACAACAATAAAAGTGAAAATTTGAATTTTTAATTTAGAACTGGATCACTAACTTGATGGCAAACATTTGGCATTGAAAAGAGCATTGGTTTCCCTTTAGTTTTGGAGAGAGGTTGAGGGTGAAAGAGTGCTGAGAATCAGAAGAGAGTGTCGCGGGTTTGAGAACGACCCTCTTAGTTAGTTGTTTGACGGTATCATGAACCTTAGTTAGTGGTGACTGGTGGAGCGTCTATGAAAATATATAGTTGGGGGTAGCAACGTCTGGGTCACAGTTTAGTCAGTCATTTTCATGCCAATTTAGAAAGTTTAGCTTGGTTGGTGGTGTATATTGGGAGAGTGAGAAGATTCCTTTGCAGGAAGAATATGCCGAAGAAAAAATCGTTTCATGCTTGAAGAAAGGTCGCATAAAAGGAGGACAAGTAATCAACGAGATCACGGACCTTTTTCAGGTCTACTCCCCCCAAGATGTTTCAAATTAAGTGATTTTCTTGAATTAGAATCAAAGATGAAGGGAGGTGTTATTAATCAAATCTTGAAGGACAAAATGGTTATGCTGGATACATTCTCCCGAGACATGCAATCTACAGAGATACAGATAATTATCTATTTAGTGCAGTTGGCAATCATTTTGTCTTGGAGGATCTACAACCCATTTTGGGTCATGATCTTCTGGATATTATTCCCCCAATCGCCTCGATCTTTCGATCGTGTTCGTCAACTGCTAAAACTGAAGAGTGATGCACTCCGTTCTCCATTCGAATACTTTTCTGAGTGTCGGTGTGCCACACGAACATTGCATGTTGATCAACTTGGAGAGCGCAGGTTCAGCAGATGTATCATACATGAAATTCCTGATTGGTGTGCTTGATCAGTTCTGAACAATGACACTGGAGTATGATTTTGATCGGGATGAGACGAAGGGTCGGGTTCCAGTATTTTTTGCCCTTGATCAAGTGCAGACCGGCGAGTGATTGATGATGGAATCGTAGCTTCTTCTGGTATTCCGTATAAAGGCATACCCCACCATCACTCTCAATGGTTCATCGCTGGTCTGATGATACCGATTCTGATTTGGGAGGGAGGGCTCGGAAGGCTGGGAACTTTGCTTTTGCAACCTAGCAAGATGATTCATTACTTTGGAGAACCCACAAACAGATGTCCATAGACGACAAAAGTAGAAGTAAGTTGCTTTTCGATTGGTGTGGTTCGTCATCAAGTCGACGCAGAATCACTACTCCTTTAATCGTTAGACAAAATAGCAGTTACCATATTTTGGTCAACCATATAAGGTGCCAAACCCGTTTGAAAGGACAAGAGAGAAGAAACACCATTTAGCACTTAGGTGTTTCAGGATGTAGGTAGGCTAAACCTTACCCGAGTTGGTAGTATTTATTGCCAAACTGGCAAGTATATGCTTTGTTGAGATGGTAACTCTCCTGTGAGCTGGGGATTTAGAATTAATTATATATACGAGTAGTATCCACTCATTGTTTCAAGAGGTAATTAAAAGGGGTAGAGTTTTGTAGATTAGCAACCTTCAAACCTAAAACTTTCTTTATAGTACGAAAATGGTTACCATGATTTTGATGTGGACTAATTTTTTGATACAACCTTTTCCTTTCGTCAACGGTTTACGATTGGTTTCTGGAGTATTCCAACGCTTCTTGACGACGTTATGGACTCTCCTAGAATCCATGCTTTCTACAACTTCAACGAAAATTGCAGCGGTACAAGTTGCTTATTCTAAGGTTAAGCTATGAAAGGTCGTAGCATTCTGGGGAGGAATCCTCTCCCTTTTATGGCATTCCGAAAACCTACCGAAAGTAAGCCTAAATCCCTTGCCGTACTACACTCTCCGAGCTCATCTCTTGGCAACCGATATTAGAGAGTATGTCTCCTGCGATATTCCGGTCAAGAATAAGAACATCTCAATAGTACTGCAGTATAAGCCAGAGGTCAGAGGCTTTCTTTGCGAAACTCAATACAGACCAAGGCAGGCTTCTAAAGGTGACATTGCGATCGTGATGAGTGACCAATCAGCTGAGGAGAGAAACCAGAATAAATATGCCTCCTAATAAAGTTCCTGGCTATGAACTCATTACAGGGAGAATACTGAAAGAATTTCGATAGATAATTAATGCAGCTTTCCAAATAAAATACGTTCGTCGATAATGGAAAGTGACTGTAGTTATAGTGGTTCATAAACTGAGCAAGGAGCCAAGTAGAGTCGAATCATATTCATCAATATCGCTACTCCCTACTGCAGCCAAACTTCACTATTCCCGTAAACCGCCTATTCAACGGCTTCCCGCCTACGAATTTGGGAACATTCTCCAGAGGCAGGGCGTGTGAAGATTTTTCATTGAAGAAAACCTTACCAAAATGTATTCGTCTGAGATCTGAGGAAGCTGGGCAGCTGCATGTGGAGTGCAAGGCTGTCCCTTCCTCCTCTTTACATTGGTTACATATAGTCAAAACCACCACCCTGCACTTTTCCATATGATAGTTTGAGGCCAATGTCTCATTAAAAGCCCTTCTAGATTTGTCATATCCCACCTCTTGAGGGACAACAAAAATGCCACTCTAACGGTCCCAGGTTCTTTCACAAGGATTTTCGCCTGCCGGCAAGAGTTTAAATTTCTCCACTTCAGAGTAGACTTAACAATGGATCTGAAAAGACTAATGGCCATTTATCGACCATTTTTCTCTTTTGGTGATTATGACAGTGTATGTATTTTCAAAGTCGAATCTTGAAACCATATGATTCCAGATGGACGCATGACCGAATGATTGGCCGCTTTTCCACCATCCAATTGTATCAAGTCTACATGCATCGTTAGCTGCTTTCCGTTTCACCTCTCAATTAATAGGGGGTAGATTAAGGATATCTCCGAATGCCGCAGTATGCGTACTACTCATTAATCCAGTAATACTTAGGCAACCGGGCCCCTGAATCTGCGTTAGCAACTTCCTGCAGTAAGCACAGTTCAGTCTCGGCCACCAGACTATGCATGCATATATCAAAATGGGTTTTTTTATGAATCCATACATCCAATGAATCCGTTTTTGGTAGGTAGCGTATAGCTGTCTCACTTCACGTTCCTAGTCCTAGTCCTAGTCCAGTCTTCCTTGGTTTCACGGTGAGTCCATTGCGGAGACACCAACTGTGGATTTCATGCAGAAGTGCATTCAAGCGTTGCATGAGCTCATGGAGTGCTGTCTCCGTGGATTTACCTTTCTGATAGGCTTGTTGCCTATGGGGAAGTGACCCCTTAGGTATGTGTGTGTCCCTTATGAACCGATCTACAAGTGTACCTAGTCCTTTTAGTGGAAAGGAAGTTAGACTGACCGGTTGGAAGCTTTTGCGTCCGTGTAGGCAGGCTTCTCTGTTTTGGGAATAAATCAGGTCATGGCCGAAGCATGGATTTTGGATGCCTCACCAGATTCTTGTTTCCCCACAAAGAAATCTGTGGAAGACAAGCTTCCTTTTCCCGGTGTCCACGCCGTGGAGAGGAACTGGAAACCTGACTATGGCCGGGTTGTCGGTGACACTGTTGCTTAACTCTTCCAAAAAAAAAAACGGGAGATGAAGGCTCGGCGAAGGAAACTTCAGCCGCAAAGGAGAAGGGTCTACAGGCTTGCCTTTCAGAACCCTCTCCACAATTTCTACCAGAAAAAGCGGAAGAAAACATATCCATGGAGCCCGGACACTGTAAACCTGGGAGGGCTCCCAGCTAACGAAAACGGGAGTCACTGCGAAAGAAGGCGGAGTTTCTTGGGAATGACGACATCGGCGTTGCTACACCACCAAGTATGGCGATATTCAGTGAAATCGGGCGGAAGAAAACGGAACTTTCGTCGGAAGGTAACGGCAAGTTGGTAACCCCTGTGAGATCCACACTGAAAGCAACATACAACAGAGTTAGCGGCAGTTTTCAAATTAGACTGTACTTATGTCTGCAAACACAAAAGTTAGTCAAATTAACCTGCAGCTTGCCTCCTCCTATCTGGCAAAGTTTCAGAACTGTTCTCATACATTTCTGGTTCAAGAGCTATGGGTTCGTTTTAGCAAAATCTGTGGTACTGGATCAATCAAGGCGACTAGGATGTTGTTCGGTGAGAGATCCTCAAAACCGAGGGGCTGCGTTTTGACGTCGGAATTATTAGAGGCGACCATGCTCTGACAATTATGTTCCCAGGATCTTGTTGTAGTCATCTCCCAATACCAGGTTAATGGTGAGCGCAGAAACATCATAGTTGCCTCTGTCTACTTACCCTATGATTCTCAGTGTCCTTCGCCGGCGTATAAACTAAGGGATCTGGTAGTGTATGCAGAATTAAGTGGCCTTGAGCTCTTAATAGGTTGTGATGCGAATGCTCAGCATATTTGTTGAGACAGTAGCAACTGCAATCCTAGAGGAGAGAAAAGAGTTTATCACTTCAGCTGGTCCGATGACCGTGAACGTAGGATACGCACCTACATTTGTGGGGCCAATAGGAAGTGAAGTAATTGACCTAACAATTTGCACTTCAAAGTTGATAGAGTTGATTAAGAGGCTGGTGAGTGCTACATGAAGTCTCACTCGCAGATCACCGTTACTTACAATTTAGTCTGATTCAATTCCAAGGTCTAACCGGGAACGACTTCAGTATAGTGAATGCGAAAGCAATAAGAACGAAGACTGGTCAAATTTCAGGAGCTCACAGCGTGAATATAAGCGGCTCGTTAGAAGTTCGAAACGAGACTCCTTTAGAGCGTGCTGTGAGCAACTAAAAGGCGAAAGAGAGACTTCAAAGCTGCCCAGGGTTCTTTAAAGGGATGAGTCGTCCAAGTTGAACTCGCTTAGAAAACCCGGTGGTACTTTCACGAGCTCCAGACTGGAATCAGTACAGACCCTCCTGGAAGTATACCATCCGGGAGAACGGGCTAGAGAAGTAGTAGTTGACTGTTCTTGCAACTCCTTTAAAACGCAAGTGTTGCAAGGTGAACTGGAACACTGAGAAAGCGATTGTTGCCTATGAAAAAGCGAGAGCTGCCATACTGTCCTTTGAACATTTCAAAGCTTCCATCCAGTAATGCTAAAGGAGGGTATGGAGCACATAGAGCGTTTGATAAGAAATATTTTTCTAGCAAGTTTTGTTTTGGGCTATGTGCCTACCTCTTGGCAGAAGGTTAAGGTAGTCTTCATACCGAAGCCCAGAAAAAATGACTATTCTAATCCAAAGAACTTCAGACAGATCAGGTAGACTTCACTCATGCTGAAAGTTTTGGAGAGACTGGCTGAGCGTCACATTCATCGGAACGCACTTATTTTACCCCCACTTAATGAAAACCAACATTTTTACCAGCGTAGAAAGTCTTGGGAATTTTGGTTGCAAAGATAGTGGATGCAACTCTGAAGAGTAAGTACGCTATGGTGGTGTTTGTGGGCATTGAAGAGGCGTTTGACTGTGCGCCTTTGTGATGCCGCCAGAGCATATGGTGTTGATGAAACTGTTCTGAAGTGGGTGTCGATCGCTACTTAACAGCAGAAGCAACGAGAGGCTGCCCCCAAGGAGGTGTGCTGTCGCCACTTTTGTAGCGCATGCTGACCGACTCACTACTATGCGAGCTGTATCTGTGTGAGCGCCCAGCCTATTGACGCACGAGACATCAGATCTTAGGTGCTGATGTGCTCCGCCGGGTAGCATCACATCCACTAACAGAAATCCTGCGATACATAAACGAATCCGGAATATTCCGTTCCTTTAGACAAGGGAATCGAGCACAATAGGCCACTAGAGTCTGAGTGCTCAGAGGCTTTGCCTCTCCTTCACTTCGAACACTCATGCACAGTCTTTTTGTTAGTAGAAAGCCCAGGACCACAGAGTTTCGCCTGTAGTGTGCATTGTCATATACGAGGTCTGATCGAAAATTCCCAGGACTTCCTCAATAACTTCTTATTACAAATATTTGGAATTGTTCTAATTTTTCCCCTTCAAAAAACCCCCCTTGGGAGCGAATACACTTCTCCCATCGGTGTTTCCACTGTTCCATTCATCTGGAAAGCTCTATTCCAGGGTTTTTTCTTGATCTCCTCTATTGTCTGAAACCGCTGTCCTTTCATTGGGTACTTAAATTTTGAGAACAGACAGCCAGACGAGGCCAGGTCAGGAGAAAAGGGGGATGGAAAAGGGTGGCCATCGAGTTTTTCGCAAGAAGCTCACGAATGAGGACCGCGGTGTGACAAGGCGCGTTGTCATGGTGGAAAAGCCACTGGCCTGTTGCCCATAATTCTGGCCCATTCTGACAAATCTTTTTGCGTAAAATTCTGAGGGTTTCCAGGTATCGAAACAATTGATTGTCTCACTTTGTGGAATGGAATTCATAATGGATGATACGCTTCGAATCGAAGAAGACAGTGAGCATCACTTTAACCATTAATCTCAGCTGGCAAGCTTTTTTGGGCATGGTGAATTTGTTGACTTCCACTAGGGCGTTTGCAGCTTGGTTTCCACGTCGTAGTCATAAATCCAAGATTCGTCACATATAATGACGGTATTGAAAAAATTTTCATTAGCGTTGGCCATTTCCAAGAGCTCCTGATAAACCTCCAGGCGATGCGCTTTTCGATCCTATGTCATTAGTTGTGGAATGAACTTGGCTGCAACCCTCCTTATTTCCAATTTTTTGGCTGAAATTTCCTGATATGACCCAAATGAGATGTCGCACTCCTCTGCTATCTCCCGAATCGTCAAGCGACGATTGGGTCCGACGAGGGCATTCACTTTGGCCACAAGAAAGTCGTTTGAGGTTGAACGAGTGTCATCCTCCGTTGAAGTTCTTCCTGCAGCGTTTGAAAAGTTTCCGTGAACGTTTTGCTCAATTTAACGCAAAATTTCATCCAAACGCGTTGCTCCTTCTTCATGTCCATGACAACGAACGCGGAACATGAAAAACAGACTTCATTAAAACAGCAGAGAAATTGATTTGGAGTAGGTTAGAGCAACAAAACAAAACGGAGTGTACTCAGGAAGGTTCCCCGAACCAGCTATCAACATTAACGTGAAGGCGGACAATTTCCTTGTTTTTTTTTGTGGAATTTTTCTATTGATGATAAGATAAAATGTCATCTGAAAAATATTTTTGAAAATGCAGCTTTGAAAGGAATGTCTCCAAAATTGGCGATGCGAGAGTAAAAGTTCTTCATTGTGCGATTTTTATTGGTCCTAGGCTGATCCACGTGGATTTCTTGAATAGCTTTGCTCATATTACCGAACTGGCTGGCGTATAAACACGTCAAAATGACCCTTGGACAACCTCAGCAACCACGCTTATTATAAATGTAGAGTGAAAATCATCTAAAATAAACCATTTTTATTCACGGCAAGAAGAGATTTATCTCCGCACATTGCTTGAATTTCTATGGTGGAAGAAAGTCATTGCACATTTTCGACGTTCTTCGATCACTTACGGGTGAACGTATATAAATACAAATAAATAATGGAGATGTTATGTAACTAGTACTAGTACCATTAGGGAGGATTATATAAAACTTTTTGCAAAGCATAAAGGAGAATTCTGTACATATCAAACTGGTTTCCGCTTTGACTGACACAACACTTTGCCACATTCAAACAAATTCAAAAAGAAAGTATGAATATAATATTTCCATGAACGGCTACACAAGGATACACCATATTCGCATCCACCATGTTCCTCGACACACCACTAAAAGGACGAATAAGGCAGTGTCAGTTACCCGTGCATAGAATTTTATTGGAGATATACTCAGTTATCTAGACCAGGTATCTACCCAGCTCCGCATATCTCCAATATAATGTAAAATAATGAATGATCTGAATATAAAATCCCTCCTAGATTGAATGCTGGAATTGAAATAAAACTTTTCGCATGCCTTTAGTATGCATAGTTTCGGAGATCTATCTTTTCTATCCGTGGCACGAAAATTGTATCTCTACATCGTGGAATAATATGAAAGTAGGTTACAGCGATGGAATCGAGCGGTTGCTTTCGGGGATTCTAATAGTTTCTCTTCAATATTTGAACTATGTATATAACCAGATTTGGAAATGAGATTCTCGTCTTAGGGTTTGTGTGCAACCGATCGAAGAGGATTTGCTTCTTAAATTTCACTGCACCAATTCGTGATGTTCAGCATGTTTTCATCCGATTGTCGAGATGAGAAAATTGTCTTGGAATTTTGGAATGTTATGTAATTTAGTAATCCTTAGATTTCAACTCGAGGTTTGTTTGTTTCCAACTCCTCAACTGAATTGTATAACCTCAGTAAACCATTTTCCTGGCCTTTTAATTTCATTATATAACACAATTAAAGGAATCGTTCGAAGGGGGGGGGGCGGGGGTGGTAAACCAAAGCATTGTATTATGACCACAATAAGGGCATATTATCTAGGTCCTTAGCATCCTTCCATCAACAATTTCAAACTTTCGAGATAGTAACATTTCAATGAAAGGTAGAGGGAACTCGAGGACTTTGTTTAACTTTGAATTATCTGTCACTATGCCAAGTAGGTCCTGGATTATTTTCAAAAGATTTCAAGTTACAACCACTGCAAGTTCTTCATTTCAGATTGTTCTTGGTCTTCGTAGCACTACAGACCCCTTGGATTTCCGAATGCATTGCCTACAGTCCTCTCAGTTCAATGATCCGTATACCTAGTAATGAAGCACTGTCGGTGTCAGCTGAGTGTTGTCCGGTTTCTCAACCGCCCTGGAGCTACGTGACCGGCTTACTTTTGTTTTCGCAATTTTATTACCTCAGAAACTTCGGTGCTCTAAGGTATACCGTTCTCTCAAGCCACACCTCTCTCTTATACCTGAGTCGATACCCGTCACCCCCTCGAACTGTTTCAAGGATTTTTCTTACCATCTGCCATGGGTCACCGTACAATTCTACTTTCGTCGGGCCATGGTTGCTGGGATGCCAAGTTGGAGCATAATTTCTTATAGTAAATTGTGGTCGATACTGTCATATACTTGATTAAGGTCCATGAATATTTGGTAGACGTCAACTAGGAACTCCACGGACTTCTCGGGCACCTGCTTCACCGTTGAAAGATGATCTATTGTCAAGCGTTCATTCTGCTTGTGCGAGAAGAGTTGCAAATAGGGCTCAAAACCTGGGTGGAACAGCATACCCAAGGGGGAGCTTCGTCTTTCGCATGAGTATGCAAAATACCTTAGATACCTTTAATTTAGGAGTCCAACTTGTGCAAAGCCAACTTTGACGGTATCAACTCAGCTTTAGTGCCTTTCAACTGAGTTCATATGTTAAGCAACTCAAAGTGTGATCAAGCTCTAAACACCTTTTATAATATCCTGTCCGATCACCTCCGCTGTTATGGCCCTTCTTCCCCTGCCCTTGCCTGCGTTCGAACCCAACTCGGTTCACAACGGAGATCATTAATAACATTCGCCTATAACAAGCAAAGCGGAAGAAATTTCGAGCTTTTAAGAATGACGCCCACCTTGCTCACTTTAAGGCTATGCGCGTGTGACCTCAATGATTAAAAAAGCGCATAAAAGATACTTGTTGAGCATGGAAGCCGCGCTTGCCAAAGGTAACTTCAAACCCTTTAAGTCCCACATTATTTCGTACTCCCATCCAATCTCTCCCTTCATCTATCAGTTTTGCTGACACCACTGCTAACTCCCCAGAATAATCCTGCAATCTTCTCCGCACCTACTTCTCTTCGTGTTTTTTCCTGGACCACTCCACCTCTACGCCTCTTCTAACTGCAGACTGCTGCGAATCTCTGGCAATTCCTCTCCTAACGCCATCCTTGGTTGAATTATAATCGTTGGCATAACAATCCATATAGGATCAGGGTCTTGAAGTGTGTTAGAGCACTTCATTCAAGACCGTAACGGTACACTACAGTAGACTGTAGTGTTCCGTACGACAGCCTTGTGCTCTAACCATGCAGCTATCCTGATACACTTGTTGAATTGCCCATTGGTAATCTTGACCCCAATGTTAGACCTGGCCCCCATGGGCTTCCTAACCTCTTCCTTCTTAACTGTAGAAAACACATTTCCCTCCCCCTGTGTATAATTTTCAACAAAAGTCCAAAAGAATGTTAGTTCCCCCATCTCTGGAAAGAGACCCTTATCATCTCTATCCTCCAGAGCGGAGACCCGTTTCTTACTGTGAACTACCGCCCCATCTCTCTTCTCTCCTGTTGCTCCAAAATACTGGATGGATACCTCAACGACTGGTTGACCGCGCACTTCGGTTACCTCATTGTCAAAGAGCAACATGGTTTCGTGAACCTTCGTTGATACCATCAGCAGGGCTTTCTAAATGGCTAGTTTTATCTTACGTTCCTTCTCTGACTTTACCTCAATTCAGTCCTCCTTACCACTCTCCAGCTTCCTTGTCAGAAACATCCTTGAATATTGCTGAGTCGGCAACGGCTAAGTGTTCATTTGCAGCCGACGCTATCGAAACTGAAGGATGGGTCTTGTATGACGGCACCAATCCTTCCGGGAGAAAAATCCTCCCGGCTGTAAGGACTGCATATTCGCAAGGCATTAAGCTTTGCTTGGAGTCGGTAGGTGTATACTGCAAAATGTTACGGATAAACTTTGCCGACGAAAGCACAAACAAGTGTCTCAGACAGTACTACTCCTCTTTGGAAGTGATAAACCCCGCTCCTGCATTGTGGTTTCAAAAGACCTCTCAACTATTTTGGTTAACGACCTATAGGATGGCAATACCACAACGATCAAATTGACCATAAAGAAGCTAAAAGGGAGATTAGGAGATTTCATGATTCTCTGCTTATTTCCCTTATGACGTAGATGAAGTTCTCAGTTCAAAGGCCAAAAGTAAAAGCATAGGAATAATAGCAGGAAGTGATGTAAACGACTACCATATATGTCGGGAAAGTTCCAACATCAATGTGAGAGGATCGAGACTACTAGAGGGGTAGGAACCGAATAACAGATCAAAAAAGCGATGGCGGCTTTACGGTTTCTTACCAGGGCAGGGGCAAATTGTCAGACGCTGCCTCACCTCTGCCCAGGGGGCAGCGTGACCCAAACCTTGCACCCAAACTTTTCAAAAAATCAAGCGATGGCGACTTTACGGTTTCTTACCAGGGCAGGCAATAACAGATCCTCAATTTGGGTAATGAACCTACTTCAACTTGGTCAGGCAAGAGATCATCGACATAACGGTGGCATCCCCTGACATCGCGGCTCTTGCGGAGAGTGAAGAGTATCAAACGATATCACACTCCCGGATCACAGGCGTATTGATTTCGTAATGGCCATGGAATCACCTCCACCCACTCCATTTCGGAATCCACGTAAGACAGATTGGGCGAAGTACAAATCAGAACTGAGTGCCCGAATTACAATCCGTGGTGAACGCATGTAATCCATTGCTGAAAGTGAGAAAACAACCCAGATGATCACAACCAGCATGAGAAAAGCTTCCGAAGAGAGCTGTCAATTCATGATGCCAAAGAAGGGTAAAACACCATGCTGGAACTCGAATTCGACGAAACACAGGAGAATGACAAGGGTGCTCCTCAACCGAGCTCTAAAGTCTGATTCAGCCGTTAACCGGATCCGGTGCAGAGAGGCTTAAAAAGCTCCAACGAAGAGCAAAAGGTCGGCTAAACGACCATCATGGAAACGCTTTTGCGAAAAGACCAACTGTTTTGAGGCAGCCTAAAAGTTAAAGCGGATGCTGGTCAAAGAACCTAGCCAGCAATTGGGTTATATACGTATATAGAGCGGGAGGTTCACAGGAAGCGATGAGGAAAAGGCAAACCATTTGCATGAAGTGCACCTCCCAGGCAGCATCCAAAATCTCATCTCAAGGTCTCATCTCAGATACATACAACCCTGAAGCGGAAGATTGAACCCTGGCGTGCAAAGTAGTTTGACTGGAACGATTAAAATGGGCGTTAAACTCGTTCCATAGATACAAATCTGCAGGTCCGGATGGCATTATTCCTGCTTTAGTAGTAAAGGGAATTGATGCCCTGGGCCTAAACTGCCATGATTGCCTAGCACACGCTTATATTCCAACTGGCGTGATGTGTGATTTTTTACCAAATCAGAGAAACCCATCTACACAGACGCAAAAAGCTTCCGACCGATCGGTGTAAAGTGGGCAACATGTCCACCAGAAAAGCAAATCCACGGAGTGCATGTAATCCACAGTTGGTGGCCCATTATGGACTCATGATGAATGCTGGGAAGACTGGAATAGTTATGTTCGCTATGAACGTCAGGTGGTGTAGCTAGACGCTAGCGACCTTAGCAGGAGCCGAAATCCAGCTGGCACAAACAGCCAAATATTGAGGAGTACATTTCGACCCCAAGTTAACGTGGAAGTACCACGTTCAGGAACAATACCAACAATCCTGCAGAGTGGTCTGGTGCTGTAGGGCTGCGATAAGTAAGACCTGGAGACTTTCACCAAGCTGGATTCATTTATTTATTTAATGAGGACAATACACAGAAAGCAAATTTCTTATCCTCAGAGGGAGGAGCAAGTAAGTGGCATATTTTGCGCTTAAAGCTAGAGAGGGACATAGAGTCAAATGAACCAAGCTGTAGGGCATTGTAGGACCGGCAAAACCTCGGGATCGGAGAGTGAAAGTAAATCTCGAGCTCGGCGAAGGGCACATCAAAAATGTCCGCATTACGTGTGTCATGAGACGAGGCGATACGGAGAGTAATATCCGAGTTGGCGGAGCAGTCCATCAGACCATTGCAGAGTTTGAAAAGAGTACACATATCAAGGAAAATACGACGTTGCTGTATGGAGGGGAGATTGAGGGTGCGGAGTCGTGACGGATAATCAACCCGTGGAAGGTTCTTTTTGTAAAAGAGGGTCCGGGTGAATTTGCGTTGTACAGCTTCAAGAGCGCGGCCGTCACGGATGCGGTAGGGGGACCAGACTACACAGCAGTATTCAAGGATGTTTTTGACAAGGGAATTGAAGAGTGTTAAGGAGGGCTGGATTGAGGTAAATTCGGACGAGGAACGTAGGATAAAACCAGACATTTTGGAAGCTCTATTGATGATGTCAACGAAGTGGGAATTGAAACGAAGTTTATCGTCGAATATTGCACCCAGGTCTTTGAAGGAGGTCAGTAGTGAAAGGGGTTGACCACTGAGAGAATAGGAAAGGGATGATGGGGAGGGTTTCAGGGAATAGCGCATCCAGTGGCATTTGTTGACATTCAGTGTTAGCTTGTTGACCGAACACCAACGGGCTAAATTATCAAGGTTGGATTGTAAGAGAGCACAGTCCAATGGAGACGAAACAGAGGCAAACAATTTAAAGTCGTCTGCGTAAAGCAAATACGGACAGGTGAGGATGGAGGCGAGGTCATTGATAAAAAACAGGAAGAGTAGCGGGCCAAGTATAGAGCCTTGGGGAACACCAGAGGAAGGAGAGAAGGAACGAAATGAGTGACCATGAAAAGCTAGATATATACATCCATAATAAAGCCTATTTTGATGTTTGCATTCATTGTCTGGCTACCGAAACTGAACTTTACTAACAGCAGGAAGCTGCTTACGCAGATTCAGAGGCTTTTTTGGCTGATTATTACTGGAGCAATGAACAGTACGATGACCAAGGCCTGCGAAACTATTCTAAATTTGGCCCCAATCCATTTGGAGGTAAAACGCAAAGTAGCCAACGACGCAGCTTGATACTATTGGCGCGCGGAAAGGCGATCAATCGGTCATGCGTCCATCTAGAAATTTCTTGACAAACGTCAGGTGGCTCGCGGAAACGATCGGGCGCAGGAGTATTCTCGTAAAAACCGCTTATGTAACTGACTCGACCCCTCAAAAAAATGATGACCATATTCCAGAGATATGTGTCATTTTATTCGCGGCAAAAATTGAGAGGTCGAATCTGTTCCGACAGTCGGGCAGCATTATCAGCACTAAACAGCAACGACATATTAAGCCAGTCGGCGTGGAGTTGTTATCAGGTGCTGCTGAAACTTGGCCCACTGGAGGAAACATTCATTCAAATATCGCTGGTAATAAGAAGGGTGACAGACTGGCTCGTCAAGGTTCTGAATCCACAACGGTGGGAGCAGAAAAAGCTTTTGGCATCCCGCCGTCCACTGCCAAGTCTACTCTGAAGGGACAAATAGCAAGGATTCACGTAGCCGAATGCAGAAATTTGAACTTCTGTCAGCAGGCGAAAATCTTTGTGAAGGAAGCCGGGGTCGCTCAAGCGGCGTTTTTGTTGTTCCATAAGAAGTGGGACATGAAAACTCTAGTAGTGCTTTTGACGGGACACTGGCCCCTTAAACTACCACATGAAAATAATCGGAGTGGTGGTCTCGGCCATATACAGCCAATACGAGGAGGAAGAAGAGGCGGCCTTGAATTTCGTCTGCCCGCCTCCCCAGACTCAGACCAAGTTACCTTGGTAAGGTTTTCTTCAACGAAGAGTTTGCGCATTTTCCTTCTCTGGAGAATGTTCTCAGATTCACGAAAGCCTGCGAACACCGACAGCGAGAAGCCGGTGGATAGCCGGTCTCCAGGGATAGTACTATATGCCTAGCAAAGGTCTCAGTGCTTGGAGCTGCGGGTCGCCCCACTAAACTAAACTAACCAACAGCATTGCCTTCAAACCTTCCAGAATTATTATTATTGTGCATATATCGGAACGAGATGTATTTCGAACACCAGATTTTGCACAGATCTTTTTTTCAGATTTTTCGGTTGTATAGGTTCTGAATGCGAAACCCGAAGGGCTCGATTAGTACTTTTTAAAACTAACCTTAGTTTTAAAAAGTACTAATCGAACCCCTCTCCTAACCTTAGTTTTAAAAAGTACTAATCGAGCCCTTCCATTTGATACCCCACATGACTATATTCTATGAAACAAATTTACCACTCTTTCGCATGTATGGGGAACCGCTTTTCAAACTCCACACAAAATGGCGCTACTCGCTTCATGTGAAGAGACACAAAGACCACATGCTCTCACCAAATTTCATGACAATTGGTTTAGCCGTTTTCGGGTAAATCGGATGCGACACACAGACAGGCGGACAGACAGAAATTGAATCGATTTTAATAGGGTTTTATTTGACACAAAACCTTAAAACCGAGAGTGCGTCTCTGAGTAAAACAATTTTTCCTAAAAAACAAAAAAATTTAATAAAATTGAAAGGATACTTCTCATGTCATGCGCTTACTATAGGTTTTGCTCAAATTACAATATTGTTGTTGTGCTATTTTTACAACCATGGCTAACTGAATGGACATTAAACTCAACAGCGGATGTGAGTCGAGAACCGGAGTGGTATGCGGGTGGAACTGCATGTAATCGGGCGCCTTACGAAAAGTTGCGTGCTAGACGAAGGGATCTCTTTAGTAGCTAGCAACGTCAAGGACCACGTTACCTGGTGAAGCAACGTCGCTTCAGGGTCAAGAAGAATGAAGTGTTGTGCTCGTGCCTTTGCCTGTAACAAACTTCAATTTAAGGCGTCTCGATTTCCCCGGCGTTTTTCTCTTTGAGGTATGCTAAACAATAATGCTAAACTTCAACGAAGCCGGTCCCAAGCCCGGTTGTGAAAGGAGGAGGGATGGATAGCTTCAGTCCGAATGGCTGTACGCCACCGCAGCGTCTCTCCTCTAGGTGAGGAAAGTGCAGGAACGTTTCAGTCTTGCAGATTACTCACTAAGGAAGCTATCTCAACACCTGGCAGCTAGGGATAAAATGCACTACCAAAAAATGAGAAGAAGGAGAAATTTAAGGTCCGGTACGGATAACCGGCGGGAGTCGTCTGACTTGGTGACTGGGTCCATTACGAGAGCCCGCGTAATGGATAGCACGGCGTCGAAACCGCGAGTCGTGGGGCGGTTCGACGTCTAGGCGCCACGACGACCAGGAGCACAGCTCCGCCTGTTGCAGCTGTTTCGCCACAATCTGTGGCGACCACTTCAGCAGGTTCGCGTAGGAAGCGGATGAAATGGACTGAAGAAATTAACCTCTTCATCATCCGCTCCTACTACGAAATAACGGCGGGGGCGGGTACAACATCTTACCGCCCCTAGTTGCACCAGAGATTCGTCGAGCGTTTCCCGCAATTCGCGCACGTGACTGTGCAGCGAGTCGCAGACCAGTACCGCTTTATTACTCGCAGCGACACAATCACGGCCATCATCAGGGAGCGTGTTCGACTTGAAGTCATCGGGGAAACTGGTGACCGAAAGTCGATGGGGGCAGAGGCGGCAGCATCAACAACACCACGCCGCGCTGCAGGTAACAGTTTCAGTACTCACCGAAGCACTCTTCTCCACCGTCCAGCTGAGGTTTCCACTAAGGTTCGGGACGAATTCCAAAGAGAGTGTATAGAATTCTCGGATATGGATCCTTTGCATAGACCAGGTATTCCCAGGCTCTATGCATCTCCAGCAACTCCGGGAATTCTATCTCAAATCAATGATGAGATTACATCTCGACTGTGTGCTGATATGTCGCTGCTGCAACTACAATCACTTGTGTATTGTGGTGCAGTTGCGGCTATCAGATTGCACGGTCAGAAGATTCGCTTTCGTGTTATTGGTTTGAGTGACAAAAGAGATCCACCATGGAAAATTCGTCTGGAACGTCGGCGGGACTCACTAAGGCAGAACATTGCTAGACTGATTCAGATCAGCACTGGCAATGCCAGCCGACGGGTGAGAAATAAAGTGCAGAGGGTTTACCGGAACTATGCCATCCCCTGTGAGACACCCGTTGTTGAAATTCTGGACACACTAAAGCAAAAACTTTCTGTCATATGCAGCCGGTTACGACGGTATGGCGAAAGTTATTCCAGACGTGTTCAGAATGCAACATACGCGAGGAACCAGCGGAGCTTTTTCAGATCTCTCAACGAATCCCAACAGAGCGCCCAGACAATACAGTTCTCGCTGACGGAAGCGAAAGAGTATTGGGGTGGACTTTGGGGGTTACCTGCCCAGCATGCTGAGTGGATCGTCGCCGAAGGCACCCGCCATGCCAATACACCTGGCATGAATTTTGCGGATGTTACCGAAGAGGAAGTTCGACGAGCCATAAACATCTCGAAGAACTGGAGGGGTCCAGGTCTGGATCGGGTGCAGAATTTCTGGTATAAGAAATTTACCAGCGTACTCAGTCGGCACGCAGTATAAACGAGGTCATGAGTCGGCCGGAGGAATTTCCACCTTTCCTCACTGCGGGGATTAAATACCTTATCCCTAAGAAGGACACGGTGCAGACACAAGACCGATCACTTGCTTACCAATCCTCTACAAATTCATCACGTCCATTATTAGTGGAAGGATCAATGCGCACCTCGAGACCAACAACATTCTGTCCGAGGAGCAGAAGGGCTGCCGAGTTGAGTCAAAGGGTTGCAAAGAACAACTCATTATCGACTCGATAGTTGTAAGACAAGCACCTAGAGGCCAAAGAAAGCGTTTCAGTTGCTATATCGATTATGCCAAGGCTTTTGATAGCGTTCCGCACACCTGGCTAATCGACATCCTACATCTGTATCGCATTGATCCGAAACTAATAAAGTTTCTGGCGACAGTCATGGAAGGGTGGCATACCACCTTATCAGTGCGTACATCTGAGGGTGCTTATACCTCAGAGCCCATCCGTATACGGAGGGGCATCTTCCAGGGGAAATCGTTCAGTCCCCTTTGGTTTTGTATGTCACTGAACCCCCTTTCATGGCTACTGAATGATGCTAGAGGGCATGGTTTTGCAATAAAATATGGCCTACGTGCTAAGTGCGAACTGACACACTTGATGTACCTAGATGACATCAAGCTGTATGCTGGTACTGACAACCATCTTAGAAGTCTGTTGCGAATAATAGACATGTTCAGCCGTGATATTCGGATGGAGTTTGGATTAGACAAGTGTCGAATCCAAGCCGTCCGCAAAGGTCATCACGAGCCACATGCCGGACATAGCATTGGTGACCTCCACATCGAAGCTATGACCGAGACAGGCTTCTACAAGTACCTAGGAATTCTGCAAGGAACCCATTCTCGAGTTGGTGATCTGAAGGAAGCTCTGCTGTCCGAATTCCTGGGACGTGTAAAGCTGGTGCTGAAATTGCATCTCTCGGGGAAGAATAAAATAAGCGCGTTGAATGTATTCGCTATCCCTTCACTGGCTTATGCATTCGCAATATTGCCATGAACGAAGACCGACCTGGAAAACGTCCAGCGGCGGATACGGACAACTATGTCCAAATTCCGAATGCATCACCCAAAGTCTGCCGTGGAGCGGATGAACCTGCCTCGTGACATCGCAGGTAGAGGCGTGGTTGACGTGGCGGCCCAACATCATCGCCAAGTCGACTCGCTGCGCGCTTATTTTTACAGCAAAGAGCAGGGGAGTCCCTTGCATGCGGCTGTCTGTAAGGCAGACTGTGGACTGACTCCACTTAACTTGAAGGATCGATCTTTCAATCCTCTGAGTGGGGTGAAGCCGGACCAAGAGCGGATCGATGAATGGAAGTCGAAGGCAATGCACGGTAAACACGTGAATTGTCTCTGGCAGCCATTTGTCGATTTGCATCTGTCGAACAGATGGCTGTGTGCTGGGGAGCTCTTTGCTGAGACGGAGGGGTTCATGTGTGCCATTCAGGATGGCGTGGTGGCCACCCGAGCTTATAAAAAGCTCATCATGAAAGAACGGGTGGAGAACGACCAGTGCAGAATGTGTGGTTCGGCGTTAGAGACGTTGGACCATCTCATTTCTGGCTGTACTGTCATGGCACCGGTGCAGTACATCACCAGGCATAATGCTGTATCCATCAAAACCTTGCATACAAGCATGGGTTTATTACGGGAACATGTCCGGTTTACCGATATGAGCCGCAAGCAGTACTTGATAGTTCTGCTTACAGCATGTATTGAGACCGGCGAGTTCTAATTGATCGCCACATACTGCAGAACAAGCTTGACGCGCTGTTGATTGACAAGATGGGTCGCTCCGCGTATATTATTGATGTTGCTATCCCCCATAATAGCAACATTGAACGGAAATACGTGGAGAAGAAGGTGAACTATGAGCCATTGGCTCGGGAAATCAAAGAAATTTGGCGTCTCGGGCGGGTGGTTGTAGTTCCCATAATATTGTCAGCTACAGATATTGTACCTAAATCCCTCACGGCTTCGCTTGATGTCCTGGGACTTTCGCACAGTCTGGTTCAAACCATGCAGAAGTACACCATTCTGCATACGTGCTCGATGTTGCGGGGAGTACTCGACGGATTCTTCCACTGACCTGCCACCGGCCACCCCCACCAGTGCCCCTTTAGTTTTTAAGTAGGTAGGATCGTCCGAGCCTAAATGCTTGGCACTTAGTGCTAGTATTAGGTAAAATCCGGCATCTGCCGAGATTGTGATAACTCGAAAATAATAATTGCATATGATATTAGGGAAGCTATTCGTATCCTTTCTAAATGTAGAATCACAACCCTTCAACCAATTTTCCCCAAGTAACAACTTTAAATAAGATACAAATAATAATAAATAAATAATTGATTTTTGCTAGAACCTAGTCCAGAAATTGGATCTCGAAAGTGGTGTAAATTCATATTTTGTCACTTCAAACATTAGCAACAAGTAAACTTGAAATCCTATTTCCTCTCAGATTAGCTAAATCCGTCGCCAAATAAACGGATAAAGTTCCCATTTTTGTGATATTCTTGAGTTACAAAATCCTTCGGATGGAAGTTTTCCTCAGATACCTTATTTCTAATATCCGAGTATGGATTCCTGCTCGCTACATTGACTATGACTCTAAGGCGGAGAGATGGAAACAAACTTCTCCAATTCAGTTTTCCATACAAAATTTCGTCCTTGCCCTCCATCACGAGATTATCTAAACTTCCGTAGCGAAAACCTTTTCTAACTTTTTTTTTTCATTCCCCTCCGCCGTCATTCTTGAAAATAAATTTTTGGATTCTTGAAATATATATTGCGGCCAAAGTTAAAAGGTGTAAAGCACATACATGTCTACATATGAGTACATAAAAAGATATTGATGTCTATCCCTATTAGGGCTTATCTTCATTCCTTGATTCAAATGTGGTCTTCAATGGGGTGTACCTTTAAGGAAGGGAGCTGGAGCAAGAGATGGGAAAGCTAACGAGGTTTCCAGCGATACATGGATACATGTGGATGTGCTGGAGGAAAGTTGTGTCCTACATATCAGCTTTATGGAGGATTTCAAAACACATAACCAGAAACAAAAAACAAGTTTTCTGGGGTTCGGACTTTTCACGCTTTTCCTGTTTTGGTAGAAAGCCTGATGAAACATTTGATGGTATTGGAACGGGTAGAAAATTGGCATGTTTAAGAGAGTCAGCAAGATGAGATGTTACGATGTTACGAGATTGTATTTGCGAGTTGGGTGGATTTTCGGAATGCTTTTGTGAATATTAAAGCGTCCAAAGTTTAGGCAATGTCAAAAGAGTTGAAGAATGCTTTTCATATCCGCCAAATGGGACATAGCGCGTCACACCGCACCAGCACGCCATTTTGGCCGGTCCCCCAAAGTATGTACAGGTTTTGCCGACGCTCTGTCTCCATTGCAATGCGTTGGCATAGTCAGTAATAGAATTGTCACTCTTTATTATAGTGTGACCAATCTACTGACAATTCGGCCTTCTTGTCAACATGTCTACCGAAACCTGGCCTGCAGGCTGAATTATTTTTTACTGGAGGCTGTTTTGGTCCAGAATTTGCTACTTCTGAAGAAGGACTGCTGAGATTTCTGGTCTTGTTGGCGATGAAGCTCGCGAACAGAGGGCAGATTCAGCTGATGAATCTTTTGTACCAGCCACGGTCACAGGAAGCACAAGAAGTTTTTTCTGTTGTGCAGTTGGTTGGTTGCTAAATTTTCTCCCACTTCGGCGACAACATTTTTGGAATTTTTGACCCGAATTGGAATATTCTCAATCCACCGCACTTGGTGGAGGCGTGCAAATTGAAATTGTGGCAGTGGATTGCCTTTCTTGTCTCCTGGAGGATATCCGCCTAGTTTCAAGTTTTTAATGTGATTTCCGGAGCGCCACCTTCGTTATTGTTCAATTTGCGCTAATAAGGCTCCGGAACGGCAGGCATTAATCAAGAAGCAACATTCTTAGATCGAAACCTAACTTTCAGTAGCGCCTATATTCACAAGAAAAGAAAACAACAACATTAGCGATCTTGATCGCTTATTTGATTTGAGGAATTTGGTCAACGTTTTATCAGCCAAAATAGAAGTCCTCACAACTAAACTTTGGAAGTCGATTAAGGCTTGTGTTTGAGCATGCACTCCACGAACAAAAATACATTCCAGCCAAAGCTCTGGTACTACCCCCAGAGCAGCATAAGTCAACTGAAAAACTGAGCCATCGAAGGAAGAAAAACAGGTACATTTCGAAGACGTTTCGGCAACTCCAGCAACAGCCTACATTTTTTTAATATGTTAATATTATTGAATTGTTTGTTGCTGCTAGCTGGTTATCCTAGCTCGAGTGGTTCTGTTTCGGGGATAATTTCCGCTTCGGCCGTGGTGTTGTTAAATTTTTTGCTCTGGTCACGGTTTCCGCTCGTTGCGGAGCGGGGTGGATACTTCGCTTTCTCCTCGTGAATTCATGTAAGATCGCTCAATGCCATTCAACAACAACGCTTCAGGCGCTTTCGCCACCTCCACACCTCCCGTGGCTGCTGTGGGGGTACGGGTGCCACCGTTTAGGAAATGTAACCCCGAGGGCTGGTTCCGTCAATTGCAGGCGCAGTTCGCGCTCACGGGCATCACTACTGAACCACGTGATTTAATCACGGGCTCGTCGGCCTGGACGGCCTGGAATCACGTCACTTAAAATTAAAGGGCACCCTGGTCTAGCGACTGTCGGTAAGTGAGTCAGCAAAACTGAATCACTTGCTGACGGAGCTCACCTTCGGCGACCGCTTCGCGAGCCAACTGCTGAGTGAGATAAGGCAATTAGGCGGGGACAAGGTTGGGCTGAAGCTTCTGAAACCACTCAGATTATCCATACCATACATTCACGACTTTGCGCACAGCCTTGCTAATTTCCGTATTTTCACGACCTTGAATTTAGCCAAGGCGTACCATTAAATCCATGTAGCTCCAGAAAACGACAATATGCACACCCTTCGGACTCTTCGAGTTTACACTGATGCCTTTGGTGTGCAATGCGGTGCAACCTTTTCAGAGGTTCATCCCCTCTGTCCTGCGAAACCTTAACTTTTGTTTTATGTACTTAGATGATGTTTTGGTCGCCTCATCCTCTGAGTCTGAGAATTTGGAACAACTCGAATGCAGTTTTCAACGACTTCTTGGGACCGGTCTTGTATTTAAACAGCGGGCGAAGTTTTTAGCAACACCAACGATCGTGAGCTATTAGCCACTTACATAGCAATCAAATAATTCCGATATTGCCTAGAAGGCAGGCCGTTCATAGTGTTCACGGACCACAAGCCTCTTACCTTGACTTTTAAGCAGAAGCCCGACAAAGCGTCTCTTTGGCATCTGAACTTCATTCGCCAGTTTACTTCGAACATCCACCACGTGTCCGGCAAGGACAGTGTAGTTGCAGACGTATTTCAGAGGTCAAAATCACTGCCCCGGTCAATTTTTCGGCAATAGCCGAGGCTCAGAAGGATGACGGCTCAGAGACAACCCCAAATACAATTTCGTGAGTTCCTCTTTTTCAGTTCAACCTCCGAAATACCCTGCAAGACCTCTGAAAAGGAACCTAGAGTATATTTCGGCCACTTTTCGCAAGGAAGTATTCCTTGCAGTACACGATCTTGCGCACCCAGACATTTGGGCAACGAATCGGCTTGCCACTAACAAATATTTCTGACCCTCATTGGAAAAGGACGTTAACTCCTGGGCCAGACAGCGGATCGCGTGCCAGTGTAAAGTCGCTAAGCACGTACAGAAAGAAGTAGACTCATTCCCTCGGTCTACAAAGCGTTTTCACACTACCCACATCTACATCATTGGTTTCTTGCGCGATTCCCATGACTTCAAGTATTGCCTCACAATTATCGATAGGTTCACACGGTGGCCTGAGGCAATATCTCTGGCCGACATTTCCGCACAATCGTGCTCCGAAGCCCCTTGCCGGGAATGAACTCCATGCTTTTGAGTTCCAGGGAATGCAGTTCGAATCTACCCTGTTCTCGGAGTTAAGCAAACTCCTAGGCTTCAAACCTTATTGAACGACTGCGTACCACCCGCAATCCAATGGGTTGCTGGAAGGCTGGCACATGACACTGAAAGCTGGCGCACGATGTTTTTTCGAGTTCGCTAGTCCTGCCTTTCGTTCTACTAGGCCTACGTACAGCCAATCGTGAGGAGTGTGCCACCAGCTCCGCCGAGTTAGTAAGCGAAGAGAATTTAAGACTCCCCAGCGACCCTGTGTTCGATACCAGGTCAACCCTTTCCACCACTGGGCTTGCTCCGGGGCACCGTGGATAAATTAACACACCCCCATCATCCCGTCATCCTTCGACGAAGGCTAACGCCCCTAAGGACCTGGACGTGTGCACACACGCGTGGATGCTTCCCGGAAGTCCTAGCAATCACCATATAAAGAACTTATTAAGTGTTGAACAAGGGGAACACTTCTTTAAGCTTGATGTCCACGGCAGGTCAAAGATCGTCTCCGTGGCCAGGCTAAACCCTTTTGTCCCCGGAACTGAGGTCTCGGAGAGGAATGGTGCACGGCGAACGAGATTTGATCTGCGCCACTAAAATTGGCGGGGCCAGGAGTCGGGTTTTATCGCTGAAAGCCAATATGAGCTGGGGCTGGGGTGGTATGGAGGCGTTGTAGTGTGGAACAGCTTCGTCCAAGCTCCACACCAAGCACCACGGTTGGAAACTCACCCGTCTAACAGGCTCGCCTACTTGTTGACGGCAGATTGACAGCCGCGAGGCCGGCGGAGCAACTAGACAGAATACATAGTCTGCCTGGGTCTGTTAAGGAAAATAAATCTCCTCACGGCATTTGTTTAGCTTTAAGAAATGTAATGTCTAACTTGATTTAGTAAAATAAAAATGTTAAATAATACTCATGTCAGTTAAACAAATTTTTTTTAAAAAATAATAAATTGATGATTAGCCAAAACAGTGCCACTAGTTCCGTAGGGCAGCCTTGTGCTCCAACCAGTCAGCTATACCGACATCGTTGCAACAGAGCCCCATTACTGCAGTATCCCGTGATTACCTCCAAAGGTAGGGAACGTACTTAGAGGGGAACCGCTGAAATACAGTGTACCGTCATTGCAATTTATTTAATAGCCGCATCGAATCCTTCACCTCGGATTACGGATTTTCCTAAAGAGGTTTACTCCGTCAAAATGGGGGAATGGGTACAGGGGAAAAAAACACAAATGTGAAAGTTTTGTCTGTTCGCAGCTTTTGCTTTACAGGGTTAAGCTGCGATATTCATAGCTGAGTTGGTGAGCAATACCATGATCTACAACCCATAACACCCATAACCTGATGCGGGAAGGCTATACACAGGTGATTCAAATCCCAGAATATTTTTTGAAATTTTATGGAGACGGAAAAGTCTTGCACACGTTCGGCCGTGACGGTAGTTGCACGAGCAAAACTCCGCGTATATGAGCTGGAGTTAATACCGTGTATGTGATGTAGTACGGTGGTCGCGAGCAGCATCTGTCATAACAATAAATATTAAACAGCTGTTTATGCCTTCGCACATCCCAGGGGGAACCAATGGTAGAGCATCCTTACAGATTTCAAATTAATGGTAGTGGAATCACTAAGCAAATGATGCTTTTGATACTTCTATGGGAAACTTGGTGGAAGCAAACACTCGCAGCATTCTCGGCAATAGATGTTTGCTCTCCTTGGAAGGAATAAGTAGATGCATTCAAGATCAGGCTTGCAGATGCATCCGTTTTCTCTAGGCAACGTCGACATACCAATACCACTAACGTACCTCGTCCCTA
This sequence comes from Hermetia illucens, assembly GCF_905115235.1. Lineage (NCBI taxonomy): Eukaryota > Metazoa > Arthropoda > Insecta > Diptera > Stratiomyidae > Hermetia > Hermetia illucens. The sequence continues at coordinate 3,452,518 of NC_051851.1, read as the reverse complement.
CTCGTAAGGAGCACAATGATTATCTGTGCCACTTTGCCACTGAAGTTACTCCTTAGGTCGGGATTAACCTAGTACGCCAAGGATATATATGTATACGGAGTTCCCTTTCCCAACTTACAGATGCCCTATTGGCTACCATACAAACATTTCTCCAGGAATAAACTCGCCGTTCAGGTCGGTTATTTCAACCGATTGTTTATCAGAGGGTAAGAGTCATGCATGATGTGCACAGTGCGTTACATCTCCATATCGAAAAAACAAGGGTGCAATTACGATCCCTTAATTCACCTTTCGGAATGCAATCTCAAATGACTTTTTGTCTGAAATCGAATCGGACTTCACTTCATTATATTCCACTGCACCATGGTTACAGGAGGAATCCAGGTATGAATTTAATTTTAATTTAATAACTCTTCGAATTACAGTTTCATCATTTTGGAATCAAATTACACAAACAAATACCCACACGTACATTCCTACATGCTACCTGGCGGACTCTTTAAGCATCCTCCCACTGGTATCTGCAGAGCCCAAGTTTTAATACCTTTATGAATTGGGAGCGGAAAACAAAAGGCTTTGATGCACAGACAAATGTAAATGGCGTTCCCTATCATTCTGGAAAATGAAAATATTTTCTATAAATAAAATATCAATGAATGAACGAAATTAAAAGCCTAGAAACGACTCATTAAAACAATATCGGAATTGAATGTGTCCCAGGCACACAGGTTCAAAAGGAAGATAAAGTGAAAGGACGACAGCGCACCCACATATCACTAAGCCCTCCTGCGTCGACCTCCCGTACTTCTACTTTCGCGTATTTTTTGATAAATTTAGGGAAATTGTCTGATAACTTGAGCAATCTAAACGGCGAAATAATCAATTTCGTACGCTTTGCATATTAAGGAGCCTGTGGAAACAGGAGTAGTGAGTTGAGGAAGATTGAGATTTGCTTTCTCTCCTGCTTTCTCTCAAGGTTTTTCTTTCTGAAAATCAAGGTCGGGAAAGTCTAGAAACTGTCATTTCTTATGATTTTCATCTTTTTGAGCCATGGTTTATTATAGTAGTGACCTGACATGATTCTGTTGGCAGTTTTTATCCGCGACCCCTTTTGTTTGGATAGGTCTTTCGGAGGTTTTATGGGTACATGTGGGAAAATTTTTGCAAAGAATTTCCCTTTGGAGCGAATGTCATTTTGATAGCTTGAGTCCCACTCCTCTGCTATCTGGTTGGCAACCAGAAGGTTTAAATCAGTGGGTGCTAGGTGACAGTTCATCAGCGTGGCGCTGTTCTGGCCTTCAGTAGCTGCCAGATGTGCACTTTCATTTAATTTGATGCCACTCCTTGCCGGGCATCACATTATGACTACTTCTTCACCGTTCATGCATTTGATGTTGTTGTGGATTTCGTTGATCGAAGTTGCTGCATATCTCGCCTGAATTTTTCAACGAATATCTGCGGATCGTTTTGCATTTCGGTGTCGAGAAATAGTTCGCCAGGCAAGCGAAGTGTTGTGCCGTATACGAGTTCGGCTGGTGAGCACTTCAAGTCGGATTTTACTGATGTCCGTAAGCCGAGTAGTACTGTTGGTAGAGTCTCAACCCATCGGTGATTCTCATGGCACCTAAGCGCGGTTTTTAAAGTTCGATGCCAGCGTTCTACCATGCCGTTGGCCGCTGGGTGATACGGAGAACTACGTGTTCGCTTGCATCCAGTCAACTGAGTGAGAGCTCGAAAGAGGGAAGATTCGAACTGCGAACCCTGGTCTGTAGTGACGGTGCGTGGGGATCCGAATCTTGCTATCCAATGCACATAGAATGCTGTTGCGACAGTGCCTGCAGTTATATCGGATATTGGGACAGCCTCTGGCCATCTGCTGAATCAGTCGACCATTGTCAGTAGGTAGCGATGTCCTTGGCATGGTGGCAACGGGCCAACTATGTCCAAGTGGACGTACTCGAATCGCCTGCTCGATTGTGCGTACTGCAGTGGTATGTTTCGGACATGGCGATGTATTTTTGCCCTTTGGCATTGAATACAGTTTTTGGCCCAGGTGGTGGAATCCTTGGCGATTCCGGGCCAAACATATTTCTTCCGCATTGCTTTGCTGGTTGCTCGGCCACTGGGATGTGATGGGCCATGAAAGACGTTGAAGACTCTCCGCCTGAGAGAGCGCGGTACGTATGGTCGTATGACTTGCGCGGATGTGTCACAGTAGACTGGCTTGTCGCTGTTGCTGAAGGTGAATTGCTGCAGGACAAGCGAGGATGTGGATTTTAGCAATTCTCGAAGTTCTTGGTCGTCTGCCTGTGTCTCGGCGATTTCAGTGACCGTGACCGCGGCCGGCATTGCGATGGCTTCGATTTCGATTCTAGACAGTGCATCCACGACACAATTCTCCTGACCGGAGACATGGACGATGTCGGTGGTGAACTGTGAGATGTACTGAAGCTGTCGGCACTGTCTCGGTGATGCTTTCTCCAATTTTTGTTGAAAAGCATATATCAGCGGTCGATGGTCGGTGCGTATCGTGAACTCACGTCCTTCTAGCATATGTCGAAAGAATTTCACGCCATTGTATATTGCGAGTAATTCCCGGTCGTATGTGCTATATCGGGCTTGGGTTTCGGATAGCTTCTTGGAATAAAACCCAAGTGGTTGGCGAAGTCCATTGTGGAATTGCTCGAGTACGGCACCAGTTGCGACGTCGGATGCATCGGTGGTAATTGAAAGTTTGGCGCCGGCAACTGGGGTGCCAATATCGTCGCGTTAGCGATTAGTCGTTTTGATTCTTCGAAAGCATGCTCGGATGCGGGATTCCAAACGATCGGACGTTTGTCGTTCTTTCGGCTTTCTCGCAGATAGCTGTTGAGGGGTGCGAGAATTGTAGCTGCTCCCGGCAGAAACCTTCGGTAAAAGTTGATTACACCGAGATATCTTCGCAACTCGATGATGTTCGTAGGTTTCGGATACTGTCTGATCGCTTTGACCTTGGCCGGAGATGGATTCCGTCGCTCGAGATCTGGTGAGACAAGAATTCTATCTTGTTAACACCAAATACGCATTTGACTGGGTTGATCTTTAGTCCGTACATACGAAGTCGTTCGAAAACGATTTTGAGGTGTTCCTCGTGTTGTTCTTCCGAATCGGACGCGATAAAGATGTCGTCGAGGTATGCCCAAATGAAATCGAGACCACGAAGTGCATTATCGATATGTCGTTGAAACGTCTGTGCAGCATTACGGAGTCCGAATGTCATTACCAGGAATTCGAATAACCCGAAAGGGGTTATCACAGCTGTCTTTGGAATGTCGTCGGGCGCGACTGGGATTTGGTGGAAAGCTCGTATAAGGTCAATCACCGAAAAAATCTTTTTGCCAGCGAGATGTTGTGTGATGTCGTGGATGTGCGGTACCGGATAGCTGTCGGGCACGGTGATTTTGTTGAGACCGCGATAATCACCGCACGCACGCCATTCGCCAGATTTTTTTGCTTTTAGCAACAATGGACTTGCCCCTCCTTGTTCGATGGCCTGCAGATGCCTTTTTCCATCATATATTCGAATTCGGCCTTAGCTGCTTTATATTTGTCGGGAGGCAGTCGTCGGGGTTTTTCCGGAACCGGTGGTCCGGTTGTAATGATATGATGACATACCTGCGGGCTGATCGTCGTAGGCTGCAAGACGGTCGTTGTTATTTCGGGAAACTGTGCTAGAAGTCGATGGTAAGAGTTGTTCGGATCGATCGTTGATATTGTCGGATCGACGCCTCTGAATCTGTATGCTGTTGAACTGAGGGATGTGTTAGAGTCTAACAGTCGTTTGTTCTTGATGTCAACAAGTAATCCGAAATGTCGCAAGAAATCTGCCCCAAGGATCGGTCGGTTGACTCGGGCGATGCAAAATTTCCATTTAAAGGCACGTCGTCCGAAATCGAGATTCAGAAGCTTTTCTCCGAATGTATCGATGGGAGATCCGTTTGCAGCGAACAGTTTCACATCTGACGGGCTAGTGTTTTTCGAAAACATCTTCATCGGAACCACTGAGACGTCGGCTCCACTATCGACAAGAAAACGCAATCCATGACGGTGATCTCTTACGAGTAGGCGGTTTGATGGAGTCTCGTCGTCCTCAACCGCAGAAAGTGACGACGAGGTGATTAGTTTTCCGGCTGGCGAAAGGTGCATGGCGCACGACAATTCCTTGCGCAGTTGCCGAAGCGGCGATGATAGTAGCAAATATCGTTGGCGCCGGGTGACGATGGCAACGATGTGCTGGTTGTTCGTCGCCGTCCCGTAGAGCGAGATCGAGATCGTTGTCTCTGTCGGTTGTTTCGTAGTTCAGCCGTTAGTTGCTCGAATTTCTTGTTGATGACCGCAAGCTCTTGTTCGAACCGGTTTTCATTAGACTCGGACGAGCTGATGGCGGCCACGTGTAAATCGTTCACGCGCATGATCTTGTCGGCCATTTCGGTCAGGGCGTCCACGTCGATGTTGGTCGCTACCATTAAGATTTCACGCGCTCTGCTTGGCAGCTTTTTTAGCCAGGACGTTTTTAGCGTATCGTCGCTAAGCTGACCGTCGACCATACTCCGCATCTGACGCCACAGGCTAGACGGCTTCAGGTCGCCCAGTTCTAACTCCGATAGAACCCTACTTAGCAGATTTTCTGGTGAATCACTGAACCTGATGATGAGTTTCCGCTTGATTTCGTCGTATTTTTTCACTTCAGGCGGCTTCTCCACTATGTCGGCTACCTCCTCCATGACGGTGGCATCAAGCGCCGCGACAACCGCGTGGAATTTGTTGTTGTCGCTTGTAATGCGGTTCACAACGAACTGCGATTCAATATGGGCGAACCATAATTGTGGTCGTTGTCTCCAAAAATTCGGAAGCTTTAAGTTATGTATGGCTTTGACGAACTGAGACACGGGTTGACGAGCTATAAATGGATTGGGGCTAGCGCGGTTTTCTGCCAGCGTCTCGTCCAGGTCTTCGGTATGCGCGTTGGTGTAGGTAGCCATCTTGACCAAACTTGCACGATTCGAATCAGATATTACGACGCGGTTTTCACGATTCAGAACTTCCGAAACAAGGGTCGCACCGGCTTCCGAAAATCACGTCGGGGTCACCAATTGTAGTAGCGTGATAATAAAACACAAATATTCGCTCGCTAACTACAGCGTAAACATAAATTTATTGAGACGTGATAAAGTGCACAGACAGAAACAACGTGAACAACTTCAGTTTCGGTTGCCACACAATGTGGCAACCGAAACTGACTTTTCCCGTTCTCAACTTCACCGCTTGGAGTGCTGCACATCGCAAGTGGACAACCGCCGTTATCATTTTAAAAAAGTCGTTCCGTCCGTCCCCACGATTGAAGTTGTTCACGTTGTTTCTGTCTATGCACCTTATCACGTCTCAATAAATTTATGTTTACGCTGTAGTTAGCGAACGAATATTTGTGTTTTATTATCGCGCTACTACAACAACTCCTCTGACAGAGTCATCTGTGGCATATATTTCAAAGTTTCTGGATTTGTAGTTGCATATGGAGGCATTGATCTCGTTTGCTAAAGCAGTTTTTGGAATGTTTCTGCCTGTCGCCTGAGTAATAATTACTTGTAAGGTATGTGGAGGGCTCTCAGGAGGTCAAAAAAGTGCAGAGAGGCCATTTTTAGCATCTGCACTGTTTTGGACATTCCGAAAGACATGAGGTCGATTTGCATGGAGCCTTAATAGCTCCTTAGTTGCTAAAATCGTTATTCTGAGATGGGGCGGCGGCTCATTTGCCAGAGTAAAGATGGACAGGTCAGGAGCAGTTTTGGTAAGCCCTAGGCATCTTTTTAGTATTGTGGCCGCTATTGAGGTGATTTTGTTATTTAGGTATTTGGGTGCTATTACAGATGTGGCAGCGGCGTAATCTAGAATGGGTCGTATTAGCACTCTGAACAATTTCATGCTATTTTCAGGAGGAAGGCCCCAAGAATGCCCAGTAGAGAAATTGATGACTCTAGCAGCTTTTTTAGCCTTAGTGATGGTGTCAATTGTTTGATCTTTTAGTATTAAGGATAAGTTAATTGTCTTGCCTAGGAAGGTTATCTTTTTGACTTGCTGTATGCTGATATTGCCAAGATTCAAGGGTTGTAGTATACTGCTATTCCTTTTTAAGGGTAATAAATTTTGATTTTTCCGAATTTATATGAAGATTTAAGCTTTTGCATTCGTCAATGAAGGCTACTGTTTGGGCTTTAATGGAGGCTTCAGTTTCCGTAATTGCCAGTGGCTAATATGAAGAAATCGTCAACATATTGGTAGATTTCTATGTTGGGGTCGACTGGTTTATGAAGTGAGGCCGTGTAAATGTTGAATAGTGTGGGGCTCAAGACACATCCCTGGGGTATACCATTGCTAATTTCCACCTTCGCATCATCCAGGATTAGTTTCCTGTTAGCCAGGAACCTTGAGATCCAGAAATTGATCTCGGCTGGTATTTTATGTAAGATCATCTTAGATTCAAGGGTTTTTAGATCTACGCTTTCATATGCTTTGGATACATCAAGATCTACAGCTTGCGCCTGCAGTTTGTTTGCTTTGGCTATGGAGATTTAGAGAAGGATGTCGTTTAGACATGTCACAGTGGATAATCCGCTTTGATAGGCATGGCTGTTGGGAGGGAGAATTTTGTGTTCTAGAATGAAATGGTTTAGTCTATTTTTGGCAAGTGTGTTGAGGATTTTGGCGAAAACATTAATTAGGGATATGGATCTGAAGTTTTTAATGTGTGACAGGTCTTTGTTTATTTTGGGTATGGGAGCTATCTTAATAACAGACCACTCCTGTGGAGGGTTTAGATTTCGCCAAGTTTCATTAATGGAGGTTAGCAGAGCAGATTTGACCGATGGGCTTAGCCACTGAATATACGTGTACGTAATTTGGTCGTTGCCCGGCGCGGAGTTCTTTTCCGTTTGTTGAGGACCAGAGTGAATTCGTCAGGAGTAAAATTTTGTTGCAGCGATGGTGACAGTAAATGGGATGTAAAATTATTTGGAGTTGGGTTGTTGTAGCTTGAGCTTAGAAAGTCTAGGTATTTCTGGTCATTTTCAGAGTCCCAACTCCAGTTGTTGGTTCCTTCCTCTCGAACATTTTCAAAATTTTTGATGCTTCTCCAGAATACCTTGGTGTCTTTTTCAACACTCAGTATTTCCCAAATCTCGTCCCAGGCTTTTTTCTTAGCCGCCTTCACCGCTTGTAACCATTTCTTGTTTGCCACCGAGAAGGACATGAAATTGGTATGATTGGCATTACTGTGGTAGGCTCTCAGAGCTTGCCTTTTTTCTACAAATAGTGTTTTCAGATCACTGTTCCACCATGGTTTATGGGAGGAGCCCTTGCGGATTTTGAATGTCAACTCTTTACTCTGGATTTCCGATGTCAGACCGTTCAAATTCTCCGTGGGGGGGATGGACTGCAAGACAGTTTTTAAATGCAAGAGGCCTATTTTGTATTTCTGTTAAACTATAATGGTGTTACTGTGAATGGCTATTGGTTTATGCCTGCTCTTAGAGATCGGGTGTAGCAGCGCGTTCCAGGACCAGGATATATAGGGCCTACAAATAAGTTCTGTCGGTTTTTTTGTTAAATTTGAAGCTTTATTGTGAAAAATTGGTTATACATTCATTGTTCAAAGTATTGCCCATCGCTAGCCACAACTTTCTTCCATTTTTCAGGCAATTCATAGATGCCATCGCGCCAAAAATTGGCTGGCTTGGCCGCTATCCACTCATCGAGCCATTTTTTGAGTTCGTCGTAATTGGAGAAGTGCTGGTCAGCCAGGCCATGCCGCAGCGACCGGAACAAATAATAATCAGAAGGAGCAATGTCTGGAGAGTACGGCGGGTGGGGTAGGACTTCCCATTTCAACGTTTCTAGATATGTTTTAACCAGCTGTGCAACATGTGGACGAGCATTGCCATGTTGCAAAATAACTTTACCATGCCTTTGCTGGTATTGCGGCCGTTTTTTCTTGAGTTCATCATTTGACGTCGGTAAAGTTTGCCCGTGACCGTTTCGTTCGGTTTTAGCAGCTCATAGTGTACCACACCCAGCTGGTCCCACTATATACACCGCATGATCTTCTCACCATGAATATTCGCTTTGGCCGTCGATGATGAGGCATGGCCGGGGTACCCCACGTTGCCCGACGCTTGGGATTATCGTAATGGATCCACTTTTCATCGCCAGTAACTATTCGATGCAGAAAATACTTCCTTTCTTGTGTTGGAGCAGTTGTTCGCACGTGAAAAAACGGCGTTCGACGTCTCTTGGCTTCAGTTTATACGGAACCCAATTTCCGACCTTTCGGATCATTCCCATTGCTTTTAAACGGTGGGAAATGGCTTCCTGAGTGACTCCAAGTGTTATTCCAAGTTCTTCTTGCATTTGCGATGAATCTTGGTCGAGCAATGTCTCTAATTCTTCATCTTCAAAAATTGTTGGCCGTGCGGCGCGCTCTTCGTCTTCCAAGTCAAAATCGCCACTTTTAAACCGTCCAAACCACCTCTGACACGTTCGCTCAGATAGAGCATGGTCACCATAAACTTCCACTAAAATGCAATGACTTTCGGTTGCTTTTTTCTTCATATTGAAATAATGAAGTAGAACTCCCCGCAAAAACACATTATTTTGTACAAAATTGGCCATTTTCGTTGATGAAAAAAGTATTGTTGTTTACACTTCAATTAAATAATTTATACTGACGTTTGTGCCTATTGACAGTAGCTTTCCGATGAATGTTTGGAAATGTGGTTCAATGGAATAAAAAACAAGCTACGCCATCTATTGTGAAAACCGAAAGAACTTATTTGTAGACCCTATAGTATTTGAATTAGTGAGGGTGACATCTAGTGCAGATGCTTTTGTTTTGCCATTTGTTACCTGGTCCACAAAGGTTAGTGAACCGTTGTTGAGCGGCTTAAAGTCTGATCTGCATATTGTGTTCGAGAGATGTCTCCCTTTACTATTCTCGATGGAATCCCCAAGTATAAATGACCTGGCATTTAGGTCGCCCGTTATTATTGTGTTTGAGGTATTGCTCAGAAATTGAAATAGCTTATCCAGTTCTACTTTAAAAGTAGTTCTTAGTTGTATGCGGAAGCATGTATATGGAGGCAATGGTGACGTTTGGAGTAAGGTTCAGGGTCTTAGCGATAATGATGTCCGTGTCGGTATCATAGGTTATTGGCCGTACTTGGTCCCCTGTTGTGGAATATCATGTATAATGGGGTGCTTGCTCTTCCCGTCGTCCAGAGGGGACTACGATTGTCGGCTTTGCTGATGACCTAGCTGTGGTTGTTGCAGCAAAACACCCAGAAGATGTGGAGGTTTACGCAACAGAAACAGTGAGAGCGGTAAAGTCCTGGCTAGAAAAGGCCGGGCTGACCTTGGCGGACGCGATCTTAATAACGAAACGCAGGAAAAATAACACTGTAAAAGTGGAGGTCGGTGAACATACGGTCGTATCAAAGCCGGCTATCAAATACCTGGGGTTAATAATTGACACCAAATTGAGTTTTAGGGAACACCTAGAGTGTGCATGCCAAAAGGCAGCCAGTGCCATCACGGCACTTGCAAAAATGTTGCCAAATATTGGTGGGCCGAAACATTGCCGGAGGTTGGTGCTAGCCGGAGTGGTGCGCTCCATCCTGCTCTACTCATCGCCTGTGTGGGCAGAGGCGCTTGCAAACTCTCAGAGACGGAAGCAGGTGAACTCGGTTTACCGGCGGATGGCTTTGAGGGTTTGCAGTGCTTTTAGAACCACATCGGATAAGGCAGTATTGGCGGTGGCAGGCATGATCCCCGTTGACATCCTGGCTAAAGAAATGAGTGTCCTGTACAATGCAAGACGTATGGAGGTGTATGCACAGCGTAGAAATGCGGCAAGGTCAGAGTCGCTTGATCTCTGGCAACGCAAATGGGACGAGTCTACGAAAGGTCGGTGGACGCACAGGCTCATTCCCAACATTAGGGTGTGGCTTGAGCGAAAACATGGGGAGACCAACTACCACATTACCCAGTTCCTCACGGGAGACGGTGGTTGCTACAGGCAGTATCTGCACCGCTTTGGGTTGGATGATTCTCCGAACTGTCCCAGATGCGATGACATACCGGAGGATCCAGGGCATGTGATGTTTCACTGCCCACGATTTGCGATGGAGAGAAGGAGCTGAAACCAGGTGCTGGGCAGGAGCGGGGCCCCGGAGAGCTTGGTTACTGAGATGCTGGAGTCCGAGGAGAAGTGGCTTGCGGTTGGCTCCGCAATCATCCAAATGCAGGAGGAGTTGCTGAAGGAACAAAGAAGGAGGAAAGCTGCAAATAGGAGAAGGATGAGTGCCTAAGAGCAAACCTACCCCGCGAAGTAATACCTCAATGGTGGTCCCGCGGGGCTGGGGCTGGAGAGACCGGGGGTGGTTTTTAGTGGGTGTGAATCCCACACGCGCCCGCTGTAGTTCCGCCGTTCGAGCGGCGGAGCTGCGGCGGACGTGTCTTTCTAAGATTTGCCACCTCCGTGTACGCACAAAAAAAAAAGGTTATTGGCCTGGCATTTATGCCTTTGCGAAATGCAAGGGCAACTCCACCATAGCCATTCACTCTGAATTTGTACATAAGGTTGAAACCTTTTAGGTAACGAGAATGATGGGACGATTTAAAAGTGAAAATTTCCTGTAGGGATAGTATGTCATAGCCGTGAGCATTAGCAAAGTATTCAATTTCAGACTTATTGTTAGCTAGACTTTGAATGTTTTATTGTAGGATGTTCACCATTTGCAATTTCTACGAACGTTAAGTCGCTCGTTATGTTGAGTCTGTTTTTTGATTTTTTGTATGTCTTCTGCCAAAGATGGATCTTGTATCTTTGAAGAGATGCTGTTCATGAGTTTAAGGATTTGCGACAATACTTTCTGATACTCGGATACAACCGTGTACGTTGGGTGTTCGAAAACAGTTTAATTTGGCGTAAGTGGTTCTTGATAGTCGCCTTTGGGAAAGGGTGGTCTGGTGTTCGTGCGTGGATTTGATTTGACAGCAGAACTGAATTTTTTACTCCCTCTGATGGTTCTGTTGAACTCATCTTGAGGATTCCTTGTCCAGTTGTTCGGACTTTCTCTTTTCTCCAGTGGAGGGAAGGCAACGCCACAGTCGACATCGCAGTCCAGTGAGTCATAATAATTTCTCACTTCTTTGGTAGCTTCCTTCATGGAGATATTTTTTATTGCTGCCGTCTTGATGATCGTCAGATGTTGGACCCAGATGGTACACTTCCCGTCTCTGGCGTCATGGTCTAACTTACCACATAGACCACATTTTTTTCCGCATGTGTTGCCATCGCACTGATCTTTAGGACCATTGCAATTTAAACATCTACTCACTTTCGCTTTACAGTTAGTGGCAATGTCGCCCAATCTGCCACAACAAAACATTGCCTCGGTCTGTTCAAGTACTGGTCAACCTCTACCCTCACGCTACCAATTGAGATATGTTTGGGGATCTCAGAGCCAACGAAGGTTAATTTGACTGTTCGAGATGGAAGGAAGACATCTTTGTTTTCCTTAGATCTGAAATTCAGCCTTTGCACTTTTTCCACTTTAATCGGAGAGTTAATGTCCTGTTGTATTTCATCTTCTGTGAAATCCGTGGGGATGCCTTTAATAATCCCAAATCTATGGGTATCTTTCAAGGAAATGTATGCTTTTAGCCCTAATGTGACCAAGCTATTGTCGGATGCCAAGTTGTTCGCACAGGACGCTGATTTGCAATAAACTTTTATCCTCGTAGGCCCATCTTCCTTGACCGTAATTACCTGGTCTTTGAGGTTAAGACGCCTCGTAAGTTTATGGAAATTGAAGGGTTTGAAAGCGTCAATTCTTTCCTGTCAGTTAGTTTTATCTATGTATGTCATGGGGTACGCTTTACATTGAGCATTCTCGCTGTACCTGTACGCTGGGGTTGTTTGCCCCATCGGAACTATATTTTGCTTTTCCATTGGTGAAAGGGTCTTGCTTAGGTTTTGAGACTGGGTAACCTCAGGTAAAGCTTTAAGTTAAGTCGTGGCTGGTAGATTTCCAGAAACCTTTTGCTGTTTAATCGTGGGAGACTGGATTGGGGATCTTGACAGGCTCCTCCAAGCCCTTTGCTCTTTCCTGGTTAGGACATAGCCACCGATTTCTGTTGGGCTTTTGAACTGTGGCCCTACAGGTGCCTGAGGAGATGTTGGCATTTAGGAAACGGACCGGTCGAAATTTATTTTTCCCTTGTCCGGGGTTCACATTCCCTAACCTCCATGACCTATCTTGACTGAGGCTAGAATGGCTGTTTAACAGAGGAAAACACACACCAAAGGATATGGAGGCAGATTTCTACTTACAAGGTTTGATTGGGTGAAGGAGAATATCAAAACAAAAAGAAACACGGTTTGTGACACCCACGCGGATAGGCAAAAAGATATTTAACTTCAAACTAAAAGGCACTGTCGATACAAACACGAAATGCGTCTGCGGTCTGCATACTTAACTATTGTTTATACGAAGTGGGCCTGCAAATTGCGCTCTCCTGTCAAGGACGCACGGCGGGAAGGTGAAACACGGGTGGACATCGAATTAAGGCCAGGAAAAAAATGAATTCGTTATTTTGCAAATATTTTGCGATGCCGTTGACGAACTGTATTTATTTCATGAATATTAAATCCTACATGAAAGTAATTAATTAGTGTACTCTTCCTGAAAATTATCCCTTATACAATTGCCACCCGTCATACATTGTACATATATTTGTTTTTCCGCCCATGCCATTCATCAGGGAGAAGTAACGCTGGACCTTCGCACTGCTGCAATCCGCAAATGCATCTGATGATAACTCCGTATCTATGCAACTATGTAGTCCCGTACATGCTCCATGGTCAGGTGTAGGATGCATTCGTGAAAATTGCTATATTTTATATGAAAGGTGGAATTTCATGATTTTCAGGACTGCAGTTGAAAAATAAAGTAAATATTTATGTACATATTTATGATATGGAAAGTTGAATTTTATGAAAGATCTACTGTTAATTAAAATTTATGACAGGTACATTGGATACGCGTTGCCTTTCTCCGTGGAAAGCGTGTCTGTCTATGAATGGCAGTCATTCTCTGTATTGAAAATCTTTTCGGAGATGGAGATGTTGCCTTGGAAAACCAACCTAGATCATTAGCGAACTCGAGATCCAGAATGTAAATAAAAGATACATGAAATATGTCTAGACCGGGAAAAACTCTCATGAAAATCTCGGTCTTCCTAAATTTGTTCCTTTAAGTTTCGGCCATTGATGGGTTTAACTGGTTAAGTTAGGAAAACACGCAGACTATATGTATCAGAGAAACAACCCGAAATAATGTAAGAAAATTTTGCAATATTTGAGGTCCTAATCTATGAGAGAATCATTTCTAGATGAGCAATAATAGCCTCCAATAATAGACAGGAGGAGGAAAGAGGAAAACTAGAAAATAGCTTTGGAGGTATATTCAGTGGCAGTGGGAACTTTTCAATCATCTGGAGCGGATGGTATTCTTCTAGCACTGCATTACAAAAGGGGTTAGAGATTATCCTAGCCCCCCCCCCCCCCCCACACTACAGGGTGACATGGGGTTGTGAGGCCTTGAGATACATACCAAGGGCAGAAAAAATGGTTTTCATTCTAAAAGCGGAGTATCGAAAAGAATCCAAATCAGCCTTCTGTACTGGCTAATGTAGATCGTGGATGATCAAAAGGCTATCCTTATCGGCTGGAGACGACCAAATGGGGAGAGCTAACTCAGAAACCCAAAAAGATGGCGAAATTGACCGTGATGGTCCGACCGCAGATATTGAAACTTAATCGAAGCGCTCTGCTGTGACGTGCATGTATGCCTTTGTACTAGGCAGGCTTGGGAATGTAGGGCGGTCTTTTGAGCACTTCGATCCCTCACGTGTCATTTTACAAAAATCACGTGCCGTTTCAGGTGCGTTGGTCCACACCGGATCCTGAAAATTAAACCAAACTCAGGGATTCGAGCGAGCCTAACGAAATAAACAACACGCCATATTCTATAGATAGATGGCGAGAATATTTTGAGCAGATTTAAACTCAAGAATTTGTTCATTATCTATTCCACAATCATTGCCGACATTTGGATTAGTTCCACCTGGTAAGGCAACTGGTGCTCCGAGGCGGCTGTGAGGAAGACAGGGCAGCAACCCTGTCGGCCTGGCTGAGGAGAGCCTCCATAGTGGTGGCACCCGGAGACGTTATATCACATTGGTTTGCCGGCCGTGATGGTGTAGGCAAATGCTCCAAAGGCTTAATGAGGGCGATGAGACTTGTGCCTGCACGGGGACTCATCTGAAGTGACAATAGATCACAAAACCTTACCAGGGGTATACCGATACAATGGGAACCGGGATAGTCCCTGAATTCCCATACTTCAAGTGAACTCCTATTGTATGTGCGTTCACCTCGGTGGGATCTTCGTGGGGGTTGTAGTTGCGTTCAAGCGAACAGAGACCCTCGGGTCTCCGCGTAGTGTTGGGTTTCAACACAGGAGTCGTACTCCTTAGTTCGGTAGAGATTTAGGTAGGTCTTGCATCCACCAGTGTAAATGCTCAACCTCGCACTGTAGTTCGTCACATTGGAGCTCTGAATGTGGTCATAAAATCAATCCGTGTCTTAAGCAGACCATGGGATTAATTCCCCCAGACAGGTACCCACGTAAGACCATAGAAGCGTAACTGTCAGCGCAACTGAAGTCCAGGAAGCAATAAAACGAATGAGATCGGGTAAACCCAGAGGACTTGACGACATCTGAGCTCTGGAAAACGAAGTGCTGGGCCCCAACACTGTGACTCAGTGAATTCTTTACTCGGGTTATTCAGGAAAGTGGAACGCCATTTGACTAGCAAGAAAGTACCACAGTTCCAATATGGCAAACAGGTAGTCGAGCAGAATGCTTAAATTACCGTCCGATTCGGTTATTTTCCCATACCATGAAGGTTTTTCAACGATTCTTGACAACCGTATTCGCGAAATCGTTGAAATAACCGTGAATCAAGCCGCGGTTACTCATGAAGAGACATCGTGAGAAGCATCGTTCTCTTTACATTGCATTTCTGCATCTGGAGAGTGCGTTTGACCGTGTGTCACACGAACTCATGGGGTATGCTCTACAACAACACTTAGTGCCAGGAGAACTATTGCGCTGGGTTCAATTCACCATGGTCCATAAAGTAAAATTCGAAGTGTGGCCGGTTAATCAAAACATCGAAGTCGATGGTAAGCCGCCAAAAGGCCGGCCGAAACAACGGAAGTTTGATTTTGGTAGATGGGTATTTAAAAAGTTCAGATTTTGAGGATTTTGCGACAAAATTATCTGGAGTGAGTAGATTGTTGTTGAGAATGTTATTAAATATAGGTGGGCCAAGGCAAAACCGTCGACTCCTTATCTCGAAAGTTGCTAGTTCATTCCTGCTCTATGCAGTTCCGGTCTGGGCCTTGACTTTTGAAAAAAAAAAATTTGTTACAAGTCCTTATCGATTTAGTGTCCAAGTAGTTTCCAGGGCCCAAGAAGAGAAGGATAAAAGAGAATAACTGCCTACGCCCTCGGAGAACTGTCTGTACAAAGATAAGTGGGCAACAAACCAAAAGCCAGTAACAGGAAAGACAAGAAATGAAGAAAGACTAGATCCTCGCTCTGCTCATTAAGCCGATCAAAGGCAAGACATTAGTAAAAACCGCCAAAGGGAGTAACCTCGAAGAAAACGGGGCAAAAGTGTCTTCCGTATGGAAAATCCAGGGTGGCGGAATCCTCGTCGAACTACGCCCGAAGACGATTAGCAAGGGGTAAAGGCCGAAATGGAGGAGGCCATAAAGAATGAATGTCCAGAGGTAACCAATGCCCGGATAGGTATCACCTCTATAAATGCTCGAGGCCAAAAACTTGCCATGGTGGAAGTCGCCAAACAATATGCAAGAAAACTCCTCAGCAGCGAGAAAATAAAAATTGGATGGGTAGTATGCAGGGTACGAATGCGGATAGTCCCCACACAGTGCTGCAGGTTCTGCACTGTGGACACACGTCAGCATCTTGCAAGGGACCGGACAGGAGGATAACATGCAGGACATGTGGTCAGGTAGGTTAACAAGGGAAGATCTGATGATGGTGCGTTTGGTAAGAGGGTCAAACACACTGAGGGTTCCGGACTTTAGGGCGGAACTGGGAAGGGCTAGGGCGTGAATGCGATGATCCGCATTTTACAAATTAACATGCACCGGAGTGCAGCCACTCATCAGTTGCTCGCGCAGTTCGCTGCGGAGGTAAAGGCTGATCTAGTTTTAACAAGCGAGCAATACCGAAACGGCTTCATGGCATCTTTCCTTGTCGCTGGAAAGTCGACAGACTCACGTTGATTAGCAAGGGAAAAGGAGTCCCGGACCTACCGTCTGCATTCCATCCGCTATGTATGTTTGGCACGGCCGGGAAAGTGCTCGAGAAGCTCACCAGGAATAGACTCGTTGAAGCGATTTGCCCTACTGGGAACTTATCCCCAAAGCAATTCGGGTTCAGAACAGGAAAATCCACGGTGGTTGCTGTTATGGAGGTCATGGATGCGGTTCATCGGTGCTCCTCATAACGTTTGATATCAGAAATGCCTTTAATTCCATAAGATGGACAGATATGCTAGGGATATCCCTAAAAAACTCATTGCACGTGCCAAGCTATCTCTTGCAGATATTGAGAGATTATCTTAAAGACCGCCCCTTGCTCTGGGAGACGCTAGAGGGCCAGAGGAGGATGGAGATCACATCGGGGATAGTAAAGGGATCCATCATAGGACCTGACCTGTGGAAAGCTTCCCACGATTGTTTGCTGAGACTCGACAGAAGTGTCGCGGTTGGTCGCAGGAGACGTGGCACTTGTTGCCGCCCAGATGGACTGCGCGGTTTATCGACAATTTAAACCTGTGGCTGAATTGAAAGCACGGTGAGATTCATTACTTCCTTATTCAACTTCTAAGTGGGCATGGAGGTTTTCAGTCTCCTCTGCACAGGTTTGGAAAGGCGCGATTTCCTGATTGTGTTCTGCAATGGAGTGGCGGACTACCCTAAACACAGCTGTTCGCATACAAATCATGCTTATGACAAACGTCGCATAGTTCGCGTAATTACAATTTCACCAAAGTTCAATAAATTCTTATTTGCGGTTTACCTGTTTCTTTTGTAAAAGGTGGACCGGTTTTCATCGGCAGCTTTATGCAGACACATGGGAGCTCTCTCCAGACAACATTGTCAGAGAGATGCTGAAGAGCGCGGGGACCTGGAGTCGTGTTGTGCATTATGTTTGGGCTCTTCTTAGTGCGAAGAAGATTGAACTCGACCGGCGGAGGGACCGGATGGCAAAGGGTTCCCTGAATAAACAACTCTCTTCCTTCCCTACCCTCCCGATGGTGAAAGCTCCCAAAGCCGGGAGAACTAGCTCGAAGTAAGGGGGATCAAACAGTTCCAGGCTAGTTCTTCGATGACAGGCATGTGTTTAGTTGGTAGTCTAACAGCGTACCGCGGGAATTCAACACTCTGTACGTAAACCCATTCACCTACCCTACTCCAAACAAAAGACAAGTTTCAACGGGGACTTAATGACGGCATGGAGAAGTTAAGTACACCTAATGCAACTCCTTAGCGGACAGAGAGTGTCATATATAGCCCTATCGCTTCGAAAACGACAAATTTCCATATTGCTCGATATGCGAGATGGCAGTGGAGACTGTAGAGCATATTCCAAATAAAGGCCAGGAAACAGGGCCGAAGTGGAAAACGCTTGAAGCACAGTGGGAAAAGCCAACAAGGTGATCCGCAGCTGGATAGCAACACGAGTCGAAGTTGATAATCGATCCCGTACTGCAACGCAGTATCATAACAAGGGTCTCGGGTGGTAAGGAAGGGGGAAGGGGGGGGTTATAGTGGGTAAACTCTCACATAATGATATGATAGAATACAAGCCTCTCCCAGGGGTTAAGAGAAAACTATGACGAAGTAGAGACACACCCATACTGTCAAAACGACAAAGCTGACCCCCCCTCCCCGGACCAAGTTTTCCAGTTCCCAGTAAAACTGATAAATTTATCTTTGAACTCTGAAGGCCTGAACAGTACCTGGTGGCTGATAGATGTTGCTTCCTCCCCGAGAAATGGAAAACTGGGCACGTTATAGGCATCAGTTTAATGCTGTATTCCCAAGCGTCTGTGGTGGCAAGGTCACAAGGGAAACGCAGGTGACGCCGCCCCATGATAAGGCAGGCAGGAAGACAGGAAAACGGGCTAGAGACGGTACCAGCGATCCTCTAGGACTACAGCAAGTCCTGAAGAAGAAAAAAGCCTCTTCACCAAAGAAGGCGGAGCCGGCGAGAGTACCCGCGAAAGTCGGTAATCTCACGATTGCAGCCACAACACCTACAAAAGTGGAAGAAACCAACACCCGGAGGCCCGAACAATGGACTAAGGTGAGCAACAAGAGGAAAAAGGACAAAAAGAAGCTCCGCCCGGAAATAATAATTATTTCCAAGAAGAGAAATATGTCCTATGCCGATATCCTCCGAAAGGTGAAGTCAGACTCGGAATTGAAGGATTTGGGGGATAGTGTGAGCCGTATCAGGCGAACACAGAGAGGGGATCTGATGCTGGAGTTAAGTAAATCCGCCGACAAGTCGGCCGATAACTTCCGCGGGAAGGTGGAAAGTGTACTAGGAGAGGAAGCTGAGGTAAGAGCTCGGAAACAGGAGATAGTGGTTGAATGCAAGGACCTAGATGAGGTCACCTCACGGGAGGACATCTGTGCTGCGCTAAAGCAACAGTTCAACCTTAGCGATATAGACCAGAGTGCCATAAAAAGGATGAAGAAGGCATATCGCGGCACACAGACCGCTGTTATTAGTTTGCCGGCGGAATCAGCTATTAAGTTAATTACCGCGGGCAAGGTAAGAGTAGGTTGGGCCATGTGCAGGCTCAGGGAGTAAATATCTCTAAAAAGATGCTTCAGATGCCTCGATTTCGGCCATTTTGC
The DNA here is from genome assembly GCF_905115235.1 of Hermetia illucens. NCBI lineage: Eukaryota > Metazoa > Arthropoda > Insecta > Diptera > Stratiomyidae > Hermetia > Hermetia illucens. The sequence goes on along the minus strand of NC_051851.1, from coordinate 3,433,392 downwards.
GGCGGCATGCACTAGCCAGCATGATAGGTCGAGGAGTTGCAGGAAGTGTGGGGAAGAGGGCCACCTCATCAAAGAGATCCTCGCTGTATGCTGTGTAGTGGGAAAGAGGGCGTGGACCACCGGCATGACGCGGGAAGCAGCAGATGTCCCGTATATAGGAGAGAGCTGAACTGCACAGGCAAATGAGATTGATATAAATCAATTTCAATCACTGTGAGGCAGCTCAGGACCCTCTCACGCAAACGATTCGAGAGCGAGAATGTGGATGTCGTGGTAATTTGCGAGCCGTACAGAAACCACGACAGTGCGACTTGGGCGGTATGAGGAGATGTTAGACAGTCTGGTGTTGGACGCTAGAGACCGCAGCCCTAAAATCATCGCGAGCGATTACAACGCGTGGGCCCTGGAGTAGGGAAGCCGATCGACGAAGACCAGAGGTCAAATTCTGTTGGAGTCTCTTGCGGAGTTGGACATCGAGCTGGTCAGCGTTGGATGCGTGCCCACTTTTCGAGGTAGAGGGTCGGGTTCCATCGTTAACCTAACCTTTGTTAGCACTTCACTGGTGAGGGAGATGGCTTGGCAAGTGAGTTAGCACTACACCCACAGTGACCACCAAGCCATCATTCTCAGCCCTAAAAACCGAGGAAGCAATCAGCAGGTGCTCCTCAAGGTTTTGTATTTGGACCACTGCTGTGGAACATAATGTCCGAAGGAGTGCTTGGTCTATGCTTGTCGGAGGAGGTAAAGCTGATTGGTTTTGCGGACTACCTAGCGGTAGTTATAATTGCAAAGCATCCCAAGGATGTGGAGCTTTATGCAAATGAAGCCATTCACACCATCAAGCCATGGTTACGAATGGCCAAAAATGGACGAAAAAACGGAGGAAGAACAACACGGTTAATATTCGGGTTGGCAATCGTCTGGCCTCAAAATCAATTGTCAAATAGCCTGGGGGTGATGATCGATGCCAAGCTGAGGGACACTTGGATTATGCGCGGGAGAAGGCAACAAATGGTAGCTCATCCCTTGCAAGGATGATGCCTAATGTGGCAGGGCTGAGTATTGTCGCAGGTTACTCATCGCGGGAGTGGTGAAGTCGATCCTGCTATACGCGGCCCCTGTCTGGGCGGGAGCGTTGAACCACGCTGTCAACCGGAGGAAGATAAGTTCGGCATACCGGCGCTAACTGTGTGCAGCGCATTTAGGACGGCGTCGACGAAGGCAGTGCGAGCGAGGCACACCGGCTCTACGAAAAACGGAAGGCAAATCCAGTCTAGGTGAATGTTGATTTCCGAAAAGCCATCATGAGAGAATTGTGTGGCAAGTGGCAACAACGGCGGGATAATTCCGAAAAGGGCCGGTGGACCCATACATTGATCCCGTGTATCGAGAAATGGGTCGACCGAAAGCACGGAGAATTGAATTATCACCTGACACATTTCCTTACGGGACACGGTGGCTTTAGGAAGCACTTGCATCGCTTCGAGTGGGAGGAGTCTCCCAACTGACCTTAGTGCGGTGTTACATCCGCAGACCCGGAGCACGTTATGTTCCATTGTCCCAGATTTCTGCAGCAGAAAAGGAGGTTGAACAGCGTCTTGTGGGCGGACGTCGAGCCCTCCATTCTGGTGGAAGAGATGCTGAAGTCGGAGGAAAGCTGGATGGCGATAAATGAGGCAGTAGCCGTGGTGCAGACAAAACTCCTGGAGTTGGATCGAGCTCGGAAGGCGCGACATGGACGAGCTGGTACAGCGAACCAGGGCCTCCCCGGCGAAGTAATACTTCACGGTGCGGGTGGTTTTAGTGGGTGCGAATCCCACACACTGCTGCAACCTGGCGCAGCAGGGTCTTTCTAAGATTTCCACCTCCATCCATAAAAAAAAATCCAGGAGCGAATAATTTGCTCAGCCTGCCCAAAAAGGCAAGATACCCTAGTGCCAGATATTGAAACTTCATCGAAGCTCTCTGCCGTCACGTGCATGCACGCCGTTGTACTAGGCAGGGTGGGGAATACTAGGTAGGGCGATCCTTTGAACACTTCGATCCCTCACGTGTCATTTCACAAAAATCACGTGCCCTTTCAGGTGCGTGGGTCCGCACCGGATCCTGAAAAATAAACCAAACTCAGAGATTCGAGCGAATCTAACGAAATAAACAATACGCGAGCTAAACCTGGAAATGAGACAAATAAAAACACATCGGAAAACCGGAAGCCGGACGCCTCACTTTGGAAGGTTTTGTGTATTTCTTTTATAACACCATTTGAGTGGTCATTTGTAGTACCTGGCACGTAATAAATGCATATATTATGTGGGAATATCCACTTTTGCGCGATACTGACATTCAAAGTCATGAATTTGCCCAAGTGACAAATTTGACCTATTATAACTCTGTCAGTAATACTGCGATTTCCACCAAACTTGGAAGAATCATGCTCTACATTATAATACAATATTTCGAGCAGATTCAACTCAAGAATTTGTTCATTCTCCACTTCCATAATCATTGCCGACATTTGGAGCAGTTCCACCTGTCAACGCAACTGGCGCTCAGACGTGGCGGTGAGAAAGAAGGGCGGTAGCCCTGTCGGCCGAACAAAACCAAAGCGTTGTTAAAAGGAATTCCCTGACTTGAAGGCTCCCAAAGCCGGAAAAAACGGAAGAGCTAGCCCGAAATTATGTGTCAAACTGCTCCAGGCTAGTTCTCTGATGACAGGGACTGCGGGAGTCCAATACTCTGTGCGTAAATGCATTGACCTATAGGGCCTACAAATAAGTTCTGTCGGTTTTTTCTTTAAATTTGAAGCTTTATTGTGAAAAATTGGTTATACATTCATTGTTCAAAGTACTGCCCATCGCTAGCCACAACTTTCTTCTATCTTTCAGACAATTCATAGATACCATCGCGCCAAAAATTGGCCTGCTTGGCCGCTATCCACTCATCGAGCCATTTTTTGAGTTAGTCGTAATTGGAGAAGTGCTGGTCAGCCAAGCCATGCTGCATCGACCGGAACAAATGGTAATCAGAAGGAGCAATGTCTGGAGAGTACAGCGGGTGGGGTAGGACTTCCCATTTAAACGTTTCTAGATATGTTTTAACGGGCTGTGCAACATGTGGACGAGCATTGTCATGTTGCAAAATAACTTTATCATGCCTTTGCTGGTATTGCGGCCGTTTTTTCTTGAGTTCGCGACTCAAACGCATCATTTGACATCGGTAGAGTTTGCCCGTGACCGTTTCGTTCGGTTTTAGCAGCTCATAGTATACCACACCCAGCTGGTCCCACCATATACACGGCATGATCTTCTCACCATGAATATTCGCTTTGGCCGTCGATGATGAGGCATGGCCGGGGTATCCCCACGTTGCCCGACGCTTGGGATTATCGTAATGGATCCACTTTTCATTGTCAGTAACTATTCGATGCAGAAAACCCTTCCTTTCTTGTCGTTGGAGCAGATGTTCGCACGTGAAAAAGCGGCGTTCGACGTCTCTTGGCTTCAGTTCATACGGAACCCAATTTCCGACCTTTCGGATCATTCCCATTACTTTTAAACGGTTGGAAATGGCTTGCTGAGTGACTCCAAGTGTTTTTCCAAGTTCTCCTTCCGTTTGCGATGGATCTTGGTCGAGCAATGCCTCTAATTCTTCATCTTCAAAAATTGTTGGCCGTCCGGCGCGCTCTTCGTCTTCCAAGTCAAAATTGCCACTTTTAAACCGTCCAAACCACCTCTGACACGTTCGTTCAGATAGAGCATGGTCACCATAAACTTCCACCAAAATGCGATGACTTTCGGTTGCTTTTTTCTTCATATTGAAATAATGAAGTAGAACTCCCCGCAAAAACACATTATTTGGTACAAAATTGGCCATTTTCGTTGATGAAAAAAGTATTGTTGTTTACACTTCAATTAAATAATTTATACTGACGTTTGCGCCTATTGACAGTAACTTTCCGATGAATGTTTGGAAATGTGGATCAATGGAATAAAAACAAGCTACGCCATCTATTGTGAAAACCGACAGAACTTATTTGTAGGCCTAATAGATAGACCCACACTGTCAAAAAAACTGAAACAAAGTTACCCCCCTCTCTCCCAAAATTTCCAAATTCCCGGTAAAACTGATAAACTTATCTTTGAACTCAGGACGGCTGGACAGTACCTGGTGACTGATAGATGTTGTTTCCTCCCCAGAAAATGGAAAATTGGGTACGTTATAGGCATCAATTTAAAGCTGTGAAAACATGGGAAATCTAACGATTACGGTACTGTTAGGCTAAGGGGATCATGGTGAAATGAAGATTAACAGTCGGCGCTCATTTGCAAATATAGTTGGTCCCATTTATTGTTGCTGCTAGAGTCCATCCGTTATTCTTTCACATACCCCACCCTAAAGTAATGGAAAAGTTACAACCCGTTTACGATAAGATTGTAACGAAGAAAGCCACGAATAAAGTTTGCCATAAATTTAACATTTAATTACATTACATTCCATCTTTGAAGCTGAGCCAGGACACATACCATATCAAGCGGGTTATCTTAATTAACCCTAAACTCAATTATATTGTTACTTCTTTTAACTCATATTCATATGCATGAATATGGCTCTACCATCGAGATCCAGCCAGGGGGGACTGAACGGAGCCTTGGCGGAAGGGAGCATAAAACAGTAAACTATCGTTGGATGTCATTACCATACCATTGACATCGGTACCCTCAATTATGCCACCACTAACCCACAACAATAGTCCTTCCCCCACGCTACCACCCCGGCCGCTAACGCTGTTCTCCAAAATATTATGAAGATAAAAACGTCCGAAGGGAACGCCAGCGAATCCTTTGTTCGCCGGGTATCCATCCACAACCATTTGAATTAATGCAATTAAGAAATTTTAATAATGGCGTTATTACTACGTTTTTCGGTTACGGTATGATGAATGTGTGCGTTGGTTAACATTCGCTGTCCTGGCTGCTTGTGTTGTTGTCCTTGTAGGTATCATCTGATAAGGGAGGGGAACGCTGGCAAGTGTCCTATGAAAGGTGACTGGGCAATATATCATGGCGCTGCTGTGCAGAATAGAGGTTGACCAGAAAACGGTCTGAAGTAATTGAGATTTTTGTCTATGTTTCTGTAAGTAAATTTATAACTAAAATAAATTACCCGGTGTCCTCGTGGATCCTTCCATTCCATTTATCTCTCACATTGAACATTATGACAACTGAGAAGGTAAATTATCTTTTTTATCGTAGGAAATCACTTCGTTGCTTGGTATGGAATGGATCAATTATTTATAAGTCCATTTTTAAGTAGCGAAAATAAGGAGCAATGAAATTATTTTGCTACCAAGAATTGGACTTATAAATAATTAATCCATTTAATAAACCTATCTTGTGTCTTGTATTCAAAGATAAACTTTTTCTGACTAAATGGTTAGAGTCTCCCGCGCCTAAAAACGGGACAAATTGTACCAACTGGTCCTCCAGGTTGGGGGTTGGGTAGGGCTGACTACCCTACAAGGAAAACCGATGTTACGAAGCCACAGAAGGAGGAGAAAATATAACCGAAAGGCTATGCACTCTGCGTTGCGAGGCGTATTTAGAAATATAAGCCTCATAAACGTTCTCACCCCTACAGATGAGACTGCAGAGTCCGAGAAGGATACCTTCTACGAGGCCGTTGAGCGGACCCTTGAAGCCTGTCAAAAGTATGATATCAAAATCATACTTGGATATTTCAACAGTCAAGTAGGGAACGAGCCCGTATTCAGGCGATACGTCGGCCCCCATAGCTTACATATGGATACCAATGGTTGTTGGAAGTACCTGGTTTGCGCAGGAAGCGGTAAATCAACATACGTGGGCCTCCCCAGACGGGACCACTTTCAACCAAACTGACTAAGTGCTGAACGCCGAACCTCTCAGCCTTGATGAATGCCAGAACATATGGAGGGGCCAATATAGACTCGGATCACTATCTCGTTGGCATATTATTATTACTGTGTTAAAGGAAAGTCGCACCGCGTCCTTGAAGAACTATTGTGCCCCTTTTACTGGTTATAGTGTACCTATTGATCACAGTATCTCAAGCAGGCCTATAACCATTAGGAACTTTAGTATGTTCCCTACTTCCAAATCTTTCAGCTTTGCATCTGGTATTAAGTGCTCTTCCAGATGTCTCGACCTACTTTGCACAAGTGCCGGACACTGTCCCAGGACCTAGCTTCCCTAGGTGATAGTTCAGCTGACAATGACCAGTGAGAATTCCCACTATGGTTCGGAGGTTCTTTTTGGTGAGTTTTAAGCAATCCTTTCTGCGCATGGGTTCGTATCCCCCAATAAGCACCCTGGACTGCTTCATCCCTGGTAGGCCCGCCCAATATAGTTCCCTCAACCGTTTCTCTTCATTTCTTAGATTCATAGCCATGAAACCATTTCCGATTCCACAGAAGGGTTCTGGCCCGTATAAAGGCGTCCCTGATCCCTTCAGTAAAGTATCCAGATCTTGTTGGACGAGCCGAGTGTATTCAGTCTCTCACGGCATTCCCATACCAGTTTAGAGTTCACCTGGTTGGACCTAAGTGCCTTGATCGCTGCTTGGCTATCGGTGAGAATAGCTATGTTCTGCCCCCTGTAGTTCCTTTGCAGATTAAAGGAGGCATATTTGTCTATGGCGTAAATTTCCGCTTGGAATATGCTAGTGTACCTGCCCATTGGCACAAAGTACATTTTCCTTGGACCAATGACACCGGCACCCCTCCCTCCCTCTGCTGTGAGGGATCCGTCAGTGTACCAAGTAATCAGTTGCTGGTTTAAGCCGTATGTCGCAGCCACGCTCTCTCAGTTTGCCTTGTTACTCCAAAGTGTTTCAAACTTCTTATCGAAGTGAAACCTCGTTGTCATATTATCCCTCGGTATCAGTAATTCGGTATACCCCCCAGAAAGAATATCAATCTTCCTTCGATTTAGGCAGCTCCCCGCCTCACTCATACTACCGGCCATCCATACGCCTCCTAGTGAAGGGTACTATGGTGATTTTGGTTGGGTTGATCCGCAGTCCCACCTTCCTGCACTAGGCACTAGTAACCCTTAGTCCAGTTTGGAATCTATCACATAGGGTATCTTCATATTTGCCCCTACAGATTAAAACAATGTCGTCCGCGTAGCCCTGGACTTGTATTCCAGTATTTGTTAACACGTCCAGGAGTTCATCCACTACCATACTTCACATCAGCGGCGATAGTACTCCACCCTGTGGACAGCCTTGAGTGGTGTTCATGATAATAGAATTTGTACCTGTTTGTACCTCTATTTGCCTGCTTTCTAGCATTTTGTCCATCCAGTGTACCAGGGTGTTTCCCACTCCTTTGCGGCTCAGGGCATCCTGTATCTCTGTGTACGATGTGTTGTCGAATGCTCCTTCGATATCCAAAAACGCGCACAGTGCAATTTCTTTTGTTTCTATGGCGTCCCGTAGTACCTCTGTCAGCTGATACAGAGCAGTTTCAATTGACCGTCCTGCCCGGTAGGCGTGTTGACAGTGATGTAGGGGATTACGCTTTAGAACGTTAGTTCTACTATAGTTGTCTATGACCTTCTCCACCGTTTTGAGTACGAACGATGTTAGGCATATTGGTCTGAAAGATTTAGGGTGAAGAGGATCCTTTTTACCCGCTTTCGGAATAAAGACCACTTTTACCCGTCTCCATGCCCTTGGTATGTATCCTAGTGCTATGCTCCTCCTTACCACCCTCAGGAGAGACTCTAAGATAATTCCTAGGTCTCTCTGGATAAGTGCTGGGAAAATGCAATCTACTCCGGGAGATTTAATTGGTTTAAAAGTTTCCTCAGCCCATCTTAGCCTAGCTTCTGAGCATACTTATTTTGCTAGTTTCCAGCTCTCCTTCCTTCCCCTTTTATTCGTTGTTGGGGTGACAGGCAGACTGTTGTCGCCTGCCACCGTAAGGTAGGACCCCGTGAAATGAGTTCTGAGAAGCAGGTGTACCCTGTCCTCCTCATTCTCAAGCATCAACAAATGATCTTCACAACCACCTGAAGAGCGTTATCATTGATACGGCCAGAAATGGACTTGGCCCCAGACGGTGGAAATGTCGCAAAGTTTGGTTTGACAATGAATGTAAGCTAGCAATGGAACGGAAAAATGCGGCATACCGAGCGATATTGCATTCTCAAAGAATGCGGGTAAGCGCGGAGACTTACCACGAACTCCAATGAGTGGAGAAGCGACTTCACAGACGGAAAAAGGAAGCCTGGGAGAACCAACAAGCCTGTGAACTTGAAAAATACAGGAAGCAACCGCACCAGTTTACCAACAAGTCAGCAGGATGAAGCCTTATACACCTCGATGTTCATCCTGCCTAGACATGAAAGTCTTGGGGGTTTAACGTGAGTACCTGCCGTGTAGGCATAATCCCACGGTCCTCTTCGGACACGGATTGATTTTGGGACCACAATCAGAGCCCCGCCATGCAAGCACAGCGGTCCAGGTTTATACTGAGTGCAGGCTCAGCATTCATACCAGTGGATGCGAGGCCTATCTAACACCTCTGCCGCAACTAAGGAGTACGGCACCAGAGTTGTACAGCGCAACTCCACGCTTGAGCTCCGAGGAGCTCTGCCCGCGATGTAGGCATAACCACACCCACCATGAAACTCCCACTAGGGGGCCAACCGCAAATAACCGGGCCGAGAACACATCCTCCAGGAATTCTCCTGGAGCATATGCTCCCGGTTGCCATGGTACCAGATAACCTTTGGTGAGGCTTCGTGGCAGAGCCACTTCAGATGAGTCCCTTGCAGACTCGGGTCTGATCGCCCTCCTCGAGTACGTGGGGACGGAACTCCCCAACGGGTTAACTTGAATCAGCCCGAGGCATCTGATTTCCGACAGAATGGGCATATTGGAGCGACGGGTTGAGTATTTTGATAAACTGCTCAATACCCAAAATATCGGCGGGGTGAAGCTCCCGCCAACTGAAGACGATGGACAAATGCCACCACCAAGCACGGGAGAAACAGTCCGTGCAAATCATCGGCTTAACCATAAGTCACCAAAAGCCGATGGAATTACAGCCGAATTGGTTAAATATGGAAGCGACCAACTGCAACCAGCGATTCATTCATGAGAGAATTCGTTATCATCACAAAATTGATAAGACTTACTAGGTTTACCCTGACCAACGTGCAAGGCCAGATAAAAGCAATAGGATCACTCTCGAGACCATTCAACATCAACAACGTTCTAAGACAAGGGGATGCCCTATCATGCATCCTCTTTAACCTGGCCTTGGAGCATGTGATTCGCAATTCAGATGTAAATGCGGGAGACACCTCCATTAAATATGGAGGCGACCAACTACCAGACAACAACCAGCGGTTCATCAACTGATTCTCAAGGTATGGGACAGCCTGTCAATGCCTGACGACTAGCAACGAGGCATTATCTATTTCATTAATTTTGTTTTCGTTAATTTGCCTTTCATAGTTGTCGGCAAACTCCGGGTACAAAATTCCAAACAAACTCAGTACGAGGATATGCTGCACCATTGGGTGCTGGACGCAAGGAATCATACCTCAAAAATCATTACGGGTGACTTCCGTGCTGTGAGTGAGGTAGCCGAAGGACAAACGAGAGAGGAAGTATCCTGTTCAAGGCATTTTCCGAGTTAGATATGGTACTTGACAATGTTAGGAACTCATTTCCGTTCAGAGGGAGAGGCCAGGGCTCTATCGTCGACCTCATGTACGTGAGCACCACATTGTCAAGGGGAACTACCTGGTATGGTTGAATGCTCGAAGAAAGCAAGTAGGGATCCCGGACTGGACGACGTTCGAGTAGGGCTCGTTTTCTGAAGCTCTGACGGGTCAGGACGACCTGAATGGCACGGTGATCGAAATGGCATCGAGAATCACGCAATGGGTGACGACGGTGCTATGCTCCGAAAGCGAAAGTTTGCACGCAAACAGTCAAACTATTGGCGCAATAGCGAAATCGCAGAGCTAAGATCGGCATGGCATCGAGCAAGAAGGCAGTTCCATCAATCCAGTTGAAGACCCGATCACGAGGAGCGCGAACGGGATTATAGGACGTTGCGAGGCAGAATAAAGGTGGCAATTCGTAGGAGCAAAAGGGACTACTTTAGGCGACTGTGTGTGGATGAAAACATAAACCCCTGGGGTATGGCCTACAGGCTGGTTATGAAGAAGATGCAAGGGCAAAGGTCGCCTCAGGTAACGTGTCCAAGGCTTCTACAAAAAAATATAAACACGCTCTTTCCTCACCATATGGGAAGCAGGTATCAAACGGAAGCCCAATTCGAGGTGGGTGTAATACCTCGCGTTACGGAGGAGAAACTTCGGAAGGTCTGCGGAAGGATCGGCGAAGGCAAGGCTCCGTGTTTGGATAGCATCCCTAATACAGCGCTGAAGCTGGCGGTGGGGACCAGGCCTGATTGGTTCATAAATACCTGTGTTGTTGCCCAAACCTGGCAAGCCACAGGGGACCCAGCATCCTATCAGCTTATCTGTTTGTTGGACGCTTGGGGAAGATGATCGAGTGCATCATTTGCAATACCTCCCAATCGTGGAAAACGGGAATGGTCTTACGGATGAACGGGTTCCAGGAAGCTCGTTCTACTGTTGGTGCGGTGGGAAGAGTGGTGGACTTGGCTCGAGAGACAATGCTTTCTGGCAAGGGTTATGCCGTGGTGACGGTAGTTGTAAAAAGTGCATTCAATTCCACCAACTGAATTAATGCACCTGGTTATTTGGCTAAGCTAATCGAGAGTTACCTGTCGGACGGAGCTCTATGGTACGGGACAGACGACGGGCCCAATGAATACATCATTCCAGCGGGGCATCACAACGTTCGGTGTTGGGCCGTCTGCTCTGGAACGTGATGAAAAACGAGGTGCTCTTGGTTCCCGTAGCAGAGGAGGCCACGTCGGTCGGTTTTGCAGTTGACCTGGCCATAGTGATCGTTGCAAAACTCCAGGAGCACATGGAGGTTTACGCCACCGAGTCGCTTATGGCTGTAAGTTCCTGGCTTGAGAGGCCCGACTAAGCCTGGAGGAAGAAAAGATGGAAGCAATCTTCATTATAAATCGCTGGAAAAGAAATACGATCAGTCTGCGGGTTGGAAGCCATATGATCGTCTCAAAGGCAACCATCAAATACCTTGACGCGTCTCTCGATGTCAGGATGAGATGGGGAATATATCGTACGCCAGTGAAGAAGCTAGAAAGGTCCTTGGCAGGATGATGCCGAACGTAGGTTCGCCAAAACAGTGTAGCAGGTTGCTGATAGCTGGGGTCTTGTAGTCCATATTGTTGTACGCGTCGTCTGTGTGGGCGGATCCTTTGGACAACATACAGAACTGTAGGATGGCAAATTCTGCCAATCGTCTGATTGCATTGAGGATATGCAGCGCATTTCGAACTAGTTCGGATGATGCGGTGTTCGTAATCACAGGGATGATCCCTATTAAGCTACTAACGAGATAGATGTGATTTCTGTATGCTCGGAGGCAGGCGGGTCCATCAGAAACGGAAGCAGATCACTGACGAACGTCAAGAGAGGAGTCGCATAGACTCTGGCAACGACGGTAGGACCAGTCGTAGAAGGGTCGGTAGATATACAAGTTTATTCCTGACATTAGGGAATGGCTTGATCGGCGATACGGGGAGGTTAATTTTCATCTCACGCAGTTTCTTACTGGAGACGGTGGTTGCTACCCAACGTATCTGCATCGTATCGGTGTGGATTATTCCCCAAACTATTACAGAAGGTGTGGGATCCCCAAGGATTCGGGGCATGTGCTGTTTGAGTGCCTGAGATTCCAGGAGGAGAGAAAAAGCCTAAGCGAGGGCCTGGCAGCCAGCGTGAGCCCGCAAAACTTAATCCGGGAAATGCTCAGGCCGGAAGCAAACTGGACTTCAGTCATCCACTTAATTGTGCGGATATAAACCCAACTCCTGAGAGAAGCATACGCAAGAAGAGCTTAAAGAAGTGGAGAGGCTGCACCCTAAAGACAGAATGGAGCTGCTAAAGGAAGACTAGAGAGTTGGAAAAATGATGGCCTACAGAAGGCAAGCCCGCCCCCTAAATGGTGGTCCCGTGAGGCAAGGTGGTTTTTTAGTGGATGTGAATCCCACACTATACCCATGCCGGCTTTGACGTTCACACGGCAGAGCTGGAAGGGATGTGTCTTTCTAAGATTTTTTAACACTCCCGTGTATTAAAACAAGAAAAGGCCATTTCTTTGAAAAGTCTTGTTTCATTCGATCAAGTCGGTCCCAAATCTTCAGTATGTTTTGATTAAGAGCGAGCCGATTTTTACCGATTGGTACCGTTAGCAGCGGGGCTCAAGTTAGAAGATGTCCTGGAGTTAGCACATCTAGGCTTTCGAGATCTTCCGATATTGGCTGACTCGTCGTAGATGATGTTTCATTGACTTAACACCCGCCTCCCATAATCTCCCAAAATGTAGTGAAGCAGGGGTATTGAAGTCTGACTCGGTACCAACTCTTTGAAGTTTGCCAATGACGTCATCTGTGGTTTTATCATGCTGATATCCCTTTACTAATATTTTGGATGCGCCGATAAAGTTGGTGGCATTGTCGCCATAGATGTGTGCCACTGATCCTCTTCTTGCTACGAAGGGTTTGAATGCCGCTAATAATGCGACTAATGTGGGTTCTGTTGCCACTCCTAGATGAATGACCTTAGTTGTTAGGCAAATAAACATCGAAATGTTTTCTGGCGTCAGCCTCTAGCCAGTAATATGTCAAACGGGCCTGCGTAATCTACTCCAGAGTGAAAAAAAGGCGGCGAAATTGTTACGCCATCTTTGGACAACATACCCATTAATTGCTTCGCTGCTTCAGCCTTTTGTCGATGACACTTCACGCATTTGTGGATATGAGCCTTCACAGCTTTTAATCCGTTCAGGATCCAAAATCGTTGCCTAATGCTCTCGAGCGTTAGTGTGTTTCCACCGTGTAAAATTTGTTGACGAGCTTTGCTAATGACGAGGTCTGCCAGAGGGCTTTTATATGGTAAAATTATCGGATGCTTCCTTTCGTATGGCAGAACTGATTCGCAGGATACCATTTACATCAACGAATGGAATCAATTGCTTCGGTCGATTAGCTTTCCTAAGTTCGCCTTCTTCCGGTAAGTCCTCCAGCTCTTCCTCAAAGTGTTCCGACTCTGTTGCCTTCACTAGTGGAATCAACGCTTCATCAATTTCAGAGGCCGATAGGAAGCTACTTTTAAACTCATCCTTTGATCTTCGTGTGTTTCAAGAGAATCGTATAACGTATCTGAGTATCCGCTGTAATTTCCATAGACTCGAGTACTGTTTGGTCAATGATATGAAGGATATCAGGTGACTTCTAACGCAGTTTTTTCGATATGATCGTTTTTATCTATTGCAGATACTTGTATCAACGATACATTTCCTCGGCTCCCCGGTCCCGTAGGGTCTGAATTTCCTGAATCTGAGTCGCCTCCCCATTCAATCGAGGTATTGTCCGCAGCAATCAGACGACTTTGGGTTTTTGGCCACTTTGGTACCCGGGGATCGTGAAAATTTCCAATTTTCTTGGGTTTTCTGTGAGCCCCACAGGCGGGGCAATATCCGCAGTATCTCGGCTTCCCGGCCTCGTATGGTCTAAATTCTTTAATTTCCTGAATCTGGGCCGCCTCCTCATTCAATCGAGGTATGGTCCGCAGCAATCCGACGACTTTGCGCTTTTATCCACTTTCCCTACCCGGGGGTCGTGGAAATTTTCAATTTTCTTGGGTTTTCCGAAGAACTCCTAGGCGGGGCACTGTCCGCAGTATCTCGGCTTCCCGATCTACTACGGTTGAAATTCTTGTATTTCCTGAATCTGGGCCGCCTCCTCTTTCAAACGAGGTATTGCCCACAACAATCCGACAACCTTCGGTTTTTGGCTATTTTTCTCGGAGCCGTGGGAGTTTCCACTTTTTTTGGGTTGTTTGAAGGCCTCCCAGGCGGAGCACACTCCGAAGTATCTCGGCTCCCCGGTCTTGTAGGATTGAAATTCTGTCATTTCCTGAATTTGGGCCGCTTCTCTTTCGAACGAGGTATTGCCCGCAGCAACCCGACGACTTTGCGTTTTTGGCCATTTTTCCACCCGGGGGTCGTGGAAATTTTCAATTTTCTTGGGTTTTCAGAAGAACTCCTAGGCGGGGCACTATCCGCAGTATCTCAGCTTCCCGATCTACTACGGTTGAAATTCTTGTATTTCCTGAATCTCGGCCACCTCCCCTTTCAAATGAGGTATTGCCCACAACATTCCGACAACCTTCGGTTTTTGGCCATTTTTCCCAACCGGGGGCCGTTGAAGTTTCCAATTTTCTTGGGTTTTTTGAGGGCCTCCCAGGCGGGGCACTGTCCGCAGTATCTCGGCTCCCCGGCCTCGTAGGGTTGAAATTCTGTCATTTCCTGAATCTGGGCCGCCTTCTCTTTCGAACGAGGTATTGCCCGCAGCAATCCGACGACTTTGCCTTTTTGGCCATTTTTCCTACCCGGGGTCGTGGAAATTTTCAATTTTCTTAGATTTTCCGAAGGCCTCCTAGGCGGGGTACTATCCGCAGTATCTCGGCTCCTTTTAGGGTTGAAATTCCTGCATTTCCTGGATCTGGGCCGCCTCCCCTTTTGAACGAGGTATTACCCGCAGCAATCCGACGACTTTGCGTTTTTGGCCGTTTTTCACCCGAGGGTCGGGGAAGCTTTCTTGGGTTTTGTGTGAGCCTCTCAGGCGGGGCACTATCCACGACATCTCGGCTCCCCAGCCTCGTAGGGTTGAAATTCTTGTGTTTCCTGAATCTGGGCCGCCTTCCCTTTCGAACGAGGTATTCCTCGCAGGAATCCGACGACCACTTTTCCTACCCAGGAGTCATGGAAATTTTCAATTTTTTTGGGTTTTTCAAAGGCCTTTCAAGCGAGGTACTATCCGCAGTATCTCGGCTCTCCACATCATATTTAGTTACTTTTCAGTCTAGATCTCGTCGCAGAGGTCTCCAAACCTCTTAGAGATCGCAGGAGGATAGACTGAAGGAAGTTTGGTCAAGTTATCAAGAACAAACTCTCCGGTACGCAATATGGCATGATTGGCACGACAGAGGAACTGGAGTCAAAGGGCGAGGCTCTGGAAAAGGCATTCGAAACCGCCTTTAAAGTTTCGTGTTCTGCTAAATACAGCAAGAAGACACTGCCACGATGGTGGAATGACATCTGTTCTGCCTCAGGAAGCTGACCAGGGAGATGTTCGACATGTGCTACAAGCAGCCATATAAGGACTGCCTGCAAATGTGGAAATCGGCCATCAACACCACCAAGAGGTGGTCTTAGTTGGAGTACTGTTAGAACATTTAAAGCACCAGCGAATCCGCGAGACTTAGTAAGGTTCTGTCCAGGGAACATAGGAACACATACTTAAAAAGTCGGAAGGCTCCTGGACGAATTCTTCTGGTTCTAGGAACTGCTGGTTTAGATCACGTTGGTCAACTATCAACGACATGGCTACAACAAGATCTCTTGAGCTGCTGAGATCTTCAACTATTTCTGGATTTTCTTGAAATTCAATTTGGTCAGCCTAAAAAGGCTGAGAGAGCTGTCATTTTCGTTGAAAAATCAGACTCAAATCTCGATGTGATGGACAATTGCACGCACGATTTGGCTGATCCTGATTTTAGCGCTCCTATTCCGGTAACTGTTATAGACGTCGGCCTCTAACGAAGGTGCAAAAGTTGGACTGTATCTACGGTGATGAAGATAGCTTGTGAATCTTGATCAATGAAAGCCCCCATTTTTTGCTGGTTCAACAACTTCTAAGGTTTGGAATCGCGTTTCTGTGAAGTCCAAGAAATAATCAAACGATTGGGTTTCCTTTGGATTTTTCAGCGCTTGCTCCTATATTTAGTGCGTATCTTTGTCAAGCATTGAGGATGTTAGTGGATTAAGTATTGTATTCAATTAAATAGATACATATAAGCGTGAGTTTCTGTACAGTTGTAAAAAAGCAACGTCCAAAGAATACAATAATTCAGTATCATTGCAAACATTAGTGCGGCTGCCTTGAGTGGGTACTCCCAATATCCTTAGAATCCTGAATCCTGGTTGTGTAATGGTATGGCAGTAATAACGCCACCCGTCCGCAAGAAAAATATTCCAAAAAGGGGGTTGAGTAAGAACCAGCTGTACATCCAATGCTGTTACTCTGTCATCAACCCCTATCTTCTGGAGCTACCCCGGAGGGTGTCAGTGTGCGGTGCACGGAGAGCAGATGAAAACTTGACGAGAGGACTAAACAAGTTTGCAATACTTTCTTTACTTTGTAACGACCACTTCATATGCTACCAACTACACAATCCCTTCATGTGTAACACTACGTACTAAGCTCGGCATATATATAGATACATGGATCTGATGCGAAAAGTGAAATATCTACGGAACGTTCCTCTTCGTAGGAGTCCTGCCGGGCTGGATTGTGTTTTCCGCTAGTACGGGGCTAGTTTCGCTCTCTCGGTATCATGAAATAAGATTACAAGCTGAATTCCACAATGTGTTCTATCGACTAGATTATGTATCCAACAGATTTTTGTTGTCTGTGGGTTGATATTACGAGATTGTCGTTTTTGGTCAGTTTGCGAACATTCATCACCTTCCTACGTTCTCCGTTTGATACACTGCTTTTCTGTAAGCTGATTAAAGTTCCTTGAAAATTTTATCGGTCCTTATGAGTGAAAATATTCAGGAGTTATTAGTATAATGAAAAAAAGATACAAAATTTAGATTTAGATGACTTTTTAAGTTTAGAAACAAAAGGAAATCGCACGGGGCCAAATCTGGAGAATATGGTGGATGAGGTAGAAGTTCGTAGCTCAATCCGCACTATTTTCTTCGTCGAATCGGCCCAATAATTCGGCATACCCTTCTACACATTGTTGGTCCAGATCACATCTTGTAAATCCTAGAAAACGGTTACCATCCCTTCTCCGGTCGGATCTTCTTCGGAGCACATTCGATGGGTGAAGTCTACTGTTTCCACTGTTTCTTGGCCTCTGGTGTACCAGGGGACCCATGTTTTGTCGACGGCCATCAAACGACGAACGTCAAACATTCCTCTGAAGTGGCCTCACGATTACGCTTGTTGTCCGGAGTTAGCACATACAGCACCCATAGCGCTGGCAGATTTCTCATGTAGGATATGACCCACCCGACCTTTTGAGATGCCAACTGTCTCAGCTAGCTCGCGCTCCTACAGGCACCCGTCTGTCAATACGAGATCCTGGATTTTGGTCACGTTATTCTCCGTGATTGCCTTCTTCGGAACACCTGGGCGTGGCTCATCAAACAACCGACTTGCAACCACAGTGCAACTCGTTAAACCGACCCTTTACGGTCGCCATTGCAGGAGCAGAGTCACCGTACACAGAATCCAAGGGCTGCTAGTCAGCCTATCTATATTTATCTATCCATATATCCATATTTTCCTTGCTTCCTACACTTGTGTCAGTAACGTTCCAAATTGGGAGTTACTTCGTTGAGAGGAGGAAGGCCTTGCATATGCGGAAACCTGGACGTTTCTACTTCAAGTCGTGCTATCTAAAATTATCGGCAAATTTTATCCTTATATGATGTACGGAAAAAATTTTCGTGTTCTTTGCCGCGCGGCGTCGTTCATCTTTTTTAGTCGCCAACAATCAGAACCATAGAGGGCGACAGAACGAGCTAATTCCGTTGTCGAAACTTGATAGCCGACAGCTCCAGTCTAGTCTATTAAGTTGGGAAAGGGTAACATCCTTATTGATTTTAGAATATTGTCACGCCTTCTGGGATAGGGGAATATTTAGGGAAACCCATGTGGTAATTAAAACGAATTTGCTATCGTTTGACTTTATATTTTCTTACTCTATATATACAATTTAACAACCTGGGGGCGGTCGGGCGGCTAAGTTCCGTAGACGATGATACAATGGTTCTTCTTCTGCAGGTTACCTAAGTTCTATTTGTGGTTGATTCTGGGTTGAACTGGATCTGTAATAGGTGGAGGCTGGGTAATAGTAGAAGCAAGGCAGTCAGCCCGATGACCGCGAATCCAATAGTGATGAAAATCGGATGGTGTTGGTATGTTGCAGCTGATGCTCCGGGAGTTCTTTCAACTTGCACTGGACTGACTACTTTGCACCTGACCTCTGCCACGGGTACGGGGATCGTCGATATAAGTGATATTCTTTCCTTCAGGCGCTATCGTCTTTGTAAAAGCCGACACTACCTTCCTAGTTTCTGAAAGCGTGGACCTTTGGTACATACTGCTCGTTCGAACGACACAGCTGGCGTCCGTCTAAATTATTCCCACACCACTCAACGTGATCTCGCTGCGCTGTCCGTTGCAGGTTAAGGCGATGGTGGCAGCTCCGGTGGCAACGTATAGCCAGCTATTGTCTGCCATGAGCACCTTCCACATACTCCTGTTGCTGAAGGAAGCACACATGGGGCATGCCGATCTGTTCATCATCATCAACGGCACAACAACCGGTATCCGGTCTAGGTCTGGCTTAATAAGGAACTCCAGACATCCCGGTTTTACGCCGAGGTTCACCAATTCGATGTCCCCAAGAGCTGTTTGGCGTCCTGGCCTACGCCATCGCTCCATCTTAAGCAGGGTCGTCTCGTCTTCTTTTTCTACCACAGATATTGCCCTTATAGACTTTCCGGGTGGGATCATCCTCATCCATATGGATTGAGTGACTCGCCCACCGTAACCTATTGAGCCGTATTTTATCCACAATCTGACGATCATGGTATCACTCATAGATTTCGTCATTGTGTAGGCTACGGAATCGTCCATCCTCATGTAGGGGGCCAAAAATTCTTCGGAGGATTCTTCTCTTGAACGCGACCAAGAGTTCGCAATTTTTCTTGCTAAGAACCCAAGTTTCCGAGGAATACATGAGGACTGCCAAGATCATAGTCTTGTACAGTAAGAGCTTTGACCCTATGGTGAGACGTTTCGAGCGGAACAGTTTTTGTAAGCTGAAATAGGCTCTGTTGGCTGACAACAACCGTGCGCGGATTTCATCATCGTAGCTTTTATTGGTTGTAATTTTCGACCCTAGATAGGTGAAATTATCAACGGCCTCAAAGTTGTATTCTCCTATCCTTATTCTTCCCGTTTGACCAGTGCGGTTCGATGTTGTTGGTTGGTTGGTTTTGGTGCTGACGTTGCCACCATATACTTTATCTTGCGTTCATTGATGTGTAGCCCAAGATCTCGCCTCAATTGCCGCTTGCTCGATCTGGATGAAGGCAATTTATACGTTTCGGGTGGTTCTTCTCATGAAGTTGATATCGTCAGCATAGGCCAGTAGTTGGGTGGACTTAAAGAGGATCGTACCTCTTGCATTTAGCTCAGCATCACGGACCACTTTCTCGAGAGCCAGGTTAAAGCGGACGCATGCCCTTGTCGTAGACCGTTGTGGTTCTCCCAGGCTTCTTTTTCCGTCTGTAAAGTCACTTCTCCGCTCGACGGAGTTCGTGATAAGTCTCTGCGCGTGCCCGCGTTCTTTGAGAATGCAACATTACTCGGTATGCGGCGTTCTTTCGTTCCGTTGCTCGCTTATATTCATCGTCAAACCAGTCATTCCGACTCCTTTTGCGGCTGGGGCCGAGCATGTTTGTGGCCGTATCAATGACAACGTTCTTCAGGTGATTGTCAAGATCATTTGTCGATGCTTCATCTCCAGGTCCTCTGTTGACTGCGGTTATTGCGGCATCCATCTTCAGTCTCCCACCTGATTGTCAGAGGGGGTTCTAGGTGGTGTTGGTATTCGAGCTCGGAGCACCATGCCAACGAAATAGTGATAGTGATCCGGCGCCCTTATATGTTCTGACATTCATCAAGGCTGAGAGTTGGCGGCGTTCGATAAACACGTGGTCAATTTGATTGAAAGTGGTCCCGTCTGGAGAGGCCCAGGTATGTTTGTGGACCGCTTTCCGCGCAAACCAGGTACTTCCAACAACCATTTCGTGTGACCCTGCGCAGTCCGTTATCATTTGTTTTTTCGTGTAAGCTATTGGAGCCAACGTATCGCCTGAATACGGGCTCCTTCCCTACTTGGCTGTTAAAATCCCCAAGTATGATTTTGATATCATATCTGGGACAGGCTTCGAGGGTTCGTTCTACTGCCTCGTAGAAGGCATCCTTCTCCGAATCTGCGGTCTCCTCTGTAGGGGCGTGAACGTTTATGAGGCTTATATTTCTAAACTTGCCTCGCAAGCGCAGAATGCATAGCCGTTCGCTTATGTTTTCAAAGCCGATAACAGCAGGTTTCATTTTTTGGCTGACTAAGAAACCTACTTCGAGTACATGATTTACTGGATGGCCACTATAATATTTGGGGTAGCGGCTCTTCTTCAAGAAACTGGTCCCTGTCCATCGCATCTCCTGTAACGCTGTTACATCAGCAATATTGTGAGACAAGGAATCGGCTAGCTACTCATCAGCTTCATCTCTGTACAGGAAGCGCATGTTCCATAAGAAAATGCGTAAATCGTTATCCCTTTTGTCGTTTCCGGGTTCGTCATTGTGGAATCCGTCTAGTACGAGGCTCCTGTTGTGGCTTCGTAACAAGTTATTTTCCGTGTAGGGTTGTCAGCCCCAGCCAACCCCCGATCTGGAGGACTAGTTGGTGCAATTTGTCCCGTTTTTAGGCGCCGGAGACTCACCCTCATCCTTCTCCGTCTAAAGCTTTTCGTTGGGAAAGAGCTCCCAGCGGTCACCACGTGCAGGGGTGGAGATAGGGTTTGGTAATAGAGCTGTTGGTGCTGGTTCAGCAGGCATTTCCCAGGTTTTATGCTCCATCGTGGGTACCAATCCACGTTTCGCCCTGGGACCTATACTACACTTTGACCTCTCCACTCCATATCGTTCCCAACCATTACATAAAGTGAATCCTTCAGGTAAAAAGCGTTTTTTGGTTTCCCAATTCAGTAACCTGCCGTTAGATCAAACTGATTTGAGAAAATAAGGAGGGACAAGACACAATTGCAAGCAAGGTCTGCGGACCACAAAGGTGGAAGAAAGTTTCTTCCCAACTGGTCCGATCCGGCATCAACTGTATACGGACCTGATGACAGTGATATCCTTAATGATATCCTTTTTTTTTAAAAAAAAGGGGACACCGCAGTTCCAGCACTCAGGCCAATTCTGTCTTCCCCTGTAAGGCAATCACAAACAGGCGATGATATAGGATGAGAAACCGGGGAACGACGACGAAATCCTGAAAATGATGTCTCATCCATCTCAGCGTTGGCACAGTTATAGTGATGTCCAGTGGTGTGGTTGCTTACTTTCAGTCCAACTCCTTTCCCCGTTTCATCGTGATTTACAGTGGCTTCTTCAACGCTCTCTTTCGACCTTGTCAGAATATTTGTTTCATCTGCATACGCTGCTGTCTGGATGACTTTTATTCCAGTAGCGCCTGTTTTTTCATTGTTGGCGGATCAACGCAAATGAAAATGGGCTTCATCACCAAAAAGTAGTATCCTCAACTCAATGAGAAGATGGAAATTAAGATCCTGCTCACAGAACAATCGGGAAGTTCAAGAGGTAATGCATCTTTGCGCCCAGAATGCCGTGGTGAATGCAACATTGAAGCTCTGAAGCCATAATATCGATGATGCAAAGTGAGGTCATTGGCAAAGCTGGCGATCTGTTGAAATGTTCCTAATAGATACTTTTACTCTTGGCATTTTGAAGAGCTTTTGTAAATGCTCCATCAAGAACTTCATCCTCGCCAGAGGAGAAATAAGGAGAGCACTAAAGAATATCTTCATCTCTCCGTTGTTTCCTCATTGGTTAGCTTGAGCATGGTCTAGCATCAACATGCTGAAAATTCCAATCTACAATTTCTTCATCAACAACTCGTGATTTTTGGATGGGGTATATCTGCAATTGACCCGACGATTGAGCGGTATAATTACCGCTTAACAAGGCTTCAAATTAGGTTGTAATACGTTGGAACTTCGTATCGTTTTAATGAAGATGGCGTAAGTTATACGTTCCTTCCATTAGCCTCAAATTCTGAGATTTATAACATCTCTAGGTTAAGGCAAAGTTGACAGATCGTATAATCCCAAAGCGACAGCTAAGACAGTTTCCTTCTCGCGGTTTTCCGCCAAACAATATGCAGGTGACAGTATTGTGATAAATTCTCAAACCCCATTTATTTCACACCCTAAGCAACATCCTGTTCGTCCCCTGGAAGCCAAACGAAACGTTTGTTACCTAATCGTATTATGAAGGCTGCAGCGGCTTCCGGACAGCATCCGTCCTGCGTGCACGTGTCCAGCTCCTTGGGAGAGCAGGCGGGTGCGGACGAGTGTCGGGTGGGAGGTGTGGCTTTAATGCGCGAAGACTGTCTTTCAGCAGGCGCTGTAATCCCGAATCTGTGAGACCCAATCTTTTGTCGAAGACCGGATCACTTGGGAGTCTTGGGTTCTTCTCGTACACCAGCTCCGTGGGACTGACAGCAAATTCCTATCGGCGGGTTGTTGTAGTCCGAGTAGGACGAGAGGGACGACCTTAGTCCAGAGCGGATCATCGCGAGCCATAATGGCGGCTTTCAGCGTCCGGTGCCAACGCTCTAGCATCCCGCAGGTGGTAAGCCGAAGTTCGCTGCCGTTTGAATCCCAGGAGTTTGCCTAATTCCGAGAAAAGGACGGACTCGAATTGCATTCCCTAGTCAGTGATGATCACTGCAGGGATGCCAAAGCGAGGTATCCACTCTCGACAGAGAGTTTCGGTACAAGATTGCGCCGTGATGTTCTTCAGAGCTATTGCCTCAGGCCACCCCGTAAAGCTGTCGATGATTGTAAGGCAATACTTGTAACAGTGCGAGTCTCGCAAAGGGCCTACGATATCGAGGTGTATGGTGTGGAACCGCTTGGCTGTGCGGGGAAATGAGCCCACTTCTTTTCTTACATGCCTGGTGACCTTACACTTCTGGCATGCGATGCACTCTCTGGCGCAGAAGTTGATGTCCTTCTAACCGACTAACCGATTTGGAATGATGCCTTACACCATGAACCTGCTGGAACACTTCCTTGCGAATGGTGGTCGGAATGTATGTAACGGCAATATCTATGGTAGAAAAAGAGAACGGGGTAGACAACTTAGTGAGATGAAGCGATGGCGTAGGTCAGGACGGCAGACAGCTTTTAGGGATATCGAATTGGCGACCTCGGGGTGTCTGGATTTCCTTATTAAGGCAGGCCTATACCGGATACCAATTGTTGCGCCGATTTCCCTTGAGAAATCATGAATCGAATCACCGACTGATATTGTACTTTGCCAGTTTCCTAAAATCCGCGGACTCACTCGCTTCCTATACGCGGTCAAAACAAAGCTACGAGTCCAATTCACCTGGAATTTTGATAGTGACGTCAATGGGCGGTAAAGGTAAGTACATATCGAACTGCCCTCGTATTTCATTATTATTATATTCATAAGAAAAAAGATGTTACTGTGGACTTTTGAAAATGTGATAAACCAATTTTGCAGAAATTTGTATTTACCAGTACTTCTGCTCTGAGCCTATCTATATTTATCTACCCTTATATCTACATTTCCCCTGTTTCCTAAACTCGTCCCAGTAATATTTCAAACTGGGAGTTACGTTGCATGTGCGGAAACCTGAACTTTTCTACATTAAGTTGTGCTATCTAAAAGTATCGGCAAATTTTATCCTTATCCGCTTCTTCTCCTTCTTCAATCTTTGTCCCATTCAGATGTGAGGTCGCCTTGTCCTGATCGGCTTCCGTATTTTTCTTAGTCATAGCCCCGATCTGAATGAAGTCAAGGAACTCTCAAATCACCATCTAGTTTTTCAGAATACCGTCGTTTCGGCTGGTTTACCATCGACTTCGATGTTCAGGCAAATGTTGGCAAGTGAGCTTTCATTAACGCCCATACTGTGGAGATGCTGCAGTGTAGAGGCGCTTAGCGGAGATTCACCCGAGCTTCACACAAAAGTAGAGCAGAATTTAATGAAGCAGTTGGGCGGGGACAAGGTTGGGATCGAGCTCCTAAAGTTACCGCGGTTGCAGCGACTCCCAGAAAGCAGCCAAGCCATCTTGGCCGGTGCGAACTCCGGGTCTTTGGAAGTATCAGCAAATACCGTTGACAAGATAAACGAAATGCATACGTACCCCGTGCGCCACAAACCAAATTATCGAGTTTCAGCAGGCGGTGGTCACCCTTGCGGATACCGTCTTTAATCAAGCGGCAACAGTTGGAGCTTTGCGTTCCAGGTCCGCTAGCTGAAATGGGGGATCGGGTATTCGCGTGCCGGCACCTCAACGAGTAATGCAATTTGCTGGTACTACCTAACCTTTACCAAAAAGGCCGGCAAGGCGAGGAAGTATACCAGCTCATGTAAGTTCACGGTATCAAAAAACTAAACTCGTTGGGAGCTCCGGCGAAGGCTATCCAAAATGCAGCTCAACGCCGCTTAACCTTCTATGATGCTTTGAACAAGCACCATTACCTAGTCGACACAGGCGCAGACGCCTCGTCTTTCACGGATGAAGACCAGATAGTTATCGTAGTTTACGGTGTGGCTGTTTCCTCCAGAGTTTATGCACTTAGATCCTTGCTCTGGTGACTCCGGATACTCCCCTGGCCTATAATGCTGGTCAAACCTGACGCAGCCGTAATTTAGTCGGCAGTTTGTTGCCACGTTGTTAGTCTTCGTCCACGTCATGACGAAGAGTTTTTCGCTAGTGACTGTTGCGGCCCCTTGAGGTTTCCGCTCATCTATGATCT
The DNA here is from genome assembly GCF_905115235.1 of Hermetia illucens. Classification (NCBI taxonomy): domain Eukaryota; kingdom Metazoa; phylum Arthropoda; class Insecta; order Diptera; family Stratiomyidae; genus Hermetia; species Hermetia illucens. Next base: position 3,408,515 of record NC_051851.1, on the reverse strand, counting down.
CTTGCGGGATGAAGGTTTTGTGGAGATCTCGGAGTATAAGGCTTGGTTTTGGGAAGGATAGGTGCCCGTAAAGAAGAACCAAGAAGTCTGTGAACTGGAAAAGTACAGGGAACAACCGCACCAGGCGCGCAAGTTTTACCAACAAGAAGCCTTATCCACCACGATGCTCATCCTGCCGAGACAAAGAGGGAAATCTGATTTCCGACAGAATGGGCATATTAGAGCGATGGGTTGAGTACTTTGATGAGCTACTGAACAACCAGAACATCGGCGAGTTGGAGGTCCCGCCAACTGAAGACGACGGACAAATACTGCCACCACCAAGTTTAGGAGAAACAGTCCGTGCAATTCATCGGCTAAAAAACCATAAGTCGCCAGGAGCCGATGGAATTACAGCCGAATTGGTTAAATATGGAGGCGACCAGTTACACCAAGTGGTTCATCAACTTGTGCTCAAGGTATGGGACAGCGAATCAATGCCTGACGATTGGCAACGAGGCATTATCTGTCTCATACATAAAAAGGGGGATATCACACAGTGCAGCAATTATAGAGGTATCACGTTGCTGAGTACCATCTATAAGATATTCTTCACTATCTTGCTAGGCCGGATAGCCCCATACGCCCAGAACATCATTGGCCCATACCAAAGAGGCTTCACTCCAGGCAAATCAGCAACAGATCAGATTTTCTCTCTGCGGCAAGCGATGGAAAAACTGTTGGAATATGGACAACAGTTGCACCATCTATTCATCGACTTTAAAGCCGCCTATGATAGCATAGCCAGGGTAAAACTGTACACGGCCGACGAAGTTAATAAGACTGACTAGACTGACCCTGACCAATGTGCGAGGCCAGATAAAAGCAGGAGGATCACTTTCAAGACCATTCGACATCAACAACGGTCTATGACAAGGGGATGCCCCATCATGCGTCCTCTTTAACCTGGCCCTGATCCGTGATGCTGATGTTAATGCAAGAGGTACGATTCCCTCTGCCATGAGCCCCTTCCACATACTCCTGTTGCTGAAGGAAACACACATGGGGCATGCCGGTCTGTTCGGCCGTTCGAAAATCGTGTCGATGATGCAATTGGGCACCTCATCCATGTCATTGACTCTCTTGGGGGAACATAAGAATACTTCGCTGAAACGGCTACTCGATGCGAGCTCGGCCTCGTTGAGCTCGAAATAATTCTTGTGATCATAGTCAATAGCTAGCATAGGAACGCCGATCTGAGGAACCATAGATCGTCCTCCTCCGTTTGTCTGCGGACTGTTGTAACGTGGATTAGTTTATATCAATATACTACAACTATGCAGGGGAATCCGAAGATGCTTATCTTCTCGTCCCCTTTTTCCAGTATCGCTTCACTTTTTTGAAAAGTTTGGGTGCAAGCCCTAAGCGAGGGGTCCGTGAACCAGGAAAGAGGGAGTAAGTTGCTTCCCATTTGGTCCGGTCCAGCATTAAGTTGATGCGGACTTAGGACCCCATCATTCTCAAAACGGAGTTGTCTGTTGTTTTGTTCTGTGAGAACAAGGTGCCGAAGGAGAGTATGATTATAAGCAGATTAATCAATCCCTTTGCTACTTACAAGGGGGTATCCTTGGTTTCCGTTTACGCTTGGTCGTACCATAACTTGGATTAATGTTCGCTAGGTTGCAATGTATTTTCCGTTTCACGGGGTTCGGGGCTGGGACTAATGCAGGTCTTTTTTGTTTGTTCGTTATTGATCCAGAAGAACCGCCTTGCTCGTTCGGAATTCCAATCGGCAGGGGACACAGGTTCACCAAATCTACTTACTTTTTCAGGGAACCATGATGCTGGACTGTTACTGCTCAGACCACTCCATCGTTTCCAGGTTGAATCTTTCAGATACGGGTCAAAGCGTCCCTTTCTTTGACCAGCACCAACTGGCCGAGTTTCACATTTGTACCCCCCTTGTTCCATTTGGTTTTAACCTGCAGGCGATGTAAATATTTCTGAGACCACGGTTTCCTAAACGTTTGATGAATCGCTTTTAGTTGGTGCCAGCAGTCATAAAGACCCTGCTGTAAGTGACCGGCTTCCGGGAGTACGTTGACCGGCCTTTGAATTAAAAAATGAGCAAGAGTTAGGACCTCAACATCCTCTGAATTATTTGATAGGCTAGTGAGCGGTATGTAGGCCGCCAAAATGCGGAACCGGAATGAATTTACAAGTCACGCCCCCTTTTGGTGTTGCCGCTACGATATTCTCTGATGCCTTTATTATTGTCTCTTGCATCTCTCTATCTATTTAGTGTTTAGCTCCGACGAAGTTGGTCCCCTGATCGCTGTATATCTCGGGACAACAGCTCGTCTAGCAGCAAACCACTTGAATGCTGCTAAAAGCGCTCTGATCGAAGGATCGCTCATCAACTCCAGTTGTGCTGTCCTAGTGACCATGCACATAAAGGCCCATACACACCTCTTCGAGAAATTTGTAGATCGTCCTTTCGACAGCGTTGTTCTGAATAGGGCTCGCGTAATCCACGCCGCAAGGTAAAAAAGGTGGACTAGGTGAGATTCGGACGACAGGTAAATCACCCATTAATTGTTGATTCCTCCGGCTATTGTGCTTGATACAGGTAAGACACCTACGCAGTTCGTTACGTAACACCTTCTGGTTGTTTATGATCCAATACCGTATCCTCAAATAGTTTCGAATTATGAAGGTGCTACCATGTATCATGTTGCGATGTGCGTCCCGTATTATTAGCTGGGTCACATGATGATCTCTTGGTAGAAGGCTTGGATGCTTGCAATTGTTGAAAATCTCCAGGTTACGCAGCATGCTTCCAACTTTAAGCATAACTCTCTGACTAATAAATGGATTTAGGTTACGTAGTGAGCTCGTCGATGAACAAGGAGAAAAGGTTGGCAAAAGAGGTTGATCATTGTGGGACACGCAGGACATAAGTTAGGTGTCGAGAGGTGTGACTGTATGTGGGACTCCCACCTATCTAAGAACCTAAGAATTGCCTTGCAGGAGTGCGGATGGAAGTTTAGGATTCTGGAAAGCTCAAAGGCGACTTCGTACTGCCATACGAAGTCAAAAGTCTTTCTTAGTTCGACGAGATAGGCTGACAATCGCAATCGGTTTTCCGGTTTAGTCCCAGAAGAACGTCCAATTTCATAATGAGGTGGCGTGCTCAACCAAATGTTTGGTTCGGAATTGGAAATGACAGATTGAGTTGTTGGCATCACAGTGCTCGTCTATGTGAGATTTTTTCTGAAGATTTCGGCGGATGAGGATAGGATCGAGATAGGCATGTAGCTATCGGGTTTCTCTGCAGAATCAGGATGATGCAGACCCTTTTACAATCGACGCAAAGTGGTGGTTGTTGAGGTATCGAGTCAAAAACCACTGATTTTTTTAATTTTTTTCATGCGTCTATTGGTGAGATGCTTTTCCGAAGTTCAGAGTCAGGGAGCGATTGAGAGAAGGAGCCTGTGGTGGGTTGTCGCGGCTGGGCGTGAGAGGAGTTTAAAGATGAACTCGTTGACCTCACATCGGTGTGCTAAAAGAAAGTAGCTTGCGAGGGTGTTCACTTTTTGGGTGGGAATGTGTTTTGGAGGCACATTGTAGGTAAGTTCTCCGAAGTCGGGGATACATTTTTCTGAGCTCCTTGTATACAGTTGTGGAGGTGGTTGGTGTCATTTAGGAGGTGGCAGAATGAAAATGGGCATTGATTAGGTAGTGGTCGATCACAGAGGACATGATGGGAGCAATGCTAGGTGTGCATTTCTTTAGAACGATGGAGGGTCAAGTCCAACGGACTTTTTGTTTTTCGAGGTGACGATGGACCCCATTACGGAATCCGGACGGACAAAATGGATGGGGACTTACTATAGGTCGGCGAGTGTTGAAGGGATTTTGGATATTTTGAGAGATGTCAAAGGAAGAGAGGGAAAGAAGTTGGCAACTTTTCCGCTTACCTCGTTGTCAAAATGTGATTCACGGAAGTAGCGGGTTCAGTGGTCTGCAGGGACGTTCACCTTTTTTGTAGGAAGGATGTTTAGGGGTAGGAACGCGTTTTATTGGACTGATTTGCCTAAATGCGGCCAGGTTCTCCTGAGTTTCCTGTATATACCAGGGTTCAGTTTAGTGTTGAATAGGCGGTTGTGGAGATATTTGGTGTAAGGGATCAGGACTTTTTACGGATGGACTTGCCCAATTCACGAATTACAATGCGGGCTTGTCGAAAGGTTCTATGATTTTTCCTGATAGAAGCTCTCTCTGGAAAAAATGATCAAATACTTCTGCATCGTCTTCCGAAGTCTCCATACTATCAATATTGATTGGCTGCTCTCCTTCTCGTGCCCACTATTTGGAAAAGGAACGATACTATCCTTTATTAAACTAATTCAACTTTAAGTTAAATTAAATACAGCATTGCCATCTCAGAGGGTTTCCGTGATGCCATTAAAGAAGTCGAACGATTTGATGATCGGCTGATGAAGCTCACCATTATATCAGCTGATCGCACTATTCACTTCTTCACCGCGTATGCACCACAGACAGGTCGACCTGGTGCCGAGAAAGATGCCTTCTGGCAACTTCTCGATGAAAAGACTTGTCACGTGCCTGTTGACGACTATATTATTATTGCCGGCGACCTTAATAGTCATATGGGTGAAAAGGCAGACGGTAACAAGTGCCATGGAGGAAAGGGGTTCGGAGCGTGCAATGAGGGTGGCGAGCGTATAATCGATTTTGCGGACACCCATGACCTTGTACTTATGAATACATGGTTCATCAAACGATTGTCTCACCTTCCCACATTTTATAGTGGGAACAATAAAACGCAAATCGACTACATTCTCATAAGACGCCGACATTTTACCACTGTCACTGATTGCAAAGTCGTTCCCTATGAGACCATCGCACCTCAACATCGGCCGTTGATTGCCGTCCTGCGAATTAAGCCACCGATAAAACAGCGTGAGGAACGCACTGGCCCGCCGCGCATTAAATGGTGGCGGTTTGGTGAGAAGAACGAAGAAACGGTCTCACTCATACGATTGCCAACCATTACGAATGTGGAAGAATCATGGAACCAAATGAAAGACACGATCCACAAAGCGGCCTCTGCAACCCTCGGGGTCACCAAGCCGGGTAAGCGGTACATCAACCGAGATACTTGGCCAAAGCCAAGTGATGATGTTGAAATGAAGGTCAGTGAAAAGAAACGCCTCTACCACAAATTTCTCGACGATAAAACGCCTGCTAATTGGAAAATTTATAAGAATGCCAACCGGGAAGCAAAGAAAGCGGTCGCTGTCACCCGAGCAAACCATTTCAAAAATCTTTACGATAAACTGGACACTTGGGATGGCGAGAGAGATCTGTATCGACTTGCTAAAAGCCGTGATGAACGCACACAGGATATCGAACACTTCTGTTGTGTTAATGACAAGAACGGTACTTTGCTTACCAACCGTCGAGCCGCAACGGATAGATGGCGAGAATACTTCGAGCAGATTTCAACTGAAGAATTTGCTCATCCTCCACTTCCACAATCATTGCCGACCTTTGGAGCAGTTCCACCAGTCAACGCAACTGAAGTCGAGGAGGCAATAAAACAAATGAAATCGGGGAAAGCAACAGGACCTGACGACATCGCATCTGAGCTCTGGAAAGCGAAGAGCTGGGACCCAACACTGTGGCTCAGTGAATTCTTTAACCGGGTTATTCAGGAAGGAAGAACACCATCTGACTGGCAAGAAAGTACCACTGTTCCAATATGGAAAAAGAAAGGTAGTCCAGCAGAATGTTCAAATTACCGTCCGATCCGGTTACTTTCCCATACCATGAAGATTTTTGAACGCATTCTTGACAACCGTATTCGCGAAATCGTTAAAATAACCGTGAATCAAGCCGGATTTGTCAAGAACTGCGGAACTATTGACACAATACACGCTGCGCGGTTACTCATGGAGAAACATCGTGAGAAGCATCGCCCTCTTTACATTGCCTTTCTGGATCTAGAGAAAGCGTTTGACCGTGTACCACACGAACTCATCTGGTATGCTTTACGACAACACTTCGTGCCAGAAGAACTCGTGCGCTGGGTTCAATTGCTCTACCACGATCCGAAAACTAAAGTTCGAAGTATGGCGGGTGTATCAAAACCGCTTCGTGTCTCTGTTGGAGTTCATCAAGGAAGTGCCCTCTTACCACTCCTCTTTGTCCTTGTTATGGACATCGTCACACGGGATATCCAACGTCCAGCGCCCTACACACTGCTTTAAGCAGATGATGTTTTCCTAGCATCTGATAGCAAAAATGATCTCGAGCAACTTGTTCAAAAATGGAATGATCGCCTCATGCAACACGGTCTCAGATTGAATTTAAACAAAACTGAATTTTTGACGACCGTTCCCCATGAAACAGGCACAATCACTGTCAGCGGCAGTGATCTGCCCAGAACTGAGCGATTTAAATACCTCGGGTTAACGCTATCAGCCAATGGAGAGCTGCGTTATGAAATTGCCTCACGCATTAACGCAACCTGGACGAAGTGGCGTTCCACAACTGGTGTCCTTTGTGATCGACGTATCAACGAACGTCTCAAATCTAAAATTTATCGCAATGTCGTCCGTCCAGTCGCTCTCTATGGTTCTGAGTGTTGGCCGACTATAAAAGACAATGAACGGCGTCTTGCGGTAATGGAGACGAAGATGCTACGTTGGACTAGTGGCGTGACAGGTTTAGATCACATCCGAAATGAGGATATCCGCGATCGTTATGGGGTTGCACCGATCGTAGAAAAGTTGGGAGAGAGGCGTCTTCGATGGTATGGTCACGCAATTCCTGCTAACGAGAATTCCCTTGCCGGAATTGTTCTGAACATCGAAGTCGATGGTAAACGACCAAAAGGCAGACCTAAGCAACGGTGGCTTGATACGCTGGATGGCGATCTGAAAGCCTCGAGATTGCACCCAGATCAGGCATTCGATAGAGCCAAATGGCGAAGCCGATCACGACGAGCCGACCCCGCTTGTGAACGGGACAAAGGCTGAAGAAAAAAAAAGAAGAAGAATCTGCCTAACATCGTTCGTACTCAAAACGGTGGAGAAGGTCATAGACAACTATATTAGAACTAACGTTCTAAAGCATAATCCCCTACATCACTGTCAACACGCTTACCGGGCAGGAAGGTCAACTGAAATTGCACTGTGCGCGTTTTTGGATATCGAAGGAGCATTCGACAACACATCGCACACAGAGATACAGGATGCCCTGAGCCGCGAAGGAGTGGGAAACACCCTGGCACTCTGGATGGGCAAAATGCTAGAAAGCAGACAAATAGAGGTACAAACAGGTACAAATTCTATTATCATGAACACCACTCAAGGCTATCCGCAGGGTGGAGTACTATCGCCGCTGATGTGGAGTATGGTAGTGGATGAACTCCTGGACGTGTTAACTAATACTGGAATACAAGTCCAGGGCTACGCGGACGACATTGTTCTAATCTGTAGGGGCAAATATGAAGCTACCTCATGTGATCCAAACTGGATTAAGGGTAACTAGTGCCTGGTGCAGGAAGGTGGGACTGCGGACCCAACCCCCCCAACCCAACCAAAACCACCATAGTACCATTCACTAGGAGGCGTAAGCTGGATCACCTGAAAGCCATAACATTACATGATATGGAGGTGAAACGAGAAACAGAGGTCAAATATTTGGGAATCACGCTAGACCAAAAATTACTCTGGAAGACACATGTCAGAAACACTTGTCGGAAAGCCACGAGGGCTCTGATGACTTGCAGATCCATAGCAGGAAAAAAATGGGATTGCAGCCCGAAGATACTACTTTGGATATATACTGCAATAGTAAGACCAATGATTACCTATGAAGCACACAAGCCAGGGAATTACATAAGCTCCAAAGGCTGGCTTGCGTGTGTATCAGTGGGGCAATGAGGATATGCCCAACGGCATCCCTGGAGGTCCTTCTGGGATTAACCCCTCTCCATCTGCACATACAGATGCAGGCAAGGAGATCAATATTCAGGATGGCCGGTAGTATGAGTGAGGTGGGGAGCTGCCTAAATCGAAGGAAGATTGATATCCTTTCTAGGCGGTATCCCGAATTACTGATGCCGAGGGACAACATGACAACGAGGTTTCACTTCGATAAGAAGTTTGAAACACGTTGGAGTAACAAGGCAAACTGGGAGAGCGTGGCTGCGACATACGGCTTAAACCAGCAACTGATTACTGGGTACACTGACGGATCCCTCACAGCAGAGGGAGCGGGTGCCGGTGTCATTGGTCCAAGGAAAATGTACTTTGAGCCAATGGGCAGGTACACTAGCATATTCCAGGCGGAAATTTACGCCATAGACAAATGTGCCTCCTTTAATCTGGAAAGGAACTACAGGGGGCAGAACATAGCTATTCTCACCGATAGCCAAGCAGCGATCAAGGCACTTAGGTCCAACCAGGTGAACTCTAAACTGGTATGGAAATGCCTTGAGAGACTGAATACACTCGGCTCGTCCAACAAGGTCTGGATACTTTGGGTTCCAGGTCATGCTGGGTTGGGAGGCAATGAGGCAGCGGATGAACTAGCCAAGAAGGGAGCAGGGGCGCCTTTATACGGGCCAGAACCCTTCTGTGGAATCAGAAACGGTTTCATGGCTATGAATCTAAGAAATGAAGAGAAACGGTTGAGGGAACTATATTGGGCGGGCCTACCAGGGATGGAGCACTCCGGGGTGCTTATTGGGGGATACGAACCAATGCGCACAAAGGATTGCTTAAACCTCACCAAAAAGAACCTCCGAATCATAGTGGGAATTCTCACTGGTCATTGTCGGCTCATCACCTAGGGAAGCTAGGGATATCTACGGACACTGCCTGCAGGTTCTGTGAGGAGGAGGACGAAACCTCTATGTACGTCCTGGGACAGTGTCCGGCACTTGTGCAAAGTAGGTCGATACATCTGGGAGAACACTTAATGCCAGATGCAAAGCTGAAACTTCTGGAAGTGGGGAACATACTAAAGTTCCTAACGGTTGCAGGCCTGCTTGAGATACTATGATTAACAGTAAACAGTAAAAGGGGCACAATAGTTCTTCAAGGACGCGGTGCGACTTTCCCTTAACAGAATAATAATAATAATCGGTGTGCTAAGAGAAAGTAGCCTGCGAGGGTTTTCACTTTTTGGGCGGGAATGTGTTTTGGAAGCACATTGTTGGTAAGTTTTCCGAAGGCGGGGATATGATTTTCTGAGCTCCTTGTATACAGTTGAGGAGGTGGTTGGTATCAGGGTCAGAAACCTCTCGCAGATTGACATGTCTAAGTATAGGATTTCATTTAGGAGGTGGGAGAATTGCGGTGAATATCTGTTTCTAAATAATATTCGCCGGAGGGTCTTCTTATGTTTGATATCTTCAGGATATCATCGGGAAGGAAAATTTAATTGGGGTAATTGAGGGGATGGGTTGGCATCAGTTCGTCGCATACTTGCTGAATTGCTCCAGGCATTGACGAACGGTTAGGTCAATGATATTGTTGGAGACTTTTGGCTATTGGAGGAGAGCAAGAGAGGCTGAAATTTTGAAGGCTGCTTTCATATGTTTCCTGTTGGTTCTTTGGAAGTCTACAAGTGAAGGTGGGATGGAGCGAATAGTTCTGTCGAGGTGAAGGATGTCGAGATCTATGGCATCGTAATCGCTGATACCCGCGACGATTTCAAGGCAAGGGAAAGTTTTGGGTTTGGGGATAACAGTAATATTACTGTTGTTGTTTGGTTTTTGGCCCATCCCTCCGAACCCCCAATATGGAGGACCAGGTAAACTGTTTTAAATCCCCTCGCGATGGCCTGTATTCAGGTAGCGTGCAGTATGGTGGAGTTATCCCAGCTGAATGTACACCTCTACTTTTTCTCCAACTTTCTCGGGTTTTACGAAGGATAGTACCACGCGTGTTGCCTAAAACCCCTTTCCTTGGCTTAAGAGGGCTATCTCACCTCTGCCTTGGCTGGTATTTGCTCTCCTATAAAAATTCATAAACACGATATGAGTGTAAATATGACAAAATCCGCCAAGCAAAATTCAGACCAAAGCCGACCAAAGTTAATCTAAATTTTTGTTTGGAACTATTGAAGTCCTGAGTTCGGCATCCTAAGCAGACGACCTAAGCGAACAACTAGCATCCAATACACAAAATATACGATGCTAGCCCACAAAAGGGAGCCCGTGGACCACAAACAGTGGGAGAAAGTTTCTTCCCAAGTGATCTGGTTCCCCATCAGGTGGATAGAGGACTCAGGAGTCCCACAATTCCAAAGAAACTACATCCTTAAAGATGAAGCAATACTGCCAGAGCCAAGTGTTATTGCTGCGTCGTTAGAATTTCGCGGAAAATTTTATTGCATATACCTTGCGAGTCCAAGCAAAACTTAAATGCCTTAGAATGTTACAATCCTTACAACTAGGAACAGTTTCCTTCTAATTCTAAAAGAAGTGATTTGCCCGAAGGCATTGTTTCGCCAGAAGACCGTATATGCGGAGGCCGATTTTTTGACCTCAAGTTAAGTGCTTACCCGTGAGCAAGATTTGACTGAAGCCCGGGGTCAGAGAAAAGGTCTGCTTCCGGCCATCAGTTAAGGACTGGGTCCCAATTGGATTGGTCTCCAATTGAATTAGTGGAGAATCTGAGTCCTGACTCAATGATCAATCTCAGCGGAGCCTTCTTTGCCTAGGCTAGTTGAAACTGGAGGTCACCTGGTAACCAGAGTTCACGATTCACAGCCACATCATAATACTTATGATTATTCTGCCCTCGATACAATTGTCACAATTTAGCTTGTGGTTTTGGTTACCCCTTAGCTTCAGGTGTCACCCATAGATGTTCTTTCTTATTGAGCTTCCTCATCACGACAAAATAAAGAGGGACTAATTATGAGGGACGAATCAACCAACAACATCAAACCGCACTGGTCAAACACAAACACGAAGAAGAATAAGGATAGGAGAATACAACTTTGAGACCGTTGACAATTTCTCCTATCTAGGGTCAAAAATCACAACCGATAACAACTACGATGATAAAATCCGCGCACGGTTGTTGTCAGCCAACAGAGCCTATTTCAGCTTACAAAGACTGTTCCGCTCGAAACGTCTCACCATAGGGTCAAAGCTCTTATTGTACAAGACTATGATCTTGCCAGTCCTCATGGATTCCTCGGAAACTTGGGTTCTTAGCAAGAAAAATTGTGAACTCTTGGTCGCGTTCGAGAGAAGAATCCTCCGAAGAATTTTTGGCCTCCTACATGAGGATGGACGATTCCGTAGCCTACATAAAGACGAAATCTATGAGCGATACCATGACCGTCCGGTTGTGGATAAAATCCGGCTCAATAGGTTACGGTGGGCGGGTCACTTAATCCGTATGGATGAGGATGATCCAGCCCGAAAAGTCTATAAGGGCAATATCTATGGTAGAAAAAGAAGACGAGGCAGACCCTGCCTAAGATGGAGCGATGGCGTGGGTCAGGACGCCAGACAGCTTTTAGGGATATCGAATTGATGGACCTCGGCGTAAAACCGGGATGTCTGGAGTTCCTTATTAAGGCAGGCCTAGACCGGATACCGGTTGTTGCGCCGTTGATGATGATGATGAGTAATATTACTACTGATGAAGAATTCCAGTGGGCGACCTTCTTTTGGTTCTCAACCAGAAGTTTTTTGACGATCGGGTAGTCTTCAGTGGGTTTGATCAGTATTTGGTATGTGTTTCCAAACTTTTTAATGAGATAACTGCTGGGAAGTGCATGGCGGATCTTGGGGGATCTTGGACTTAAAAGCCAGAGGCAACTGATCAGACGCTGTCTCATCTCTGTCCCAGTGCACCTTCTTTTGTTTCGGTGGAGCGGGTTGTTGCGAATCCTTTTGTTAAGACGAGAGTTGGGCTGTGGTTTTGGTTATCGTTAAGAATTTAGGCATGTCAGTAGTGGTGACTGTAGCTGGTTGGAGATCATAGTGCTTACGAAATGCTGTTTGTCTCTATAATTAAATTAAGTTAAATAAATTATATTCTTGAGAAAAGCTGCCTTGTTAATTTGTGCATAAGCCCGCGGAAGCATATCCGATTGAGGAGAGGGTGGAGGTGGGGCAGCGTCTGATGTCTTGCCTCTGCTCCTGACGGAAGCACAAGTCGTCTAATTGTTTGGAAAATTTGGGTGCTAGCCCATAAGAGAGGGGACCATGGGCCAAACACAGTCGAAGAAAATTCCTTTCCAATTGGCCCTCAGGACTCTCCTCTTTTCTTCCTCTTATCCAAGTATAATTTATAATTGAAGCGATTCATTCACAAATCACGAAGCCGAATGATGTGCCGATGACAATGCAAACAATCTTTTATGGAATAAATTCAAAATAATCTTCCCCAATATACGTGAGTTCACTTTCAGGTGTCGGGCTATCAAAGTATTCTTAACTCCACTTCCTGCCAATCTAAATTTATGAACAAACTCATTTCCTCCTTTCGATAAAGTTCCAACTGCCATACCTCCCCAGATACTTTCGATATTGGCAAAATGCTTATAATCTTCTTTACAGATTATTTTCAAATTTAGCATGTAAATTAATACGGTCCGTACAAACGTAAATACATCAAACACAGGTTAACTGAAACCTGCACAAAATCGGGTTGTAACCGAAAACTGGCCCAGAATAAAATGGAAAGGATTCAAAATACGCTTTGGTCTCTCTCCTCCCAGGATATTTGAATAATTTATTCAGTTTGTCTGTCTGTCGGTAATCCCGCTTCGATACATAAGGTCCTTACAGCTACACACATATGTAGGTAACAATATTGTTGGCTGCTCGATTTAGTCTGGAACACCGGCCGACCCAACCTTGACAGAATTGGTTACGAGCATACGTTCATCAATTTTCCAATTGCTTTTCCGAAATTTCACTCAGCGAAAGTGTTTACAAGTGGAACAGGATCGAATCTCTGCCGGCAGGGAGCAAGACCAAGCACCATCGAAAGGACCTTCGGATTGATTGAAATGGATTTGACTTGGAAAATATTTTCATATAGAACATTCCTCATTTTTTTTTCTCACCACCACGGCGAGTGTATTACGCTTTATCTCGTATTGAATCAATGTCTGACAGGACGATGAATGACCGGGTCCATATCTGCGCTTACGATATCCTTGTGCCTGATACCGCTTGCTTCGATGCTCATATTTATGACTATCAACCGTGCGGTCAATATTCCGGTGTGTCAACAGAATTTCCCGGGTTTTGTTTGTCATGGTTTAATAATATCGGGTGCAGGATTTAGACAGTGGGAAAGAAATTCAGGCTCCCATATGAGCCCCGCTTCGAGCGAAGCACTACAGAGTACTTTGTCGTCATCAAATGAATCAGTGTCCTTTGAGGAAGTGTTTCCGGCTTGCCAAATTAAAATGAGCGTATTTGGTGGTAAGAAGGACTCTGATCACTTGTAGTAAAAGGACCCTTCAAGAACTTTCCGAAATTGGCCTCCTTCCTTCAAATATCTATTGGAAAAGAGTCCTCAATGGCATATCTCTTGCACAATAAAAACTTTGACTGGATTTAATGAAGACACTCTCACCATTCCGGCAACCCTATCACGAGGGTGTTTATCAAGGAGATGACTGTCAGGTTTGTCTTCTACAATGGCAATGCGATGGCAAAATATAGTAATAAATCCAAATACAAAATCCAATAAAGGTTTCGTCCATAGAAACGTTGGCAAACAGTGACACGTGAATGGCCTCAGGATATCGCAATTAGAAGCAAATTGAAACGTAATGGCCGCAGCCCAAGCTCGAGATCCTGTTTCGGTTTATTCATAACAGACGAAATGCACAAAATGTCTTTTGGTCATTTGAAATCTGTTTTGCAAATCAAAGCTCATGGTTGCCATTTGGCCCCTTCTTTTAAAGATAGCCCATGTTCGGATATTGGATATTGATCGAGGAATTATCAGTCTCTCAATATTGTGGCGAGGATTGCAAGTGAACCGACTAAAGGCAAAGATGAATAGACGGATGATGACCACAACAGGCGAAACTCGTCCTTTGTCTGCTTCCTCCCTCACCGGATTTAAGACGAAGCCAAATTTTCAATGTATCGAATAGTACGGTATCGAGTAAATCTTGTATGAATTTATTGGATTATTCTGTTTGAAATCAGTTTTCATATGGGAATTATCCACTGTTCTGGTAGCTGGAAGGCTATTACATGCTCGCTGCATCCTACCAGGTCCGTTTTGATGTATGGCCGCAGGGCTGGGGAAGAAGTTTCGACTGGTTGAACGGATAGAGCACAGAAGATTTGATGTCGGATATTGATGAGTACTTGCAAAGTGAAAGGATATGAAAAGCTGGCAACAGAAGATATTTGAATCAATATTGAAACCAAAGCCGTACGACCAAGTATCTCATTATTATTCACAAACATTAATATCTACCATTGACATGGAGTACAAGAACTCGAAGGAAATGCTGAACGAATGGTTTCAAGTTGACTTTATTGGTAATAACCAAGAAAGGATCAGTTCTTGATTTGACCACAAACATGAAGCTATGTATCTTGAGTTGACAATGTTCACTTTTAGCTTCTAATAAAACCTTAGGCTAACCAACCCCCTATGGGTTCATCACAGAACTCTTTAAGACTGCTATTCTGTAACGATGGAGCTCAAATTGATGCTGGCCAAAGTAGCTTAAGCTCGCTCTGTATTTCGATTTAGATTTATAGGAGAGTATCCTTCTTCTCCTAGGCTCCAATCTGGTAGCCCTCTGGTTGCGTCAAGAACTATAGCTCTAGCCAATTACGCTTGGTTCTACCTCGATGAATAACGTACTCGTGTGTGGGTGTATGTATGGTGGAGAAGAAGCTACAGCTTCTGCGCACTCAGGCCGTGTTGGCCCATTGTACTCGCCACCCCCGTCTAACGGAATATTCCGAATTCGTTAACATGATATATGACTACATGACTACTACACAGGGGGTCTTCATTAAGCCTTATCAGAGGTCTAAGCTCCGTGAAAATTTCCGGCCCGCCCGCCTGCCTCGCCGAACTTGAATGATTCCAATAACTATACGCTATTTTATCAAAATGTAAGGGGTCTAAGGACCAAGCTTTCTGAATTCAAACTGTCCAACATCATGTCATCTGCATTTCTGAAACCTGGCTGGATGACAGGATTTTAGATTGGGAGCTCCTCGAAGGTTACTCTGTCTTTCGTTGTGACTGAGACTGCGTTGCGCTTGGCAAGACAACTGGCGGAGGTGCCCTAATAGCTGTTAAGTCCCCTCTCCGTGCCGAAATCATCTTTTCCTCCTTCTCCCCCTCCTACGATTCTGTTACCATACGTGTCCTTCCGCCAAACGTATGTCCCTTTATCATATCGTGTGTATATTTTCGTTGCCTAAGCCCGCCTTCTCTGTACGAGGATTTCTTCGACAGATTATCAGAGGCCCTAACCGTTTTGTTTCCCTCACTTCCTTTCATCCTCTGTGGTGACTTTAATCTTCCTATGCTCTCCTGGCCCGTTACTCCTGGCCTTCCCTCCCTCCCTAATAACTCGACCCACCCTCCCCTTCCTCTATCCACTTTCATGTACGCCTGTGGCGCCCTCCAATTTAACCTTTCTAGAAACCACTTAGATCACACTCTTGACCTTGTCCTCTCTAACCTTCCTGTACGTTATCTTTCCCAATCCCTTCATGCTCCGTCTTAAGTTGCCCCTGACGCCCATCATCTTGCTCTCGAGTTCGATGTTCAGATATCCCGACTCCACTCTCCTGTCGTTCGCAAGCCTACCAAGTTCAACTTTCATAAGGCGACCTTCGAAGATCAGAACTTAGCCCTGGCGTCAATCAACTGGGCCCCTTGCTCTCTCCATTTACATGTGACCAAGCACTCAACACTTTCTATACTATTTTATCTGATCTTCTTCCTTGTTACGTTCCCTCCTCCCCTAAGTGCTTACGCTCTTACCCCGTCTGGTTCACCACTGAAATTCATAAAAAACTACGTCAAAAACAGACTGCGAGAAAGAAGTTCCTGTCTTCTAGAAACGTTACTGACTTAGTTTTTTTCAAATCCCTTCGTTCCTCGGTCAAATCCTTAATACGTAAGTCCAGAAACGAATATTTGTCCAGCGTGGAAGACTCACTAAAGTGCGGAAATCTGAAACCTTTCTGGTCCAACATTCGCAACTCCCGCTACCCTGTCCAATTATTCCCTCCGTCTATTAAATTCTCTGGCTTCTCAACTAACTCCCCCCAACTATCTTGTGATTTACTCTGCCGCTACTTTCCTCAGTCTATGTTCCTCCCCCATCCTCCGAATCCCTCCCGATAGTAGATGTAGCCTGCCCCGCATCGCCTACCATTCCCCTTCTTACCCCAATCCTTGTCGAATACCTCATTGGCGAACTTGATGCCGAGGTCGGACCTGGCTACGATGGTCTTCCAAACTTCTTTTTGCTCAAAACTGGCAAGTCCATTTCCCTTCCTCTATCTCTTATTTTCAACAAAAGCCTCGAAGGGAATCATTTTGCCAGCTTGTGGAAAGAGGCTCTCATTATCCCTATTCACAAAAGTGGCGATCGTCCCATTTCCCTCCTCTCCTCCTGTTCCAAAATCCTGGAAAGATATGTCAGCGACTGGTTGTCCGCCCACTTTGGCCAACACATAGTGAAAGAGCAACACGGCTTCGTTAAACGTAGGTCCACTGCCTCCAATCTGCTTGACTTTACCAACTTTGTCGCCAAATTTCTAAATTCACGGCAAGAAGTGCGTACCATTTACACTGACTTCGCGAAAACCTTCGACACTGTAAATCACAAGATATTTCTATCCAAACTCTCGTCCCTAAACGTTCCCATACCACTTGTTTTATGGCTTGCCTCTTACCTTTCCAACCGATCCTGCCGCGTCTCTTTTGACGGCTGTACTTCCCGCTCCTTCTCCCCCTCTTCTGGCGTCCCACAGGGGTCTATTCTGGGTCCTTTGCTATTTTTATTTTTTTATTAATGACCTTTCTCCCCTCCTTACTTGTCCCTGTTTGCTCTATGCAGACGACCTTAAGCTGTTCTCCGCTATATCGTCGCCTATGGACTGTGTTTCCCTTCAGAATAACCTGGACACTCTGGTTCGTTGGTGCTCGACTAATGGTTTAGCGCTAAACGTCAGAAAGTGTCACTCTATGTCTTACACCCTAAAATCCTCACCCACTGCTTCCTTCTACTCGCTTGACGGACATTTCTTATCCTGTTTAAATTCCACTCAAGACCTCGGAGTCACTTTCGACAATAAGCTCCTCTTTGACACCCATTGCCTCGAAGTCACCAATCGGGCAGCAAAATTGTCAGACTTTACACTTCGCTCCTCCTCTGATTTTGACTCCATCCAACCCTCCTTAGCTCTCTTCAATTCCCTCGTGAGGAATGCCCTCGAGTATTGCTCCGTGATCTGGTCACCCTCTCGTAACTGTGATTGTCTTGCCCTTGAAAATGTGCAACGTAAATTCACCCGTTCCCTCTTCTTTAAGAAAAGCTTCCCTCGTGTGGATTAACCCTCTCGCCTCCGCTTTCTAAACCTTCCCTTCATTCTTTAAACTTTCCTCGGGTCTGATGGACTGCTCCGCCGCTGACGAGATCACCTGCCGCCCTGCGTCTTATAACACACGTAACGAAGACATTTTTAACGTGCCCTTCGCGGAGCTCGAAGTCTACTTTAATTCCCCGACTCCCAAGCTTTGCCGAAATCATAATGCGAAACAGCTTGGCCCTATTTTAAGTAGTTTTAAACGTAGGATAAGTTTCTTGCTTCCTCCTCCTCCTGAGGACAATAATTAATTGGAATTTTCTCTATTTGTTGTCCGTTAATTAAATAAATAAATAAACATATCGCAGCATTTCCGTTAGTGATGCTACCCGTCGCAGCTGGAGAACATCGGCACCAAAGATCTGATGCCTGGGCATTCACATAGGAAATGCTCCGTGGATTCCGCTTCCTCATTACAGGCGGGACACATATCATCTTGATTAATTCCTATTCTGAACATATGCCCAGCTAGTGAATTATGACCTGTCAGAATACCCACAATACACCTGCAAGTCCTCCTGCTTTTCGACAGGATAAACTTCGCGGTATGCATGTTCGGTTCTGGCAGGAAAATTTGGTGTGTCGAGCAGCATTTAGGCTCTGCCACCTATCATTGTGGGAAACTTATTCCCAGTTTTTGAAAACAGACTTAGCCAATGCTACCGATACTCCAATTGTTGGCTCCGGTCGTTAACTCCTCTTTCGCTAAAGCATCCGAGATTTCATTTCCCTCTACGCCACAGTGACCAGGTACCCAGAGTAGTTCCACCGTATTGAATCTAGAGATAGGGTTCAAACGGTTTCTGCATTCCTGAACGATTTTCGAGGTGATCAAAAGACTGCTCAATGGCCTCAATGCAGCTTAGTTGTCACTGCAGATTGCGATGCGCCTGCCCTTCAACCGCGCGTCGATCACCCAGTTTGCCGCCCTTAGGATTGCATAAACTTCGGCTTGAAAAACCGTTGCATATTGTCCCAAAGGAAAAGCCCACTTCTCGTTTTTATTCGAGAGACTTCGGTTTCAGAACCCTCTTCTGTTTTTGAGCCAACGGTGTAGAAGGGGTAACTTCATACCTTCTACCAAACAGACGTAGCATCGGAAGTCAAAGTAAAAACTGGATTCAGTCCTCCCAGTAGCTCTGTGCCCCCTACATCCGTTGTTTCCCCTTAGATCTGATCGAATTAGTTTATGAGCTGCTCTCATTGCAGTGCTTTGAATAAATATATCCAAGAGCTGCAAATTGAGTAGTGCATTCAGAGCTGCGCCGGATGTCGTGCTCATGGCACCAGTGATACCCAGACACACAGTTCTTTGCAGTGCGGCTAGTTTACGGTGAAGACCTTTTTCTCTCACCTTAACCCACCACACTACGGATGCATATACGAACATCGGCCTAATGATGGCAACATATATCCACATTACCACATGAGGCCTGAGTCCCCATGTCGAGGCAAAGGTCCGTCTGCACAGCCCATAAGCTGTAAGAGCTCGTTTCATTTTTACCTCTACATGTTTGTTCCAAGGAAGTTTTTTATCTAGAGTGACTCCCAGATATTTCACTTCTTCGGAGAGCTGAAGGGTAGTACCCCTCATCTCAGGGAGGCAAAGTCCATCCAGTTTTCTCCCTTTTGTGAATAAAACTATTGTGGCTTTATTTGGATTAACTGACAGACTATGTCTGAGGCACCAGCTGTCTATCAAATCAATGGCACGTTGAATATTCCTACACACCGTTCCAAGATCCCGATCAACAGCAAGCACAGCCACGTCATCAGCATAAGCTTGAGCGTGTATTGGCAAATTTTGCAGGTCGCATAGTAGTAAGTCGATCAGCATACTCTACAGAAGTGGCGAAAGCACACCTCCTTGGGGGCAGCCCTTCGTTGCTTCTGCAGTCAGGTAGCGATTGACACCCACCTCAGCGCACAGCAATCTCTGCGTTAGAATAGCATGGATCCACTTAATTAAAGCATCATCAACACCATGCGCTCTGGCGGCATCACAAAGTTTTTGAAAAGGCGCACAATCAAAAGCCCTTTCAATGTCCACAAACACCCCCATCGCGTACTCACCATTCAAAGTTGCATCCTCTATCTTGGTGACCAAAGAATGAAGAGCAGACTCATAGGACTTTCCACGTTGGTAAGTATGTTAGTTTGTGACCTAAGTGCGTTTCCACGAATGTGACGTTCCACCAGTCTCTCTAAACCTTTCAACAAGAATGAAGTCTAACTGATCTGTCTGAAGTTCATTGGATTAGAATAGTCATCTTTCCCAGGTTTCGGTATGAAGACTACCTTAATCTGTTGCCAAAAGGAAGGCCCGTAGCCCAGAGCAAGACATCCTCGAAAAATATTTCTTAGAGGTCGCTCTAAATGCTCCATACCCTCCTTTAGCATTGCCGGATAGATACCATCCATGCCAGGTGCTTTGAAATGTTCAAAAGACAGTATGTCAGCTCTCACCTTTTCATGGGTAACAATCGCTTTCGCAGTGTTCCAGTTCCCCTTGCAACACTTGCGTGTTGAAAACGTTACAAGAACCGTCAACTCTCCCCCTGCCACTTCTCTCACCCGCTCTGCCGGGTGGTGTACTTCCAGGAGGGTCTGTACCGAATTCAGTCTGGAGCTCGTGAAAGTACCGTCAGGTTTTCTAAGAGAATCCAACTTGGCCGACTCATCCCTTTTGAGGACTCTGCACAGCCTTGAAGTCTCTCTTTCGCCTTCCAGTTCCTCACAGTACGCTATAAAGGAGTCTCGTTTTGAACACCTAACAAGCCTCTTGTATTCACGCTATGAGTTCCTGAAATTTAACCAGTCTTCGTTCTGGT
Source organism: Hermetia illucens (assembly GCF_905115235.1). Taxonomy (NCBI): domain Eukaryota; kingdom Metazoa; phylum Arthropoda; class Insecta; order Diptera; family Stratiomyidae; genus Hermetia; species Hermetia illucens. The sequence continues at coordinate 3,388,043 of NC_051851.1, read as the reverse complement.
TACTTTTGCAAGCACGGTTTAGAAGTCGAGAAAAGCCTACTTGGAAGTACCGTAGTTCCCATATTCTCATCCATGAAAGATCTCATCTCATCCCGCAGAGCATTTGTCTGTTTTCCACTTAGCACCTTAGTTAGTTTGCGGTGTCCGGGTTGCATAGGTTCGATCACTCGAACTGGCATCAAGTCAGTTCCGTTCACGTCTCTAACTTCCCTTCCTTCCGCCTTTTCCTTGGAAGGTGTAAGAGAAGTTACTAGCAGGTAGGATTCACCCTGTAGTCCCTTGACCAGTGCGAGTCCCTATACGGGGGTTCCACACGCAGCTCCATTCCTCCGCACGCAGCTCCATTGTGGGAGAGCGCACCGAAGATGCTGCAATTTGCTCTATATTATGTGAGTCGAAGACCATCATTGTTCTTCGCTCTCAAAATGGAGATGATGCCCTACAGTTTCCTGATATGACTGAATTTCAGTCTAAGTACTTAATATTCATGCAAATAATATGATCAACGCAGCTATTGCAGTGGTATTTTGAGTGTTCAGTGCTCAACGGTTTTAGCTTAAGATTCTCCGGCATCCCATACTTTATCTTAATGACGATCTCCTTCTTTTGCCAGAATATCAATTGCAATCATACCTGCTATAACGCAGACCTTTATCATTATTCTGTTAAGGGAAGTTGCACTGCGTCCTTAAAGAACTATTGTCCCCGCCCAGAAAAGTTCCCTCAGTCGTTCCTCTTCATATTTTTAACGTTAGAGACATGAACCCATTTCCAATCCTACAGTAGAGTTCTGGTCCGCGTATAGGCAACCCTGCTCGTTTTCTGGCCAGTTTGTCCGTTGCCTCATTGCCTCCTAACCCAAAATTTCCTGGAAGCCGAATTATCCACACCTCATTGTGCGATCCCGACGTATTCACCTGGCTGGACTTAAGTCCTTGATCATCGCTTGGCCATCGGTTTAAATAGCAATGTTCTGCCTCCTATAGTTGAAGGAAGCACATCTGTCTATAACGTACATTTTCGCCTGGAATATGCTAACATGCTTACCCATTGCTTCCGAGTACGTTTTCCTTGGACCCCGGATGACCCCGGAATCCGCTCCCTCTGCTGTGAAGGATTCGTCACTATACCAAGTGATCAGTTGCTGGGTTAAGCCGTATGTCACAGCCACGCTCTTTCATTATGCTGTGTTACTCAAACGTGTTTCAAACTTTTTATCGAAGTGAAACCTCGCTGTCATGTCATCCCTTGGTATCAATAATTCGAGGTACCATCAAGAAAAAATATCAATCTGCCTTCGATTTAGGCAGTTCACCCGCCTCACTGATACCCCCGGCCATCCTGAAGATTGCCTCTTTGCCTGTATCTGCATATCCAGATGGAAAGGAGTTAATCCCAGAAGGACCTGCATGGTTGCCGTTGGACAAGACCCTCATTGCCCCACAGATGCACACGCAAGCCAGTCTTTGGCTCGTTTGCAGAGTTCTCTTCTTTCTGCCTAGATTACCGCCCAATAGATAATCAATGACGTTAAAAAAAGTCAAGCGACGACGGCTTTACCGTTTCTTACCAGGGCAGAGGTAAATCGTCAGACGCTGCCTCACCTCTGCCCTGGGAGCAGCGTGACCGTAGCGGCTCGCAGTCATGTCGTGTTCTACGAATTATATAAAGGAGCATTCAACATCTGCGAGCCGCTACGGTCACGCTGCTCCCAGGGCAGAGGTGAGGTAGCGTCTGACGATTTGCCTCTGCCCTGGTAAGAAACCGTAAAGCCGTCTTCGCTTGACTTTTTTTAAAAGTTTGGGTGCAAGCCCTAAGCGAGGGGTCCGTGGACCAGGAAAGAGGGAGTAAGTTGCTCCTCATTTGGTCCGGTCCAGCATTAAGTTGATGTGAACTTAGGACCCCATCATTCTCAAAACGAATCAATGACGTTACTATTGCAGTGTTTATCCAAAGCAGTATCTTCGAGGTGCAACCACATTTTTTTCGTGCTGTGGACCTACAAGTCAACAGGGCCCTCGTAGCTTTTCGACAAGTGTTTCCGACATGCGTGTTCCAGGGTGACTCCCGCTCTGTGGACAACCTTGAGTAGCATTAATGGCAATAAGATTTATACCAGCTGGTACTTCCATTTGCCTTCTCTCTAACATTTTGGCTCATCGGAAATCTAGGGTGATTTCGACTCCGTTACCCATGAAGGTATCTTGTATCTTTGTGTGCGATGTGTTACCGAATATTCCATCGATATCCAAAAGCGCAGACAGTGCTATTTCTTTTGCTTCTATAGCATCCTGTAACACATTCGTCAGCTGATACTGAACAGTTTCGGCTGACCCGGTAAGCATGTTGATACTGATGTGGGGAATTACCCATTAGAACGTTAGATCTAATATAGTCGTCTATGACGTTCCCCACCATTTTGAGTACGAACGACGTTGGACAAATTGATCTGGAAGATTTAGGGTGAAAAGGATTCTTTTTACCCGCTTTTGGAATAAAGACCACTTTTGCCAGCCTGCATGCCCTTGGTATATATCCGAGGGCTATGCCACCCCTTACTACCCTCACAAGAGATTCTAAGATAATTTCTAGGCCTCCCTGGATTAGCGTTAGGATGATGCCATCTACTCCGGGGGATTTGAGTGGTTTAAAAGTTCCCACTGCCCACCTTATCCTAGCTTCCGAGTACACCAATTCTCCAGTCTTTCCCTTTTGTTCCTTGTTGATGTGTCAGGCATAATGTTGACGCCTTCTGCCGTGGGGTAGAAACTCCCGGAAATGAGTTCTGAGAAGCAGGTGTACTCTGTCCTCCTCGTTCTCGATGAATGTCCCATCCTCTTCTTCAGATAGGTAGAAGATGTTGTCCAGTCTTTGACTATGGCTTTGTATAGCCTGGTAGCTTCTCTAGTTTGTTCGACCTCTTCACAGAATTTCCTGAACCTGGTCCGCTTTGCTTCCCTGATCGCGTTGCTATACGCAATCAGCGCACTTTTGTAGCTCGCCAGTCTCCGGTTGAAACGGGCAAAACACGTTTCAAGAGTTTTCGCGCCTCTGTTCTCATTCTGGCTAGGTTCCCATTCCACCAGGGTGCATCCTTTGATGACTTAACGGTCTAACCCGGACAGCTGGCCTGATATGCGTCAACGACGACATTGTTGAGGTTTTCCACCACTATTTCTAGTTTCAATTTACTCTTGATATCACCACCCCTGTGTAGGTGAGCCATATTGTTGCCCATGTGCGTTCCATGGGAGTCCCAATCCGTCCTCCTCGGACGCCTCATTATTTTCTTTATTTCGGAGTTGCCCTCAATGTCGGATCAGATTTTTCTGTAAGCCGACATAGACGGTTCATCTGGCTCCCCCCCCCCTCCCCCCCTTCGGAGTATTCCCCAGATTTATGTCTAATACCTCTTATCTGGTTCTGGTCACGAATGTTGGTGTGTTTCCTATCTTATATGCCTCTAACTTATTCCTAAGTATAAAGTCAAGGAGGTGCTCGCCTCTTCAATTGGTGTCGCTACTTCCCCAGACTTTGTGATGGGCAGTGGCATCGCAGCCGAGGAGAAGTGGTAGCGCCCTTCTCTCACAATACTTCACCAGTCCAGCGACTAGCTCAGGTGGGATTTGAATGCCATCTCCTGGGAAGTAACCCGATGCCATGACTGCCTCTCGAGTGCTTCCCTCGGCCTAAAGTGAGACTTAGATAGCCACAAGGTCCCCGGAGAGGAACTCAGAAAGACATATACATTTTAAATTACGTTTGAGAATGATGCAAGCTGTTGGTTTTTCATAAATTACCTGCATGCTTCTCTTTGTAGACCGCGAATCTGCCCCCGGTAAACCCAAGGTCTCTGAGCCAGCACTATTCCAATGTCATCGTTGAAACTTGCCCTTGAAATTACCACAGATGCTGGTTTCGCATGGTGGAGGTTTATCTGGGCTATCTTAGTGCTGCCGGAGTACACCCACTCCCTCCGGCATGACACTTTCCAGCATATCGCTGCCCACCCTAAGCCTTAGAAGATTTAGGTCTAGTTCGTGCAGCTTTTGCTCTTCACTGGCCAACAGGTTTACTTCCCTGATTGATTCAGTCCTTTCCGCTTCAATGGTCTCCGAGATTCCTCGGTAAGTTTTCCACCCGGTGTCTCCTTCGAAGTATCTTTTCTCAGACTTTCTCTGTGCACGTGCACAGGTATATTGCTAAATCTATAGTTGAACCCCAACATTCGATTGCCTCCAGGAATCGGGCATCCACCACCATCGGGAGGAGTTTACCTTTGTCCTCCACTTTGCTTCTGAGGACTCATCATAATCGCATATGGAGGTCCCCATTCTGAGCGATTAGGACGTCCATGGGATCTTTCGCCTCTATTGTTGCGGCTTTAGGAAGAAACACTCTCACCATGTGTGCTGCTGGTATATCATCCCCAGCACATATTGATAGTTCTGCTCTTTCCCAGCTCGTCAATTTAGGAACTATAGTCCTAAGCCACTCCGCAGTGCCCTTCGTCGGCGCAGTCCAGCGATATATGACCTGGTAAAAAGCGTATCCCGGTGAACACCAAATTCGCAGTCCATCAATTGCGAATCTGCCTGACGACAGGGTCTTCTATAGTTTCCTGCTCCTCACTAGTAAATATTTGCTTGGAAAACGTTTTTGGCATTCTCAGTCGAATGCTCTTGACCGCACTAGCATGGCTTATAATTCCTGTCTTTAGATGTAATCTACCCGGGTTCCCCCCTCTTGAGTTCAAGTTTGGATTTTTTGGGAGTAATTCTCTCATGTTGCCTAATTTTCGCTATTCCTCCCTTTCTTGACTCCGATAAAGCTGGCCTTCTTAAGGACTTCTTCTGGTTTCTTCACTTCAGAGGCCTGTCTACTTCATGACGTATGATATATTGATCTCAGAAGTTCTTTTGCTTGTCTCTGAGTTCTGAGCAGTGGAATTTGTTGGCTGTTGTCCTTGCAGTATGCCAATGTTAATCTTGGCTCCACTACTTGATGCCTCAATTTCTCCTTTTGTGTGTCGTCACCTGACTCGCAATGTTTCGGAAATGTGCCTCCGCTTAGTGGCCAGTTTATGTGTGGTACGGGGTCTCGTTTGTTTGGTTGTAATTTGTTTGCTTTTTGATTGCCACGAGTATGGTGGTTAGGAGGTCCCCCGTAGCACGGTAAGGTCAAACATACTCACTGAGGAGACCTGTAATTTTTTTGCTTTTTGATTGCCACGAGTATGGGGGTTAGGAGGTCCCCCGTAGCACGCTAACGTCAAACATACTCACTGAGGCGACCAGGTACAGTGAGGCCCCGTTCCCCCAATGGGCACGGTCCGAATAGCACCCTGGATTGGGGAGGTGTTTGTCGACCCCCCTGTCTAGATCCGTTGCGTTTTGGTAATAGAAGGGTCCCTGCATACCTTCAACTCCGCCAACTGTTGAACACATCGCGCTACCTGAGACACATAGTGGTTAGTTACTTCATCGACAAGCAACTGAAATATGATACCGACAAAACCAAAAATTACTACATACAGTGTGTCAGTCATCACTCAGGGATTGGTACTGGGTCCACTCTAGTTTAAAATGGAGTCTTACGTCTGTCCTTACGAAAAGGAATGAAAGTCGTTAGTTTCACTGACGATATTCCCGTAGTTGTGGTGGCGAAGCAGATCCCAGCGATTGAAGCAGCAGTAAAAGGAAGCGATCCAGAATATTTAAAGCTGACATGGAACTGTTGGGCTAGTACTCGTGCATCGGAAGCTGGAGACCAGACCATAAGAAGCAAGCAACCAGTCAAATAGCTGAGAGCAATACCTAGTAATCTTCTAAGATTTAGAGTGGATGGGTAATACACAGAGCAAAGGCATATCTGTTACAGGCAGCACTCTATCGAATGTTACCAAATATAAGTAGGCCTGGTTATGTCAGCAAAATATTGTTCTCTGGAAATATTAGCTAGGCTTGGTCTATGCCTCTCCTGAATGGGTTTCAAACCATCTCCGTTAGTCTTAGCCGGTTTATTGATTGAAGGGATGTTACGAATCTATACCAATACCATGTAAAAATTATCATGACCGAGGAAAGGACAGGAAGTGATCAGAGGGCAGACCCGATGTTATAGTTCAATGAAAACTTCAAGGACACATGAGCCGACTCGAAGCATAGACAGATAGGTTAACAGTCAGCATTCAGGCTGTAGTTACCAGTTGATGCGGTTGCTATCTGCTCACTGTGGCTACCCATGCGGGTTTGGCCATCACCAGTCTCCAGTATCTCCTGGGTAAACCCAGGCCAAGCAGTAGACTGAGAGCTCGTAATATTCTTTTGCAGACGGTTCATGACGTGGAGGACTATCATTCCGACCGGGGGTATTGGGGAAGAATGATACATGCTAAATTGTGTATAACAACATTTTGTATGACAAACAAGATTCAGAAGCGCCAATGAACAAGCCAGATAGCGTGAATGGATCACATAAAGGTCCTGGAGTTTAACATGAGTACCTGTCATGCAAGCGTATTCCCACTGCTCTCTCATATGGGAATTATCCACTGTTCTGGTAGCTGGAAGGCTATTACATGCTCGCTGCATCCTACCAGGTCCGTTTTGATGTATGGCCGCAGGGCTGGGGAAGAAGTTTCGACTGGTTGAACGGATGGAACACAGAAGATTTGATGTCGGATATTGATGAGTACTTGCAAAGTGAAAGGATATGAAAAGCTAGCAACAGAAGATATTTGAATCAATATTGAAACCAAAACCGTACGACCAAGTATCTCATTATTATTCACAAACATTAATATCTACCATTGACATGGAGTACAAGAACTCGACGGAATGATTTCTAGTTGACTTTATTGGTAATAACCAAGAAAGGATCAGTTTTTGATTTGACCACAAATATGAAGCTATGTATCTTGAGTTGGCAATGTTCACTTTTAGCTTCTGATAAAACCTTAGGCTAACCAACCCCCTATGAGTTAATCACAGTGCTCTTTTAGCCTGCTATTCTGTAACGACGGAGCCCTGCATATCCATTTAGATTTAAACTCGTAGGTAGGAACTAAGAGCAGCTTTCTTCTCTTAGACTCCAATCTGGTAAGCGTTTGGTTGGGTCAAAAACTATAGCTCTAGCCAATCACGGTTGTTTCTACCTCGATGAATTAAGTGCTTAATATTTATGAAAATAATAATATGATCTGAGTGTTGGCCGACTATAAAAGACAATGAACGACGTCTTGCGGTAATGGAGACGAAGATGCCACGTTGGACTAGTGGCGTCACACGTTTAGATCACATCCGAAATGAGGATATCCATGATCGTTATGGGGTTGCACCAATCGTGGAAAAGTTGCGAGAGAGGCGTCTTCGATGGTGTGGTCAGGCAATTCGTGCCAATGAGAATTCACTTGGCAAGATTGGTCTGAACATCGAAGTCGATGGTAAACCACCAAAAGGCAGACCTAAACAACGGTGGCTTGATACGCTAAATGGAGATTTGAAAGCCTCGAGATTGCACCCAGATCAGGCATTTGATAGAGCCAAATGGCGAAACCGATCACGACGAGCCGATTCCACTTGTGAACGGAACAAAGGCTGAAGAAGAAAAATATGAATATGATCAATCTAGCTGCAAATGGTATCGGGCTGAACCGGATATTTCCAGTGTTCAGTGCTCAACGGTTTTAGCTTAAGATCTTAAGATCTGCCTTGAGGGATTCGTCACTATACCAAGTGGTCAGTTGCTGGTTTAAGCCGTATGTCCACGCTCTTTCAATTTGCTTTGTTACTCAAACGTGTTTCAAACTTCTTATCGAAGTGAAACCTCGTTGTCATGTTATCCCTTGGTATCAGTAATTCGGGATACCGCCTAGAAAAAATATCAATCTTCCTTCGATTTAGGCAGCTCCCCGCCTCGCTCATACCACCGGCCATCTTGAAAATCACCCTTTTCGCCTGCATCTGTATGTGCAGATGGAGAGAGGTTAATCCTTGAAGGACCTCCAGGCATGCCGTTGGCCTCCCCCCTCCATTGTCCCACTGATACACACGCAAGCCAGCCTTTGGAGCTTGTGTAATTCCCTGGCTTGTGTGCTGAGTTCGGTTCTTTCTGCCCAGATTACCGCTCCATAGGTAATCATTGACCTAACTATTGCAGTGTATATCCAAAGAAGTATCTTTGGATTGCAACCCCATTTTTTACCTGCTATCGACCCTAGAAGTCATCAGAGCACTTGTAGTTTTCCTACACATTTTTTCCGACATGCGTCTTTCAGAGTAAGTTTTGGTCCAGTGTAATTTGCAGATATTTTACCTCTGTTTCTCGTTTCACCTCCATGACATGTAACCTTTTGGCTCTCAGATGACCAAGCTTTCCTTGTGAAGGGTACTATGGTGGTTGTGGCAGGATTGACACGCAGCGCCGCCTTCCTCCAGCAGGCACTGGTAACCCTTAATCTAGTTTGGATCCTATCACATAAGATATCCCCATATTGGCCCCTACAGATTAAAACTAAGACCTTCTCCGCAGTTTTAAGTACAAACGATGTTAGGTAAAATGGTCTGGGGTGAAAAATATCCTTTCTACTCCCTTTCGAAAGGAAGATCCATTTTCCCGCCTCATACTCTTGGTATATATCCCAGGGCTATGCTGCCGCTTTCCACCTTTAGAAGAGACTCTGAGATATTTCTAGGCGGTCATCTACTGCGGGTGATTTCACTGGTTTGGAAGTTTTCACTGCCCACCTTACTCTAGCTTCCGAGCATACCTCTTATGCTAGTTTCCAGTTCTCCTTCTTTCCTCTTTTGTTCGTTGTTGGAGTATTAGGCAGAATTTTGTCGCCTTGCGATATGGCGTAGAACCAGGTGTAGCAGGTGTGCTCTGTCCGCCTCTTTCCTGGTAAATGTCCCATTCTCTTCTTCAGACAGGTAGAAGATATTGTCCCGTCTTTGGCTATAGCTTTGTTGTTCGATCCCTTCACAAAATTCCCTGAAGCTATTCCGTTTTGCTTCTCTGACCGCGTTGCTAAATGCAGTCAGTGCGTTTGTCCTTGCCCAGTATCCGGTTTGTTTTGCTCGTTTGATGAGTTTTCGTACCTCTATTAACATTCTGGTATGGTCCCTATTCCATCAGGGTGCACTTCTTGATGAATTAACTGTCTTAGCCGGACAGCTGGACTCATATGCGTCAATGACAACTTTGTTGAGGTTTCCACCACGCTCTTCTCCACTGTCGGAATATCATCCTCTTCCCCCGACACGGCAGTTTCATGCATGTTGCTGTCCGCCCTAGGCCTGAGAACATCTAGGTCTAGGTGATGCAGCTTTTGCTCTTCACTGGGCAGCAGGTCTACTTCCCTGATTAATCCAGTCTTTTCTGCCTCTATGGCCTCCGAGATTCCTTCGGGGACCTCGGTAAGTTTTTACTCGATGTCTCCTCTCTTTTCTTGGCTCGTCCCCGCGCACGTGCACAGAAATGCTGCCAAATCTATAGTTAATATGGTAATTCCTTCATTTGATTACCTCCAGAGATAGGTCATCCACCCCGATTGTGAGGAGTCTAACCTAGTAATCCACCTTCCTTCTGAAGACCCTCCATAATTGCATATGGAGATCCTCATTCTGAACGATTAGGAGGCTCATGGGATCTTCCGTTTCTATTGCTGCGCCTTTTGGAAAAAACACTGGCATCATGTGTGCGCCTGGTATACTATATCATTCCCAGCACATGTCGACAATTATGCTCCTTCCCACCCCGGCAATTTAGGAACTACAGCTGTAAGGCACTGCGCAGTGTACTCAATCGCGCAGTTCACCAGTATTTGACCTGCTCAAAAGCATATCTCGGTGAACATAAGCTTTGCAGCCCTGCCCTTCCACATCAGCCTGACGACAACGTATTTGATAGTTTCCTGCTCTTTACGAGTGAGTATTTGATTGCTTGCTGTCCTCGCAGTATACCAATGTTGACCCTGGATTCGCTACTTGACGTCTTAACTTCTCCATTTTCCGAGGTAATCACCTGGCTTTCAGTATTTCGGAGATATGCCTCCGCTTGGTTGGCCAGTTTATGTGTATTACGAGGTCCCGCTTGTTTGGTTGTAATTATTTTTGTTTTTATACGTGTACTTATTTGATTCCAACGAGTATGGGGGCTAGAAGGTCCCCTGTGCTATAGGCCCTGTAGCACGGGAAGGTCAAACTTACTCACTTAGGCAACCAGCTATCAGTGAAGCTCCGTTCGAATACAGTCAGTTACCCCCAACTGCAAGTTATCCAATGGGCATCGTTCACATTACACCCTGGATTGGAGGAGGCGTTCTTCAACTCCCCAGTCTTGATCTACTAAGTTTTGTTAACAGTGGGGCAGGATCACCTCGTACAGGGTGTGGCTATCACCACTCACTAACGGTCTTGGTACCTGTCATATAAGCATATTCCCACGGTCCTCTTCCGACTGAGCTGTATATCGCGTACCTGGATGAGGTGGTTCCGCGTATTCGTGGAACGCCATTCACCCTGGGAATAGACGCGAATGCGGTCTCCCCTATGTGGCACAGCAAGATTGGGGGGAGGTATTGCCCGAAGTGTTGATTAAGCACGATTTGTTCTGTCTGAATGTTCCGTCAAATGTTTACACGTTTGAAAGCTCCAGGGGCGTAAGTGATATTGACTTTACATGTGTTAATTTTGCAGCAACGGAGTTTGTCCAGTCTTGGAAATTGTTGGATGGATGCAGTGTTAGTGATCACACTCCTATTGAGGTCGTGCTGGTCAATAGGGATGCGAATGTGAGTGTTTCTCCCCCGCTTATGCCGGTGCGTTGGAATACGCGCGGGTGTACCTGGGGTGAATATGTCGCTCGGATGGAGGAGTTAGCCGGCCGCTCACCCCTCTCTGAGTTTGTTCAATTCTCTGTGGATGAAAAGGTGGCGTTACTGAATGAGTGGATGTGTAGCGTGAATCATGACATGCTGACGAAGCCCGAACGGAGGGCTCGGAAGCAGGTCACGTGGTGGACGAATGCTCTTCGTAATAAACGGAGGGAGGTCCGTCGCCTGAGGAAGAGATTCCAAAGCGCGCGTTGTCTAAGTGATGTTTCTGTTGTTGATGTTGACCAGCTTAGGCTTGCCTATAGGCGAGGTGTCTCGTCTTATAAGTTGATGTTAAGAGAGTCGAAAGAAGACGACTGGAGGCGATTCGTCGGTGAGCACTTTGATGACCCTTGGGGTAGGGTCTACCGGATTTGCAGGGGGAAGCGTAGTCACGACGTAGCTGGCATCATGGTGAACGGAGAACCGATGCCGACTTGGCGTGACAGTGTTTGTGCTCTGCTAGGTGAACTTTTTTCGAGATCCGAGCCTTCGGTGTCTCCGGACGGTCACGCTCAGGGAGGGGAAGAAATTCCTCCCCTGGCGAGTTGTGAGATCGGGGAGAGTATGGCGAGGCTCAGGTCTCGGAAGTCACCTGGCTGGGATGGGATGACAGGCGAGATGTGCAAAGCCATCTGGCAGGTCATCCCATCTCATGTCCAGTGTTTGTTTAAGTGTTGTTTTCGGGAGGGCTATTTCCCTGCATTCTGGAAGACTGCCAGGGTGGTTGTGCTCCTGAAGTCGCCAGAGAAGGATAAGAGTAGTCTTCGGTCGTATAGGGCGATATCTCTTCTCCCGCGCGGCTGCCCGCAGGGATCTATCGCAAGTCCATTTATATGGAATCTGATGATGGACGAACTGTTGGGTGAGCTTTCTTCCGTGGCTGAATGTGTTGCCTACGCGGATGATCTCCTCATTCTTGTTGAGGGGAGCACTCGCCTTGAGCTCGAGCAGGAGGCTGCCGAATACATGCGCATCGTTAACGCGTGGTCCAGTAAAGTCGGTGTTGCGATCTCAACGGAGAAGACCGTCGGGATGATGCTCAAAGGCATCCTACGTCGTCCGCCTTGCGTAAAGTTGATCAGAGGGTCTTTAAAGATCCGACAGAAAGTGACCTACTTGGGAGTCACGATGCTAGATCCATTTATGTGGGGCTCTTCCTTGCGTGTTCCACGTATGGGTCCCCTATGTTGTATGACTTGGCACTGACGGTGAAGGGCAGGCAGCTGCTCTACGCTTGTCAGCGAGTGGCTTTGTCAGCATGTCTTCCTGTATGTCGTACGGTCTCGACCGACGCCATACAGGTCTTGTTGGGTGTTCCTCCTCTTGATCTGGAGGTAGTCCGGCGTGCCACGGCCTACAGGATCAGGAGGGGCGTACCTTTGCTGCAAACAGATTTAGTAGCTGGTGATCAGGTGGAGGGGTTAGGACCGCTTGCGGTCAAGAAGTTGTTAGACGAGAGTGTAACATCTAAGTAACAGCTTAGATGGAACGAATGTGGGAAAGGTCGGGTCACGTATAATTACGTTAGGAATGCGTCTGCCAGAGGAAGTTCCGTTGTGGACTTCGGGCTTCCTCCTGACTGGGCATGAGCTTCAATGAGTTCCTCTTCAAGCGCAACCTTGCCTCCAGTCAGGGCTGTGTTTTGTGTGGGGCTGACTCGGAGGACTGGTTACATGTTCTCTGTGTCTGTCCAGCGTACAGTGACATCCGCAATCTAGACGACATGGGCGTTCACGTATTGAACGGTATCTACGATGTTAGCCAGTGCCTTGCTAGCAGTGGGACGCTTAAACGCGCTAATGCATTCACGAGTGCTGCCTTCCGACGAAGGAGGGAGCTCCTCGACGCTGCTTCGCTTGCAGTTGATGGGCGAATGGCCTAGTGGCCGTGGTGGTCAGCCATCAGTTTTGTGTGTTTGGTGTTAGTGTTGTTTTGTGATGTCCTTTGTGTTGTGTTGTACGCAGAGCGGTAGTTAGCTGGTCAAAGGTTCCGTTGCGGTTCTCCGCCTCGGGCTGATTCCAGTTAACCCGTTGAGGAGTTCCGTCCCCACGTACTCGAGGAGGGCGATCAGACCCGAGTCTGCAAGGAACTCATCTGAAGCCTCACCGGAGGTTATCTGGTACCATGGGAACCGGGAGCATATGCTCCAGGAGAATTCCTGGAGGATGTGTTCTCGGCCCGGTTATTTGCGGTTGGCCCCTTAGTGGGAGTTTCATGGTGGTTGTGGTTATGCCTACATCGCGGCCAGAGCTCCTCGGAGCTCAAGCGTTGCGGCAGAGGTGTTAGATAGGCCTCGCATCCAATGGTATGAATGCTGAGCCTGCACTCAGTATAAACCAGGACCGCTGTGCCTGCATGGCGGGGCTCTGATTGTGGTCCCAATATCAATCCGTGACCGAAGAGGACCGTGGGATTAAGCCTTCACGGCAGGTTCTCACGTTGAATCCCCAGGACTTTCGGTACTCTTCGGACACGAATTAATTTGAGGACCACATTCCGAAGCTCGTTATGACTGGTACAGCCGTACTAGTGTATATTGTGTGCTGGCTCACCTTTCATGTTAGTGGGTGCGAGGCCTATCTAGCACCTTTGGAGGTGTTAGATAGGCCTCGAATTGTACAGCATAATTTCACAATTGAACCCACAACCACCTTGAAACTCCCACAAGGGGCCAAAAGCAAATAAGCGGGCCGAGAGCACATCACCCAAGAAATCTTCTCTCTCCAATGCATATGCTCTCAGAGGGCCATCCCGGTTCCCATGGTACCACACAACCTCTGGTAAGGATTCGCGGGAAGAGCTACTTCACATAAGTCACTTTGCAGGCTCGTTAGTTTTGGGAGTAGGGTAGGTGAATGCGTTTACGCACAGAGTGTAGGACTCCCGCAATAGCACGCTGGCGGACTACCAACTAAACACCTCCCTGTCATCAGAGAACTAGCCTGGAACCCTTTGTCACATTACTAGCCCTCCCGCTCTCCCGGCTTTGGGAGCCTTCAAGTCAGGGAATTCCTTTCACCAACGGGAGGGGAGGGGAGTTGTTAGTTCAGGGAACCCCTTACCGCCCGATCCCTCCGTCGGTCGAGTTCAATCTTCTTCGTAGTAAGAAGAGCCCGAACATAATGCGCAATACGACTCCAGCTGCCAGCGCTCTTCAGCATCTCTCTGACAATGTTGTCTGGAAAGAGCTCCCCTGCGTCTGCATAAAGCTGCTGGCGGAGGCCGTCCCACCTCTAGCAAGAGGAAAAGGTGTGTTCAGCGTCATCCGCCACTCTATTGCAGAGCACACAATCAGGAGATTGCGCCTTCCAAATCCTGTGCAGGTAAGACTGAAAACCTCCATGCCCACTTAGAATTTGGGTAAGGAAGTAATCAATCTCACCGTGCTTTCTGTTCAACCATGGGTCTAATTTGTCGATGAGCTGCGCAGTCCACTTGCCCCTTGGCTCATTTTGCCAAGAAAGTTGCCACTCGCTAAGGGTGCGTTGACGTTCTTCACGGGCAACCACTTCTCTTAAGTTTTCGCCCTTACGGCGATAGATTGCTTTGCGCTCCTTGGCAAGGTTGGCAACGGGGATTACTCTCGCAATCACCATCACAGCCGGTTCGGAGACGCCACTCGCAAAGCTCCCCGCCTCTGCACTTGAGCGAGGCGTTTACGATGCATCTCCTTGTCAAGAGCATCAGCCCATACCTCCGCACCATAGAGAAGAACGGACTGCGTTGCTCCCATGAGGAGACGTCTCCTAGTTGCTATAGGGCCCCCGACATTCGCCATTAGCCGACTCAAAGCTGCGACTCCAGCTGCAGCCCTGTCCGCTGCTGCTTTGATTTGCTCGAAGAAGCTCATCTTCGAGTCGAGCATTAAACCAAGGTATTTAATCGCTGGTTTTGACTCTATAGTCAACTCGCCGATTGATATGGGACGCAGGGTTGGGATTCTCCTTCTGGTCAGGATTACTACTTCAGTTTTTTTCAGCGCAAGGTTGAAACCGTGAGCAGTCATCCATCCGCTTACCCGTCGCATCAATATGCCAAGTCTGCTTTGCGCCTGTTCAACAGTGCGTCCGGCAACAAGTGCCGCAACGTCGTCTGCATAACCGACCAGACGCGACTCTTCGGGCATATCGAGTCTCAGCAGACTATCATAAGAAGCGTTCCAGAGGTCCGGCCCTAGGATGGATCCCTGTGCTACTCCCGACGTGATTTCCATCCTCCTCCGGCCCTCTAGCGTCTCATAGAGCAGGGAGCGGTCTTTCAGATAATCCCTCAATACCCGCAAGAGATAGCTTGGTAGGAGTTCTCTAGTGTGCCTAGCATATCTGTCCATCTTACGGAATTGAAGGCATTTCTGACATCAAGCGTTATGAGGAGCACTATCCGTCGAGAGTACGGGGGGATGGCACTTCCTAATGGGTACAGACAAGCTGCTCGGTTGCACTAATAGGAGGAGTGCTCGTTAGACTATGAAAATTGGAGATAAGGGCACTGGAATTTCAAGGGCCGAATTCGAACTTGGTGCCTCAGTGCCAGCTGCAACAAATCAGTGAAAATACTTCACTCAATCAGGCAATTCCTTTATATCGAAGTGCTCAATGGATCACACTTTTAACTAATTTATTCAATCAGTTTACATTACGACCTGCCCCTTATCATTATCGATTGACGTGACTGACTTAGTTAATGGAAGCGTCCCCTTTTCTACGCCACTTAGTGCACCCCAACTACCCCGAGCTACTCATCAGATAAAACATTAATTCACGATGCCTATGCGCTCATTAAAACTATTTATCTTGCCATTTTAGGTCATTTTCATCTTTTTATCTTTCTACACCATAATTATTTATCACGGGGATGTTGAAGAGTTTCCACCCCGCACCAATAAGACCTAAGCCAATTGATGCAATCAGCGCATGAGAATGTTACGTAATGTCTTTCGCCGCCCTCCTCGGTGCGGGAGGGACGAACAATAAAAGTAATTCATTTCAACAGGACGAACCCGGGGTGCTGTCTTACGCTGAGGGAAGCGTAACGTGTAAGTGGATCATGCAGTTGAGAATGTTTTGAAATGGAAGCCATTCATCCATCCATTTCGTCAATTTCCTGACTGCTCCCCCGTCTGGCGAAACATTGTTCCCACCACAAACTTTCACTTGCGCTCAGTGTTGAAAATAAGCCGTGCTGATTACCTGGAAGTAATTCCGAAAAATATTAAGAAGAACACGTTCAGGAACACTTTAATGACTCCCAAACGACATTATCTCCAGTTTAATCCCTGATTTGTGAGGGAAGCTGGCGAACATATTCCTTAAATAAAATCGAGCTCCCCTTTCCCTTTCAATTTGCTGTATGTGTTGCGTGCAAGTGATGAGTGAGGTGGGCAATATTGTGACGGAGTCCTTGTTATGGCGGGTGTTTATTTGGGAACCGTGTCTCCTTGTCGAGGACAACGTATTGTATTTTGAACAATGCATTGTGTCACACATTAATATTGCAGGTTGGCTGCTGGCGTTACTCCTGGCAAACAAGGGTATAAAGGAGACAATACTGTCCTTTGATACTTTTTTTGGAGTCACCCTCTTGATTCCAAAACTATTCTTCTTTTTGCAATAATCCTTTGAAGAGATGACACGTACCTAAGCGGACTAAGTATGATTTTTAAGGTTCTCTGGTGCGTGCAGGATCGGACAATAGGCACTAAGCCTTAGCATCCTTCTGGATAAAAATAATGTCCCCTTCTCGCAAATGCGAATATTACGTTTTCGCATCTACATCTATGTGTGTACAAGGATGCGTTATGTGTGATCAAGGCAGATAGGTGGAAATTAAGAAAAACCCGGATAAGCATGAAACAAAGCACGACCAAATGTCGACGGTAATTTGTTATTGGCTTATGAGACGGATATTATTTTTCTGCCTACAACCATTTTTCCACGGAGGATGTTGTTGACGTAACGATGGCTAGTTAAGCAAATCCGTTGTACTTTCTCGAGTAAATGGGGGTGGGAGACGAGAGCAGAATTTGTTATTTTATTAGGTACATTTGTTATGCTGACTGTGAGATAAGCTTAAAGATGTAATGTTGGATTGGGAAGTCTTAGAAAGTCATTAAACGCAAGCTCTTGTCTATAGTGTATGTCGCTGAGCATATCCCATGTTCATACCGAGCTCCTTTTGCGGTTTGCACCGGGGAAAGGACATTTTCTACCAAACTGAATTACTCTTGAAGTTAAACTTCATGATTTTTGAGCGAACAAGGACCTGGTGTTATATCTCTTGATCCTATCCGTTACTTTCGATTCGGTTTCATCTTTTCCTTCGGTATCGCTTGAGATGCTTCTGGGTTGAAATATCTACATTTATACATGCTTACCAATACGATTATTTTTAAGCCTTTTGTCTAGAAATGAGTCTGGTTTTTGCGAACGTTTCCAATGGCTAAGCAGTAAGTTCTACAGCTGACTTAATCGTTGAAGCTACCATTAAGGGTTCCATAGAATACTAAAGATCCACCAAATATCACTTAGAAGGGAAAGTGACGTTATCACCTTCTGAGAAAAATTATATTACAAAGTAATATCACAAATAGTGATATCACAAAGGTAATCTTTCATTACCCCACCTCATCTTTCAGGCAAGACACGAAAAAAGCAAAAGATATTTTCACACGCAAAGAACTGAATGACCATTGCTTCATTTATAGTACAGGGTGCGACAGCATAACTTCCTTTTTTAAAATGCGCGCCACTCAGTTAGTTGATGTCATAGCGGAGCGCTAATGGTCTCGTTCAAGAGGGGATACTGTAAAGTTTTGTTCCGACACGGTTCAGTCGCCATCATGCGTTGGAATAGTGAGGAGCGTGCCTTTGCCGTTGAGGTTTACTTTTCAAGCGGATGTTCCGTTAATGCAATACAGCGTGCATTTCGAAATAGCTTTAATTTAGCCCCGTTGGCTCCCGTCTCAGATCGCAAATCAATTGTTACATGGGTCACTACATTCAGACAAACTGCAAGTGCGACAAAAGTGTGTGAGAAGAATTCTTCGTGATGATCTTCATTTTCATCCCTATAAGATGGCGATAGTGCAGGAGCTTTCAGAACGTGACTTCAATTCTCGGATGAACGCGTGTGAGCTTCTTCTTGATGTCGTTCCCGAGGGTGCTATTGTTTTTTTTTAGCGATGAAGCCCATTTTCATTTGTGTGGGTCGGTTAACAAACAAAACATGCGCTACTGGGCTGACACCAACCCTCGAGAATTGCATCAAAAGCCTTTGCATTCACCCAAAGTCACAGTGTGGTGTGCAATTTCCTCAGCTGGAATTATTGGTCCCTGGTTTTTTGAGGAAAATAAGGTTACAGTGACAGTGAATTCGGACCGGTATGTAAACATGCTACAGAATTTTTTTTTCCCACGGCTAGAAAATTTGGATTTGGGGGACACTTGGTGCCAACAAGACGGTGCAACACCACACACTTCAAGAGCATCGATGGCTGTTTTGAGGGAACATTTTCCAGAGCGCCTTATCTCAGTTAGAGGCGATTTGGAATGGCCGGCACGCTCTCCCGATCTGTCCCCTTGTGATTTTTTTCTATGGGGTTTTTTGAAATCCCGTGTTTATGTGAACCGTCCAAGAACCCTACAAGATTTGAAGACCAACATCCAAGAAGAAATTGCCAACATAACACCTGCTATGCTAACAAGAGTCATGACAAACGCCAGAAATCGGTTTACGCAATGTATGGAGAATGGGGGACGTCACCTAACAGATTTGATCTTCAAAACAATGTAAATAAAAACTTTAGACATGTACCTACATTATAAAAAATAAATAAATATTTTCCGATGCATACAATAGTTTTTATTGAGTTTTGAAGAAAGGAAGTTATGCTGCCGCACCCTGTACAAGCATTTTATATTGTTTTGCTCGGCGTTCAGTGTAACCTAAGAATACCTATACCCACTTTGTACTAGAAGAAACCGTGATGTTGGGTGATGTTTCATAATATGATATCACATCGTCACGGACATTACAAGACATTACCTTTGGCTAGAGTAAGACAATCATCATTAACCTATATGGTTGTTGCAAATGAAATGTCGGATATTTGAGTAAAATTTCAAAAAACTATAACTTTTATGAAAATTAATTTTATTAGTCAAAATAAGAACCAGCAGCTTCAATGCACTTCTCCCAACGAGATACAAGGGCATTTATTCCAGTTTCGTAAAAGTCTGGGTTTCTAGAGCTAAGAAATTCTTCAAAGGCACTTTTGACAGCTACTTCATTGCTGAATTGTTTCCCCGCCAAAAAGTGATCCAAATGCTTAAAAAAGTGGTAGTCGGTTGGCGAGAGGTCGGGTGAATATGGTGGATGAGGAAGAGTCTCATATCGTAATTCATTTAATTTTTGCACCGTCATTCTGGAAACATGAGGTCGGGCGTTATCATGGAGCAGTATCACTCCATCTCTGTTGACCAATCTAGGCCGCTGAACACGTAATTTCTCGTGCATTTCATCAAGTTGGGCACAATATTTCTCTGCATTAATTGTTTCACCACGCTCCAAAAACGAATAATGAATAATTCCAGATGCAGACCACCAAACAGTTACCATTACCTTCTTCGGGTGAAGGCTCGGTTTTGGCATGTGTTGTGGAGGCTGATCGGCATCTAGCCATTGCGCTGATCTGCGACGGTTGTCGTACAATATCCACTTTTCATCGCATGTCACTATTCTGCGCAAAAAGGGATTGTTCCTGTTGCGGTTGAGTAGAGAACTGGATATTTCCATTCGCAGCGCCATGTTTTGCTCGTTGAGTTCATGCGGAACCCACTTATCAAGCTTCTTCACCTTTCCAAGCTGTTGTAAGTGCCGAGATACTGTCGAATAGTATACGCCTATTTTCTCTGCAATGTCACGAATCGATGATCGGGGATCAGATTCCACTATCAAACGCAACTCGTCGTTGTCGATCGATGGTCCTGGGTGTCCACGAGGTTCACTTTGGACGGTCATGTCGCCTGATCGGAATTTTTCGAACCACCGCTGTGTCGTTCGTTCGTTTGCTGCGTCAGCTCCAAATGCTCTGCAAATGTTTCTGGTTGCCTCCGCTGCGTTGTGACCAAGTTTAAATTCATATAGAAAAAGTAGACGTTTTTGACTCCCTTCCATGCTTTTTTCTTTGAGTTTTACTTGGAACTTCAATGACGATTGAAACTGAAATGACTCCTTGATCGAACGAACGACTATTTATACTCAATTATCCCATACCACCAGAGTCACCTTGCGGCAGTTTTAAACATTAAAATCATAACTAACTTCACTTCATTGAAAAATCCGACATTTCATTTGCAACAACCTATATCACTTCGGTGATATGACATCGCGGTCCCATGGAGGATCCATGACAGATCTCATCTTTGGGCGACATTTCCCCTGTTTCAAATGTTTTGCGAGACGCCTCCTTTGAGGCTCCCATCCTGCCTTGACATCCTCAAGCCTTGATTTTGGAGGGTGTACCATAATTGTGAAAATTTTTCAGAGCTAAATAGGAGGAGGCAAAAAGGGGGTCTTCAAATTAAAGAAATCTAGCTGGATTTCATTAGATTTTAATTAAACTCAAACATAATAATAAAAGAAAATAAAAAAAAAACAAAATAAATATCATAAAATAAATAAATAGAAGGAAATAAATAAACTCCGCCTTAACCGATGTGAAACCCGGTTGTGAAAGTAGGAGGGATGGGTAGTTTCAGTCTGGGGCGTCTCAGGGGGTAGGTGCGGAAAGTGCAGGAACTTTGCAATCTTATGATCACCTACTGAGGAAGCTATCACCATACCAGGCAGATATAAAATGCACTACCAAAATGAGGAGAAGGAGAATTTTAAGGTCCGGTATCGATAAGCGGCAGGAGTCGTCTGAATTGCTGGCTGGGTCCGCTCCTACTACCAAACAACGGCAGGAGCGGGTACAACATCTCCACCCTTTGTTGTACCGGGGGTTAGTCGTACCGGTTCATTACTCGCAGGGACAATCTTGACTATCATCAAGCAGCGTGTTCGACTTGAGGTCATCGCGGAAACTGGTGACCAGGAGTGGAAGGGGCAGAAGCGGCGGCATCAACAACACCACGCCGCACTGCAGACAACAGTTTCACTACTCACCGAAGCACTCTTCTCAACCATCCGCTGAGGTTAGGGACGAATTCCAAACAGCTTGCATAGAATTCTCGGAAACGGATCCTTTGCATAGACTAGGTATTCTTAAGTTTTATGCATCTCCAGCAACTCCAAGAATTCTATCCCTGCTAAGCATGCTGAGTGAATCACCGTCGAACGCACCCGCCATGCCACTACTGGCATGAATTTTGCGGATGTTACCGAAGAGAAAATTCGACGAGCCATAAACAGTCCTAAGATCTTGAGGGGCCCTGTTCTGGATCGAGCGCAGAGTTTCTGATATAAAAAATTTACCAATTGGCACATAGCATAAAGCAGGTCATTAATTGGCCCGAGGAATTTCGATCCTTCCTCATTGCGGGAGTTACCTACCTTATCCCCGCGAACACAAGACCGATTGCATGCTTACCAACCCTCTACAAATTCATAACATCCGTTATTAGTGGAAGGGTCAATGTGCACTTCGAAACTAACAACATTCTGCCCGAGGAGCAGAAGGGCTGCCGAGTGTAGCAAAGAGTAACTGATTATCGACTGGGTAGTATAGGACAAGCGACTAGAGGCTAAAGAAGCCTCTTTAGTTGCTATATCGATTATGCCAAGGCTTTCGACAGAGTCTCATATACCCGACTAATCCATGTCCTACGTCTGTATCTCGTTGATCCCAAACTAATCAAGTTTTTGGCGACAGTCATGGAAGGGTGGCATATCACCTTATTAGTGCGTTCAACTTAAGGTGTCAATACCTCAAAGCTCATCCGTATACGGAGAGGCATTTTGCAAGAGTTCTCTTAGAGTCCCCTTTGGTTTTGCATAGCACTGAACCCCTTGAAGCAGGCGAGTCCCTTACAGGCAGCTGTCTGTAAGGCAGACTGTGGGCCGACTCCACTTAACTTGAAGGATCGATCTTTCAATCTTCTGAGTGGGGTGAAGTCGGACAATGAGCGAATCGATGAATGGAAGTTGAAGGCAATGCACGGTAAACACGTTAATTGTTTTTGGGAGCCATTTGTTGATTTGCATTTGTTGAGCAAATGGCTGTATGGTGGGGAGCTCTTTGCTGAGACGGAGAGATTCAAATTATGAAAAGCTCATAATGAAATTACGGATGGAGAACGACTAGTGCAGAATGTGTAGTTCTGGTTCTGAGAACTAGCCGTTGAAATAAGATTCATAGGTCGCATCTTTACAGTTGAACAGGCTGGGTCCAAGAAATAATGTGCACCACGCCATTGAAAACCAGGTGCGGGCCATCAGAGCTTCCTGTAATAAATCTCGTGAAGAACTTGCCTAATACTGCTCAAAGAAACGACGATGGAAAAGCAATACCGACGGTCGAGACTCGACTTGAAAAAGAAACGTCGCAGCCAAGAAAGGAATCACAAAAGCGAGTGTGAAAAGCCTTTAACGATTAAATTTAACATCAACAGGCTCAAAAGAAAAAAAAGAAGAATTTCTCACGAAAGCACTGGCCAGCGTTGGGGCAAAAGAAGCCTACAAGCAAAGGGATCTGAGTCCAAGCTGGACACTAGTTAAATTTAAAAAGGAGCGAAGCGAGGCCGAGAGAATAACTCGGAAATGAAACCGCCAAGAAGCTCTGGTTATGGCAGCAAAAGAGAGCATGTCCTACGCTGACATTCTACGTAGGGTAAAAGCAAATCCTGCACTGAAGGAGCTAGGCGACAGTGTGACGCGAATGAGGCGAACACAGAAAGGAGGACTGCTATTCGAATTATCGAAGAAGAAGGAGGATCACCGCGACCTACGACGACCTAAAAACATCGAGGCTTCACTCGGCGAATAAGCCACCGTCCTCGTTAGTCGATGTTTGTAATAGAGTGCCAAGATCTCGACGAGGTTACCACCAAGAAGCACTCAAAGACCACTTGCAACTAGAAGACAGCGGAACGCAGACATCCACTCTCACTATGCCTGTTGCGTCAGCTGCGAAGGCATCGTCTATAATAGGTAATTGCAGGTGTCCAGCCCACCGGATTACCTTAACTAGGTTACATAAATGAGAGTCATCCAGCTGAATTTAAATCATTGCCAAGCTGCTCAGGACCTACTATCACAAAATGTATTTGAGAAGGAAGTTGATGTTGTCATTGTCTGTGAGCAATACAAAATCGGATGTAAGGAGAAAAGTTACGGTGTGGGCCGACTGAAACTGAGCTTTTCAACAAGAAATGAAGCACCGTGAACACGATTTTGCATATTTATATTTATGGCTGCTATGCCGCACCAAGTATGACACCGTCAGACTAGTGGGAGACGCCAACGAGCACAACCCTAAAATTATTGCCGGTGGGCAGAGAAGTGGGGAAGTCGCAAAACAAATAAGAAGAGAGGTATCCTACTCGAGGTCTTCTCTTGCCTAAACATCGCCCTGGCTAATGTGGACATAATGCCCCGAGCTTGACAATCTGACAATCAGGTGAGAGTGAATTTTGAAGCCATTCACAGCACAGCCCTCCATAACATATATAAGGAGGAAATGGATGCCGCAATAACCGCAACTGACAGATGTCCTGGAGAAGATGCCTCAAAAAATGATCTTCACAACCACCTGAAGAGTGTCATGATTGATACGGCCACAAACATACTGGGCCCCCCTTTCGCAGAAAAGCATTAACAACAGTTCTCTCTAATCGGGCCCTGGAGAACCTGATTTGCGATGCAGACGTTAATGGGAGAGTCACCAATGTCCAGATTGGTATCACCTCCGCGAACTCCTGAGGCTAAAAACTCGCTGTGGTGGAAGTTGCCGAGCAATACGCGAGGAAGCTTCTAAACAGCGAGAAAATAAGAATTGTTTGGGTAGTGCGTAGGATGCGAATTCGGACCGCCCCAACCAAATGTTACAGATGTTTGGATTATGGGCATACATCTGTAAACTGTCGGGGACCTGACAGAAGGGAACATGCCGTAAATGCGGTCAGGCAGACCATAAAGCGAACAACTGCAATGAAAAGGAAAGCTGCGTCCTATGCAGGGACTATGGCGCGACTGATGAGATCGTAGGCTTGATGCTTTGGAGGACGCTATCTTAAGCACGGATGGGCGGATCTTGGTCGGGGGTGACTTCAATGCTAGGGCAGTTGAATGGGACATGCCTCACACAGATTCCAGAGGGAAATGAATTCGGGAAATGGCAGCGAGAACAGGACTGGTAGTTCTAAACACCGGATCCACCCCAACGTTCCGGCGCCCGGGCAGCGTAGGAAGCATTCCAGACGTAACCTTCGCGTGGGAATCACTGTTGTCGCTGGTGGACGGATGGCGAGTTCTGGAAGACTTCTCGGCAAATGACCACCAATACATTGCTTTCGAAGTGTGGACACAAACTCTCGGTGTGCGCCACCCCAGCGATCTTTCTGTGCAAGTAACGTCGCGAAAGTGAACACCGGGAAGTTTGTCGAAACTCTGGGAACAGGTGGGGTCACGCTGGAGGGTACTCATAGGGGCGGTGGCGCCGCAGCTGACACTGTCGTAAATTCAGTTATGAACCTGATAACGACGGTCTGTGGAGCCTCCATGCCCAGGAAGACATCGAGGCGCGGCAAACCTTCCATGTATTGGTGGACAGTGGAAATCGCAGAGCTCTGGAAGGAGTGTCACAGGCTCCGCCGCTTAACACAAAGACTAGGCGACCGGGAGGAGGCATGTACCATAATGATGGAGCACAAATCAGCCAAAAGTAGACTCCGCAGCGCAATAAACAAGAGCAAAACTCGCTGCTGGCAAGATCTGGTCGACGAAGTGAATGGGGATCCGTGGGGACTCGGCACAGGCAGTCCTCTCTATGAAAAACAAGAAGGCGCCAGGGCCCGATGGTATTCCAGCAGAGGTATACAATCTGGTATTCCAATACCGGCCAGACCTACTGCTCGGCGCATTCAACGCTTGCCTGAAAGAGGGGACTTTCCCTGCTCGTTGGAAAGTTGCGAGGCTTTCGCTGATCCATAAAGAGAAAGGCGACCCCGAATTGCCGTCTTCACACCGCCCACTATGTATGCTTGACACTGCTGGGAAAGTGCTCGAAAAGCTCATCAGAAGTAGACTCGCTAAAGCGATACGCGCAGCCGGAGATTTATCTCCCCGGCAGTTTGGTTTTAGAGCAGGGAGATCGACAATTGATGCTGTCATGCAAGTCGTGGACGCCGTTCGACGAGCAGAGGCACATAGCCGCCGAACTCGACGGGTGGTGCTCCTCGTAACGCTTGGCGTCAGAAACGCCTTTAATTCCGTAAGATGGAAAGACATTCTGGGCACACTAGACAATACTTTCAACGTGCCGAACTATCTCTTACGGATTTTGAGGGACTATCTGAGGAACCGCTCCCTGCTCTATGAAACACTAGAGGGTCGAAGGAGGATGGAGGTCACGTCGGGGGTAGCACAGGGATCCATCCTAGGGCCGGACCTCTGGAACGCTACCTATGACAGTCTGCTTAAACTTGACATGCCAGAAGAGTCGCGCCTGGTCGGCTATGCAGATGATG
The DNA here is from genome assembly GCF_905115235.1 of Hermetia illucens. Classification (NCBI taxonomy): domain Eukaryota; kingdom Metazoa; phylum Arthropoda; class Insecta; order Diptera; family Stratiomyidae; genus Hermetia; species Hermetia illucens. Next base: position 3,362,480 of record NC_051851.1, on the reverse strand, counting down.
TCGCAGCGCTTGTTGCTTGACGCATTGTCGAACAGGCGCAAAGCAGACTCGGCATATTGATGCGACGGGTAAGCGGATGGATGACTACTCATGGTTTCAACCTTGCACTGGAGAAAACCGAAGTAGTCATCTTGACTAAAAAGGGAATTCCGACCCTGCGTCCTATATCATTCGGCGAGTCGATAATCGAGTCCAAATCAGCGGTAAAGTACCTTGGGTTGACTCTTGACTCAAAGATGAGCTTTTCTGAGCAAAGCAAAGCAGCAGTGAACAAGGCTGCGGCTGGCGTTTCGGCGTTAAGTAGGCTAATGGCAAAAATTTGGGGGTCCTACGTCTAGTAGGCGACGTCTCCTGATGAGTTCAACGCAGTCTGTCATGCTCTACGGCGCAGAGGTATGGGCTGGTGCTCTTAACAAGGAGGTATATCGTAAACGCCTCGCGCAAGTACAGACACGAGGAGCTTTGCGGGTGGCGTCTGCGTACCGCACTGTCTCTGAACCGGCCGTGATGGTGATCGCGGGAGTAATCCCCGTTGCCCTTCTTGCTAGGGAGCGTCAGGCCATATACAAGCGCAAGGGAGATGAGCCAAGGGAGATGGTTGCTCGCGAAGAACGGCAACACACTCTAGACGAGTGGCAGCTCTTTTGGCAGCTAGACTGCGCGGATCATCGGCAACTTAGGTGCGTGGTTGAATCGGAAGCATGGTGAGACTGACAACTTCCTTACCCAATTTTTAAGTGGACATGGAAGTTTTCAGTCTTACCTGAACAATATTGGAAAGGCGTTTTCTCCGGATTGTGTGCTTTGCAATGGAGTTATGGACGACGCCCAACACACTTTTTTTTCTTGTAGAAGGTGGGATGGGGTTCGTCAGCAGCTCTATTTAAACACAGGGGATCTCTCTCTAGACAACATTGTCGAAGAGATGCTGAGGACTGCTGATAGGTGGAACCGTGTTGCCCGTTACGTTCGGGTCCTTCTCGTTGCTAAGAAGATAGAACTCGACCGGTGGAGGAGCCGGATGGCAGGGTGCTCCTTGAACTGACAGTGCCCTTCCTCCTCTCCCCGCCCGTTGGTGAAAGGGATTCCCTGATTTGAAGGCTCCGCAAAGCGGGAGAGTTCGGGGGCTGGCCCGAAGTAATGTGACAAACGGTTCCAGGCTAGCTCTCTGACGATGGGGAGGTGTTTAGTTGGTAGTCCGACGACGTATCGAATCGGGAGTCCAACACTGTGCGCAAATGCATTCACCTACCCTACCCCCCAAAAAAAAAAAAGAAAAAAAAATGGGAGAGTCACCATCCTCTAAAAGTCCACCCAACTACTGGCCTACGTTGACAATATTGACATTATGGGAAGAACAACCCCAGATATACAGTCCCTACATGAGGATGGACAATTCCGTAGCTTACATAACGGCGGAATCTATGAGTGATACCATGACCCTCTGGTTGTGGATAAAATCCGGCTCAATAGGTTACGGTGGGCGGGTCACTTAATCCGTATGGATGAGGATGATCCCACCCGGAAAGTCTATAAGGGTAATATCTATGGTAGAGAAAGAAGACGAGGCAGACCCTGCCTAAGATGGAGCGATGGTGTAGGTCAGGACGCCTGACAGCTTTTAGGGATATCGAATTGGTGGACCTCGGCGCAAAACTGGGATGTCTGGAGTTCCTTATTAAGGCAGGCCTAGACCGGATATCGATTGTTGCGCCGTTGGTGATAATGATGAATAGTGGAGCAGGAAACCCCCTAAATGGACTGTTCATTGGGATTATTTTACATGCTGCTATTTTCGCCACTTTGCGCCCCAATTTCTAATTTCAGCGAAGTGCAGATATAAATACACACATGCTCACATGAAGGAAATTCTTTACTCGTAGTACCGGTAACTAAGGAAGGGGGTTTCCAAAATTATGTGGTACTCGAAAAACTAGCAAAATTATCAGCTCTTCATTAATATTTCAGACATAGTTAGGAGCGCACTGAATACGTATACGTTCCTGCATAGTTTCCCATTCACTAGGTGGATGCCAATAGAATACGTCCTTCGCACTATACACGCTGAGTTGCCAGAAGCGAGTTCCATTCTTAACACCCTCTGTGACCTCGCCGGAGCAGAATACACAAAAACTTTTTATCCGTGTTGTCACAACCGAAAACGAAGATGTCTTAAATTTAAGTCCTTTTACACACCCCTAAACCTATACATTATAAATATTCATGAAGTTTACATATTCAAGGAAGGAAGGCATGGTACATTCCCATCCCCGTTACACATTTATAGGTGGCACTCTGCTAAGTTTCACCTGAGTCGGAAGCAGAGCGTGGCCCAGGCAAAGACTGGATGGTGGTTATCTGTACAACTACGGTGAAGTATGCATGGGAGTGTTCACCACGTCCTTCATAACGTTGCGGATACGTTTTGCGCAATATAGTGAGAAAATGTGAACCACATTCTGCTTTGATGTTGTCGCTGTCGTCCTTCGTGGTGTCAGCCATAATTCACGGCTCGATTTACTTCTGAACGAACATTTGTAATGTCAGTTAACATTCACATTCCATTCGTCTGAGATTCGCATGCATATGTGTCATGGTATTAAGCAAGAATTCCTACAATATGAGGTCCTTATGGTGAAGCAAGCAGCGTACACCTCGGAACTGCACGTGTCACACAACTGAAGATTATTGTTTCAGACTAGTTTAAATTCTTTTGGCATAGTAGAAATTGGTGGAGGAACTGGAGGAAGTTGGGCCATAAATTATTGGAAAGGCACCTGTTCTGGTTGTCACCAGGTAGCCAGTTTGTACTGTGGATGGTAAGTGATTATTTGAAAGTGGTGTCTAGGTCATACGAGACTGTGGAACCACCGAGAAAAGGGCAGGGGACTAAAAACAATTGTCTCACCAAGCCAGAGAGTAGTGCATTCAACCCTGATGTTTCTGGGCTAGCCAGCGCAGCGCACCGATTCTTTTATCGGCACCTGCAGCTTGTCTTTAAGTGAAGCGCTAATAACCCGTTTTGTAAGCTTCAGGTCGAGCACTGACACACCAAGTAGCGAGTAGCCTTAAATGGGGCGAAGTTCCTCGGCATAACGTCAAGAATTTCTTTAATGGATGGGGAAAATTCGAAAAAAAAAAACCTCCAGTTACTCGTTGAGCATATTTAAAAAAAGGTGGGGAGGGGAAGTAAAAAGGGATGGGGCAGGATGGGTGACGTGCGGGAGGGATGGGAATCAGAAGCTAGGAGGAGCGCCAATGATGAAAAGGTTTAAAAAATTGGGTGTCGGTGTAGAAGACTACTCTACCTTGGGGATCAAAAAGACGGTTCTGTGATTTTAGGCATAAGGAGATCTGGGGAAACAGATAAGTCCGGAGAAAGTTATCTTCAATGATCTCGATCTGAATGGGTTTGGAGACAAGAGAATTGGGATGGAATTGACACTTGACCAAGAATTTGAGGGCATGGCGGGCAAGAAAGGCGTCCATACATGGAAATGTATTTGAAGCGCTCTTCGTCTTTAAAATTGTTGGCGTAATGGCGAAAGATTCAATCGGACCAGAAAACAAAGCCGAAAATGGGGAGTGGTCGGATAAGCTGCTTATAACAAAATAGTCTCATCCTTTCCGAAGAAGGGATATTGTATTTAAGGATAGAATGTAAGGACCTGAAGGTACCAGTTGTATGGCCTAGTTCCTTCCTTATATGAGAGACGTGGGAGAGGCAGGATTTCATTGTCACTCCGTTAACGCTTAGAGGGTTTGCGGCAGCCCCAGCTGTGCGAGACCATCAAATCGGTAATTACCGGGGATAGGATCGACTGGGCTATGAACAGCTTCTCCGCATAAAAATCTCCAGGCCCAGATGGCATAATGCCAGTCATGCTACAGAAGCAGCAGGAAAGGGTTGTGCCGTGGCTTGTTGAGATTTACCGGAGCTGCATCACTTTAGGATACGTACCGCAGTCCAGGAGGCGCGCACGGGTGGTTTTCATACCGAAAGCGGGCAGGCGCGGTCATGAGTCCGCGAAGGACTTTCGGCCAATCAGCCTGACCTCTTTCGTACTGAAGACCCTAGAACGCGTCCTGGACATTCACTTAAGGACGATTATGGAAAGAACGCCTTTCTCTAAGTCCCAGCATGCCTATCTCAAAGGAAAATCCACAGAAACCGCCCTCCACGAGATAATTGGCACGATTGAGCGGTCGCTGCAGTACAAGCAGTATACCCTTGCTGCCTTCTTGGATATAGAAGGAGCTTTCAACAACGTCAGTACCAACGCAATCAAGGAAGCCTTGACCGGTATTGGATTGGAGGAGTATCTCACGCATTGGATTATATCCATGCTGAGTACCAGGATAATCCAGTCGGATCTGGGAGGCAACCACTTGACCAGAGCTGTGAAAAGAGGCACGGCCCAGGGTGGTGCCACCTCACCGGTGCTCTGGTTAATAGTAATGGACAAAATTTTACGTACATTGGACAGCAGCGGGGTGAAGGTGGTGGCGTATGCCGACGACTTGGTGATATTAGTATCAGGGATGTCTCTGTCCATTATGAGCGACATCATGGAAGGAGCGTTGCGAAAGGTGTGCCTGTGGGCCGCAAGATGCGGACTCAGCATAAACCCAACCAAAACGCAACTGATGCTGCTCACCACCAAGACAAGGATACCTGAATTCCATCTACCACGGCTGAATGAACAAAGATTGGTTCTTTCCTCTAATGTAAAGTATCTGGGTGTAATCCTAGATCCTAAGCTAAATTGGAGGTTGAACATAGAACTGAGGGTTAAGAAGGCCTGTATAGCCTTCTATGCCTGTAAGAGAACCTTTACCAAGAAATGGGGTCTCCGGCCGAGGATGGTTCTCTGGATGTACACCGCTGTAGTGCGTCCGATCCTGACGTATGGCTCTATTGTATGGTGGCAGGCTTTGAAGAAGAAATACAATAGAACGAAGCTTAATAGGATTCAAAGAACCGCGTGTGCAGGTGCTACTGGGACTCTGCAGTCCTGCCCGGCAGATGCTCTCAATGTACTCCTGCATTTCCTCCCCCTAGACCTCCACATCAAATATGTTGCAGCGTGCAGTGCCGTCAGACTACGTGAGTCCGGATGTTGGACAGCGAAGTCCTACGGCCACAGCAACATTCTAGATGAAATACCTTGAGAAATCTGGGCATCCCCCACGGACTATGTCACACGCAAGCTGAACTTCACGAGAAACTTTGCTGTGGACCTTCCAACCAGGGCAAAGTGGAAGACTGGCGGCGTGTTGCCAGACTATGACACGGTATTCTTTACGGACGGATCAAAGATGGCCTATGGAGTCGGCGCGGGGGTTTTCTCGAATACACAGGGTGTATCCAAGTCGTATGGTCTCCCAGGTTTCACCAGTGTATTCCAGGTGGAAGTACTGGCGATATTGGAAGTCTGTCGTTGGCTGGAGCGTGATTCGAGCCCCAAGCGTAACATAGAAATTCTGACCGACAGCTAAGCGGCTATCAAGGCCTTATACTCAACGAGGACATCTTCCCGGTTGGTGGGGCAGTGCAGAGACGCGCTCAACCATCTGGGCGGCACGCTCAAGATCACTCCCCTCTGGGTTCCCGGGCATAGGAACATAGAGGGGAATGAGCGGGCTGACGGATTGGCCAGGCAAGGCTCTGCTCTTGGCAGTCCCTCGGGGAATACAGTCGGTGTTCCGCTGGCGACTGTCGGGGGCCTAGTCTACTCGCACTACCTAGCAGCTGCGGGCCTGAGATGGTGAAGGCTTACAAGCTGTGCCAAATCAAGGAGAATTTGGCCCGCTAATAGATTACGGCGGTCTGCACGGGGCACTGGCCCATAGGGGACCATGCCGCTAGGCTCGGTTTACCCTGCAACTCGCATTGCCGAAGCTGCGTAGAAGAAAGGGAAACCCTCATGCACTTTATCTGTGATTGCCCAGCTCTGGCTCGAGTCAGGCTGCGGACACTGGGTAAACCATTCTTTGGGGACCTCAGTGAGATTTCTAGCTGCAGGGTCGGAGAGCTGGTTTCCTTCGTGAATGCTACGTGCTGGCTCTGAAGATCCGAGCCAGCTGGACTCTGCTTCCCTGTTCCTATAACAACAGTCACGGTCTTAGGAGTTTGTGGCATCAAAACGGCGCACCAAAGCGCTAATTGGGCTCCTCGGAGCGGCCACTGATACCTACCTACCTACCTACCCGTTAACAGTAGAGAGGGGATCGTCGTGGATGGAAAGAAAGATCTGATGTGACTCCACATTTTTCGGCGGAATTCAGACGAGCTTCACCGTATGACATGTCTTTGGTGGCGGTATAAAGGATTAGGTCATTCGCGTATTAGATTGGATTCGGGTGTGGAGTTGATTGACCTGTCAAGGCAAAAGATTTGTCACGGAGAGGGGAGGTTTGCAGAGAGTTCCTATTTCTCCTCTGCCTTAGGGTACGTTTGTATTTGATATCATCACTTGGAAGCGAAATTAGATTGCGGTAGTTAAGGGAACGAGATGGTATCACTACGCCACATACTTGCTGAATTACTTCAGCGTATTGACAAACTGTCCAATCTATAGTATCGTTGGAAACTGTTTCGTTGGAACAGAGTAGGGGAAGTTCAAATTTGGATTTGAGTGTTCGGTTAATGAGTTTCCAGTTCTCCTTCTGGAGGTTAGGGACTAAGGTTCTGTCGAACTGCTCTTTTATACAATTTTGTGTATTTTATTTATACACACGCGTCCTCGATAGGTTGAAATCGGTCATCACCCAGAGCGGAAGCCGTTGTCGAAATATTATGTGTTTCTTGGTGGCAGTAGCTTGCACCGTGAGGTGTTTATATATTTCCACCACGTTCTTCAGATTAGTCGGTAGTCGTAAGGATGGTCTAAGATACCTTCCATGAATGCTTGAGCGAGTTGATTCGGGTCCAGTAATTGCGGATTGATATGTCTGTGGTGGCCGTCAGTCATAACATTGACCAAAGTTGTTTGAGTCCTACGAATGTCCCTTAAAATCAGAATGAGCTGCGTTGTCAGTGATAAAAATGTCTGCGTAAATCGCTGCTCCAGGAGCTAATTGGACAATTTAAAGTTGTTGTTATTTAATAATTCGATGGATTCCTGGAATTCCGCAAGCTTGCCTCACTCCCTTTTATGACGTTTAAGGTGGCGTCAGTGTTTGATTTTTTATGAGTCTATCTAAGAGATTCCCGTTGTCCCTGAGTTCCTCGATGGTTACTGACATTTTCTCGGCACAATCAGAATCTAGCACCCCGAACAGGCCAGATGTTATGTTTCCGACGAAGTTGGACGGGAACCTTTTGTGATGACGGCCGACGGGTGTCAATAATCGGTTTGTCTATACGATCTTGGCCTTGTCTTGCTCAAATTGTTGGATTAGCGTCATGCTGGTGTCCTGATTCTTAAGTAGGTCACATATTCTCTTTTGCCTGAGATGATGCGAACTATGCCCTGTGGGTCAAAGTAAAGGCCTGTAGTAGTGTCGAATAGGGTCAGAATCACAGTAGAAGATTTGGCTATCGGTAGTAGAAGACATGTAAGCAGAAGAGTTGCTAGTCCGCTTGAACAAGTCTTTCGTCTCTTCCGTGGTGGTTGACTCGGTCTATCTTCGGTAGCTGTTTGCGTTTCTTGGTCTGGTATTTCCTTTTCACGTACTTCTGAAGTGGCTCTCTCTTGATCGGTGGTGTCTACTGTGGACTCAATGGGAAGCGGGCCAACCCTATGGACAGATCGATTGACAATCCCTTTGGCGATGCGGACTTCAACTACCTTAATAAGGTTGCTGTTGCCTGGGAACATCATTGGGGGAATGTTGTTTTTGTTTAGTAAAACCATCAACCCTTTTGGGATGTTATCCAGTTGATTCAGGTACTCGGGGGACCATCTTTTCCAGAATTCGATTTTGATGTGGGCCACGAGCTTCCATCGGGTTAGCACACCAGGTTGAGTCGAACCGCTAGCTTGAAGGGCTCTCCTATGAGAAAATGTCCTGGGGCCAGAGCAGATAAAACATTTGGGTTCGCGGAGAATGGTGCTATAGGACGTGAATTTAAAACTACTTCAACTTCGATTATTAGCGCGTCCAACTCTTCGTAAGTTAAAGATGCGGTTGAGAGGTTTCGTTGAAAAAGGTGTATGTTGCTGCACTGTCCGCGCCTGCCTATGAAGCGAGGTAAAGTTCGTATGAAGGCTGTAGTAGTTAGGTCAGTGACAACCTCCAGATGGAAGACCTTGGCGGTGAAACAGCAAAATATGCTTGTGTATGTTTTTTGGGGGTTCTTTTTGCGCATCTTATAATGGGTGCAAATAGGCCCGAAGAAGTCGACTCCTGAATTGTTGAATGGACGAGAGGGTTTTATTCTAGGTGGAGGTAGGTTCCCCATCATCTGAGATAACAACTTGGGTTTGACTCGAGTGTATCTCATATATCGCTGGACGATTACGCGTGCCGTCGACTTGCCCTTTATTGGTAAGTAGCGTAGTCGCGTTATGGCTAACAATGCTTGAGGGCCGATATGTGGATTATCGATGTGGATAGCTGTAATTATTTGTGAGGTGATACGGTTCGAGTATGGCAACAATATGGGATGTTCCTCGTCATATTGTCTTTCGACGGCCTCCAGTCTCCCTCCGATGCGTATAAACTCGTCGTCATCTAAGGAAAATAACCTCACCCCTCACCCTTACCTTGTTGGTCTATGGATCATATGTAGACCGCTGCCCCTTATATGCCTTTTCAGAAGCGTCAGAAAATGCATGAATTTGGATGGTTACTGGTTGGCTGGGGAGCACAAATGTCCCGGTCAAGATCTTCTTTCTGCAGTTCCTGTATGAATATCTCCGCAATGACGATAATCGGGCCCATGATCCCGAAGGATCGAATAGGCTTCGCTTTGTGACGGTGCTGGCGTTGCCCCATGAGGCGCGAATGGAGAACACATTAAGTTTGGCGGGGGGCATCCCAAGCCTAAGGCGTTACATTGTTGATCACCGTCCAGGTCAAAATCCAAGGGAACCTCGACATCTTCCATAGGGAAGCCTTGAAGCAGTCGAGGATAGTTTTCAGATCATTTCCGTAATTTTAAGCCCGCTGTGTTCAGCAACTTTTTTGGCTGGTTTTATGTTTCGATTGCTTCAATTATGGTGTAATTAATTTGTAAGAATTCCTTTGGATGGCCTTAGAACGGAGCGGGCAGGTGTAGGCTCCTTCCTGACTAAGACTTTCAAGACATCGAATAGCCTGAAATGATGCTGATGTCATACCATAAGTGACTGTTAGTAGCTGATAAACTCGGATGATTTCGCTAGGGTCGTTTCTGCATAGGATGGTTTGAAAGGGTTGGTCATCCTTGTGGAATCAAATTTGCCTATTCGATGTCGGCAATGAATACGAACTTAGGCAATCTAAAGCGAAGCAGGATGGAAGACAGTTCCGACTGCAAGATGGTTATACTAGTTGGTTTGAGAACGGCGTGTTGGGGTATAAAGTAGCGAAGTTTCGATAACTGGTTCACATCAACCTTTACTATATGACCAAGTCGGTTCTCTAAGTTCAGGTGACTTGTTCAGCTTCCTTTCCAGAGAAGGAAATCTCTTAAGAGCGATGGTAAAAGAGTCTCCTAGTTCTGATATTTGACCAATGAATGGCAAAAGGACTATTCACCGCCCTGCATTATCTTGTATCATGGTCCGTAATAAGTGCTACTGGGCAGGGACGTTCAGAAGCCCTGAAGGGACGTGGCAGATGGTCGAATTTCTCGAGTTCCCAGAATTTTGTTAGTTGCCCGCTTAAGAACTGTTATTCGGTGTGAATAGCACGTGCCGGCTCTTGATCCACTTCCACATTTTCAGAGGTTGCAACCCTGCCAGTGATGATCCATCCGAGTAGCGTCTTTTGAAGTGCCAGAAAATTGCTACCGAGTTTGATTTGACCTACAGAGAGGATTTCAGGGTAATATTCAGCGCCGATTGAGTGATCGATCTGAGGTGGTTGGTAAAACGTTGGATCAATCATCGGAATATTTCCATGTATTGGCCAGCTTATTGGATCCAAACGCTAGGAAGGCTGGGCCGATGTGATTCTATCCATTATAATAGCATCCATCGAAATGTGATGACGAATGATGGGTGACTGGATGGACGGATTGATCTAATGTGAAGCAGCGACTTTCTTGCCAACGACTCCACTGATGCTTACCCTTCTGTTGAGACGTTTCAGTCCTAGACGGGTAGTTATCGCTTCGGAGATTAGGTACACCTGAGAACCGAAATCTAGCAAAGCCTGACAAGGGGCAACTTCTCCATTGGGAGTGTGGACAATCGTTGTCACTAGTAACACGTGGTAGTCAGTGGGATTAGTCACGTGGGCTGCAGCACCTAGAATCAGTTCTGGTTGGAGAGTTGATAAACAGGAACTTGCGGTTGGAGCGATAGAACTGGGTGCAGGTAGCGCTGGGGTGGTGGTTGTCCGAAAGTAATCGTGAAGCAGCGTATAGTGCCTTTCAACACACTGTTTTCACCTCCAAGCGCTACTGCAAGGGTTGCTTTTATGCTTTGTTGATAGGCAGTTAAGACATAATTTACGTTGTTTAACCAGATTAAGTTCTTCAACGGAGGCTGCTTCCTGTAGTTTCATGCAAATGTCAGTATTGTGTTGACCCCTGCAGATGGAGCAACTTTCCTTTGTGCCTGAATTGGATGAGCAGACTGCTTGTGCCTGTCGTTATTGTGTCAACGGCCTGGCTTTGCCATGCATCGATTCCAAAGCCTAAAACCTGCCACCAATGAAGGCTAGCGATGCCTCAAAACAGTGCAGTTCCCTAGAATTCGTCAGCCCTTACTCGTACTGGCTCCGCGTGTTTTTGTCCAGTTTGGGAAGGGGCAAGTAATTCAGGAAGGCTGTTGCCAGAAGGCACTTGTTATTGTATCTATCCTGTAGTAGGGCCCAGGCGACGACCGAGATGGTGAAGTGCCATATCAGGCGTTCAGCTTCGCCTTGCAGATTATTTTTCAAATACCATAGCCTTTGGCAGCTACTTATGGCCTGATTATGCACCATTTGACCGGATAAGTCGTGGAACTAAGGCCTTTTTAAGTAATCGCCATCGAACCTTGGAATGATTGCTCGGGAAGCTTAGGCCTCGTTTCGCAGATAGATGGGCTTGCAATGTCTCGTTACTTCCTTTGTCCCTCTACGGGTTGATGTGAATAGCGCGGAAAGCGTCGTGGATTGCCCCCTTTTCACAATGGGAGAACTCGAAGAAGCGGTTCTCACTATGAAAAACAGGAAGGCGCCAGGTCCTGATGGCATCCCGGCGGAAGTTTACAAACTGGTGTTCCGCCAACGGCCAGAATTGTTTCTCGAAGCGTTCAACCCGTGCTTGAAGGAGGGCATTTTTCCTTGTCGCTGGAAAGTGGCCAGACTCGCGTTGCTCAGTAAGGGTAAAGAAGACCCGGAGCTCCCGTCTGCATACCGACCGCTGTGTATGCTTGACACGGCCGGAAAAGTGCTCGAGAAGCTCATCAGGGGTAGACTCGCTGAAGCGATCCCTGCTGCCGAGGATTTATCCGCAAGGCAGTTCGGGTTCAGAACAGGGAAATCTACAGTGGATGCTGTTATGGAGGTCGTAGATGCGTTTAATCGAGCCAGGGCACACAGCCGCCGATCTCGACGGATAGTGCTTCTCATAACGCTTGATGTCAGAAATGCCTTCAATTCCGTAAGATAGACAGATATGCTAGGCACACTAGAGAACTCCTTTCACGTGCCAAGCAATCTTTTGCGGATATTGAGGGATTATCTGAAAGACCGCTCCCTGTTCTATGAGACGCTAGAGGGCCAGAGGAGGATGGAAATCACGTCGGGAGTCGATAGTATGCTGAGACTCGATATGCCCGAAGAGTCGCGCCTGGTCGGGTATGCAGACGACTTTGCGGCACTTGCCGGACGCACTGTTGAACAGGCGCAAAGCAGACTTGGCATATTGATGCGACGGGTAAGCGGATGGATGACTGCTCGCGGTTTCAACCTTGCGCTGGAATAAACCGAAGTAGTCATCCTGACCAGAAGGAGAATCCCGACCTTGTGTCCCATATCGATCGGCGAGTTGACTATAGAGCCAAAACTAGCGATTAAATACCTTCTTTTAATGCTCGACTCGAAGATGAGCTTCTTCGAGCAAATCAAAGCAGCAGCGGACAGGGCTGCAGCAGGAGTCGCGGCCTTGATTCGGCTAATGTCTGCGGCCCTATATCAACTAGGAGACGTCTCTTCATGGGAGCAACGCAGTCCGTCCTTCTCTATGGTGCGGAGGTATGGGCTGATGCCCTTGACAAGGAGGTGCATCGTAAACGCCTCGCTCAAGTGCAGAGGCAGGGAGCTTTGCAAGTGGCGTCTGCTTATCGCACCGTCTCCGAACCGGCTGTGATGGTGATTGCGGGAGTGATTCCCGTTGCCCTCCTTACCAAGGAGCGCAAAGCTATCTATCGCCATAAGGGGGAAAACTTAAGAGAAGTGGTTGCCCGTGAAAAACGTCAACGCACCCTTAACGAGTGGCAACTTTCTTGGCAAAATGAGCCAAGGGGCAATTGGACTGCGCGGCTCATCGACAAATTAGACCCATGGTTGAACAGAAAGCACGGTGAGATTGATTACTTCCTTACCCAACTTCTAAGTGAACATGGAGGTTTTCAGTCTTACCTGCACAGGGTTGGGAAGGCGCGATCTCCTGATTGTGTGTTCTGCAATAGAGTGGCGGATGATGCTGAACACACTTTTTTCTCTTGCGAGAGGTGGGACGGCCTCCGCCAGCAGCTTTATGCAGACACAGGGGAGTTCTCTCCAGACAACATTGTCAGAGAGATGCTGAAGAGCGCTGGCAGCTGGAATCGTATTGCGCATTATGTTCGGGCTCTTCTTACTACAAAGAAGATTGAACTCGACCGGCAGAGGATCGGACGGTAAGGGGTTCCCCGAAGTAACAACTCCCTTCCTCCCCTCCCCTCCCGTTGGTGAAAGGAATTCCCTGACTTGAAGACTCCCAAAGACGGGAGAGCGGGAGGGCTAGCCCGAAGTAATGTGTCAAACGGTTCCAGGCTAGTTCTCTGATGACAGGGAGGTGTTTAGTTGGTAGTCCGCCAGCGTGCTGTTGCGGGAGTCCAACACTCTGTGCGTAAACGCATTCACCTACCCTACTCCCAAAAAAAAAAAAAAAAACTTCCTTTGTCGCAGGATGTGCTTGAGCCGGATGATTGCCGTTTGTATCCATTGTTCCGTGCGATGACAAGTATCGGCGGAGTAAGAGGCAAGTTGCTGGTCAGTGACGGTGGCCGAACATTTTTCCTCCAATTCACGAAGTTGTCTTTCGTAGAGCTGGAGCATTGACACCTTTATCTCACAAAAGTACTGGGTGGGTGCAGCTTCTGCTTCAACAAGTGGGGTGATGCATTGTGCTGAGTTCAGTAGTATCCGCTGTTGAAGCAGGTATTTGTTGTCTCCGACCTTTATGGGTGGGTTTCCCGTAAGGTACTCCTGCTTCTGCTTTTCTCCTTTTTTTTCCTTTAGCAATCCCCGTTGTATTTTTTCAAATGCGAAGGAAACTGTAAGCCAGTTCTTTTCCGACCTCTCCTGCCCAGCGCTTGATTCAGATTCCTCCCCTCCATTGTGAACCTTGGGCAGTGAAACATTACATGCCGTGGATCTTTCGGTATTCCACCACATCTTTGATAATTTGGTGAATCGTCCAATCCGAAACGATGTAGACACTACCTATAGCCGCCATCGTATAATGTGAAGAGATGGGTAATTTGGTAGTTATTTCCTCTATGTTCCCTCTCAAGTCACATCCTAATGTTGGGAATAAGCCTGTGCGCTCTGGAACCTTTCATAGACTGAACCCATTTGCGTTGCTAGAGTTCATTCGAAGCTGATCACGTCGCATTTTTGTGTTACCTGGCATACGTCTTGCATGGTAAAGCACGCACATTTCTTTCCTTAGAATTTCGACTGAGATTATGCCCTCCATCATCAGTACTGCCTCATTTGATTCTAAAAGCGTTGCAAAACCTCAAAGTCATCAGCTGTTCATCCGGCTTCACCTGCTTCTTTCTCTGCAAGTTCTCAAGGCCTCTGCCCACATAGCTGTAAAGCAGAATAGAGAACACCATTCTAGTAAAAGCAACTTTTTCCAGTGTTTCGGCCCGTCAATATTCCGCAATATTTTTGCAAGTATCTCGGTGGCCTTTTGACAGGTAGTGGGTGTTCCTTTCATCTCCAGAAAAAGCAAGCACCTCATTATACATTTCATTTCACAACGGCAGATCGAGTACCGAGCTTTATGGTACACGCTTTGGGGCCCTCCTTCCTCCCATATCCGAGGGTCCTCTCTGAGAGGTAATTTTTAGCCGGACTAGCTAAATATTCGGGGATACCGGGGGGGGGGGGGGGGGGGGCTGACGTTGGGTTAATGTAGTTCCAATTGATCAAGTTGAATGCATGATGAGCAGTCGCCAGATATCAGTGCGTCTTTTGCCATGCTGACTCTCCGACAAGGTATTGCCGCTTTCGTCGATGGGCAGTCTGTTGTAGATGACATCCTCCATCATCTTCCCTATTGTATTGAAGATGCAAATGTTGGATCTCCAGGTGGCTTATTGGATTTGGGAGGCAACACCAACTTTCGATTTTTTCACTGGGCAGGGAAAATTCCTTCTATTAAGCACATGTCGAAAATGTTAGTGGAAATATCGAGCCTAGTCTTTAATGCCAGTTTTAAAGCTCTGTTATGGATGTCATCTGAACCTGGGCCCTCTTTGCCGCCGATCCTACTATATATTTTCCGCAGCCCCTCGTCACTTTCTCGAGGTATTATGCACTCGTTAAGCTGGGCCATCGTTTGCTACCCGCTGTTTTCGTGGTGGGGAAACAGATTTCCTTTAGGAAGCGCAGCAGGTCACCTAAGAGTATTCGCAGTCCCCTAATTACCACTTTGCAGGCTCCATCGCAAGGGTTAATATGGGTATGGTTGCAAAACTGATTAAAACAGTTCTTTCAACTCCTACGAATTGCTTCTTTTATGTGGCCATGCAGTTGTCTGTGTATCTCTGCTGAATCGTCACTACTAGGCTTTCCCCTAAGCTTCTGGTAAGGACACCTTGCCACAAACGTGTAGCTCGCAAATATGCGATTTCGTTGTTCCGAATTTGGTTTTGACACGCGCGATATGTAATATTATTACTTGCCTTACGACTGAAGTAAACATGCACTTGCCTTTCAACAGGATCAGACTCAGTTGCACTTCAGTCGGACGTTAGTAGACACCGCCTCACAACAATGTGCATTCCAAATGCGTGCAAAAAAGGAATACGAGACAGGCAAAGGGGGAGGGTTTGAGGCAACGTACTCTGTACTAACCTCAGTAAAACAAAAATAAAATGCTGAGATCAGGGAAAGAGATAAATAGAGTATAGTTGGTGTTATTCCACTATGCTAAATCCTACCTGACCTCTCTTGGAGACAGGTCCGCGGAGGCCGACCAAGAAAATGCATACAATGTCGTTACAAACATGATGATCGGATTGAGTCACAAGCCTCGGAGAAACGCTAGGGCGTCCACCTCAGTCGACGCGGCAAGACGGGCTCCGGTCCTGTCGAGAAATGAGCAAGGGTTCTTGACGCAAGGACGGCGTCAGGACGTAAGCAAGGTAGTCCGAACAAAACAAACAAAACAAATACGTGTCTGCACGCTAAATGTTGGTACTCTAACTCGAAAGACGGAGGAACTCGCAAGAGCCCCTTCGGCCCTTCGATGGTCTGATACCAAAAGCTGCGACATTGAACGCGAACGCGGTAAAAATGGCTACAAACTTCTCTATTTTGGTAACCCACACACTCAATATGGTGTTGGCATTGCCATCACAGAGGATTTCCGTAATGCCATTAAAGAAGTTGAACGATTTGATGATCGGCTGATGAAGCTCACCATTATATCAGCTGATCGCACTATTCACTTCTTCACCGCGTATGCACCACAGACAGGTCGACCTGATGCCGAGAAAGACGCCTTCTGGCAACTTCTCGATGAAAAGACTTGTCACGTGCCTGCTGACGATTACATAATCATTGCCGGCGACCTTAATAGTCATGTGGGTGAAAAGGCAGACGGTAACAGGTGCCATGGAGGAAAGGGGTTCGGAGCGCGCAATGAGGGTGACGAGCGTATAATCGATTTTGCGGCCACCCATGACCTTGTACTTATGAACACATGGTTTATCAAACGATTGTCTCATCTTCCTAGATTTTATAGTGGGAACAGTAAAATGCAAATCGATTATATTCTCATAAGACGCCGACATTTTACCACTGTCACTAATTGCAAAGTCGTTCCCTATGAGACCGTCGCACCTCAACGCCACACCAATCGACCGTTGATTGCCGTCCTGCGAATTAAGTCACTGATAAAACAGCATGAGGAACGCACTGGCTCGTGCCGCATCAAATGGTGGCGATTTGGTGAGAAGAAAGAAGAAACGATCTCACTCATACGATTGCCGACCATTACGAATGTGGAAGAATCATGGAACCAAAAGAAAGACACGATCCACAAAGCGGCCTCTGCAATCCTCGGGGTCACCAACCCGGGTAAGCGGTGCATCAATCGAGATACTTGGCTTTGGAATGATGATGTTGAAATGAAGGTCCGTGAAAAGAAACGCCTCTATCACAAATTTCTCGACGATAAAACGCGTGCTAATTGGCAAATTTATAAAAATGTCAACCGGAAGCAAAGAAAGCGGTCGCTGTCATCCGGGCGAACCATTTCAAAAATCTTTACGATAAACTGGACACTCGAGATGGCGAGAGAGATCTGTACCTACTTGCCAAAAGCCGTAATGAACGCACACAGGATATCGAACACTTCTGTTGCGTTAATGACAAGAACGGTACTTTGCTTACCAACTGTCGAGCCGCAACGGATAGATGGCGAGAATATTTCGAGCAGATTTTAATTGAAAAATTCGCTCATCCCTCGCTTCCACAATCATTGCCGACATTTGGCACCTGTCTGCGCAACTGGGTGCTCAGAGGTAGCGGTGAGGAAGACGAGGCCGCAACCCTGTCGGCTAAACCAAAACCAAGTGGCCGAGGAGAACCTCCTTAGTGGTGGCATCGGGAGACGCTGTACTCACTTTGGTTTGCCAGCCGTGATGCAGTAGGTGAATGCTCCAAAGGCCTAATTAGGGCGATCAGACCCGAGTTTCCACGGGGACTCATCTGAAGTGGCAAATTGGCCACGAAACTTTACCAGGCGAACCGGGATAGCCCCTGGACTCTCATACTTCTGGTGAACTCCCGTTGTATGTTAGTACACCTCGGTTGTTTGCGGTTGGCCCCCCTAGTAGGAGCTTCATGGGGGTTGTTGGTGATGCTCAAGCGAGAAGAGAGCTTCGAGCCTCGGCGTGGTATTGCGTTTCAACACGGGTGCCGTACTCTTTAGTTCGATAGAGATTTAGGTAGGTCTTGCATCCACCAGTATGAATGCTAAGCCGTGCACTTGGTACTGTTGTTGCTTGTCTCAGCGGGGCTCTGATTGTGGTCCCAAAATCAACCGTCGGATTAAGTCTCCACGACAGATACCTACGTAAAACACTCATGGGCTTAACTGTCAGCGCAACTGAAGTCGAGAAGGCAATAAAACAAATGAAATCGGGGAAAGCCACAGGACCTGACGACATCACATCTGAGCTCTGGAAAGCGAAGACCTGGAACCCAACACTGAGGCTCAGTGAATTCTTTAATCGGGTTAGTCAGGAAGGCAGAACACCATCTGACTTGCAAGAAAGTACCACTGTTCCAATATGGAAAAAGAAACGTAGCCCAGCAGAATGTTCAAATTACCGTCCGATCCGGTTACTTCCCCATACCAGAAGATTTTTGAAAGCATTCTTGACAACCGTATTCGCGAAATCGTTGAAATAACCATGAATCAAGCCGGATTTGTCAAAAACTGCGGAACTACTGACGCAATGCACGCTGCGCGGTTACTCATGGAGAAACACCGTGAGAAACATTGTCCTCTTTACATTGCATTTCTGGATCTAGAGAAAGGGTTTGACCGTGTACCACACGAACTCATCTGGTATGCTTGACGACAACACTTAGTGCCAGAAGAACTCGTGCGCTGGGTTCAATTGTTCTACCACGATCCGAAAAGTAAAGTTCGAAGTATGGCGGGTGTATCAAAACCTCTTCGTGTCTCTGTTGGTGTTCATCAAGGAAGCGCCCTCTCACCACTCCTCTTTGTTTTTGTTGTGGACACCGTCACACGGGATATAAAACGTCCCGCGCTTTACACACTGCTTTATGCAGATGATGTTTTCCTAGCATCTGATCTCGAACAACTTGTCCAAAAATGGAATGATCGTCTCATGCAACACGGTCTCAGATTGAATCTAAACAAAACTGAATTTTTGTCAACCGATCCCCATGAAACAGGCACAATCACTGTCAGCGGTAGTGATCTGCCCAGAACTGAGCGATTTAAATACCTCGGGTCAACGCTATCAGCCAATGGAGAACTGCGTTATGAAATTGCTTTACGCATTAATGCAACCTGGATGAAGTGGTTTTCGACAACTGGTGTTCTTTGTGATCGACGTATCAACGAACGTCTCAAATCGAAAATTTACCGCTCTCTAAGTTTCTGAGTGTTGGCCGACTATAAAAGACAATGAACGACGTCTTGCGGTAATGGAGACGAAGATGTTGCGTTGGACTAGTGGCGCGACACGTTTTGATCACATCCGGAATGAGGATATCCGCGATCGTTATGGATTTGCACCGATCGTGGAAAAGTTGCGAGAGAGGCGTCTTCGATGCTATGGTCACGCAATTCATGCAAACGAGAGTTCACTTGCCAAGATTGGTCTGAACATCGAAGTCGATGGTAAACGACCAAAAGGCAGACCTAAACAACGGTGGCTTGATACGCTGAATGGGGATTTAAAAGTCTAGAGATTGCACTCAGATCAGGTATTCGATAGAGCCGAATGCCGAAACCGATCACGACGAGCCGACCCCCCTTGTGAAGGGGCAAAGGCTGAAGAAGAAGAAGATGATTCAGGAAAGAACGAATTTTGCCACGCGTTTGAAATGTGTAAATTGAATGAAATCGATTGCTTTGGATCACCAGAGTTAACCAGATCTTTTCACTGCCGAATCCAGCATCCCTCTGCAAGGGAAAGTAATTTCCAACGAAAATATTTTATTAAGCTTCATTTTCGCAAAAGAAGTGGAATAGTAAATATTTTCTGACAGCCGCCCGGCCTCATTTCTGTCCTTCTTCGTGTTCCTTTTAAACAAACACACTCTGTTGGTTTTCATATTTCCCACTGCCGAGTAAATTAGGAAGTTGATGTCCTAAAATAACAAAAAAGATTTCTGCCACCGTTGAGCATATTTCAGGGAAGAAATTACCCCGGCTCCAACTAAACAATGTAAATAATTCCCTCCTGAAAGTTTTCCCGGGCACAGGTGCTAATTTCATCGACACATACTAAAAAATTGAAATGGCCAGAAAAATGTCTCCGGGATAAAATAATGGACAACATTGCGGTGATACTCCGTTACGGTGCTACACGGTAGATAACAATCGTTAAATGTCCTTTATCCATTGTCTCAGAAGATTACACTGAATTTAAAGACCAAGCGTTATCCCAGAGGAGACGTATTCAGAGTCTCTCGCTCGCTCTCCTTGGGGCTCGAAATAAAGTTCATACGGACAACATCATCTTGGGGCTATAAACGGGACACTGTGACAATAAAATTGCCCTATCTTTGCCTTTCCTACGGCCTCAAAATTTACCATAACTTCTTGCATATTCATTAGTAAAGTACTTTTGCCTAAGGGCGGGCATACCAACGGCAGCAGCAGACTGTCCGGCCTTTTTTTTTCTGGCAACTAAACGTAATAGGGCTGAAATCCTTATGCTTGGCCCAGTGTGGAAGTCTGCCCGCAAGGCTGGTAGAACCCAAGAAGCGAAAGGATACGCCAGGACAACCGGAGTGGGTGCAGGCGGTGTGGTCAGGGTGATGATGATGATGATTGTAGCTAGTGTGGTTCAATGTAACATGACGACACGTTCCCCTCGGTTGCTGCGTGTCCTGTTTTTAAGGATATTTGCGTGACTTGACGGCATTACATTGGTCCAGCGTGTGTTCGGAGACTTTGAAAAGCGAGGAGGAGAGGTCAGTGGGAAAGTGTTTCGCCATTTTACGAGGTATTTAATCTCTGGAGAAAAATTTCATATGTGCAATATTGACCATTCCCTTCCTCGAGGGACCAATTGAATGTTTATTTCATAGATATCTAAATATCTGAGTTGGTCAGCTATCATTATGGACGTTGCCGACTATTGACAAATTAGACACAGTCGCTTGTAATGAAGTTCAGTTGGGGGAAGTTAGAAGCGAGCATATGATCCATAAAATTGAGTAAACACTGTTGATGTGTAATTAAATTCGTTTGGTAATACACAGAGTGCGGATGAACCGCCCTCCCAAGGTCGGGGCGACAGTATTCCGCTTTTCATCACGTTTTAAATATTTATGCAGTTCAGGAAGCCCGTCCCGGAGAGAATATATGGACATTTATTGTTTACTCGAAGCAGTTAATTTCGAGCGTCCAAATTTTATATTGACTTACGTCACGAATATGGATTCAGCAGAAAAATTTCTTCATTGCTTAATGACCTGTGTTGCTCAATATCTTTCAATAAATCGCCTTGGAAGCAAAATGAAGGAAATAAAAAAAACGAGAAACAAAGGAAAAAGGAAATATTCAAAGCAATTTTTCATTCTATTTCCTACGTACGGTCTCCTCGGGAGATGCTGCAAAAGATTTCTTTCAACTTACTTAGGACGGCGTCAACGTAGCGCAATAAATCTTCAAGCAATATGCCATATCTTGACCCTTAGGTTGTCGATGCCCATAAATTAGGCTTTTTAATTGGGACTCAGTTCAAAAATTCCAGACGTTTTCGCTATGTTGACGCAGAGGGCTATGCCATGTCGACAGCTTACCAGTTGCAGCTATTTCTAGACTAGACGAAAGAATGCTTGTGAAGAGAAATGCATCTGATAAAAATGTATCTTCATAGCTCGCAATCTAATTTGATAGTCATTGGTGGAATCGTGAAATTGATTAGTTGAAGTTTGGATAAATATTTGGAAATAGTTGGAGGATATGGATCTGACAACGGCATTCGTAAACTATGTTCTATAAATTTATAGCTGAATTTGAATATTTTGTGGAAAGCCTCAATTAAGCCGTTTCTTAGATATTTTTAGCCTTCAATAGCTCCGCAGGGCTTTTTCCGTTTTAAAAATATTAGGTTATTGCATATGAAATGGCCGATTTGGCAATCAAGTGAAGTTAGTTGCGATTTTACTGTATCAAACCACCACCAACTGACGCTGTTCATCATCATCATCAACGGCGCAACAACCGGTATCCGGTCTAGGCCCGCCTTAATAAGGAACTCCAGATATCCCGGTTTTGCGCCGAGGTCCACCAATTCGACATCCCTAAAAGCTGTCTGGCGTCCTGGCCTACGCCATCGCTCCATCCTAGGCAGGCTCTGCCTCGTCTTCTTTTTCTGCCATAGATATTGCCCCTATAGACTTTCTGGGTGGGATCATCCTCATCCATACCGATTAAGTGACCCGCCCACCGTAACCTATTGAGCCGGATTTTATCCACAACCGGACGATCATGGTATCGCTCATAGATTTCGTCATTATGTAGGCTACGGAATCGTCCATCCTCATGTAGGGGGCCAAAAATTCTTCGGAGGATTCTTCTCTCGAAAGCGGCCAAGAGTTCCTAATTCTTCTTGCTAAGAATCCAAGTCTCCGAGGAATACATGAAGACTGGTATGATCATTGTCTTGTAAAGTAAGAGCTTTGACCCTATGGTGAGACATTTCGAGCCGAACAGTTTTTGTAAGCTGAAATAGGCTCTGTTGGCTGCTAACAACCGTGCGCGGATTTCATCATCGTAGGTGTTATCGGTTGTGATTTTCGACCCTAGATAGGAGAAATTGTCAACGGTCTCAAAGTTGTATTCTCCTATCCTTATTCTCCTCCGTGTTTGACCAGTGCGGTTGGTTTTTGCTGCTGACGTTGCCAGGATATTGTCTTGCCTTCATTGATGTGCAGCCCAAAATCTCGCACCAATCGCCGCCTGCTCGATCTGGGTGAAGACAGTTTGTACGTGTCGGGTGGTTGTTCCCATGATGTCGATATCGTTAACATAGGCCAGTAGTTGAGTGGACGTAAAGAGGATCGTACCTCTTGCATTTACATCAGCATCACGAATCATTTTCTCGAGGGCCAGGTTAAAGAGGACACATGATAGGGCATCCCCTTGTTGTAGACCGTTGCTGATGTCGAATGGTCTTGAGAGTGATCCTGTTGCTTTTATTTGGCCTCGCACATTGGTCAGGGTCAGCCTGGTCAGTCTTGTTAATTTCGTCGGGATACCAAATTCTCTCATGGCCGTGTACAGTTTTACCCTGACTATGCTATCATAGGTGGCTTTAAAGTCGATGAACAGATGGTGCAACTGTTGTCCATATTCCAACAGTTTTTCCATCGCTTGACGCACAGAGAAAATCTAATCTGTTGCTGATTTGCCTGGAGTGAGGCCTCTTTGGTATGATCCAATGATGTTCTGGGCGTATGGGGCTATCCGGCCTAGCAAGATAGCGGAGAATATCTTATAGATGGTACTCAGCAACATGATACCTCTATAAGTGCTGCACTGTGTGATATCTCCCTTTTTATGTATGAAACAGATAATGCCTCGTTGCCAATCGTCAGGCATTGATTCACTGTCCCATACTTTGATCATCAGTTGATGAGCCATTTGGTGTAATTGGTCGCCTCCATATTTAACCAATTCGGCTGTAATTCCATCGACTCCTGGCGACATATGATTTTTTAGCCGATGAATTGCACGGACTGTTTCTCCTAACCTTAGTGGTGGCAGTATTTGTCCGTCGTCTTCAGTTGGCGGGACCTCTAACTCGCCGATGTTCTGGTTGTTCAGTAGCTCATCAAAGTACTCAACCCATCGCTCCAATATCCCCATTCTGTCGGAAATCAGATTTCCCTCTTTGTCTCGGCAGGATGAGCATCGAGGTGTATAAGGCTTCATCCTTCTGACTTGTTGGTAAAACTTCCGCGCCTGGTGCGGCTGCTCCCTGTACTTTTCTAGTTCACAGACTTGTTGGTTCTCCCAGGCTTCCTTTTTCCGTCTGTGAAGTCGCTTCTCCGCTCGACGGAGTTTGTGATAAGTCTCTGCGCGTGCCCGCGTTCTTTGAGAATGCAACATTACTCGGTATGCGGCATTTTTCCGTTCCGTTGCTTGCTTACATTCATCGTCAAACTAGCCGTTCCGACTCCTTTTGCGGCTGGGGCCAAGTATGTTTGTGGCCGTGTCCCTGATAACGTTTTTCAGGTGGTTGTGAAGATCATTTGTTGATGCTTCATCTCCAGGTCCTCTGTTGACTGCGGTTATTGCGGCATCCATTTCCCTCTTATAGGTGTCGCGGAGGGCTGTGTTGTGGATGGCTTCAGTGTTCACTCTTACTTGATTGTCAGAGGGGATTCTAGGTGGTATTGTTATTCGAGCTCGGAGCACCATGCCAACGAGATAGTGATCCGAGTCTATATTCACCCCCCTATATGTTCTGACATTCATCAAGGCTGAGACATCAGCCCTATATTGGGACAGGGTATCGGCTAGCTGCTTATCAGCTTCATCTCTGTACAAGGTGCGCAAATGCGCAAATCGTTAATTCGTTGTCGTTGCCGGGTTCGTCGTTGTAAATTCCATCCAGTCCGAGGCTCCTTTCGTGGCTTCGTAACATCGGTTTTCCGTGTAGGGTTGTCAGCCCTACCCAACCCCGAACCTGGAGGACCAGTTGGTACAATTTGTCCCGTTTTTAGGCGCGGGAGACTCGCCTTCATCCTTCTCCGTCTGCAGCTTTTCGTTAAGAAAGAGCTCCCAGCGATCACCACGTGGAAGTAGAGATAGGATTTGGTAGTGGAGCTGTTGGTGTTGGTTCAGCAGGCATTTCCCAGGTTTTATGCTCCATCGTCGGTACCAATCGGCGTTTCGCCCTGGGACCTATACTACCTTTTGACCATCTGGCGCTGTTGGTGTCGGATAATGAAGTATAAACATTCCTACATTTAATCAAGGAGTCATTTCAGTTTGGATAATATGATAACAGTGAATGAAAAGAGCCAACAACGTACACTTTTTCTGTATGAGTACAAACTCGGTCATAAAACAGCGGAGGCGACCAGGGACATTAACAACGCATTTGGAGCTGATATGGTAAGCGAACGAACCACACAGCGGTGGCTCGAAAGATTTCGGTCAGGCGACGTAAACCTTCAAATTGAGCCACGTGGACATCCAGGACCATCGATTGATAACGAATAGCTGCGTTTGCTAGTTGAATCCGACACACGTCAGTCTGTGAAATACATTGCAGATAAACTGGGCGTGTACTGTTCGACAGTTTCCCAGCACTTGCAACAACTTGGAAAGGTGAAAAAATCGACAAATGGGATCCGCAAGCCCTTAAGGAGTAAAACATGGCCCTTCGAATGGAAATTTGGACTTCTTTACTCTCCCGCAATAGAAGCGATCCCTTTTTGCACAGAATAGTGACATGTAACGAAAAGTGGATATTATACGACAATCGTCGCCTATCAGCACAATAGCTAGATGCTGATGAGCTACCGATGCATATGCCGAAGCCGAGCCTCCATCCGAAGAAGGTAATGAAGACTGTTTGGTAGTCTACAGCTGGAGTTATCCACTATTCTTTTTTAGCACCTGGAGCAACGATAAGTGCCCAGAAATACTCTGTCCAACTCGAGGAAATGCACCAAAGTTGAGTATTCAACGGCCACCACGACATGAATCCGGAACAACGGTTCAAAAGTTGAACGAATTGCAGTATGAGACTTTGCCTCTTCCACCATATTCACCGGACCTTTCACCAACCGACTAAAACTTTAACATTTTTTGGTGGAAAAACAACATTCACAAGCGGGGTCGGCTCGTGTGATCGGTTTCGGAATTTGGCTCTGTCAGAAGCCTGATCTGGATGCAATCCCGAGGCTTTTAAATCCCCATCCAGCGTATCAAGCCACCGTAGTTCCGGCCTGCCGTTTGGTCGTTTACCATCGATTTCGATATTCAAACCAATCTTGACAAGTGAATTTTTGTTAGCGCGAATTGCGTGATCATACCATCGAAGACGCTTCTCTCGCAATTTTTCCACAATCTTTGCAACCTCATAACGATCGCGGATATCCTCATTTCGGATGTGATCAAAACGTATTACGGCACTAGTCCAACGCAACATCTTCGTCTCCATTATCGCAAGACGCCGTTCATTGTCTTTTATGGTCGGCCAGCACTCAGAACCATAGAGAGCGACTGGACGGACGACATTGGGGTAAATTTTAGATTTGAGACGTTCGTTAATACGTCGGTCACAAAGAACACCAGTTGTCGAACGTCACTTCATCCAGGTTGCGTTAATGCGTGAAGCAATTTCATAACGCAGTTCTCCATTGGTTGACAGCGTTGATCCGAAGTGTTTAAATCGCTCAATTCTGGGCAGCTCACTGCCGCTGACAGTAATTGTGCCTGTTTCATGGGGATCGGTCGTCAAAAATTCAGTTTTGTTTAAATTCAATCTGAGACCGTGTTGCATGAGGCGATCATTGCATTTTTGGACAAGTTGCTCGATATCATTTTTGCTATTAGATGCAAGAAAAACATCATCTGCATAAAGCGGTGTGAAGGGCGCTGGACATTGGATATCCCGTGTGACGGTTTCCATAACAAAAACAAAGAGCAGTGGAGAGAGGGCGCTTCCTTGATGAACATAAACAGAGGCACGAAGCGGTTTTGATACACCCGCATACTTCGAACTTTCCTTTTCGGATCGTGGTAGAACAATTGAACCCAGCGCGTGAGTTCGTCTGGCACAAAGTGTTGTCGTAAAGCATACCAGATGAGTTCGTGTGGTACACGGTCAAACGCTTTCTCTAGATCCAGAAAGGCAATGTAAAGCGGGCGATGCTTCTCACGGTGGCTTCTCCATAAGTAACCGCGCAGCGTGTATTGCGTCAGTAGTTCCGCAGTTTTTGTCAAATCCTGCTTGATTCACGGCTATTTCAACGATTTCGCGAATACGCTTATCCGTAATACGTTCAAAAATCTTCATGGTATGGGGAAGTAACCGGATCGGACGGTAATTTGAACATTCTGCTGGACTACCTTTCTTTTTCCATATTGGAACAGTGGTACTTTCTTGCCAGTCAGATGGTGTTCTTTCTTCCTGAATAACCCGATTAAAGAATACATTGAGCCTCAGTATTGAGTCCCAGCACTTCACTTTCCAGAGATGAGAGGCGATGTCATCGAGTCCTGTTGCTTTCCCCGATTTCATTCGTTTTATTGCCTCCTCGACTTCAGTTGCGCTGACAGGTGGAACTGCAACAAACGCCGGCAATGATTGTGGAAGTCGAGGATGAGAAAACTCTTCGGTTGAAATCTACTTGAAGTATTCTCGCCATCTGTCAGTCGCAGCTCGACGGTTGGTAAACAAAGTACCGTTCTTGTCATTAAGGCAGAAGTGTTCAATATCCTGTGTTTATTCGTTTTGGGCTTTTGGCAAGTCAATGCACATCTCTCCCGCCATCTGGAGTGTGCCAGTTTATCGTAAAAATTTTTGTAATGATTCGATCGGGTGACAGCGGCTGCTTTCTTTGCTTCCCGGTTAGCATTCTTATAAGTTTGCCAATTGGCCAGTGTTTTATCGTCGATAAACTTGTGGTAGAGGTGTTTCTTTTCACGGAGCTTCATTTCAACATCACCATTCCAAAGCTAAGTATCTCGGTTGTTGTATCGCTTACCCGACTTGATGACCCTGAGGGTCGCAGAGGCCGCTTTATGGATAGAGTCTTTCATTTGGTTCCACGATTCTTCCACATTCGTAATGGTCGGCAATCGTGTGAGTGAGATCGTTTCTTCTTTCTTCTCAGCAAATCGCCACCATTTAATGCGCCGCGGGCCAATGCGTTGTTTTATTGGTGACTTGATTCAATCAACGGCCGATGTTGAGGTGCGATGGTCTCATAGGGAACGGCTTTGCAATCAGTGACAATGGTAAAATGTCAGCCGTTAGCAGGCACGTGACAAGTCTTTTCATCGAAAAGTTGCCAGAAGGCATCTTTCTCAGCATCAGGTCGACCTGTCTGTGGTGCGTACGCGGTGAAGAAGTGAATAGTGCGATCAGCTGATATAATGGTCAGCTTCATCAGCCGATCATCCAATTGTTCGACTTCTTTAATGGCATCACGGAAATCCTTCGAGATGGCAATGCCAATACCAATTTAAGCTAAAATTAAAAATTAAAAGGCAAAAGGGCCTCTCTTCGGCAAAGGGGGAGGCAAAAAAGTGGCCAAAATCGGGGAAACAGCGGCCCCGGCTCCAATCGACCCAAAGAAGGTAAGGCCCCAAAAAAGAAATAAGGAAGCATGGACCAAGCCTGGCAGAAAGAAAAACGCAACACGAAATAGAAGGTTATGCCCCGAATTGATTATTATCTCGAAAAAAGATGATATGACTTATGTCGATATCCTCAGGAAGGTCAAATCCTGATCTGATGGACCTAAGAGAAAGCGGCGGCCGAATCAGATGCTCACAAAAGGGAGACTTGATGCTGGGCAACACGGCTGAAAAGTTCTTAGGAGAAGAGTAAAGACATTGTTGAAATCACGACCTAGGAGGATATCCGCGAGGCGTTAGAAAAGCAGTTCGGACCACTTGGTTTGCAAGATTCCGCAATGAGAGGACTGACGGGGGTATACGGAGGCACGCAAACGGCAAATGTAAGTTTACCAACTGAAGCAGCGTTGAAATTGCTGGTGGCTAGTAAGGTTGCGTCGTTTGTCGACTTAGGGAGTAGGGAGCCCAAGCGCTGCTTCAGATGCGTTGAATTTGGCCAGTAACAGGTCAAAAGATGCAGATAATTTGTTGCAAGGGGAAAAAAGGCATCGACTGTCGGCACGTTGCAGGGACCAAGAGATGCCCAGTGTTTTGGAGAGCATTGGATGCGGAAGAGGTATGAGGTTGATACAAATTAAGGCTTACTATCATAGACCATATATGAGAAGGGAATCGAAGCCTGGTGCCTGACTACAGATGTAACTGGCAGAGCGGTAATATGGACATGTGGAAATCAAACCATTCCAGAAGTGATGGATTTTCCAAAAGTTGGATTCGTCAGGGCAAAAATAACTGACACTGAACACTGAACTGGTTCGAATCTCACTGGTGGCAGTGGAATATGTATCGTGATTTGACGTCGGATACCGGTCGACTCAGCTATGAGTGAGTACCTGAGTCAAATCAGGGTAATAATTTCGGGCTTTCACTAGTCGCTTTTTAAACGTTGAAGTCCCCCCAATTCAGTACTTTGATATTATTGGAGGTCAACCCGTTAAAAATTCTATTCAATCCGATGTAGATTTCGTCTTTATTGGTATCATCTTGGTGCATAGCAGGAAAACTTTATCTTGAAGCGGATTCAGCAAAATCTTTCATTAAGGTGTCAAATCAGTTACCAGCTGCCTAAATGTGTTGTTTATGGTAAAGACGACACCGAATTCCTTCTTCCTCGGTCTTTGTCGCTGGTACCCCAGGTGTGCCAGGTACGCAATTATTTACTTCACTCCAGAGCCATTTCGTTTTTTGGAGCGCGAGGATGCTAATGTTGCTGCCGGACACTCCCTGCAAGAGCTTCTGCAGTGCACCCGTTTGAAAAAGCAATCGCACCTTCCAAGACCCAAAAGAATGGTATATTTACTATATATTGCTCGGCGCATTCAACCCTCGCCTGAAAGAGGGCATTTCCCCTTTTCGTTGGAAGTTGGCGAGGCTTGGGCTGATCACCAATGGGAAACGCAACCCTGAGTTGCTGTCTTCATACTGCCCATTTTGAATGCTTGACACTGATGGAAAAGTGGTCAAAAAGCTCATTAGAAGTAGAGTCGTTGAAGCAATACGCGCTGCCGGATACTTACCTCCACGGCAGTTCGGTTTTTGAGCAGGGAGATCCACAGTTGATGCTCTCATGCAAATCGTGGATGCCGTTTGCCGAGCGGAGGCACGGGTGGTGCTGCTCGTAACGCTTGACGTCAGAAACGTCTTTAATTCCGTAAGATGGGAAGACATTCTAGGCACACTAGACAATTCTTACAATTTGCAGAATTAGCTGTTACGGATATTGAGGGACTATCGCTCTTGCTCTATGAAACGCTCGAGGGTCCGAGGAGGATTGAGGTCACATCGGTGGTAGCACAGGGATCCATCCTAGGGCCGGACCTCTGGAATGCTTCCTATGATAGTCTACTTAAACTCGACATGCCAGAAGAGTCGCGCTTGGATGGTTATGAAGATGATGTCGCGACGTGTGTTGCTGCACTGTCGAACGGGCGCGAAGCAGATTTGGCATATTGATGCGACGAGTAACCGGATGGATAACTGCTCATGGTTTCAGCCTTGCACTGCAAAGAACCGAAGTAGTCACCCTGACTGAAAAGAAGATTCCGATCTTGTGTCCTATACCATTCGGCAAGTCGATAATCGAGTCAAAACCAACGATGAAGTACCTCGGGCTGATTCTTGAGCCAAAGATGAACTTTTTTGAGCAAATAAAAGCATCAGCGAGAAGCTTTGAGGGTGCCGTCTGGGTACCGCACTATCTCTGAACCGGCCGTGATGGTGACCGCGTGAGTGATCCTCGTCGGCCTTCATGCTAAGAAGCGTCAAGCCATATACAATACAAGCGGAAGGAAGATGAGCCAAGGGAGGTGGTTGCTCGTGAAGAACTCCAACGCATGCTAGATGAGTGGCAACTAGAGGCAGATGGACTGCGCGGCTCGTCGGCAACTTAGGTGAGTAGTTAAATCGGAAGCATGGCGAGACTGACTATTTCCTTATAAAGTTCTTAAGTGAGCATGGAGATTTTCAGTCTTACCACAGATGTGTTTTACGATGGAATTATGGACGACGCCCATCCCATTTTCTTTTTCTTGTGGAAGGTGGGATAGTATTCGTCAGCAGGAGATGCTGAGGAGCTCTGACAGGTGGAGCCGTGTTGCCCATTACGTTCGTTGGATAGAAGATAGAGCTCGACCGGTGGAGGAGCCGGATTTTCCCCTTTTTGCACAGAATAGTGACATGTGATGAAAAGTGACATGTGATGTGAGTGACAATCATCGCCGATCAGCACAATAGCTACATGCTGATGAGCCACCGAAGCGTATGCCGAAACCGAGCCTCCATCCGAAGAAGGTAATGGAGACTGTTTGGTGGTCTACAGCTGGAGGTATCCACTATTCTTTTTTAGCACCTGGAGAAACGATAAGTGCCCAGAAATACTCTGCCCAACTCGAGGAAATGCACCACGGCCGTGATTCCTCAACAGAGATGATGTGATACTCGACCACGACAATGCACGACCTCATGAATCCGGAACAACGGTTCAAAAGTTGAACGAATTGCAGTATGAGACTTTGCCTCTTCCACCATATTCACCGGACCTTTCGCCAACCGACTAAAACTTTTTTAAGCATTTGGATCATTTTTTGGCGGAAAAACAATTTAGGAACGAAGAGGCTGTCAAAATTGCCTTTAACGAATTTATCAACGCCCGACAATTGGACTTCTACGAAGCTGGCATACATGCTCTTGAATCTCACTGCGAGAAGTGTTTTGAATCCACTGAAACCTATATTAATTAAATAAATAAATTTTTGTAAGCTTTACAGTCCTTTCAAATTTTAGTAGCAAATCGGCCATTTCATTTGCACAACCTAATAATTACTCTGAAACCATCTATAAAACTATTAGAATCTTTCACTACGAGTATGTCACCTTATTTTCCATTTTCTTCGGCCTTTGTCCCGTTCACAAGCGGGGTCGGCTCGTCGTGATCGGTTTCGGCATTTGGCTCTGTCAAATGCCTGATCTGGACGCAATCTCGAGGCTTTTAAATGTCCATCTAGCTTATCAAGCCACCGTTGTTTCGGCCTGCCTTTTGGTAGTTTACCATCGACTTTGATGTTCAGACCAATCTTGACAAATGAGTTCTCGTTACCGCGAATTACGTGATCATACCATCGAAGGCACCTCTCTCGCTCTCTCTCTCTCTCTTTTCCAAGATCGGTGCAACTCATTTTGGATGTGATCTAAACGTGTCACGCCACTAGTACAACGCAACATTTTCGTCTCCATTATCGCAAGACGTCGTTCATTGTCTTTTATAGTCGACCAACAATCCGAACCACAGAAAGCGATAGGACGGATGACATTGCGGAAAATTTTAGATTTGAGACGTTCGTTGATACGGCGATCACAAAGAACACCAGTTGTGGAACGCCACTTCATCCAGGTTGCGTTAATGCGCGAAGTAACAGCGTTGATCCGAGGTGTTTAAATCGCTCAATTCTGGGCAGATCACTGCCGCTGACAGTGATTGTGCCTGTTTCATGGGGATCGGTCGTCAAAAATTCAGTTTTGTTTAAATTTAATCTGAGACCGTGTTACATGAGGCGATCATTCTATTTTTGGACAAGTTGCTCGATATCAGTTTGGCTATCAGATGCTAGGAAAACATCATCTGCATAAAGCGGTGTGTAGGGCGCTGGACGTTGGCTATCCCGTGTGACGTTTTCCATAACAAAAACAAAGAGGAGTGGTGAGACGGCGCTTCCTTGATGAACATCAATAGAGGCACGTAGCGGTTTTGATATACCCGCATACTTCGAACTTTACTTTTCGGATCGTTGTAGAGCAATTGCACCCAGCGCACGAGTTCGTCTGGCACTAAGTGTTGTCATAAAGCATACCAGATCAGTTCGTGTGGTGCACGGTCAAACGCTTTCTCTAGATCCAGAAATTCAATGTAAAGAGGACAAGGTTTCTTACGGTGTTTCTCCTTGAGTAACCGCGTAGCGTGTATTGCGTCAGTAGTTCCGCAGTTCTTGACAAATCCGGCTTGATTCACGGTTATTTCAACGATTTCGCGAATACGGTTGTCTACAATGCGTTCAAAAATCTTCATGGTATGGGAAAGCAACCGGATCGGAAGGTAGTTTGAACATTCTCCTGGACTACCTTTCTTTTTCCATATTGGAACAGAGGTACTTTCTTGCCAGTCAGATGGTGTTCTTCTTTCCTGAATATGCCAGTTAAAGAATCCACTGAGCCTCAGTGTTGGGTCCCAGCTCTTCGCTTTCCAGAGCTCAGATGCGATGTCGTCAGGTCCTGTGGCTTTCCCTGATTTTATTCGTTTTATTGCCTTCTCGACTTCAGTTGCGCTGACAGTTAAGTTCTTGAGAGTTTAACGTGAGCACCTGTCATGACGACTTAATCCCACGGTCTTCTTAAGAGTAGTTCTACGAGTCTATACCAAGTGTATGGCTTAGAATTCACACTGGTGGATGCAAGACCTACCTAAATCTTTACCCAACTAAAGAGTACGGCACCCGTATTGAAACACAACGCCACGCCGAGGCCCGAAGGTCTCTTCTCACTTGAGCATAACCACAACCCCCATGAAACTCCCACTAGGGGGCCAACCGGAAACAACCGAGCTGTACTCACATACGACAGGAGTTCACCCGAAGTATAAGGGGTTTCGGGGGTATCTCGGTTCCCATGGTACCAATATACCCCTGGTGAGGTTTTGTGACCAATTTGCCACTTCAGGTGAGTCCCCGTGTAGACTCGGGTCTGATCGCCCTAATTAGGCCTTTGGAGCCTTGGCATTCTTATAAATTTGCCAATTAGCAGGCGTATACTAGACTAATTACGCCTAACTACAGAAAGAAGAAAGATTAATAAAACCTCTTACGGCTAAGAGTTCTTAATACCTAAATACTGGACGTACCAGGATAAGGCCAGGTAATAAATTCCCTATCAGGAGACGTATGTAGACTACTAATGAGAATTCAGTCTTTGCAGATTGACACGACAAAAGCAATCATTTGTAGCTTTTGTTCCCAGATGTCCTTAGAATTGGATGGGGCTGAAAGAAAGATTTTAAGTTGCACTTAAGGAGTTCCTGGGTCTTGTTGTTAATGACCTCATGTACAATTCAGGGTGGTGTGTGAGCAAGAGTCTGCTGGTTTTACCCTGACGAGATGCCGTGGGTAGCCTGTGCTTAAGAAACGCCTGGGCTGTTTCTGGCGCCTTTCTTGAAATCTAAGAAGGCGGAATATTTTCTGTAATTTGCCGGATGTTTAGATGAACCATGGTTAATACAGATGGGTTTTTCCTCCTGTGTTTTACATATAGGGCACAGACATATAGGGCACACTACAATTGTCCGCAGCGTGGCCGATTCGTTGGCAGTTCTTACACTGCGTTACCTTCTTGATACGAAAAGGCTCGAATTTAATGAGAGTGTTCAGAAGAGTTTTGACTCGGGCAAGCTTTGCCGTGTTGAAGCGTGATTGGAAGGTGACTACCCAGAGATTGACCGATCAGTTTTCTCGTAAAGAGCATCTCGTCGCACCCTGCCTACTCGAATAAGCCGGCGTGCACGATGGCAGTCATGATATCGGTTGGAACCTCTGCAAGCCACAGCCAACCTTGTTAACCGGTTTCAAGTTTTTAGAAGTGTAGGAGAAGAAGCTATTCTCCTTTCTAGCCAGATAATCCCTGGTCTCATTGAAGTCTAATAGAGTTCAGGAGAACTTTGGTGTTGGCACCACCCTTTTAAGTGTGTACCTGTCCAGGAGCAACTCGAGGTGCTCCGAGATAATGGCGGGAAGTTCCGCTTCACTTTCGCACAGTATGATGGGGGGTATTCTCACCTTCCTGTTGATGAACGAGGATGCTGGATTCGTCGTGGCGTGAGAAGTGCACTTTGCGTCGTGGTTTGGACGAGCAGTTTATGGGGCAGCCTGTGCACTCTCCATTTACTCGATCTTCTTTCGCAGCTGCAGGATCGTAAGGTTCTGGTGTTGGATGTGGGCCAGTATGAATTGCATTCTTACTTCCGGGTCCTTCCGATCTGTAGCGTTCGTTGCAGGTTCTTCATCTTTTTCCACGGTATCGATGTCCTCCGGAGAGTCTTCTTCAAGTGGCGCGGTAGATCGACTCTCCTGTTTAACGATGACCCAGTTAGATATCCTGGAGATGTGATTTTCCCTGAGAAGATTGGAGGATTCATTGCTAGGGCACTTGAATGGGGCATGCCTCACACAGATTCATGAGGGAAACAAATTCTGGAAATAGCGGCGAGAACAGGACTGGTAGTTCTAAACACCGGATCCACCCCAACATTCCAGCGCCCGTGCTGCGAGGGAAGCATTCCAGACGTAACCTTTGCATCGGAATCACTGGTGTCGCTGGTGGACGGTTGGCGAGTTCTGGAAGACTTCTCGGCGAGCGACCATCAATACATTGCCTTCAAAGTGGTGGACAAAAACTGTCGGTGTGCGCCACTCTGGCGCTCTTTTTATGCAGGGAACGTCCCGAAAGTGAACAGCGGGAGGTTTGTCGAAATTCTTGGAACAGGTGGGGCCGCGCTGGAGGGTACTCATCGGGGCCGTGGCGCTGTAGCCGACAGCATCGTAAATTCAGTTACGAATCTAATAACGATGGCCTGCGGAGCCTCCATGCCCAGGAAGACATCGATACGTTGCAAACCCTCTATATATTGATGGACAGTGGAAATCCCAGAGCTCCGGAAAGAGTGTCACAGGCTCCGCCGCTTAATATAACGTCTAAGGGACCGGGAGGAGGCATGTACCATAATGACGGAGTACAAATCAGCCAAAAGGAAACTCCACCGCGCAATAAACAAGAGCATAGCTCGCTGCTGGCAGGACCTGGTCGACAAGGTGAATGGGGACTTGGTTACAAACTGGTAACCCGAAAAATCGGGGCTCTGCATGGGATGATGACGTCAGCGCGGAGAGTGCCGAGAAATATCCATTTTTCCTTATAGAAGAGGTGGAACAGGCAGACTTCCTATCAAAAGCAAAAAAGCACCAGGACCCGATGGAATTCCAGTAGAGGTATACAAATTGATACTCCAACATCGGCCAGACCTACTGCTCGGCGCATTCAACGTTTGCCTGAAAGAGGTTTACACTGATCAGCAAAGGGAAAGGCAACCCAAGGCATGCTTGACACTACTGGAAAAGAAATAGAAGAAGACTCGCTGAAGCGATACGCGCTGGCGGATACTTATCTCAACGGAAGTTTTGTTTTAGGGCAAGATGATCCATAGCTGATGCTGTCATGCAAGTCGTGGATGTCGTTCGACGAGCGGAGGCACATAGCCGTCCAACTCGACGGGCGGTACTCCCTGTGACGCTTGACGTCAGAAACAGCTTTAACTCCATACGATGAAAAGACATTCTAGGCACACTAGACAATACTTTCCTTGTGCCAAATTATATCTTACGGATATTAAGGGACTATCTGAGGAACCGCTCCCTGTTCTATGAAACACTAGAGGGTCAGAAGAGTATGGAGGTACCGTCGGAGGTAGCCCAGGGATCCATTCTAGGGCCGGACTTCTAGGACGCGTCCTATAATAGTTTCCTTAAATTCAACATGCCAGATGAGTCACTTCTGGTCGGTAATGCATATGATGTCGCGGCGTGTGCTGCTGGACGCACTCTAGAACAGGCGCAAAGCAGATTTGGCTTATTGTTGCGGCCGGTAAGCGGATGAGAGACTGCTCATGGGTTCAACCTTGCACTGGAGAAAAACGAAGTAGTCACCCTGACTGAAAAGAAGATTCCGACCCTGCGTGCCATATCGTTCGGCGAGTCAATAATCGAGTCAAAACCAGCGGTAAAGTACCTCGGGCTGATTCTTGACTCAAAGATGAACTTTTTTGATCAAAGCAACAGCACACGAGGCTGGAGCTGGAATTAGGGCGTTAAGTAGACTAATGGCAAATATTAGGGGTCCTATGTCTAGTAGGCAACGTCTTCTGATGATGTCCTGTTCTACGGCGCAGAGGTATGGGTTGACGCTCTTAGCAAAGCGTTATATCGTAAGCGTTTCGCGCAAGTACAGAGACGGGAAGCTTTGTGGGTGCCGTCTGGGTACCGCACTATCTCTGAACCGGCCGTGAGGGTGATCCCGCGAGTGATCCTCGTCGGCCTTCATGCTAAGAGTCGTCACGCCATATACATGCGCTAAGAAGATGAGCCAAAGGAGGTGGTTGCTCGTGAAGAACTTCAACGCACGCTAGATGAGTGGCAACTCATTTGGCAAAATGAAACTAGAGGCAGATGGACTGCGCGGCTCATCGGCAACTTAGGTAAGTAGCTAAATCGGAAGCATGGTGAGACTGACTATTTCCTCACCCAGTTCTTAAGTGAGCATGGAGGTTTTCAGTATTACCTCTAGATTGTGTTTACGATGGAATTATGGACGACGCCCATCCCACTTTTCTTCTGGAAGGTGGGATGGGATTCGTAAGCAGCCTTATTTAAGCACAGAGGATCTCTCCGGTGGACCGGTGGGGGAGCCGGATTTTTCTTCCTCCTCCCCCGTCCCGCTGGTGAAAGGAATTCCCTGATTTGAAGGCTCCGCAAGGCGGGAGAGTTCGGGGACTAACCCGAAGTAATGTGGCTGATGGTTCCAGGCTAGCGCTTTGACGATGGGGAGGTGTTTAGTTGGTAGTCCAAAGACGTACCGTTGCGGGAGTCCAAAGTGTTAATATATTCATCTACCCTGTTGCTTTCTAAGTATGGGACACCTATTTTTACTGAATTTAGTCACTATTGACTGACTTACAGGACACTATCAAAGACTTATTCCAGCAAATGATGCCGTAATAAACTGAATATCAAATATCTTCCTCAAAGTCTAGTTTTTTATTTCGTGTTCAGTACTAGTGTTATAGAAGCGGTGGTTCAGATCCGTTTAATATGTGATTCTACATACAAAAGGGAGCTCTTATGGAAAAGGAGTGGAGGTTGTGTATGGAACATTGTTGCCACTTATCAAGCTGAATAATGCTCTGATTAGGAATTTCGAATTTCCCAAGTACGCAGCTTGCTTTGTTGAGTGCGGAAGGGAGAGCACGCGGATTCCACTGAAGTGGAGTATGTGATGGAAATATTACTCTCTGCTCCACCGACAGCTTCTCGTTGTGGAAATACGATTTCAAGTCCTCCTCCACCTGGGGGGGTTGCACATGCTGAATGAACCTTGAAGTTCGTGTCGCACCGCTCTGTGCACTTGGAGCGCAGGGAGTACATCAAATCAATTGCATTAAAACGAACCCTTAACCTCATGTCAGAAGAGCGTGGAAACGTGTCGTTACTGTTATTGTTTTTGCTGTTGTTGTTACACCCCCACTACAGAACAAGATATCGTCTAACTGCCAACATCCCCAATAAGCATACAACTGTAATGCAGACTCTAAACGTTTTCCCTACATGCGACCAGGACGACGTATCATCCCTTTACTATCTATTTCCGTCTGCATTGGCCCGAACTCAGCTCACTCCGGGCCCTCCCCTGCACTCCAGGGTGGCTCTCAGCATGTACTTGTTGTGTAGTGGTGCACATTCTGAATTCTAGAAACTAATTTGAGAACTTGTAATGAGTTTTTGTGGCGACTTAATTCAATTTTTGTTCTGATTGCGAAGTTCTCTTTAGCGAACTCAAATTCCGGCTCCAAGTTAAAATTGTATTCGTACATATGCAAGATATCTAGGATGCAGCCACCACGAGGGCTTTATCTGTATATTCACTCAATGCCTCAATGATTCCTTGTCGCTTGCAATGGATATGTGCAACTTCCTTAATCTTGCGGCTCCAGGAATCATATTCAGCCAAAATCTAAATTTGTTCGTTTAGATTTTCGAAAAGCTCAAGAGTTTCTCAGGCAGCCCACATTGGGTTGAGAAGCCTCTAATTAGCTTATTGACAGCGAGCGTTGAAAAGGGAAGCAGGGAGGGCAAGACATGTTGATTCAGTAACCCAGGATCCACGTCCGGGATGAACGTACGAAGAAACTCCACATACATGCATGGAGCGCAAAGAATAGTCTAGTCCTTTTGTTGCCCATGACGGTTGTAGATTGAAAAGTTGCTCTATTTTTTTTTATCTTTTTGCGAACAGCAGATACTAGGTACATTTGTATGAATAGAAGATACAAATTGATCCGAAGGGGATTTGGCATCGGAAGGAACATCACAATTCACAATAACTTACTTCATCTCCGGTTTCAATTTCCTTTAAGTGCGTGCTACGTCAATAAAAATACTGCTTGACGGTTGATGGCTGACGGTTGGACAGAAGATCTTCAAATGACTCCTGCAGTGTGTCAGGAAAACAGCATGACGGCCTGAAAACAGGAACGACAATAACAGATGGATACCTACAACAAAAGTACCCCAGAAATGCTACGTACAATAATACAGCCCAGTCCGAAATGGCAACTATATCATCCATCCAGCTGTGTATCGTCCCAAAATAAAAACTTTTAAGGATATTGGAGGAGAGCGTCATGGAGTCATTGATGTAATATGACTAAACTCCCGCCATCCCCGACCTCACACTACGGAAATCGACCTCTGTTCCCTGGCTGCAGGGGGGCGGATAGGTAACCTAGACTTGCTTGTAATATTACTCAATCTCGAGGATTTTGATTTTACGTTTTTGATTTTTTCCATTTCGCTCCGAGCGGAGATATAAAATTCTCTGTGATAAGATCCTTTCTCAAGGATATTTAACTTTATCTCAGTGAGTTTGTATAGTGCCGCTTACGCTTGTTGCCGCCAATATCTGGTTGACTCTTTCCGAAACGGCAAAAGGATATGAGAAAAGTTTCGAATATTGGTGTTAGGTGGTTTACGGCCTTTTATTTTACACTTGTTCAAATTGTGTAAGGACATCGGGGACTAATTTTATTGTTGGACAACAAATAGAAGTCGTAATGATTTTGACTGGATGTGACAGATTTTTACGATGCTTTGGAAAGGGTCGTTTGATGGGAAATAGGGAGCAGGTCAGCAGATCCTTTATTTAAATGGTTAAACCGGAAATGAGATTGAATATATGAGCGTGCATATGACCAGGATAAAAGTTGCCACAAATGTCAATTTCAAATTGTTGTCCATTTACTTTCGCCTCTACGGGGTGGTGATCCGAGAATAGTCCCATACGAGCCGTGCTACTATAAGTGTGGAGGAGGTCTCATTCTTATATATTTGTGGAGACTGAACCGGATGCATCACACGTTCCACCGACGCGTCGCAAGCAGCTGCCGAAGCCACGCATTGAATCGGACACGATACATACTCCACCGTCGCAACGTAGGCAACTACTTAAGCCACGCTCTGAACCGGATACGACACATGCGCAACCGTCGTGGCGCAAGCAACTGCTTGTGCCCCGTAATATTGTCTAGAGTGACGTTGTCACCTTTGGACGGAACAACGTTACGTCGCCACCGCACTCCCAGCAAAATCGACGCAGTACGGACGAGTCTGAGATCGACCACCGAAGAGTACACCCTTAATTCTTGCTCCGCCATTTTAGAACTGGTAGATTCCATTCAAGACTTGTTAGAAATAAATTATTGTTTTACGACCATGTTTCCTTTTTTTGAGAGAAGGGCTCGAGCCAGGATAGCGGCTCATCCGTAGCTGGCTATCCATAGTGGTGACCCCGACCCCTAAAGAACAGTAATTACCGAGTCTTATAAGGAGCAGCAATTACCAAGTGTCGATCATTCGCGAGTATACAATAAAACTGCAATTCCTAGGCGTCGTCACCCGAAACAAAAAAAGATTCCGTCATCCTTCGGCTGGAATTTTTTTCTTGGTTCGCCTAATCGCCATGTGGTACGGAACAAACAGCCTATAACGCCACGGATAACGACGGCCGCAGACAGGCGACACGTGACGTGAAGCGGAAAAGCCCAGCGGAGGCGGAGGTAATTGCCATCTACAGATTTGGCGCACGCTGTCAAAATCTTCTTGATCACCCTACCGGTGCTCAGAGGTGGCAGTGAGAAAGACGGGGTGGCAACCCTGTCGGCCAAACTAAAAGCAAGTGGCCGAGGAGGACCTCCATAGTGGTGGCACCGGGAGACGCTGTACTCACTTTGGTTTGCCGGCCGTGATGCAGTAGGCGAATGCTCCAAAGGCCTAATTAGGGCGATCAGACCCGAGTCTGCACGGGGACTCATCTGAAGTGGCAAATTGGTCACGAAACCTTACCAGGGGTATACTGGTACCATGGAAACCGGAGTAGCCCCTGGACTCCCATACTTCGGGTGAACTCCTGTTGTATGTGAGGACAGCTCGGTTATTTGCGGTTGGCCCCCCTAGTGGGAGTTTCGTGGTGGTTGTGGTTGTGCTCAAGCGAGTAGAGACCTTCGGGCCTCAGTGTGGTGTTGCGTTTCAACACGGGTGCCGTACTCCTTAGTTCGGTAGAGATTTAGGTCATTTTTGCATCCACCAGTATGAATGTTAAGCCATGCACTTGGTATAGACTGGTACCGTTGTTGCTTGTCTCACCGGGGCTCTGATTGTGGTCACAAAATCAATCCGTGTCTGAAGAGGACCGTAGGATTAAATCTCCACGACAGGTACCTACGTTAAACACTCATGGGCTTAACTGATCACCCTATCAACATTTAATTTCGGGCACTTCGCACTCAACTTATCGGAAAAACACGGAGATGACGTCTAACAATGGGAAAG
Source organism: Hermetia illucens (assembly GCF_905115235.1). NCBI lineage: Eukaryota > Metazoa > Arthropoda > Insecta > Diptera > Stratiomyidae > Hermetia > Hermetia illucens. The sequence goes on along the minus strand of NC_051851.1, from coordinate 3,321,602 downwards.
GAGTCGCATCAGCAGCAACCGACAGATCAACAAGCCACGCTGGTTATCGAGTGGATAGCTAACTGCGCATGCCAAAATTATGGAAGTCCGCACCGCAGCTATGGTTCCAGCAGATGAAGTCGGTATTCAATGTGAATACGGTACGCTTCGATACTAATAAATACGATTTCTTCTTCTTACCAATCTTTTCTTATCAATCCTCGGCCGGAAGTCATCCAGGAGATCACCTACTTCTCGCTCCGTTGGCAAACAGAAAGTATGAAAATCCTAAGGCGGTAATCCTAGATCGTATTACCGATTTAGCGGACCGCCAGCTGCACAAACTCTTCACCAAGTAAGAATTGGGCGATAAAAGGCCATCGTAGCTCATACAACAGATGCGGTCGTACGTTCAGGAATGCGATCACAGAAGACGCTCTTCATGTGAAATGGCTAGACATGCTTCCGCTGAGTACTAGCAGACCCCTAAAAGCCTCAAACCTGGAGGAACAGGCCACGCTTGCAGACGAACTCATCGCGACAGACCCGTCCGTTTCGGTTGTCAGCACGCTTCCGCCAGGCTCTACGACAACATCTTCAATGAGATCATCGTGATCCACCAGAACTGACCCAGTTGCTGGGTAGCTAGCTGCTCTTCGTCTCAGTATAGCAAAACTCATCTCCCTCACGAGACAGAGCCTGCAGGTACAAACCACATTTCCAGACGACCCACCACCGTATCGCGTTCCAACACTCCAGCCGCCAATCCGGATTGGGGCTGGTATCACTGCAAGTTTGGTCTTCATGCAAACCCTCCGCCTCACCATACTCCCATACTCCGAAAACTAAAAGGACCACCTCTATCTCAGACGGCAGAGGTTGGCACGACGCTTCCAGCGGAAAATCGGCTGCACATTTTTGACCGTGAAGCACGCATCAAACTCCTCATCGATTCGGGTTCCGTCATATCGCTACTCCCGAAATCTTCGGTCAACCGGAAACAGTTGCTGCGCTAGCCTCTCACGCTCCGTGCAGACTATGCCTCAACAATTCACACCTTCGGTACGCGCATTCTAACGCTCAGCCTGGGGTTATGCCGAACCTTCCCCTGGCGGTTTATCATGGTAGATGTCCATTCAGCCATTATTGGGGCGGATTTCCTAGCGCATCACGGTCTGCTTATAGACGTCATAAGAAAAAAGCTGGTTGACTCGCTAACTGGCATTACATCGAAGCACAGTTTGGTAGACCCGACCACCGTCCATGGTATTTCCATCGTGTCTAAGGCCGGCCGGCACACCGCCTGGCGAATTGGGCATCCGATACTCGACACTGACGAATGAGTTCAACGACATCTGCTGGCCGCATAGCACCACCATCTCTTTGTCCGATCTTCTCGTTCAGCATGAAATTCACACCACGGGCCCTCCGGTTTTCGAGCGACCACGCAGGTTCACAGGCGCCCGCCTAGAAGCAGCCAGAGAACAATTTAGACTTCTGCAGGAGTACGACATCGTGCGCCTCTCATGAAACCATCTCGTCCCGAAAGCAGACGGTTCATGACGGGTTACAAGGGACTACGGGACTAGTATCCCCTATCAACCGTCAAGGACCTGCTTCAGGAGACCAGAGCCAAAATTTTCTCTGCGCGAATCTGCTTAAAGCATTCTACCAGATCCCAATCGCCGAAAGGATTATTCCGAAGACGGCTATAATGACCCCATTCGGTCTCTTCGAATTTACTCGCTCTTCAATGGACCAACGAAACGCAGCTCAGTCTCTCCAGTGCGCAATGAACCGTCTTCTGCGCGATTGCCATTCGTAAGATGCTACCTGAATGACATATTCATCGCCTCCAGCATCTGCGTCAACTCTTCGAAATACCACGCAAAGCCAGACTTCACCCAAACCCCGACAAATGCGCTCTCGGTATGATCGTGGTCGAATACCTCGGCTACACCGTTTCCGAAGAGAGAATCAAACCCAGATGCAGGCTGTCGAGAATTTCCCGAAGCCTGAGACAGCCCCCAAGCTTCGGCGTTTCCTCGGCACGTTCAATTTCAACTGCCGCTGAATTCCTAAGGCGGCTCCACTCAATGACCTGCTAAAAGGACTTCTAGCTAAGCTTAAGAAGGCTCGTTTAATGTGGACAATGGAGGCGGAGACAGGATTCCATTCCAAGAAGCAAAACAGCGATCGTTACAATCGCCAAGGCTTCTTTCCTGGATCAGATGCTCCGTTGACTCTGAAGACAGACGCTTCCAACACGGCCACTACTGCGTCATTTGAACAGGACTTTCCTCTGGGCATCATTAGGTTTCGTTTCCAGGAAGTTATCAGTCACCGAGAGGCGAGCTACCCGCCGTTTACACTGCAATTAATTTTACCGTTTCATCGAAGGCCGCGCATTCACAGTCTACACAGAGCATCGCCCTTTCATATGCTCAGCACAACAACGCTCAGACAAGGCTTCGTCGCGCCAAGCTCGCCAGTTGAACTTCATTTTGCAACAGCAAGTCACACTGCGCTACATCAAGGGGGAGGACAACATCGTAGCTGACGCTCTTTCACGCACTTGAGACGTCGTCATGTCGTCAAAAATCAGCCCCCAGGAAGTCGCTAGAGCACAGGCAAACGATGAGGAAATGCCTCACTTTTCCAACTCTACGTCCATAGACCTTCCCCTGTTAATCATTGGCGGCCACTCGATTATGTGTGACACGTCAACAGGAATTATCAGGCCATATCTTCCCGTCACACTCCCCAAAATACCGGAATTAGACCAATTGCGTCCACATTACCAGCTTCCTTTCCTCCGCTTTTCCTGGTAGAGGCACAGAAGAAGGTTCTGACTGGCAAGCCTGTAGTTCCTTCTCCTTTGTAGCTGAAATTTCCTTCTGCCGAGCCTTCTTCTCCCGTTTTCATGAAGAGTTAGGTAATAGTGTCACCAACAGACCGCCGTAGCCAGGTTTCCAGTTCCTCTCATTAAGGGAGTTGCTGTAATATCCTTTCTGGCTGACCGCGTCATAGACACCGGGTGTAGGTTTTCCGCTGAAGTGGAGAGCCTGTCTTCCACGGTTTTCTCCGTCGGGCAACATCAATATGGTAAGGCCCTCCATAGTCTGTGCCTTGGCCACTATCTGATTTCTCAAAGTCGGGGGTGGATTCGAAGTCTGTGACTTCTTACCACTTACAATCTTTTGCTTCCATCTTCATGTGTTTTTGGACACCCTTAGTGTAGTAGCAAATTACCACAGGTCCCACCTTGCCCCCACCACGACAAGGTGGTGTCCGAGGGGGAGTGTATTAATGAACTGTTGGGTCAATGATATTTGTGGAGACTGGTGTGGAGTAAGAGAAGCTGAAATTTTGATTTGAGGGCTGCCTTTATACGTTTTTAGTTTAGCAAGTGAAAGTGGGATGGGGTGATTAGTTCTGTCAGGGAGATGGATGTCGAAGACTATGGCACCGTGATCGCTGATGCCCGGGACGATTTCAAAAAAAAGGGAAAGTGTTGGAGTTTGGGATGACAGTAACATTACTGCTGATGAGGAAATGGTCGAGGTAGGAGTGGACGAATCTTTTATTGAAGTTAGAGAGGTTCATGCTGGGGTGCTAGTTGTTGAGAAATTAGTGGAGGCTAGTCCCGTTCGGGTTTACGCGTAGATCAGACCAGGACGGGTGTCTAGCTCTCAGGTCTTCACCTGGGGTCCTGGATTTGCCGAGTGTGCTGCACTGTGATGCGCAGAAGAATTGAATTTTTCGCAGTTCGCAAGTGACGAAAGACGGATCGGATGCTAGGAAGGCCGTGATAGACACTACAAAGACCGTGGAAGATTGGTTTCGAAGGAGATGACGGCAATTTCAATAGAATCGAAAGTATTGGGTGCTGAGAAAAGCTGTCTTTTTCTTCAGCCTTTGTCCCGTTGACAAGCGGGGTTGGCCGCTGAGAAAACCTGCGATTGCAGAAATTTCCCAGAAACGAGGATGGCTGTGTTACCGCATGAATTGCGGGGTTGGTGTTTGGGTTAGGGTCCGCCGGTCCAGAAAACGTTAAAATTTGGAAAACAAGATTTGTATCTACAGTTCAACTATTTTAGGTTTATGTTCACCCAGGAATAACTCGAATTCGTGCCTACGAGAGCTTCGGGCACTCGCCTGGCCCATGAAGGTTGCCAAAACTGACGGAGCGGTCGCTTAGATGACAGTTTGTTGCCGCCTGACCCACTCGTTGGCAGTTTCTGCATTGGAGCATCTGTTTATTTTTAACTTCCCCGAAGCGGACCATTGTCGTCGAATGTGAATAGCCAATGGTCAATGCTTACGTTGTTGGTCTTCGCCCACGTCATGACGAACGGTTTTGCACTCGTGGCGGTCACGGTTTCTAGAGCTTTCCGTTCATCTACGATTTCCTGAGGGAAGAAGATTTTGTGTCGAGGCGCTCATCAAACTCATGGGCGCTAATCGAATAGTTACGTGTAGAGGGTGTCGTGGTTGCGGTTTCCCATCCTCTTGAGCGAATAACGAATAAAAAACTCGATTTTACACTTAGATCAATACGTAGCTCGAACTCAGACTGCTTTAACAGGCTATGAGTCAGCGTATTTATACATTTATTTTCTATTCCTTTCTCTTTCTTATTTCTATTTACATAATGTCTTTAGTTACTATCCTGCAAAAGCCAGTTATATAAATTAAATTCTTATGTTTTGTTTAAACGGAAAAAATGATATTTATTTAACGACGTTTGGTTTAAGACTAATTACAATTTCGTCCTTAAGTCTAATTGTCACCTTGGTGCTGACGCTGCAATTGCATTTCGCTGAGAAAATAGTTTAACGTTTTCGTAGAAGAGAATTCCAATGGACCATGTTTCGATAGACACATGGATGAATTTGATAACACAGGTGTCTACGGTGGTTACGTTTCTAATGGGGTTGAGTGACCGGTGTTACAGGTCATTGGGGACATTTGAATTAAGAATGTTGGTGCAAGTGCCCTTAACTCTTCCCCTCTTAGTTCGTATGTCCTCATACGATATTAATACAATGGCGTCCGATACAGGCTTCGATGTTGTTGTCGTAATCCTGGATCGGCACAATTTTTTGCATCCATCTCGCTCAGCTGCATGCTCACCGCTGGAACATTGACGGACGGCTTCGATGGTAAGTTCATCATTAGGTTCGGTAACGAAATTGACGAAGGATTTGACGGCGTATTTTGCGGTAAGTTTGTAGGTTTAAGTTGAGATTTTGGGGATGGTTCAATAACTACTCTTGTTTTTGTGGATCCTTTGAAAATGCTGAATAATTTTGCTACTACCAGAAATATGAAGATAATCGAAAGGGAGCTATACGTTATCCACCTGTCGGTTTCCTTTTTTGCTTCAAGTAACTTTATTTGTCTAGTATTATTGATATGCATTTCCTTGATCAATTCCATAGAGAGAATTTCGACTAATTCATCCTTTTCTACCCCAACATGTAACAGGGGTGGCAGGAGTTGTATGTTGGTAGTTTCCAATGATCTATAGCTTTGGTTGTTTACCGTTATCGTAATGTTCTTGAATTTTATTAAGTATGTACCGCAAAGATCCTGCTCGGTACCATTTATATCAACCTTCATCCAAGAGATCATTTAACTTTCCTTTCAATAAAACAAAATCATCGTGGTCGGGGTTACCTGCGATAAATTTCCAAGCAGATCCAATGAAATTTAAGGATCGTTTTGCTTTCTTCTGCTTTACCTCCATGTTTTCGATTAGACTCTTAATTTGCGAAAGTTCGTGAGATAACAACGGATGGTAGGGATTTGTTTTTGGAATGTGTTCTGTTAGTAAAGATGAGACATTATTGAAGAAGTTCGTGTATTGGTCCAGTCGGAAAAAGTGTATGAGCTTTAAATTGCCATTTTGGATTCTTGCTGTTCCCGTTTTTAAAATTGCCAGTTCGGAATTCGTGTAATCTATTATTTGTATTTCAGCACCTATGGTCGTAAGGAGAATCCTAAAAGAGAAGATTAATTACGTATATCGCTTTTGTGAATTACTCTGCCTCTTCCTGTTAACACAGTAGTTGGTCTATTTTCTTCTACTATTTCCTTTCTATAAGTCACAGGCCTCGGAGAAATGCTAGGGCGTCCACCTCAGTCGACGCGGCAGGACGGGCCCCGCTCCTGTCGAGAAATGGGCAAGGGTTCTTGACGCATGGACGGCGTCAGGACGTAAGCAAGTTAGTCCGCACACAACGAACAAAACAAATACGTGACTGCACGCTAAATGTTGGTACCCTAACTGGAAAGACCGAGGAAGTCGCAAGAGCCCTTCGCAAAAGATGCATTGACATCTGCGCTCTGCAAGAAACCCGATGGTCTGGTTCCAAAAGCTGCGACATTGAACGCGAACGCGGTAAAAATGGTAACAAACTTCTCTATTTTGGTAACCCACACACTCAATATGGTGTTGGCATTGCCATCTCAGAGGGTTTCCGTGATGCCATTAAAGAAGTCGAACGATTTGATGATCGGCTGATGAAGCTCACCATTATATCAGCTGATCGCACTATTCACTTCTTCACCGCGTATGCACCACAGACAGGCCGACCTGATGCCGAGAAAGATGCCTTCTGGCAACTTCTCGATGAAAAGACTTGTCACGTGCCTGCTGACGATTACATAATCATTGCCGGCGATCTTAATGGTCATGTGGGTGAAAAGGCAGACGGTAACAGGTGCCATGGAGGAAAGGGGTTCGGAGCGCGCAATGAGGGTGGCGAGCGTATAATCGATTTTGCGGACACCCATGACCTTGTACTTATGAATACATGGTTCATCAAACGATTGTCTCATCTTCCCACATTTTATAGTGGGAACAATAAAACACAAATCGAGTATATTCTCATAAGACGCCAACATTTTACCACTGTCACTGATTGCAAAGTCGTTCCCTATGAGACCATCGCACCTCAACATCCGCCGTTAATTGCCGTCCTGCGAATTAAGCCACCGATAAAACAGCGTGAGGAACGCACTGGCCCGCTGCGCATTAAATGGTGGCGATTGGGTGAGAAGAAAGAAGAAACGGTCTCACTCATACGATTGCCAACCATTACGAATGTGGAAGAATCATGGAACCAAATGAAAGACACGATCCACAAAGCGGCCTCTGCAACCCTCGGGGTCACCAAGCCGGGTAAGCGGTACATCAACCGAGATACTTGGCTTTGGAATGATGATGTTGAAATGAAGGTCCGTGAAAAGAAACGCCTCTACCACAAATTTCTCGACGATAAAACACCTGCTAATTGGCAAATTTATAAGAATGCCAACCGGGAAGCAAAGAAAGCGGTCGCTGTCACCCGAGCAAACCATTTCAAAAATCTTTACGATAAACTGGACACTCGGGATGGCGAGAGAGATCTGTACCGACTTGCTAAAAGCCGTGATGAACGCACACAGGATATCGAACATTTCTGTTGTGTTAATGATAAGAACGGTACTTTGCTTACCAACCGTCGAGCCGCAACGGATAGATGGCGAGAATACTTCGAGCAGATTTCAACTGAAGAATTTGTTCATCCTCCACTTCCACAATCATTGCCGACATTTGGAGCAGTTCCACCAGTCAGCGCAACTGAAGTCGAGGAGGCAATAAAACAAATGAAATCGGGGAAAGCAACAGGACCTGACGACATCGCATCTGAGCTCTGGAAAGCGAAGAGCTGGGACCCAACACTGTGGCTCAGTGAATTCTTTAACCGGGTTATTCAGGAAGGAAGAACACCATCTGACTGGCAAGAAAGTACCACTGTTCCAATATGGAAAAAGAAAGGTAGCCCAGCAGAATGTTCAAATTACCGTCCGATCCGGTTACTTTCCCATACCATGAAGATTTTTGAACGCATTCTTGACAACCGTATTCGCGAAATCGTTGAAATAACCGTGAATCAAGCCGGATTTGTCAAGAATTGCGGAACTACTGACACAATACACGCTGCGCGGTTACTCATGGAGAAACACCGTGAGAAGCATCGCCCTCTTTACATTGCCTTTCTGGATCTAGAGAAAGCGTTTGACCGTGTACCACACGAACTCATCTGGTATGCTTTACGACAGCACTTCGTGCCAGAAGAACTCGTGCGCTGGGTTCAATTGCTCTACCACGATCCGAAAAGTAAAGTTCGAAGTATGGCGGGTGTATCAAAACCGCTTCGTGTCTCTGTTGGTGTTCATCAAGGAAGTGCCCTCTCACCACTCCTCTTTGTCCTTGTTATGGACACCGTCACACGGGATATCCAACGTCCAGCGCCCTACACACTGCTTTATGCAGATGATGTTTTCCTAGCATCTGATAGCAAAAATGATCTCGAGCAACTTGTTCAAAAATGGAATGATCGCCTCATGCAACACGGTCTCAGATTGAATTTAAACAAAACTGAATTTTTGACGACCGATCCCCATGAAACAGGCACAATCACTGTCAGCGGCAGTGATCTGCCCAGAACTGAGCGATTTAAATACCTCGGGTCAACGCTTTCAGCCAATGGAGAACTGCGTTATGAAATTGCTTCACGCATTAACGCAACCTGGATGAAGTGGCGTTCCACAACTGGTGTCCTTTGTGATCGAGGTATCAATGAACGTCTCAAATCTAAAATTTACCGCAATGTCGTCCGTCCAGTCGCTCTCTATGGTTCTGAGTGTTGGCCGACCATAAAAGACAATGAACGGCGTCTTGCGGTAATGGAGACGAAGATGCTACGTTGGACTAGTGGCGTCACACGTTTAGATCACATCCGAAATGAGGATATCCGCGATCGTTATGGGGTTGCACCGATCGTGGAAAAGTTGCGAGAGAGGCGTCTTCGATGGTATGGTGACGCAGTTCGTGCAAATGAGAATTCACTTGCCAAGATTGGTCTGAACATCGAAGTCGATGGTAAACGACCAAAAGGCAGACCTAAGCAACGGTGGCTTGATACGCTGGATGGCGATTTGAAAGCCTCGAGATTGCACCCAAATCAGGCATTCGATAGAGCCAAATGGCGAAGCCGATCACGACGAGCTGACCCCGCTTGTGAACGGGACAAAGGCTGAAGAAAAAGAAGATGCTGGGGTGCTAGTTGTTGAGAAATTAGTGGAGGCGAGTTCCGTTCGGGTTCGCGCATACATCGAACCAGGACGGGTGTCAAGCTTTCAGGTCTTCACCTGGGGTCCTGGGTTTTTCCGAGTGTGCGGAACTGTGACGCGTAGAAGAATTGAATTTTTCGCAGTTCGCAAGTGTGGAAAGACGGATCGGATGCTAGGAAGGCCGTGATGGATTCTACAAAGACCGTGGAAGACTGGTTTGGAAGGAGATGAGAGCAATTTCGATAGAATCGAAAGTATTGGGTGCTGAGAAGAGCTGTCTTCTTCTTTTCCTTCAACCTTTGTCCCGTTCACAAGCGGGGTTGGCTGCTGAGAAAACCTGCGATTGCAGAAATTTCCCAGAAACGAGAATGGCCGTGTTACCGCATGAATTGGGGGGGTTGGTGTTTGGGTTGGGGCCAGCCGGAACAGAAAATGTTAAAATTTGGAAAACAAGATTTGTATCTACAGTTCAACTATTTTAGGTTTATGTCCGCCCAGGAATAACTCAAATTCGTGCCTGTGAGGGCTTCGGGCACTCGCGTGGCTCATGAAGCTTGTCAAAACTGACGGAGCGGTAGCTTAGGTGACAGTTTGTTGCCGCCTGACCCACTCACTGGAAGTTTCTGCATTGGAGCATCTGTTTATTCTTAACTTTCTCGAAGCGGACCATAGTCGTCGAATGTGAATAGCCAATGGTCAATGCTTACGTTGTTGGCCTTCGCCCACGTCATGACGAACGGTTTTGCACTCGTGGCGGTCACGGTTTCTAGAGCTTTCCGCTCATCTACGATTTCCTGAGGGAAGAAGATTTTGTGTCGAGGCGCTCATCAAACTCATGGGCGCTAATCGAATAGTTACGTGTAGAGGGTGTCGTGGTTGCGGTTTCCCATCCTCTTGAGCGAATAACGAAGAAAAAACTCGATTTTACACTTAGATCAATACGTAGCTCGAACTCAGACTGCTTTAACAGGCTATGAGTCAGCGTATTTATACATTTATTTTCTATTCCTTTCTCTTTCTTATTTCTATTTACATAATGTCCTTAGTTACTATCCTGGAAAAGCCAGTTATAGATATCGCTAAAAAAAAACCAGGATACATTCCTTTAATTACGGGTTTTACTCTCCCGACAAATTCGCGTAAAACCCTAATTATATTTGTGACTGTTTATAACGTATTGTGATCTTGTATCGGGTTCAGGTAAAAGGGTTTCCCGGGGGATATCCAACACGTGTGACATAACTGGGTAGGTAGGTAGGTATCAGTGGCCGCTCCGAGGAGCCCAATTAGCGCTTTGGTGCGCCGTTTTGATGCCACAAACTCCTAAGACCGTGACTGCTGTTATAGGAACAGGGAAGCGGAGTCCAGCTGGCTCGGATCTTCAGAGCCAGCCCGTAGCATTCACGAAGGAAAGCAGCTCTCCGACCCTGTAACTAGAAATCTCACTGAGGTCCCCAAAAAATGGTTTACCCAGTGTCCGCAGCCTGACTCGAGCCAGAGCCGAGCAATCGCAGAGAAAGTGCATGAGGGTTTCCCTTCCTTCTCCGCAGCTTCGGCAATGCGAGTTGTAGGGTAAGCCGAGCCTAGCGGCATGGTCCCCTATGGGCCAGTGCCCCGTGCAGACCGCCGTAATCTTGAATGCATTTGCACGCGTCTGGCACAGGAGCTCTCGTGATCGGGCTATGTTATAAGCGGGCCAAATTCTCCTTGATTTGGCACAGCTTGTAAGCCTTCGCCATCTCAGGCCCGCGGCTGCTAGGTAGTGCGAGTAGACTCGGCCCTCGACAGCCGCCAGCGGAACACCGACGGTGTTCCCCGAGGGACTGCCAAGAGCAGAGCCTTGCCTGGCCAATCCGTCAGCCCGCTCATTCCCTTCTATGTTCCTATGCCCGGGAACCCAGAGGAGAGTTATCTTGAGCGTGCCGCCCAGATAGCTGAGCGTGTCTCTGCACTGCCCCACCAACCGGGAAGATGTCGTCGTTGAGTACAAGGCCTTGATGGCCGCTTGGCTGTCGGTCAGAATGGCTATGTTACGCTTGGGGCTCGAATCACGCTCCAGCCATCGACAGACTTCCAATATCGCCAGTACTTCCGTCTGGAATACACTGGTGAAACCTGGGAGACCATACGACTTGGGCACACCGTGTATATTCGAGAAAACCCCCGCGCCGACTCCATAGGCCATCTTTGATCCGTCCGTAAAGAATACCGTGTCATAGTCTTGCAACACGTCGCCGGTCTTCCACTTTGCCCTGGTTGGAAGGTCCACAGCAAAGTTTCTCGTGAAGTTCAGGTTGCGTGTGACATAGTCCGTGGGGGATGCCCAGATTTCTCGAGGTATTTCATCTAGAATGTTGCTGTGGCCGTAGGACTTCGCTGCCCAGCATCCGGACTCACGTAGTCTGACGGCACTGCACGCTGCTACATATTTGATGTGGAGGTCAAGGGGGAGGAGATGCAGGAGTGCATTGAGAGCATCTGCCGGGCAAGACTGCAGAGCCCCCGTAGCACCTGCACACGCGGTTCTTTGAATCCTATTAAGCTTCGTTCTATTGTACTTCTTCTTCAAAGCCTGCCACCATACAATAGATCCGTACGTCAGGATCGGACGCACTACAGCGATGTACATCCAGAGAACCATCCTCGGCCGGAGACCCCATTTCTTGGCAAAGGTTCTCCTACAGGCATAGAAGGCTATACAGGCCTTCTTAACCCTCAGTTCTATGTTCAACCTCCAATTTAGCTTAGGATCCAGGATTACACCCAGATACTTCACATTAGAGGAAAGAACCAATCTTTGTTCATTCAGCCGTGGTAGATGGAATTCAGGTATCCTTGTCTTGGTGGTGAATAGCATCAGTTGCGTTTTGGTTGGGTTTATGCTGAGTCCGCATCTTGCGGCCCACAGGCACACCTTTCGCAACGCTCCTTCCATGATGTCGCTCATAATGGACAGAAACATCCCAGATACTAGTATCACCAAGTCGTCGGCATACGCCACCATCTTCACCCCGCTGCTGTCTAATGTACGTAAAATTTTGTCCATTACTATTAACCAGAACACCGGTGAGATAGCACCACCCTGGGGCGTGCCTCTGTTCACAGCTCTGGTCAAGTGGTTGCCTCCCAGATCGGATTGGATTATCCTGGTACTCAGCATGGATATAATCCAATGCGTGAGATACCCCTCCAATCCAACACCGGTCAAGGCTTCCTTGATGGCGTTGGTACTGACGTTGTTGAAAGCTCCTTCTATATCCAAGAAGGCAGCAAGGGTATACTGCTTGTACTGCAGCGACCGCTCAACCGTGCCAATTATCTCGTGGAGGGCGGTTTCTGTGGATTTTCCTTTGAGGTAGGCATGCTGGGACTTAGAGAAAGGCGTTCTCTCCATAATCGTCCTTACGTGAATATCTAGGACGCGTTCTAGGGTCTTCAGCACGAAAGAGGTCAGGCTGATTGGCCGAAAGTCCTTCGCGGACTCATGACCGCGCCTGCCCGCTTTCGGTATGAAAACCACCCGTGCGCGCCTCCAGGACTGCGGTACGTATCCTAAAGTGATGCAGCTTCGGTAAATCTCAACAAGCCACGGCACAACCCTTTCCTGCTGCTTCTGTAGCATGACTGGCATTATGCCATCTGGGCCTGGAGATTTGTATGCGGAGAAGCTGTTTATAGCCCAGCCGATCCTATCCCCGGTAATTACCGATTTGATAGTCTCGCACAGCTGGGGTTGCCGCAAACCCTCCAAGCGAGGTTCTGACTCACAGTCCTCCTCGCTGGAGGGAAAGTGCGTTTGCACCAGCAGCTCCAAGGTTTCACTAGAAGATTCCGTCCAGGAGCCTTCCGACTTTTTAAGGAAGGATGGACTCTTATGTTCCTTGGACAGAATCATATTGAGCCTCGCGGATTCACTAGTGCTTTCAATGTTCTGACAATAGTCTAGCCAAGACCGCCTCTTGGCGGTCCTGATGGCCGACTTGTACTTCTTTAGGCAGTCCTTGTATGGCTGCCAGTATTTTTGCCTGTAGCAGATGTTGAAGATTTCTCTGATCAACTTCCTGAGACTAGAGAGATCTTCGTTCCACCACGGTGGCAGGGTCTTTTTGCTGTACTTGGCAGGGCACGAGACTTTGAAGGGGGTATCAGAAGCCTTCTCCAGAGCCCCGACCTTTGACTCCAGTTCGTCTGTCGTGCCAATCCTACCAATTTGCGCACCGGAGAGTTTGTTCTTAATTACCTGACCAAACTTTCTCCAGTCGATCCTCCTGGGGTCTCTAAAGGGCTTGGAGACCTCTGCGGCGAGATCTAGACTGAAGAGTATCCAACTGTGGTCAGAGGAGGATTTCTGGTCAGACACTCTCCAGTCCTCCACCCTAAGAATCCCGTTGTCGGTTATTAGGGTGATATCAAGGACCTCCTCCCAACCGTCACAGTTCTCCGAGCAGGGGAAATGGAAGGTTGGTGTACTGCCCCTGTTACATACCGATAGATTTGAAGTAATAATAAAATCAAAGAATGACTCACCTCTTTCGTTGATTTCAGAGCTGCCCCAAAGCGTATGCCTTGCATTTGCGTCGCAGCCTACCAGCAGGTTGACTTTCTTTGCTGTTATGGTGTTCGTCAGATGTTGTAGTTCTTGTGGCGGAGCTGATCGGTCGTGAGCCATGTACGCCGAGGAAATATACACGTTTTCTGTCCCACCTGCTCCAGCTTGACCACGACTAGGTCACTGGAACTCAGGTCCGGGCACAGGAAAGCGTGCAGACTCTTCCTCGCAAGAATACATGCTCTAGGTGTGGCCTGATCAGCGTCTCCTGTGCTGTGGAATAAATTAAAATATTTGCTTTGGAGCCCTTTGATGGTTCGGTCGCTTCCGACCCAGGGTTCCTGTATTAATTCGATGTCGATGTCTTCCTCTAAGAGGAAGACGAGCAGATTAGCCGAGGCACACTTCGAGTGCTGCAGATTTATCTGCGTTACCCTCAGCATGATCTGCTTGCGTGGGGGGTTCGTCAGCCCCCGTCGGACCGTCGATCGTCATCTCCTCCAACAGCTCGTTGGCGGCGTCGATTGGGTCAAGGTCGTCGTCCGGTTTTGCAGAGCGGAACACTTTTACTTTGGCATTCCTGACTCCGAACCACACTTTGTAATCGGCCTTTTTCAGTGCCTCCAGGCACTCCTCGTTTATGCGGAGTAGTACGGGCTGGCTGTTTATCTGAAGTTCCTCCTCCTTTATAACAACCCAGTCGTCCATGGGAATCCCGGGGTTGTGAAGGCGCAGGAAATGGACCAGCTTGTCCTTCTCCATGCGGATCTTCGGCAACCAAATGCGAGCGACCGGTCTCCTGGGAATCTCGTCGTAAGGGATAGTCTTGAGCTTAACGCCCTCCCAAGCGTCATAACTGACATAACTGAATGCGGACAACTCCATACCACGGGATGGTGGAGAGGTTCCAGCGCACGCTAAAAGCGGCTCTAATGTGTAATCCAGTTGTGCCGTGGCCAGCGCTACTGCCAACGGTTCTCTTCGGGCTCCGAACGGCATTCAAGGAGGATTTACAACCATCCAGAGCCGAAATGCGTTTCGGTACCACACTTGTCGCGACGTTGCCGCCTTGCAACGGAATAACGTTACGTCACCGCCGCACTTCTAGCAAACCGACGCAGCACGGATGAGTCTGAGTTCGACCACCGAAGAGCACGCCCGCAATTCTTGTTCCGTCCGCCATTTTAGGACTGGTAGATTCCATTCAAGACTTGTTAGAAATAAATTATTGTTTTTCTTTGTTTCACTCTTGACTCGAGCCAGGATAGCGGCTCACTCGTAACTGACTATCACAACCCTATTCACAAAGTACAGCCGTAGCCTTTTTTTTATCGCTTGAAGCAGGACCAATTTCAAAATTTCAATTTAGCTTGAAAGCGTTTTCAGATTCGCCTGGAGATTGAGTAAATTCGCCTATAATCCGGAGGTTCATAAATGCTTAAACTCTGAAACATGCTCATGGAAAAATATATTAAATTAAAAATTAGATCCTTCCTAAGAATTTTCGGCTTTATTATTTTTCATTTTACGAAATTCCCCCGAAAAAAAGCTGCTCAATTTTTTTCTGGACTATGCTAATAGCCCCTCAGGAATCAATCAACAATACAAGATAACAAATTCTTTACCATCCTTTGAAGACAAGGATTATAAACAAAGAATATCAGGAAAATGGGAGCGGCAAGGGTCGTAGCTTTTTAATGCCATTCTTTGCTCCTCTAATTCCACCAGCGATATTTCGTCCGTGTCCGGTCGTCCTTTCTGTGATTTCTTACTTTCCCCATTTTTTTTTTAGATACATTATTTAAACGCCATCATAGTCATGTTGGGAGGCTGTGCAGGTGCGGTGTTCGCAGGGATGAGTTGAGCCCACGATGATAACGATGAGAACGGTTGAGTTTCGGAGGGTTAAATATTTCAGGCAGATGTTAGAATAACAAACCTTGGAGAAAGAAAAATGAAATGCAGGGAGGCCTTTGCGCTTGATTTGCTTCGCACAAAGTCAAAATATTTTTCCAATTTGAGGCGTTTAAATTGAAATGCTTCTGTTTATGATGTTTTACCTAGCGCCAAGGTATTTTGGGTAGTAGCTCCCACCCTCCCTTTTTCCCTCCCTCTCCAAGTCACCCATAGAATGTCAGAATGGCAAATCAAAGCATACCCACTTTAATGGAGGGAGACGAGGCGAAACAGGCGGGATGAAATTTCGACGAAATTAATTCAGTCTCGAGGATTAATAAGAGAATTACTTTCTGGCACACGGGGACTCAGCCCGGAGATCCGTGAAGGTATGCTCAAATTAAATTTACATAGAAAGTAGTCAGACAGTTTGACAGATTCCTTCGCTTTGCTGTTTCTGAGTAGAACGCGTAACCCGTGGTACTATCGGCATCGGGGTATGACTCAACTATTAGTTGCAGGACTCACAAAGGTTCATCCTCGACTAAGCGAAGTAATAAGTGGAATCTGACGCAAGGAATCTTAATGAATTAGAAAGATAAAAGAATATAGCAATGACGTGGGGAGACAGAAGTAAAGTTTCCTAAAAAGCAAATAACAGTTAATTATGGATTGCTTTGAAAATTACACTTTTCATTTGATACATGCCTCAGGCCTGCTTTTTGAACTTCAGATACCACCCCTTTGCCTGTGCTGGCGAAAATTAACTTCAGAGTCAGATAGATTGGAAATTCGTCTTTCAACTTTTTGAAATGCCAGTGTATGCCTAAGTGGAGCTAAAAATAATTCAAAGCAATTTTATTGACATACTCCACCCCGTGAGCCATTCAAGAATGTTGGCATGCCTTATTTCGAAAAGATCTGGAACTAAGTACATTCAGATTAAATTGGATAATGGATAAATGATACCTGTTTGCCTTCACCCCCAAATCCGGAACCTGGCAAGGTACCCTGCCTTTATTTTGAAAATCATGAGGACATATTCACAGAAGCATTTCACTCAGCGCTTTGCTTCAAATACAAGGACGCCAAATTAACGGCAATGAAGATTCTTTGTTTATAAGTGGTTAGGATTAGAACATGAGGTGCTCTAAAAAAACTTAAATAAGTCAGGAAACCGGAAGCTGGACGCTTCAGATACGAAAGGTTTTGTGTATTTCTTAGTACGTAGCAAATAATATAAGCATATAAAGGGTGCGGCAGCATAACTTCCTTTTTTAAAATGCGCGCCACTCAGTTAGTTGATGTCATAGCGGAGCGCTAGTGGTCTCGTTCAAGAGGGGATACTGTAAAATTTTGTCCCGACACGGTTCAGTCGCCATCATGTGTTGGAATAGTGAGGAGCGTGCCTTTGCCGTTGAGGTTTACTTTTCAAGCGGATGTTCGGTTATTGCAACACAGCGTGCATTTCGGAGTCGCTTTAATTTAGCCCCGTTGGCTCCCGTCCCAGACCGCAAATCAATTGTTACATGGGTCACTACATTCAGACAAACTGCAAGTGCGACAAAAGGAAGAACTGGAATCCCTCGGTCCGTCAGATCACCTGAGAGCATTGAAGCAGTGAAAGCGTCAATGTTGCGATCGCCATTGCGTTCTGCGCACAAACACGCATCTGCCTTTGGACTATCCGATCGTTCTGTGAGAAGAATTCTTCGTGATGATCTTCATTTTCATCCCTATAAGATGGCGATAGTGCAGGAACTTTCAGAACGTGACTTCAATTCTCGGATGAACGCATGTGAGCTTCTTCTTGATGTCGTTCCTGAGGGTGCTATTGTTTTTTTTAGCGATGAAGCTCATTTTCATTTGTGTGGGTCGGTTAACAAACAAAACATGCGCCACTGGGCTGACACCAACCCTCGAGAATTGCAACATAACACCTGCTATGCTAACAAGAGTCATGACAAACGCCAGAAATCGGTTTACGCAATGTATGGAGAATGGGGGACGTCACCTAACAGATTTGATCTTCAAAACGATGTAAATAAAAACTTTAGATATGTACCTACATTATAAAAAATAAATAAATATTTTCCGATGCATACAATAGTTTTTATTGAGTTTCGAAAAAAGGAAGTTATGCTGCCGCACCCTGTATTATGTGAGAATACCCACTTACGCCTGTGCGGAGTTGCCAAATCTCCCATCAGGCGCGTCCCTTCGTGCGGATAAGGGAATGCTCGGCGAATGTGTCATGGGCATGCACATGCTTCCATCCGGAGACGTACGTGTATGGGCATGCTTATGCGCAGGCCGGGTAGGTGTGAAGTAAACGCCCACCTGTGGATAAAAATTGGCTATGGGAAGGACACCCAGAAATTAAACCAAATATGGAAGAGGAGAAAAGTAGTTTTTTTACGGTGCACGGCTTCGGAAACCCAGTGCCGGCGGTTTTTGGGAGTGAGCAAGCGGGCTCCCGGCCGTCGATATCCAACGACCGCAGTGCCTTAGTAGTGGGAAACTTGGCTACTGTGGTGTCTAATGCTACGAGAGATAATGGTAGAGTGGAAATTAGGCTCACACCGGATCCTTTTAGGAGGAGTTGGAAGCTTGGGAGATCACCACCGAGAACAATGGTTCTTTCTGGTAGTCGAGATTCATCGTGGGACTCTGAAAGAAACATGAATAGTCCCTTGATCGACATCATTCCTTGTGGCGCAAGGCGCGAAAGCAAACGGGAACATACCGGAATGGCGTTCGTTACACTCGGGGAACGAATAAATGAATTGTGCGAGTTCATCAAGGAGAGGCGGAATATCCACCAAAATATCCGAGTCTTGATAAGAGGCATTAAATTGTCTTACCTCAAGGCAATCGAAGAAAAGAATTCCCAAGCGTCAGTTGACAAGGTCACAAGGGAAACGCATGTGACGCCTCCCCGTGACAAAGCAGGCGGGAAAACAGGAAAACGGGCTAGAGACGGTACCAGCGAGCCTCTAGGACCACAGCAAGTCCCGAAGAAGAAAAAAGCGTCTTCACCAAAGAAGGCGGAGCCGGCGAGAGTACCGCGAAAGTCGGTAATCTCACGATTGCAGCCGCAACACCTACAAAAGTGGAAGAAACTAACGCCCGGAGGCCCGAACAATGGACTAAGGTGAGCCTCAAGAGGAAAAAGGACAAAAAGAAGCTCCGCCCGCAAATAATAATTATTTCCAAGAAGGGAAATATGTCCTATGCCGACATCCTCCGAAAGGTGAAGTCAGACCCGGAATTGAAGAATTTGGGGGATAGTGTAAGGTGTATCAGGCGAACACAGAGAGGGGATCTGATGCTGGAGTTAAGTAGATCCGCCGATAGGTCGGCCGATAACTTCCGCGGGAAGGTGGAAAGTGTACTAGGAGAGGAAGCTGAGATAAGAGCTCGCAAACAGGAGATAGTGGTTGAATGCAAGGACCTAGATGAGGTCACCTCACGGAAGGACATCTGTGCTGCGCTAAAGCAACAGTTGAACCTTAGCGATATAGACCAGAGTGCCATAAAAAGGATGAAGAAGGCATATAGCGGCACACAGATCGCTATTATTAGTTTGCCGGCGGAATCAGCTATTAAGTTAATTACCGCAGGCAAGGTAAGAGTAGGTTGGGTCGTGTGCAGGCTCAGGGAGCAAATATCTCTCAAGAGATGCTTCAGATGGCTCGATTTCGGCTATTTTGTGGCGGCATGCACTAGCCAGCATGAAGGAAGTGTGGGGAAGAAGGCCACCTCATCAAAGATTGCACCGGAGATCCACGGTGTATGCTATGTAGTGGGAAAGAGGGTGTGGACGACCGGCATGTTTCGGGAAGCAGCAGATGTCCGGTATATAGGAGGGAGCTGAACCGCACAGGCAAATGAGATTGATACAAATGAATCTCAATCACTGTGAGGCAGCTCAGGACCTGCTCTCGCAAACCATTCGAGAGTCGAATGTGGATGTCGCGGTTATTTGCGAGCCGTACAGAAACCACGACGGTACGACTTGGGCGGTGGATGCGTCTGGCAACGCCGCAATCTGCGGACGACAGGCCATTCAGGAAGTCATGCCCCCCCCCCCCCCCCCCCCGGCAGCCGGTTTTATAAGGGCGAAGGTCAACGGTGACCATATTTACAGCTGCTACGCTCCTCCTAATGCAACAATATGGGGAGATGCTAGACAGTCTGATGTTGGACGCTAGAGACCGCAGCCCTAAAATCATTGCGGGCGATTTCAACGCGTGGGCCCTGGAGTGGGGAAGCCGATCGACGAAGACCACAGGTCAAATTCTGTTGGAGTCATTTGCGGAGCTGGACATCGTGCTGGCCAATGTTGGATACGTGCCCACCTTTCGAGGAAGAGGGTCGGGTTCGATCGTTGACCTGCCATTTGTTAGCACTTCACTGGTGAGGGAGATGGCTTGGCAAGTGAGTGAGCACTACACCCACAGTGACCACTAGGCCATGTTCCTCCGCATTGGGAACCGGGGAACCAGTCAACGACGCTCTGGAAGTGAAAAGGCGAAGGCGATTGGCTGATCTATCGGAGCTTTCGACGAGGAAACATTCCTGGCAGCATTGGAGGGAGCCCGTAATCCGGATGGAACAGCGGTGGAAAGGGTCACACAGCTGTCTCAGCGTGCAACCGAAGCATGCGACGCTACCATGCTACGACGACATTTGCACCACGGCAAGAGGCCAAACTACGGAGATCGCTGCCTTGAGATCCTCTTGTCTCCGAGCGAGAAGACTTCCCACAAGACAAGGGGGAGCACCAGGAGCGTGAGGAGGAATACAGGGATCCGCGAAGCAACCTTAGGAAGGCCATTCGCAGAAGCAAGCGGGAATGCTACCAGAAGCTCTGTATGGAGGCTAATACGATTCCGTGGGATACAGCCTACCAAGTTGTAATGAAGAAGATCCGCGGGCAAAAATCACCTCAAGTGACATGCCCACGGTTCTTGTTGCAAATAATTACAACTCTTTTCCCGCAGCAGGAACAGGACGAAAAAGAACCCCAACTGGCAGCTCAGCAGGACGTCTTCTCGATCCCTGATGTTACCGAAGAGGAACTTCGGGAAATCTGCAGACGTACTGGGGACAGCAAAGCTCCGGGATTGTACGGAATTCCGAACAAGGCTCTGAAGGTGGCGGTCAAGGCCAGACTAAGGTGGTTCGCAAGCACATTCGAATCGTTCATGGCGGAAGGAATATTTCCCGTCCAGTGGAAGAGGCAGAAGCTGGTGTTGCTACCGAAGCCCCAAAAGCCACCCGGCGTGGCCTCTTCATATCGCCCTATTTGTCTCTTAGACACCATGGGGAAGATGTTGGAGAGGATGATATACAACAGGCTGCTCCCGTTCATCGAGCTTGCGGGTGGTCTTTCAGAGCGGCAATATGGGTTTCGGCGAGCCCGTTCTACGGTCGATGCAGTAGCAAAGGTCGTGGAATTGGCTCGAAATGCAATGGCCATGGGAAAATGCTCTGCTCTGGTGACGCTGGACGTCAAAAATGCTTTTACCTCAGCCAACTGGAGCTGGATTAAAGGTACTTTGGCCAAACTGGGTGTTCCTAGCCACTTGGCTCGGCTCATCGAGAGTTACCTTTCGGAGAGACTTCTCTGGTACAAGACGGACGACGGGCCGAAGGAGTACATTGTGACAGCAGGTGTGCCTCAAGGTTCTGTATTGGGACCGCTGCTGTGGAACATAATGTACGAAGGAGTGCTTGGCCTTCGTGTGCTGGAGGAGGCAACGCTGATTGGTTTTGCAGACGACCTGGCGGTAGTTGCAATTGCAAAGCATCACGAGGACGTTGAGCTTTATGCAAATGAAGCCATTCATACCATCAAGTCATGGTTACGAATGGTCAAGCTGGACCTGGCGGATGAAAAGACGGGGGCGGTCCTTATTACCAACCGTAGGAAGAACAATAGCGTTACCATCTGGGTTGGTAATCGTGAGGTCGTCTCAAAATCGGTTGTCAAATACCTGGGGGTGATGGTTGATGCCAAGCTGAGTTTCAAGGGAGACTTGGATTATGCACGAGAGAAGGCGGCAAATGCCAGCTCATCCCTCGCAAGGATGATGCCTAACGTGGGAGGGCCGAAAGTATATTCGCAGGCTACCTATCGCGGGAGTGGTGAGGTCGATCCTGCTATACTCGGCCCCTGTCTGAGCGGGAGCGTTGAACCACGCTGTCAACCGGAGTAAGTTAAGTTCGGCATACTGGCCAATTGCGCTAAGGGTGTGCATCGCATTTAGGACGGCGTCGACAGAGGCAGTGTGTGTCATCGCAGGAATGATCCCTATAGATCTTCTAGCGAGCGAGGCACACTGGCTCTACGAAAAATGGAAGGCAAATCCAGCCGAGGTGAGTGTGGATTTCCGAAAAGTCAGAGTTGTGTGGCAAGTGGCAACAACAGTGGGATAACTCCGACAAAGGCCGGTGGACCCATACATTGATCCTGTGTATCGAGAAATGGGTCGACCGAAAGCACGGAGAATTGAATTACCACCTGACACAATTCCTTACGGGACACGGTTGCTATACGAAGTACTTGCATCGCTTCGAGTTGGACGAGTCTCCCAACTGTCCTGAATGCGGTGCTACACCCGAGGATCCGGAGCACGTTATGTTCTATTGTCCCAGATTTCTGCAGCAGAAAAGGAGGTTGAACACTATCTTAGGGGCGGACATCGAGCCCTCCAATCTGGTGGAAGAGATGCTGAAGTCGGAGGAAAACTGGATGGCGGTAAGTGAGGCAGTAGCCGTGGTGCAGACAAAACTCCTGGAGTTGGATCGAGCTCGGAAGGCGGCGCGACGGAGACGAGCTGGTATAGCGAACCAGAGCGTCCCCCGCGAAGTAATACTTCACGGTGGTCCCGCGGGGAGGGGCGGAAGAGTGGGGGTGGTTTTAGTGGGTGCGAATCCTACACACTGCTGCAACCTGGCGCAGCAGCGTCTTTTTAAGATTTCCACCTCCATCCATAAAAAAAAAGTGAAAATACCCACTTTCGGATGATATTGACATGCATAGTCTTGAATTTGCAAAGAAGTGACAATTTTGACGTATTATAACTTTGTTAGTAATAATGCGATTTCCATCAAACTTGGTGAGATCATGCTCTATGTTATACCGTCTATATTATACCCTATATTTCGTGGTGCTAGCATGAACTTAAGGGGGGCTTTGCAGCCAATTACTAAAAATTATAGTAATATACTATTATTAAGTTTATTTGTATAGATATCAGTGTGGAAGGTATTTCGGAGTTCAGGCACCATACACTGGCAGCCTCCTGATTTTTTTCAGATTTTTCGGTTAGGTAAGTTCTGAGAATGGCCCCCTTAAAGGAATGATCACTTTCAACCCCCCGCACTCCCCATCTTTCTAACAAATGTCAAAACTAAGACCGGCTTCTAACGTAAAGTAAAGTACTAATCGAGACCTTCAATTTGATACTCCACATGACTATATCTGATGAAAGAAAATTTACACCCCCCTTTTGCATGGATGGGGACCCCCTCCTTAAATTCGTCGTAAAAAGATGTAACTCACTGTATGCGTGAGCGTTCACAGTTCCCAGCTCTTTACTAAATTTGGTGTCAATCGCTTGAACTGTCTCGGAGCAAAATGCGTGTGACGGACAGACAGACAGAGGACGCAAGAGGACGTATATTACTCGAAGCTCTTTCTCGTTTGAATCTTGTAGTTGCTAACACTGGATGCGTGAACACTTTCCGTAAGAGAGAAATGGGGTTCGTGATAGATGTCACTTTTGTTAGCGATATTTTAGCTACGATGTTTAGCCACCAGGCCATCATTTTTGAAATCAGGCATGGTAAACGAATTAAACGGTCTCGAACGAGAGCTGAAAGGTGGGCAGCTAATAAGTTTGACGAGGAGAAGTTCTGCTCCAAAATAGACCGCTTGAAGGAAGCGCAGAAAGTAAAGCTTGACAGATTGGCGAAAAGTTACGACGAGCATGTGACGCATCCATGCCAAGGTATGTTGTATCACAGAAGCGAGTTCCGAACTTTTGGTGGAATTCTGAAATCGGAGAATGCCGCAAGGCCTGCCTCAAGGCCAGAAGGCGCAGTCAGCGAAATAGAACCCGATCTGGATACGAGCAATTACATGAAGAATATAAAAACGCTCGGAAGAAACTACAATGTGGCCATCATGAAAAGTAAAAGCGAATACTTTAAGCGACTGTGTAATGAAGCTGACATGAACCCCTGGAGTGGCGCCTATAAAACTATAATATCAAAAGTTAAAGGCAAACGCTCCCCACCGATCTCTTCGCCTACTCTGCTTGATGAAATAGTAACGGATCTTTTACCGCAGAATTTGAGTACCGCTGACCTTCCCACTGTCGAGATAGACACCGCCGAAGTTCCCATGGTAAGCGAAAAGGAGGTCCTCGAAGCTGTGGATAAAATTGTTGGAAATAAAGTACCTGGCTTGGATAGCATCCCCAATAAAGCTCTCAAGGCAGCAGTCAAAATAGCTCCAAATATGTTTGCCGGGGCGTTCACCACATGCCTTAAAGAAGGAGCATTTCCTACACAATGGAAGAAGCAGAAATTAATTCTAGTCCCCAAGCCAAACAAACCTTTGGGTGAAGCTTCATTCTACAGGCCGATATGCCTTCTAAATAATACTGGCAAACTATTCCAACGAGTAATCTATAACAGATTAATTCGAATTACCGAAAAGCATGGCGGTCTCTCCGAAAATCAGTTCGGTTTTCAAAAGGGAAGGTCTACAACGGATGCACTTGTCCTAGTAGCTAACGCAGCTAAGACTGCACTTGACAAGGGCAAAGGTTGTGCAATGATTACACTTGATGTGAAGAATGCCTTCAATTCCGCTAGATGGAGCAAGATACTTGAGTCCCTAATCAACTTAGGCGTGGCTAAGTACCTGGTACGTATCATTGCCGACTTCTTGATCGATAGGATTCTGTGCTGCGAATCAGATGAAGGAAATCATACCAAACGACATGCGGAGTTCCACAAGGGTCTGTCCTAGGGCCACTCTTGTGGATTATTATGTATAATGGGGTACTGACGTTAGACCTTCCTACTGGTGTGGCCTCCATTGGTTTCGCAGACGATGTTGGTGTGACGGTTGTTACACGCCTTCTCGAAGAAGTCGAGCTTTATGCAAATGAAGCAATCTATGAGATTAAATCCTGGTTAGAGAATGCTGGTCTACAGCTCGCAAAGCATAAGACGGAAGTAGTACTTATTACCAAGCGGAAAAGGCCGAGCCGTCCACTCCTTATTTCGAGGGTGGTCTTTTCGATCGTACTATATGCAGCCCCAATATGGGCAGATGCACTGGAAAATATAGCAAATAAGAGAAAGATTGGAGCTGCGTATCGCATAAATATACTCCGAGCATGTTGCGCTTCCAGAACAATATCCAATGAAGCAGCTTGCGTTATAGCAGGAATGGTCCCAATTGAGATTCTAGCGAAAGAAATACAACGATTTTACGACCGAACGTGCATCACCGGAGAATCTCCTGCCCGTCGGCGACAGTTCGCACGAACTGAAACTGTCGCGGAATGGCAAGAGAAGTGGGACGAGTCAGAAAAAGGCCGTTGGACTCACAAAATCATATGGGATATCCGGAAATAGATCGAGCGACCTCACGGCGAAGTAGGTTTCGACCTAACTAAATTCTTTAGCGGACACGGAGGCTATCGAGCATATCTGTATCGATTTGGGCTAGATGATTCGCCATATTGTCCAAAGTGTCCAAATATTGCAGAGGACGCAGAACACGTCTATTTTCATAGTCGCAGATTCGAAGCCCAAAGGGCTACATTAAAAGCTACAACCGGGGAGCACTTTACACCCGAAAATATCATGGAACTTATGGTGAAAGCCGAGGTGATATGGACCGAAGTCGAAAAAGTGATTGCAGCCATCGGAAAGAAACTTAGGCAGGAAGAAGTCATCCGAAAGAATGAACGCGAGAGGAACACAAATATTAGTATGAGCGCAAAATAAATTCTGATCCAGCCCCGCGACGTAATAGCAAATGGGAGTCCCGCGGAGAGAGTGGAAGGAGAAGGAGGTGGTTTTAGTGGGTAAGAGTCCCACATAACCGTGTGGCTGGAGCCTGCGATAGTTTTTGAAGCTTTCTACCTTCCATCGGAAAAAAGACAGACAGACAGACGGGCAGACGGACAGACAGAGAGACAGACGGTAAGCCGATTTTAATAAGGTTTTATTTTTAACCTTTGATCCGATGCTGTCACCAGAGTTTCATGCTTATATCCTCCAACAGACCAGGTTCGATGGAGCTAAAAACTTGATGACCAATAGTCGCCATTACTGGAAAATACGGCTGGCAATGGTTTAGTTGGGTGAGGTTGTTAGGTACGATTATCTTAGTCGGAATCCTCGTAACGTTCCTAGTTCAAGTTAACGTCAATCGTTCAAGTTAGCATCGTTTTACCACCTCCGTACCCACTGCAGATACCCATAGATTCACGCTGCGTTTTGTAGTCGTTAATCTTGTCACTGCGGAAGAACCGCTCTGTTTGTTTCAGTTTTCTACCCAGAACGGATAAATTAGGTTCGTTTGGCACCTCGATTGGTAAAAAGCGTAAATTCAAAATTCCAACTTCTTGTGTGCGCCGTGAAACCGCATGGTAACTGCACGAACTTTACCATCATATTCAGGGGAAGGGGTATGTCTCGCTCTCAGATGAGCGCTAGTTATTTCGGCTTCACGTTAGGTGTCTCCTAGCACCAACAAGTGTCCCGGTGTCAATGCTTCGATTTCCTTAGGATTACTATTGTAGATAGTGGAACTAGAGGCTCTGAATTCAAGCAAGCCTTAATCTGGCAATTCTTCGAACGTCGGGACTATTTTCGCCTATACTTAAGCTACCGTTTTCTAACTTTTCTATAGCTTCCCACAAACCGCCAAAAATTTGTGGTTCGCACCAGAATAAACTGCCAAGTGACACCGTCCTCCCCCGCTGCATCTCTTCATGTACTAAATTCTTTGCTCCTACAAAGTTACTGCCATGGTCACTGGTGCTCAGAGGTGGCGGTGAGGAAGACGGGGCTGCAACCCTGTCGGCCAAACCAAAACCAAGTGGCCGAGGAGAACTTCCATAGTGGTGGCACCGAGAGACGCTGTACTCACTTTGGCTTGCCGGCGGTGATGCAGTAGGCGAATGCTCCATAGGCTTAATCAGAGCGATCAGACCTGGGTCTGCACGGGGACTCATCTGAAGTGGCAAATTGGTCACGAAACCTTACCGGGGGTATACTGGTACCATGGGAACCGGGATAGCCTCTGGACTCTCATACTTCGGGTGAAGTCAAGTTATATGTGAGCACAGCTCGGTTGTTTGCGGTTGGCCTCCTAATGGGAGTTTCATGGTGGTTGTGGTTGTGCTTAAGGAAGAACAGATCTTCGGGCCTCGGCGTGGTGTTGCGTTTCAATACGGGTGCCGTACTCTTTAGTTCGGTATAGATTTAGGTAGGTCTTGCATCCATCAGTATGAATGCTAAGCCATGCACTGGGTATAGACTGGTACTGTTGTTGTTTGTCTCAGCGGGGCTTTGATTGTGGTCACAAAATCAATCCATGCCTTAAGAAGACCGTGGGATTAAGTCTTCCAGACAGGTGCTCACGTAAAACCCTCAAGGACTTCACTGCCATGGTCGCTATATATTTCCGAGTATAATCCTCTTTTTGCTGAAAATCGTTTAAATGTGAATGTCTCGGTTGGCAAATGGCTGACCAATTCGGGATGCACTGCCTTCGCCATCATGGAGCAAATACGGAGATGTACTTTTTCAATGTAGTCGTGGAGCGCCCTTTGATAACCTTGTTTTGAATGGGCTGCGTAATCTACCCCGCAATGTAAAAACGGTGGACTTGGGGTGATTTTGACGGCAGGAAGATCGCCCATCATTTGATGGCCGTGGCCATGAACGAACCTTACAAAATTAAGATGACGATGTAGTTCATTTCGTACAACTCGCTGATCGTTGAGGATCTAATAATGGATTTGTAGTAATTATGGACTGTCTGGACGCTCTTACATAACGTGCTTTTGTGCGCTTCCCATATTAAACCAACCAACTATCAGGACGCCCTGATGATCAACGAACGGATTCAGCTTCTGTTTGGCCATTATCTCGATGTGTTTGTTAAATTCAGCCTTTGGTACCGATCGAAGAATCTGTGGTCTACTTCTTTCATACTCCTTTGACGAGATAATTCCTTTGTCTTTGGTCACAAACCATAACGCATATGCCGTCATCTTTACGAGCATCGAAAATGACGAAAATTGTTCTAGTATATCACACCCCTGACCACGCTGAATCACGTCGAGAATCCTTGCGCCATAGTGGGTACAGTACGAGCCCCTTGGACCTTATTTCACTAGGAGAACAAACTGTTGGGTTATCCTTCGATTTTAAGTATCGCCAGGAGTAGAATTCAGCACTAATTTTCCGCATTTTGGTTACCTGATTACCGACATAACTCTCCAGGCTCGTTCCATCCTTTTTAAGCCGTACCAAGACTACGGCCGACTCGCACCAGCGTTATACTTTCGACATTTTCAACTGCATCTTTGTGGATACTATTTTTATCAGTTCGGCTAATTGAAGAGCTCCGTTCGGCTTGCAGCGGTTTTACATGAATCTCAGCACACAATAGGGTAGTATTTACTCCGCCTTTTTGATATATTTATATGGCTTGAGGTAGACATTGGCAACATATGCGGACTCTGATGCGTCGGAGTATCCATGCAGCTCGTTTCTTCAGTTCCATGCATATCAAACCCATCGCGGGATCCGAATAGACTACAGCATTGAAAGTTTCGCTTCTATTGGTTCAAAAGCGCTTCCGCTGGGATATCGACCAAGCAAATTTCGGAATATCTTTTGCATTAAGATATTCACAACAACGGCCATTGGAGCTAACCAATGCAATGGGTCGTATATGGCTGCAATATTTGATAGCAGAAGCACTCCGGAAGAATGTAAAGCACCCTTGGAATGGGGTCATGGATGTACCAGCATCACCAGTTGCAGTATTGTCCAGAGAAATCGGACACAGGGAAACGGAATCTTCGGCCGAATATGGGGACAGATGGGAAACCGCGATTGAGAGCCACACTGGACGCAGCAGACTCTTTTGTCAGTGGTAATGCGCGCCACGAGCGCAGGAGCAACACTTTTGATGTGGGCAACGTTTTATTGTGCTCTCCACTACAGTATGTATCTATGGTTCGTGCGGGCGTGAGGCCAACCGAGCTGCAAGACTATCCTAATCGGTGCCATCGAATCAGTTAAGGAGTCTAGGACCTTTTACCATAAAATATCTACAAGACCCAGAGCTTGTATCCTGATATCAAGACGGATATAGGCAACTATACTGAGATAGTTCTGTGCCCAGAACCTAGTTACGATCATGGTACAATACCCTCCACCGACGCAAGGATTAAGGGATCTGGTAGTGTAGGTAAGACCAAGTGGTTCCGAGCTCTTAATACGTTCCGACGCGAACGCTCAACATATTTGTTGGGGTAGTAGCAAATGCAAGGAAGCTATTAGATTTCATTACTTCAGGTGATCTCATGACTGCAAAGGTACGGCGCGCTCCTACGTTTATAGGACCAAGAAAAAGTGAAATGATTGGCCGAACAATCTGCACTTCAAGGGCCCTAAAGTTGATTGGAGACTGAAGGCTTCTAGACGTAGTCTCACTGTCAGATCACCAATACCTAGAACTATTGAAGGCTATCTGCAATACTAAAACGGAATCCTAGAAAAACGGTTTGGACAAAGTACAATGAACTTCTTGGCAATAAGCAGCTCCCTAAGCGTCTAAGGACTTCACTCGCGGTAGAAGATGAATTGGAAACTCTGAATAGCACACTTTAAGAACGTTGTGAGGAGGCGTGTCCTATTTCCCGAAGCAAAAGACGAAAGAGAAACACAGTCTTGTTTGTGTCCACTAAAGGAGCCCAGTTGGGCCAGCCAGATGGTACTTTCCAGAATTCCAGACCGGAATCCATACAGACTCTCTTGGAATCCAGGAGAACAGGCGACAGAAATGGAAGGGGTAGAGTTGGCGGTACCTGCAAACTTTGAAGACGTAACTGATGCGAGGAAAATTGGAAGGGTGTTGTCATACTGCCCTTTAAGCAGTTCAAAGCAGCTGGTACGGATGTCTTCTGTCCAGCCATACTAAACGAAGATTTAGAACCCAAAGAACTTCAGACAATATTCTTGCTGCAATGTTTGGAGAGGCTTGAGCATCACATTCGTGGGAAGGCGGTAAGATTACACCCGCTAGATGGAAACCAACGTGCTTACCTGCGTGGAAAGTCCTGTGAGTCTGCTCTTCATTCTTTGATTTCAAAAATTGGGAACGCTACTCTGAAAAGTGAATACGTGATGGGGGTGTTTGTTGACATTAAAAGGACTTTTGACTATGCTGCATTCCAAAGACTTTGTGATGCCGTCGCAGGGCGTGTTGTCGATGATACTTTAATCAGGCGGACTTATGCTACCGCTGAGATTGCTGCATAATGAAATGGGTGTTGATGGCTACATGACAGCAGAAGCAACGAAGAGCTGTCCCCAAGGAAGGATACTACCGTCACTTCTGTGAAGTATGTTGAAGGTCACACTACTATGCTAACTACAAAATCTACCTATATATATGCTCAACCCATAAAATCAACATGTAGAAAGAACGTTCCTAGCAGAAGATAGTTAGTGACATTAATAAGGACACATAGAGCCCCGGGTATAAGTTCATAATCAAAAACTGTGTGATCATCGATCACCCTACGAAGGTACTTTCGCCTGTTCACCCCATCTAAGCTGACATCGATAAGGGGGGCGGGTATAGAGGACTGCCCAGTGTAAAGGAACTGGAAGAGGCGGCCTTGTCCATGAAGGATAAAACAACACTGTGATGGGATGTATTCCAAGCCAAGTGTTGAAATTTGTATTCTAGTATAAGCGGGACTTACCACTCCTCATGTTCGATATTCTGTCGAACAAGAATGTAAGTGTTTTTCCCTACGAATGCATCTGGGGTTGCGAGGTTCGTGCTGATAAGCAAAGGCACATCCAAGAAATTGCTTGAGAAGCTCATCAAGCCAAGGTTGACTGACGCAATACTTCTTATCGAAACAATATTGTTTTTGAACGAGGAGATTCACAATTGATAGGATTGAGAAAATGGTTCAAGAAGTGAAATTGGCTGAGGCACATAGTGGTGACTGTCGACGAGTGGTACTCCTTGTGAGCCTAAATGTAAGAAATTCTGAGAATGTGCGGCATGCTCAGGTCAAAGGAAAAGTTGATTCCGTATTTCAAGTAAGCTCTCGCTAATATTGAGGGATTATTAGAAGACCGAACCTTGCTCTACGAGAGTCGAGAAAGACGGCGTAACAAGAGGGTCACATCGAAGCGGTCTATCTATCCTTGGGCCGGTAGTTTGGAATGCCTCATAAGATAGTCTGCTGTAACTCGAGATGCCTGATGAGACACATCTAATAAAGTACATGGATGATGTGACAAAAAGCGCTGGACAAACTGGGAATAGTAATGTGGCGAGTCAGAAGATAAATGACCCCTAGCTCTGCAAAAAACCCATGATTGGTGAAATCTTAGTCTTATGAGAGCATGCGATAGTATCCCTCACCATTGTATAAAGGCGAGAAGCTTTCGAGTTGCGTCCGCCTATCGTATCGTCTCGGGGCCAGTGGTGATGGTAATAGCAGGAGTTACTGCAATCGTTCCCTGTGCTGCAGAGTGGAGGTGGATATGTTATACCTCAAGGAAGGTGAATGAAAACTGCCGCTTATGAAGAGAGAGCCCGCACTCTCAATTCATGGCTGCAATCATGGGAAAAAGAACCGAGGCATAGACGAATTGCATATATCATCAAAGACTGGAAGTTGACTATCCTAACCAATCTGATTAGGGGGCATGGGTATTTTCTATATTATCTGCACGCAAACGGGAAACTGCAGGATCTCAACTGCATTTACTGCAAGAATGTGGTGGATGATGCCCGTGCCATTGCCAATGCCTTTCGGCAGTGAAGCCCATGGTGTTTTACGTAGGCACCTGTCGTGAGACTTAATCCTATGGTCCTCTTAAGACACGGATTGATTTTGTGACCACAATCAGAGCCCCGCTGAGACAAGCAACAACGGTACCAGTCTATACCAAGTGCATGGCTTAGCATTCATACTGGTGGATGCAAGAATTACCTAAATCTCTACCGAACTATGGAGTACGGCTCCCGTGTTGATACGCAACACCACGTCGAGGCCCGAAGGTCTCTTTTCTCGCTTGAGCATAACCACAACCACCATGAAACTCTCACTAGGGGGGCCAACCGCAAATAACCGAGCTGGCCTCACATACAACGGGAGTTCACGCGAAGTATGTGAATCCAGGGGCTTTCCCGGTTCCCATGGTACCAGTATACCCCTGGTAAGGTTTCGTGACCAATTTGTCACTTCAGATGAGTCCCCGTGCAGACACGGGACTGATCGCCCTGATTAGGCCTTTGGAGCATTCGCCTACTAAATCACGACCGGCAAACCAAAGTGTTTACAGCGTCTCCCGGTGCCACCACTATGGAGGTTCTCCTCGGCCACTTGGTTTTGGTTTGGTCGATAGGGTTGCCGCTCCATCTTTCTCGCCGCCACCTCTGAGCACCCAGTGCCTTTCGGGAGAAGGATCATCATCATCAACGGCGCAACAACCGGTATCCGGTCTAGGCCTGCCTTAATAAGGAACTCCAAACATCCCGATTTTGCGCCGAGGTCCACAAATTCGATATCCCTAAAAGCTGTCTTGCGTCCTGACCTACGCCAACGCTTCATCTTAGGCAGGGTCTGCCTCGTCTTATTTTTCTACCACAGATATTGTCCTTATAGACTTTCCGGGTGGGATCATCCTCATCCATACGGATTAAGTAACCCGCCCACCGTAACCTATTGAGCCGGATTTTATCCACAACCGGACGGTCATGGTATCGCTCATAGATTTCGTCATTGTGTAGGCTATTTCTATCAGTTCGGATAATTGAAGAGCTCTGTTCGGCTCCAATCGGCACATGAGTTTTAGCGCACATTAGGGTAATATTTACCTCGCCTTGTATATCTACTGTCTTAAGGAAGGCAACAGCGGCATATGTGGACTCTAAAGCGACGAAGTATCCAAGTAGCTCATTTCTTTTGTTCCCTGACTATTGAATTCATCGCGGTATCCGAATAGACTCCAATATTGAAAGGTTGGCTTCCAAGCGTTTCCATTGGTTCAAAAGCCCTTTCGCCTCTTCCAGCTAATTCCGAATTCCCATATTTTTTGCATTTAAATATTCGCACCAACGGCCATTGGAGCTAACCACTGCAAAGTACTAGTCTAGTGTCTTTGTATTCCATTGGAATCTAGTTTAACAACTCCAGACCGTTTCCTGCCCATTTACGTAGGGTAAAACCGCGACTTTAAATAGCTCCATCATCTGATCCATCAGATCACGCGCTTCCTCCTTCTTTTCGACCAAGCCAATTATCAAAGATCATCCACGTAAAAATCTCTTCGCAACCTTTACGCCGTAACGGGGAACCTTTCTCCGCAAGGAACGTTGTGGGAGGTTTGCCAAATGACATCGTTGTCAGCACATATTCCTGTATAAGGTTGTCCCTTGTCAGTCTATACAGCATCAGTTGGAAGTCGAACGGGGCTTAAATGCAAAATCGTTCAACGTCGGTATGTAAAAATTGAGAAATTGAAGCAAGCGGCCCGGACACCATGAACTTGAGAAGACCCCAAGCCGATGATAGAGGAAGGTAAAACACCTTCGAAATGATGACATGGATATAGCTGCTCCACAAGATGCGGTAATATCCAGAACAATCGGACACAGGGAATCGGAATGTGGGGACAAATTGCTAACCGCGATGAGACCTACACTGGACGCAGCAGACTCTTCTGTCAGTGGTAATGCGCGCAACAAGCGCGGGAGCAGCACTTAGTGGATAACGCTTTATTATGCTCCCCACTAGGGCATACATGCAAGCTTCTTGTCGGTCTAGGATCGGTGTACCGGGAGGTGAGCAAATCAGTGAGAGAGATCTCAACGAAGCTGGTCCTTACCATAAAAATGCCGTCATGAAGGGAGAGAAAGAAGAAGGCACATATGCAAGAGTTTCCCCAAGGATTACAAAATGTTCGAAGGACAATTTACGATCTTCCGAGAGTGCCTGTAGAAAAAATGCAGGAACTTGGAAAGAAGCCAAGAGATCAAGGTTTATGCGATAGCTTTCTATATTTGGAATGAACTGTTTTAAAGTTGCTTCAGCAGGTGATCCCAGCTTTGAGTTCTGGCGGTTGGCTCAAGTCTACTATTGTGAAAACCGAAGGAAATGCTGGATGTTCGATACCTGGCCCTCGAAGGAAGGCGGGGAACATCGTCTCCATGATAGTTGAACAGAAACCGGACATTGACTTGGGCTAAAGTTCAAGAATCGCCGGAAGGACAAATCAACAAACTTGGAGGGTTTCAGCTTGATGTTTGAACTGGACCAAAAAAGTCTGCAAGGGCTCAGGGACAGTCAGTATGGTATTTCACTTCTTAGAATAGATTGGAATTCAACCATATCGGAAAACTATAAGCATAATCTTCCTTTTAAGACCGAAGGACAATGATGGCCTTCGACACGCACAAAGCAGATCAAATTGTGGCATCTTCGGTGCGCTTGTTCACAATAGAACTGCCCGCGGAAGATAATGCATACAGTGTCCAAACCCCCGTACTGAACGGTCGAAAGTTCCTGAAGCGACTAAGGAGTCCTTTCGCGGTAGAAGATGAATTGAAAACTCTGAATAGCACACTTTTAGAGCGCTATGAAGAGTCGTGTCCTATTTCTCGAGGCTAAAGACGAATTAGAAACCTCTAGACTGTATAAGGCGCTTAAAACGGATGAGTCGGCTTAGTTGGACTCTCTCAGATAGCCGGTTCACGAATTCCAGACCGGAATCTATACAGACCCTCTTGGAATCCAGGAGAACAGGAGACAGAAATGGAAGGGGTAGAGTTGGCGGTTCTGGCAAACTTTCAACACGTAACACGTGTTACAAGGAGAATTGGAAGACTGCTGCTGTCATACTATCTTTTGAACACTTTAAAGCACCTTTTCGTTGGACAGGAAGTCGAGTGCAAAGGACCACTACTGTTTAAGTTCTCAGAGGCTATCTTTCCCCTCCACATCAAATGCAGATAGTCACACCCGCGAAACTTTCCGAGAACACCGCGTAGCTTCTTCACTGGTCTGCGCCAAGTTGGCGACTCACTCATCCGTCATCTTGGAATAATGCGTTCCACCACATTATGAATTCCAGCAATGGAATAGTCGCCCCTCCTTACTGTGTGACCTCCCCATTGCCAATTCTGACCTCTGAGCAACGCCTCCACGTTCTTTGTTCGAAATATTATTAGGCTACCGCATCCTGACCATATGTTGCTTATAATCGTTGATGAAAGGTTGGAGCTTTTGAGGAACAGTGGTTGTCACTTGCTACGTGTTACGCCCATATAACAATACCAAAATTTAATTTTCAGATTTTTAGACAAGATAGCGAATGCACACCTAGCGCTGTCAATGTAAGAAGTAATGTCAAGTCCGATACCACCGTTCGCAGAAGCAACGCTCCATAGATGATTAACGCCATCGATGCATTGCTTCTTAACGCAGATCAGGAAGCAGCTGACGTTGCCGATGAAGGGGGGGGGGGGGGTATTCAGGAATGGCCACTGCTCAGTGTAGAGGAACTGGAAGAACCGGTATTGTCCATGAAGGATCAAATAGCACTTTGATTTGATGGTATTCCAAGTGAAGTACTGAAACTTATATTCTAGTACAAGTTGGACTTACCACTCATTGCTAGCTCTTGCTAATATTGAGGGATTATTAAAAGACCGAGCCCTGCTCTACGAGACTCGAGAAAGACGGTGTAGCACATCAGAGCAGTCCAGGGGTCTATTCTTGGGCCTTTGGACCTTTGGAATGCTACGTAGGATAGTCTGCTATGACGTAAGATGCTTGATGAGGCGTATCTAATCGCGAATGATTTTGTGGCACTGATCGCTTTAGGCGCGGTCGAATAGCTCTGGACAAGCTGGGAATAGTAATGTGGCGAGTCAGTCTCCCTAACTCTGGAAAAAACCGAAGTGGTTGTCCAAAAAGAGGGTTCCTGTAGTCTCTCCTAATTCAGATGCAGTTCTGGACTTATGGAAGCATGCGGTATGCCCCACCGTAATGATAGATCCTAAGATGCGTTTCTTCGAGTAGATTCGGTTCCGGAGGAAAATGCATCGCAAGCGCCTAAGACAAGCACAACGATGATTGCATCGCCTCGGGGCCAGCGGTGATGGCAGTACCAGGAGATACTGCTAAAGAGCGGAGGTGCATATGTTATACCTCAGAAAAGGTGAATGAATGCTATTGCTTATGAAGAGAGACTCTCAGTTCATGGCTGCAATCCTGGGAAAAAGAACCGAGGCATAGACGAATTGCACATATCATCAAAGACTGGAAGTTGACTATCCTAACCAATCTGATCAGGGGGCATCGGTATTTTCTATATTATCTGCACGCAAATGGGAAACTACAGGTTCTCAATTGCATTTACTGCAAGAATGTGGTGGATGATGCCCGTGCCATTGCCAGGGCCTTTCGGCAGAAGGATGTCGAGGGTTTATGGACACAATTATTGAGAGAGCGAGGACATGTCGAGCAGAAAGGAAGGCTACATTAAAGGCAATCTTAAAGCGAAAAAGGGCGAGATGCAAAGGAAAGACAGCAGGGTAGTTGAGGTTTCCTAGACGGAACAGCGAGGTGTTTTGGCCGGTAGGCTGTGACGTGGGATTCGCGGCATTCGAAATTTATTTCGAATGTCGCGAATACCAGCGGACAGATGACGCCACCGGCGCTCTACTCAGTTCAGAACTCGCTACAAGAGTGAAGAACAGAGTAGGTGACGAAAAACGTCAGATAGGAAAAATAATAGTTGGTTGGCAGTCACGGTGAAAGGAAAGATTTTCGTGCAGAAAGAAAACAGTTACATATGGAAATCAGTATTATTTCTAATATCTCGGAGTTATAATAAGAGTAATTTATAATAAGAGTAATTTCTTGAAATTGTGTATTGAACTTTGCAACATACGAAATATATGTCAAAAACCTATTTCAAATAATAAAAGAATAAAAGGTTAAATACAAGCTCCTAAATTTGACTGAGAACTCTTATATTGGTGACCGCGGAGCGAACATCGCCCCATTAAAATACGTTTAGAATCAAACTGTCCCAGATTCTACCGAGGAACAAAGCGCAGAATAAGTTCTCAAATGGAAAGTCTATGGAAGATGGAGGAAGAAGTGCAGCTTTAAGAGGAAACGGTGCCAGCAAGATCCCGTGAACATGCACCAAAGTGCGTGAGAAGCCACCGCAGCCCTCGCCCTCAAGACCAGCGTCATCGTCGCAGGATTCGAAGCCCCCGCCCTCAAGACCAGCGTCATCGCCGCGGGATTCGAAGCCGCCGCCGTCAAGACCAGCGTCAACGCCATAGCCGCCGCCACAACCATCAACAACGGCGCGTTATTATTATTTATAATTTTATTAAAATTTTGTTGCATTAAAAAAGTGGTAACAATAAAAACAAAATTGCCGCAAGAGACGGCGTCGAGGCGTTTGCATCGTCATCTTTTCACTGACTCTCCGCTCTTTTAGCGAGTTTTTTGCTTTAGGGTGCGTCGTTGGTGTCGCTTTATTTTTTCGCTCGTACGTGCATTTGTGGGTTCGGCCTGCCATGTCGACTAGATCAGTTTCACCGCGTCTTCGCTTTAACACTCGCGTCGAAAAGAAGTTTTCTTTTTATTAGTCAAGATGTCGATCGACAACAAAGATGCGGCAGGCCCATCGGACCCGCAAGTGACCGCCCTCGCCGTACGCGTCCCTCCGTTTTGGCGGCGGAACCCCGAACTGTGGTTCGTGCATTTGGAAGCACAGTTCCAGATGTCCGGGATCACAGCGGACGCGACCCGTTTTAATCACGCGGTGGTCGGCCTGGACGAGGAGTCCATCGTGCTCGTGTCTGACGTAGTGAAGTCTGCTTCATATTCACTACTCAAGACTGAATTAATCAGGCGCCTGTCAGTAAGTGAGTCAGCAAAACTGGATCACTTGCTGGCAGGCCTAACGTTGGGAGATCGGACTCCCAGCCAATTGCTGCGCGAAATGAAGCAATTGGGTGGGAGTAAGATCGACGACGAGTTGATGAAGTCCCTTTGGCTGCGTCGGCTCCCGGAAGGTACCCAGGCGGTCCTCGCGTGTGTCTCAGGTTCCTTGGAGGCACTGGCAGCTGCGGCCGACAAAGTGCACGAGGTGCACGTACGCCCGACCATAGCGGCCGTTCAACAGCCATCGGACGAGGTGGGCGACTTAAGGCACGAAATAGCCGCCTTAATAGCCAGTGTGGCTGAGATGCAGGCGACGCTGGACGCTCAACGTTCGGGCGCCAGATGACGAGCTCACTCGCGGTTTGCCACTCGAAAAGAGCGATCAGGTAGCAGGTCGTCAGGACAGTCCACGGACCGAGGGATTTGGTGGTATCACCGCAGATTCGGCGATAAAGCCACCAAGTGTACTATCCCTTGCAAATTCACGCCTGCCGCAAAAAACTAGGTCCGCGGGGGTCCTGGCGACGGCCACCCAGAACGCAGTGCCACGTCGCCTAACAATTTACGACCCTCTCAGCAGGCGCAACGACCTAATCGATACTGGTGCGGAGGTTTCGGTTCTTCGTTTTCGTTGCGTTTCATCCTGGCGGATGTCAGCTTCCCCATACTAGGCGCAGACTTCCTGTGTCACTATGGATTGCTGGTAGACTTGCAAAACAAGTCTCTTATTGATTCCACGACCAACCTTAACTCGTCGGGACAAATGGTATCTCACCCAGGTAATAATCTTTCCATTCTTTTAGAAGACATTACCGCCTCTCGTGTTCGGGCACTTCTCCAAAAGTTCAGCCAGATTATTACCGAGTGTAGTTTCTCCAAACCAGTGAAGCACAATGTGCAGTACCACATTATCACTACTGGTTCCCTAATCTTCTCGAAGGTGCGTCCTCTACCATCCCAGAAACTGGCTTTTGCACGGAAAGAGTTTGAGCAACTCGTTCAACAGGGCCCTCAAACAGCTGTTGGTCTTCCCCACTGCATATGGCCCCTAAGCCAAACGGCGAA
Organism: Hermetia illucens; assembly: GCF_905115235.1. NCBI lineage: Eukaryota > Metazoa > Arthropoda > Insecta > Diptera > Stratiomyidae > Hermetia > Hermetia illucens. Next base: position 3,282,710 of record NC_051851.1, on the reverse strand, counting down.
TGGCACCCATGTGGGGATTACAGATAGGAGTCTGGCACTTTCACCTCTCTACCCAAAAACCTTATGTTCCCCAGCAAAATTGTAACCATACTGAGCGTATAAACTAGATAGAAAATGGTACTAGGCTAACTACGACGTATTCCTGTCAAACAACTTATATTTCAGGGGCATTAGCTGTCATTGTACAGATTTTTCTATGCACCTTGTCGGGATGTGTACCAAAACCAGAGTTAAAGAGAAATGAAACCATTGCGTTTTCAACCTGAAGGCAATCAAATTTGTTTACATACCAAGTATATGTCAATATTTCAGGAACCCTTTCTCAATGCTCTTCCAGTGAAGTGAAAAAAAAAATCCTTTACCTTGAAAATCGTGAAAACAAAGTTCAAAGGCTAGGAATCAAAAACGGAGCTGAAGAGGTTGTTTGAGCCCACATAGTCCTGGCTAGAAAGGTGTTGATAGAGCTAGTGGGTTAGTTTCTCCAATTCGAAATACCCAAAACCATTCTAATGTCCACTGGTCCTTCGATTTACCTGCAGCATAACTCAGGCGAATAAAATCGCTTGGGAAATAGAGCACCTGACGAATGGGCGGTCAAATATCATTTTCACGCGTGATTAAGCTCCTCAAGCAAAGCATCCTCCTGCTTCCCAACGTGAACTGTTTGGGAGCCATGCACACATTTTGTTTTGCTTGCTTGTGTTCAAATTGAATCTTCGCATTAGCCAAATCGCTCCAAGCCTCCATTCCCGAGAAATAACGTCCAACGATATTTTCAAGGTATTTGCATTCTCGGCAAACCGAAATGAAAACCATCGCCTGGTTTGACAAATATCACCTGGTAATAACAAAGCTAAACAACAGGCAGTGGAAATCCTGTGGAAAAACGCGAAAAAAGAAAAGGAAAAGGGTCGGGGACGAAAAATCGGGGAGCACATAACGAGAAAAGTTCTTAAAGAAAAAAATATGAATGCCTACAAGACGTATTTAATGTTGTGGAAAACAACGAGAGAGAACCTTTCAGATTGAATTTTCCATCGTGAAGATATTTTTCCATCCATTTTTTCTGACTATAGTACCCGCCGTAAATAGACGGGATCGATGAAGAATGAATGAATTGGGAAGGAGTGTCCTGAATTCAAGAATACAATTTCAGTGTGAGCCCCGGTTGTTTTTAGTGTTGTTGTACGAGTATATTCGGTGAAATTTTTCTTTGTATGAAGTAGAAGGGAATTTCCATCAAACTTATTGTTTTCAGGAAATGTCAGCACAAGATTAGATTGTTCGAGCGGATAATTGGTTCGCTTTTCCACTTTCCTCAGTGGTCCGGTTCAGTTTGGTAATGGCGAATGCTATTGAGAGAAGAGAAATGGAATATATCTTGTGGAATTTAGAAAAGAAATCAATATGATTCGAAAAAGAGGAAAAGGGTAGTCCTAGTGAAATGGCAATGGGTTGTTGGAGCGGACCATGACTCACAGCTAAAAAGGATTAAATGGGGATAGTTGATATTTGTTAAAAGATGTCCAAGTGCACACATGCATATGAAGATGTCGTTCTAAGCAAAATTGAAATAGAGGGAAGATTACCTCCTCAGGAAGATATATGGCACTTACATATTTTATAAGTATTGTAACAACTCCTGGAATTCAATATTCTGAAATTATGATAGTTTACGACCACGATATATCCTAAAAAATGCAGCGCGGGGTCAACAACAGAGAATCGATCTTGTCGCACAGTTGTTAGCTGCAAACATCTTAAAATAAAGCGAGTCGAAAACCTTAAAGCCGACTGCAAACCAAAACAAGGGGAAAATATAATCGGTACCATCAGCAAATTTACCAGGTGAAAGTCTTTCGAACAATTTGGAGCCACGCGTCAACAAGGACTCTGCTTCGGCTAAAGTAGAGAAAAAGGACGGACACAAAAGTGATCACGGCTGAATACGCTGATTATAAAATCAACAAGGGATCTGACATATGCGGAAATCTTGCGGAAAGGGAAAAGAGACAGTTCCCTCCTAGACCAGGGTCAAGACATGAATTGCATAATACGCACTCCTTCAGCTTAGGCCTGGGGGGAGTAAGTCTCGCGGTCTCCATAAGAAGATCGAGTCATCACTGAGCAAAGCAGTGGGGGTAAAGGTTAATCAGGGCTTGACTTCATTGAGTGTGAAAACCTAGAGCGAAGATCTGCGAAGGCCTAAAGACTCTGCTTGGGCTAGATCCAAGACCCAATGTGATAAGGCTACGTAATGCATATGTTGGAACTCAGGCAGCCACTATAGCCTTGCCATTTGAACGAGCGAGAAAGGCTATTGCGAAGAAAGCTATCGCGTCGCTTGAGTCAGCTGTCAACTGCGAACAATTGCGAGAACAGATATCGTCGAAAAAAGGTGCTTCAAATGCCTGGAATTTGGACATAGTTCTAGAAATCGCGGAAGATACGAAAAAGAAGGGCATATTGCCAAAGAATTTCACTCTCAACTACCTACTATGCAGAGAAACGTAGGAGAGTGACATTGACTATATCTCAGGCAGCTATAGATGTGCGGAGTTCAAGAAGGCGATTTCAATTTTCCGTAAATAAAAACCCTCTCCTTTTTCTTCAGCCGTTGTCCCGTTCACAAGCGGGGTCTGCTCGTCGTGATCGGTTTCGCCATTTGGCTCTATGGGGATTTAAAAACCTCTTGATTGTACCCAGATCAGGCATCTGGGTACAATCTCGAGGCTTTTAAATCCCCATCCAGCGTATCAAGCCACCGTTGTTTAGGCTTGCCTTTTGGTCGTTTACCATCGACTTCGATGTTTAGACCAATTTTAGTAAGCGAATTCTCGTTAGCGCGAATTGCGTGACCATACCATCGAATACGCCTCTCTCGCAATTTTCCCACGTTCAATGCAACTCCATAATGACCGCGGATATCCTCATTTTGTATGTGATCAAAACGTGTCACAGCACTAGTCCAACGCAACATCTTCGTCTCCATTACCGCAAGATGAAGACGTCGTTCATTGTCTTTTATAGTCGGCCAACACTCAGAACCATAGAGCGCGACAGGACGGACGACATTTTAGATTTAAGATATTCGTTGATACGTCGATCACAAAGAACACCAGTTGTGAAACGCCACTTCATCCAGGTTGCGTTAATGCGTGAAGCAATTTCATAACGCAGCTCTCCATTGGCTGATAGCGTTGACCCGAGGTATTTAAATCGCTCAGTTCTGGGCAGATCACTGCCGCTGACAGTGATTGTGCCTGTTAGATGGGGATCGGTCGTCAAAAATTCAGTTTTATTTAAATTCAATCTGAGACCGTGTTGCATGAGGTGATCATTCCATTTTTGAACAAGTTGCTCGATATCATTTTTGCTATCAGATGCTAGAAAAACGTCATCTGCATAAGGCAGTGTGTAGGGCGCTGAACGTTGGATGTCCCGTGTGACGGTGTCCATAACAAGAACAAAGAGGAGTGGTGATAGGGCGCTTCCTTGATGAACACCAATAGAGACACGAAACAGTTTTCATACGCCCGTCATACTTCGAACTTTACTTTTCGGATCCTGGTAGAGTAATTGAAATCAGCTGAATTTAAACCATTGCCAGGGCGAACCAACCTGAATCTGCACTACCGATATGAATAGGCGAGGCGGGAACTGCATGCATCCATCGCTAGCAGTAAAACTGAACACTTCAAGGGGTTGTGCAAGAAAACAGACTCCGAGCCATGGGGCGGCCTACATACAAGGCAGTCATGGTATCAATCAAGGGTAATCGCTCACCACCGACCACCAACTCTGATTTGCTGCGGGATATCTTATTAGTACTCTTTTCCCACATGTTTCGAGTGAATCGAACCTACTCACTGCCCAAATAGATCCCGATAAAATTCCCGAAGTAAACACTGAAGAAGTCCTGCAAGCCGCAGAGAAGATTGTGGAAAATGAAGCCCCAGTCTTAGGCGGCATTTCGAATAAAAGTCTGGTAGTGGGTATGGAAACAGTTCCAAGATGGTTCACAGAAATATTTACGACGAGCTTCAAAGAAGGTATGTTGCCACAGCAGTAATTATTGCTAATCCCGAAGCCTAATAAACCTTTGGATGATCCTTCGTCACATAGGCCTATATGCTTATTAAATGGTATCGGCAAACTTTTCGAACTGGTCATCTTCAATAGATTTCTACCGATCACAGAAAAGGAGAGGGGTTTCTCAGATAGGCGGTTCGGATTTCGAAAGCCAAATTGCAGAGGAAGCAATCTTGCGCGATTGGTACTCTCGGTGTGAATAACGCTTTCAATACTGAAAAATGGAGCAAAATAATTGCGAATTTAGCCAAATTAGGCGCTCCTAAATACCTGGTGCATACAGCTATAGAATTTCTCTGCGAGAAGCTATTGTGCTACGATACGGACCAAGGACCTAAGACATATAGAACATCCCATGTGGTTCCCATTAATCAATCCTCGGTCCTCTCCTGAGGATACTAGTTTTATGACAGAGTATCCAAAGGAGTGACAGTTATTGGCTTTGCAGACGACATCGGAGTGACTATCGTGGCCTAAGATATTAAGGAGATCGAGGTTCTCAAAAACGAGGCAATTTTTGAAATCAGATCTTGGCTGCAAGACGCTGGTCTGACGCTTGCAGAGCATAAATCCGATGTAGTTCTGATCACCAACTGGAAGAAGCAAACGTCGAACGGAATTGGCGAATACATCATACATCGAAAAAATCAAAAATTTGACTGACGGTTTCGTCCAGGGCAGAGGCAACTCATCAGATGCTGCCTCACCTCTGCCTCCGGAGCAGCGTGACCGTGCCAACAGGTGGAAAGGCGCTCCCTTGTACGTTGGACGAAACCGTCAGTCAAATTTTTGATTTTTTCGATTCTTAATGCTTGGGGTGCTACCCTCAAAACTAGGGATCCATGGACTAAAAAACGAGGGAGTAAGTTGCTCCTCATTTAGTCCGGTCCACCATCAAGTGGATGGGGACTTAGTATCCCGCAGATCCTAAACAACAGCCCAGCTTTAGTCTAGCTTAGACTACAACGACTGGCGTTTTAAGTCCAATATAACTCGCAACCTTGTCGTGTTTTTGCGATGATAAAAGGGAGCGTCTTTCCACCTGTTGGCACTTTCGGTCACGCTGCTCCTAGGGCAGAGGTGAGGCAGCGTCTGATGAGTTGCCTCTGCCCTGGACGAAACCGTCAGTCAAATTTTTGATTTTTCCGATTCTTAATGCTTGGGGTGCTACCCTCAAAACTAGGGATCCATGGACTAAAAAACGAGGGAGTAAGTTGCTCCTCATTTAATCCGGTCCACCATCAAGTGGATGGGGACTTAGGATCCCGCAGATCCTAAACAACATCATACATGTTCAGCCAACACTTAAATATCTAGGAGTTATGATTGACATAAAACTGAAATTCAAGCCGTATCTCGAGAATTTAGCAAAAAAAGGTTTCCGGAGGGGGTAACCTAATGTAGGTGGCCCTACGCAAATCCTTTGGCTCCTTACCTGGAGAGTTGTCAGCTCCATACTGCTTTATGCAGCTCCAGTCTGGGCATCGGCATTGAAGCTAGAAGCAAATAGGAGAAAATTCGCAGCCACATATAGTACAACATCAGACAAAGAAGCATGTGTGATGACAGGAATAGTCCTTATCGACATCTTGGCGAACGAGGGTCGACGCCTCAATGACCCTATGAACCTATACATTTGGCGAGTCCTGCACCTATCATCGACAATTAGCACGAAGTGAGTCTATTTCGGAGTGACAGGGATAATTCACCTGAAGGACGCTGGAATCGCAGGATTATTCCAGATGTCTCAAAATATATCAATCGAAGGCACGGTGGAATTGGCTACGAATTCCTCAATTCGAGGATTATGACTTGACTTGCTTATCGGCTTGATATCTGAATTCATCAGATAGCGCAGTTAGCGGTAATATTCTCATGCGAATAATGAAGTCCAAAAGTTGGCAGATGTCAATGTCTGGCAAGAAGAGTAGGAGAGGAAGTTTGCCCAGGTGTCGCAAATAAACACCTCAATAGATAAAAGGATAATACGGGGCCCACCTAAAATTATTCTAAGCTGTTTCCGTATAATTTTCAACCCGGGCCTGGATTTTTCTATATATCCCCCAAGGATGTTGAAACAAGTGAGAACAGAGTAAAGGGAATGACTTACTCTCATAAAAAATAACTGCCATAGGACTCAAACTCAGTTCGTTGAGATACGCTTGTCATGCCTCTATATTAGCCAGGCTCGGGAACGCTGGTATTTATTTCAGGTTTATTTGATCCATTGGAGCCACCTAAAAACCTGAAATACAAAGGTTTGAGTGCGTGAGTAGAGCTGGAAAGCTTATGGTCCGAGTACCCAAATGGAGATGGGAGATCTACGTTGGATCGCATCCTGGATGGACATTTCCCCTATCTCAGGCTTCAGGAGGCCTAGAGGTTAGGTCTAGGTTATTGTACGCTGAAGGGAAGCAAGAAGAAACTAATGCTTCTCACTTTCTTTGGCTTGAGGCCTGGTTTATTACTATCACTTCGTTTTTATACAAGAAATCTTATAACTAAGCAATTTACAATTTACTGGTTTACTGGTTTCGGGGTTTCTTGCGGGATTGATATGAGTGGTTTGCCAATCAACAAAATGCGCGGGGGTGAGTGCTTCCAGATCATTAACGTCGTCGCTGATGGGCATGAGTGGCCGACTATTAAGAACTGCTTCAATCTGGGTGAGAACCGTATACATTTCCTCCATTGTTAACAAGCTGTCACCGATTACTTTCTGCAGGTGCAGTTTGACTGACTTCACCCCAGCTTCCCATAATCCTCCGAAATGAGGACTGCTCGGGGGTATGAAGTGCCAGGTGATTTTGTCGTTAGCTACCGTGGACTGAACGGTTTTCATCATCTGCATGAACTGGTGTTTTATTTCTTTACTGGCTGTTACGAAATTTGTACCACAATCAGAATACAAATCCGAGCACAAACCGCGCCGGGACACAAATCGTTTGATTGCTGCAAGACACGCTTGTCCAGAGAGATCACTCACAACCTCCAAGTGAATGGCCTTGGTCTTCAAGCAGATAAAGAGTGCTATATAGGATTTCATCGTTTTAGCGCCTCTGCCTGATGACCATTTTAGTTGCATTGGTCCGGCAAAATCCAGTCCGCAGGTTTTGAAGGCTCTTCCAGGGGTGACTCGTGCTTCAGGTAACGCTCCCATTAACTGTTCTCCTGGCTTTGCGTTTGATTTAAAACAGGTTATGCATTTATGGATGCATGTTTTTACCAATTTGGAAGACTGCAATATCCAGTACTGTCTTCTGATTGCTGCTTGGGTTACTTGATTGCCTCCATGCAAAGTGCGCAAATGGTATGCTCTTACGATCAATTCGGACAACTTGCAGTCAGGACTTAGAATCACTGGATGCTTACGATCGTCCGATAATAGTGAGTGTCGCAGTCTTCCGCCCACCCTGAGGATCCCCTCAGAATCAGTGAACGATGCCAGCTGGTATAATTTTGAAGTAGCTGGAACTGGTTGTCCCTTGTCCAACCTTTCTATCTCATCTTTGAAAGATAGTGCTTGGGATAGCCGTACACATGCCATTTCAGCATTGTTGAGTTCTGAAGTTGTCAGGATTGCAGGTTTTGCAATAGTTGGTGACTTAAAGCGAAAGTAATATGCCACAATTCTAGTCAGTTTTGCGAAGTCGGAGTACCTCCCCAGTATACTATCGTCGAAAGTGAACTTCGCAATCTTCGCAACTTTGCAGGAGGTCTTAGGCTTCCTCTCAAGTGTCGTGGTAATGTCAATTGCCCTTGACGAGTAGTTGATTGGTTTGAGTTGCAGCCACTCGGGTCCGTTACACCACAAGTCGCTTTTGAGGAGCTGAGAAGCAGTCACTCCCCGTGATGCTATGTCCGCCGGGTTCCACTCTGTATCGACGTGTCTCCATTAACTAGAGTTGCTCGTAGCCTGGATTTCGCTCACCCTATTTGCGACGAACGTTTTCCACCTGGCTGGGTGATCACTCAACCAAGCGAGGACAATGGTCGAATCCGTCCAGTAAAATTCAGCTGTGTCGGCAGGGAATTCGCAGGCTTGCTTCACGTGTTTCATCAATCTGCATAGTAGGACGGCACCGTTCAATTCTAGCCGGGGTACTGACTGTACCTTTAAAGGTGCCACTTTCGATTTCGATGTTAATATGTTCGCAGATACCGTGCCATCCGGATGTACGTAAATCACCGCTGCAAAAGCTGCCATTGACGCGTCGCAGAAACCATGGAGTTCTACCTTGCAGCGATCAGACGTCTGTATGTATCGTGATATTTGAAGTTGTGATAACGCTGGCCACTTCTTCTTGTAGGTCAGCCACTCGATTTTCAACTGGTCAGGTACGGGCTTATCCCAATCCAGTTTCTGTAGCCACAACCTTTGGATAAATATCTTGCTAACTATTATGATGGGCTGGATCCAACCAAGCGGATCGAATAATCTTGCAGCATTGGATGTAATTATTCGTTTCGTAACTGGCTCGTTCGCTGAGATGTAAGGCAGTTTCACTTTAAAGGTGAATATTTCGTCTCTAGGAATCCATTGTAAACCCAATGTCTTGACGGTATTCTCTAGATTGATGTTGACTACGTCAGACGTTTCCCGGTCAGCGGTGAACCTCCTCATAATTCGTGGACCATTTGCAAATGTTAAATCCAGTTTTTTGAGAACGGTCACGATATCGTTTTGTAATTTCGCTGCACCTTCTATGGTCGAGGATCCGGTTAGCAGGTCATCTACATAGAAGTCCTTTTTGAAACTTTCACTTGGTGTTGGTGACGTGAATTGCTCGTCTTCAGCGACCTGTTGTAGTGTACTTGTTGCTTGGAAGGGAGCACTGGCGGTGCCAGAAGTTACTGTGTTTAGCCGGTAGTGCTTTATTGGACCTTGGGGTTTTGGTCTCCAAACAATTCGCAGTAAGTCGCAGTCTCGACTGTCGACGAGTATCTGTCGGTACATCTTCTCAATGTCGGCAGCCAATGCGTATTTATGCCTCCTCCATCGCAGCAATATTTCAAAAATGGTGTATTGCGTATTTGGTCCCACCATTAGGATATCGTTCAACGAGGTGCTGGAGAACGTTTTATGGGACGCATTGAATACGACGCGAACTTTCGTAGTTGTGCTGTCCTCTCTAACCACAGCATGATGTGGCAAGTAGTATGAGTGTTTGCAAAAAATTTCTGCGGACGGGACCTCGCTCATATGTCCCAATTCCAGATATTCCTTTAGGAATGCATTGTACTGCGCTTTGAGCTCTGGATTCCGTTCGAGTTTTGTCTCTGTCTGGCGAAGGCGTATGACAGCGTCTTTTAATGACGGATGCAGCATGATCGAGGGGTTCATGTCAGGCTTAATCGGCAGTCTGACTATGTATCGGCCTGACGTTGGATCCCTCTTAGTAGTTCGGATGAACTGCCTCTCGCAGTCTGCTTCCTCTTGGGTGAGGATTCGCTCTTGTGGCAACTCTTCCTGTTCCCATAATTTTCGTATGTCAGCATCTAGCTGTTCGATGCTAACCATACTGATGGAAGGTTCTGCTGCTCGTGTTACTTGGTTGACAGGCCCGGACAGGATCCAACCGATTTTGGTTTTTTGAGCCAAAACTTTGGTATGCTTTATCCGGATTACGACCTTTTCCAATAGATCGCCATAAACGTCAGCACCCAGGAGGACGTCGATCTTCCCCGGAATGTGATACGATGAATCACCTAAGTCCTCCTGTCTCAATTCAGCTGTCTTACATGGTGTCTTGGACTGGGGAATCTTGTCTGTTATATGGTTTGCTACGACAAGAGATAAGTTGAAACACCTTGTTGACCATTTCTCTTTGCATTGAGCAGATATCGCTCCCTTGCTGCTCGTTGAATGGCTCCCGATGCCGCTGATTGTCAGATTTATCGCTCGACGTGGTAGCCGTAAGAGTTGCTTCACTGATGAACGAACGCTGGGACCCTTGATCGACCAATGCACGCAAAAGAATGAACGTTCCTTGGCTGTTCTTTACTCGAATCCTTGCTGTAGCCAATAGAACAGCTGTAATGTCGACGCCACTGTTGATAGCATTCAGCGATGAGACTTGTTATTTTGGATTCGGCAAAGCTGAAGATGCAGCTCTATTCGACGATGCTTGGTGTAACATTGAGTTATGCTTTTTTTCACACAGTTTGCACCCTTTGCGTGATGGGCAGTTCCTGGCTGCATGAACCTCGTGCAAGCAATTGTAGCCCAACCGCAAAGATGCTACCAACTCTCGTCGTCTGGCTATGTCTGATTTCAGAAATGTGTCGCATTGGGAAATTCGATGATCGCCCTGGCATACTCGGCAGACGGCTCCCGTTGCTTGTGCTGAGTGTACCCCTACTTTCACCGTCTTGCGTTGGGTAATCTGCACTGCTTCCAGTATTGTGAACCGTTGATGCAAGAAGATCGTGAATTGATTCAAAGTTGGTATCTCGTTCGAAGAACCAATAAATTTCTGCCATTCAGAATTACTTTCATTGTCTAATTTTTGTTGCAGGATGTACACCATGATTAGGTTGACTAAATCTGGTCCCAATGATTCAGTATTGGCACGGAATTGCTCAGTCGTGTCCAATATGCGCTTGATACATATCGGACTAGCTGGAGTGCTGGTCGGTAAACTCCATATGCCCTTCATGTAGACATTCCCGATGGCCCTCTTATTGTTGTATCGTCCCTTCAGTAACTTCCATGCTGGCGCATAATTAGTCTCTGTTAGAGTGAGGTGGCGTATCAATTGTTCTGCCTTGCCGTTGACCGACGCACGAAGATACTGAAGCTTTTGTACACCACTTAATTTGTTGTTGTCCTGCACCATGACCTTGAATAAGTCATGGAATGCTGCCCACTGAGTGTAGTCGCCGCCGTAGCTGGATATTTTAATCCTTTCCAGCCTTACTACGTTTTCGCCTGCATCTGGGGCCTCTTGAACTGCTGGACGTTGACTGCTCTCCGCAGCTATGTAACCGGCAATGTTTTGACGGAATACCACCGAACATTCTCCCCAGGCATCCTCGACCTCCTCGTACTCTTTCATGTACTGCGCAAGCAGTACGGCATCCTGAGCCCTCATGGCCTTCACCCTTCCGTGCAAGGCTTCGCAGTTCGCCCATGCTCGCTTTAGCGTCTCATCTCGGTATTGAAAATATTGTAGGTTGTATCGCGTCCTCGAATGCTATTATGTTGACATTGTAATTGATTTGAGCGAAAGTAGACCAATGTATCGATGCACTTATTAATTTTAGCTTACTACTTACATAGTTCTTTTTGTGTGATTCGAACAGTATTTGTTTTGCTTGGGAAAATCTTTATTTTTTTCTGAATCATTTGGAACTTAAAAACTCGATTCTTTCGCAAGAAATCACCTCGTGCGGAATTTGGCCAAAGATCCACAGACGTTCAACAAGAAAAACTGGAAACTGATGCTACGTTTTTTTACTGGAAATGTTCAAAAATCTGAAACCTTCGTAATCGAAAACACTCAAGAGCACATACCCACCACGTCCTTTGTGTACCAGCTTTTTACTTCAACTCCCCAAATTTCCGCTTAACTGCAACAATCTATTTCTAATCTCGGTCTTGGAATGCGAAAATGAAATTCATCACTCGTAGTAATAACAACACCATCTGGCTATTTCAGCTCTATAAACATGCTTAAAAAAGACTTCTCCATTGCCTATATGGAGCCGCTAAGCAAAAGTGCATCCGATGGCATGCATTTAGGAGAAAAATACAATGCAATACAATACAAAATATATCGATCAATTTACTTTGCACAAGGAGGGGGTTGGGATTTTACGGTTGCTGGAATCTTGGAATTTCGAACTTTTTGATGAAAATTTCAAGGAAAAATTAGTTAGATCATTTAAGTTGGTATTTAAACGATGTGAATTTTTGGATACGCGGAGTGGGATTTGAGAGAATTGAATAAAAAAAAATTATGTTATAGAAGAAAGGAGTGTCACAAACATTAAATATATCCTTGCCTCGAGTGTGTGAAATTTCCCCTATCAAATCAATACCCAGGACAGGAGACATCTCAAATCTTAATAATTGAACTTATATGAAAAGTTGAGTCCTTACAAAATGACAGCTATCACAGGGTTACACACCTAGTAATATTGGGAATTTTTCTGCTTGTTTAAATGAGTGTTATTTTCAAGAAGTTTATCGACGCACACACACCTTTCTTTTATGTTAACATATCAAATGTAAACTACCCTTTGAGGCACCTTCTAGAATAGCAGGGAGGACACCCCATCCTCGGTTGTACAAAACTACAATTTCAACTGTGGATAACTTTGTTTGTACTGATCCTTTCCTGAGCAGTCGAATTCAGGTCCAAATCCAACGTTCTCAGTGTTTTCAAAACAGCAAAAGCCAAGTCGTAGAAGATACAAAATTAATCCGACTCACGGAAAATATGAGTAAAGTTTAACTAGTGTCGGAGGATTCACCCAGTCAAGTCGTTAGTCAAATCCTGAAATCGTATCACTACTGAAAAGTTCCACTTGTGCAAATCGTCCTTTCGAGATACTATTCCTCGGCAAGCAGTTAAAGGGTTCCTTTTCTATCCGAAAATAACTGGGCAAGTAGTATCGTTATCATTTTGGAGTGCAGCTACAAAGTTGGATACCACCAGAAATTTGAAACACGAAGGCACAGGGAAAGCTGATAATCAGATAAACTGCAAATGTTTCGAATGGAATAATGGCGTGTTTACTGCAGCCCAGCGATAGCTTCCATTCGAAGTTGCCGCAAGTGAATATGAGAGTTGTGCAAAATGATATGTACATGAATGGATCTGATAACGCTTTCCTGAAGTTTTGGATTTGACATTACTGAGTGGTATGTGGTTAATTGCAGCAGGTACTGGAAATCCTACTCCGATGTCAACATAATCCCTTTCTGCGGTGGCAGAGACTTCTTGTTCAAGGAAGAATGTTTTGATTAATTAGAAGATACTTCTCCGCTTAATAGGTTGGACAATTTGCAGAATGCAGAATAAGAAAAATGATTTTTTTCGGAGCTGTCATGATCTCGGACGATCCTACTTAAAAAGCGTAGAGGCTTTGGTGGTGATGAATGGTGTAAAGTTACTGGGAAGGTCCGTCGTGATTTCGAGACCTAGTTGGTCACAATACACTTTCTTCTCCATGCACGTATGTATTTCCATTCAGGGTTGCTACTGTGGAGAATGGGAACCGTCTTGTCAACTAACAAGATGTCAGGCTTATTATTTGGAATACGGCAATTAGTTTAGACTTGCGGGTCGCAATACAGACCGGAAGCAGAACTGTCAAGTACTGCCTGGAATTGATGTCAGTAAAGCCGAGATGTTCCTGTGAGCAGCCAATGCTTGTATGCAAGGTTCGATGGATCATCTTACATGTTTTGCTTGCCCATGTATTGAATTGCCGTCGTAACACGATACCAAATAATTCAGCATCTGTAACGTCGAACAACAGATTCTACACTGGTCGTTCTTCACCCGCTCTCTAATAATCAGCCTTTTATAAGCCGGGAGAGAGAACACGGATGCTAATTGATATACATAAACCCCTCCTTATTAGCAAAGAGCTGTCCAGCACACAGCTACCTGTTCGACAAATGGAATTCGTCAAATAGCTGCCAGAGGTAATTTACGAGTTTACCGTGCATTACCTTCGACTTCCATTCATTGATCCGCTTTTTGGACTGATTTCACCTTACTCGCAGGGTTGACAGATCGATCATTTAAGTTAAGTAAAATCAGCCCTATAAGAAGTCGCGTGCAATGCACTGCAGTCCAGGAAAAATGGGTACATGGACCCACTTGGTGGTGATTAATCAGACTTCCACCGCACCTCTGCCCTCGATGTCACAATGTACCTTCATCCGCCGCGTGTCACAATATAAGTGCTGCATTCTGTACTTGGGCATGGTAGTCCGGATCCATCACTGGACGTTTCCCAGATCAGTCTTCGTCCAGGGCAACATTCCGAATGGACAAATCAGTGAAGGGATAGCGTATAAGTTCAGTGCACTCATTTTATTTTTCCCCGAGAGATTTCAGCACCAGCTTCACACGCCGATAGGCGAGCATCCTTCAAATTCTCAATTCAGGCATAGGTTCATTGCAGAATTCCTAGGTAGTTGTAAAAATCTGTCTCGGTCATAGCCAGGATATGGAGGTCACTAGCGCTATGCCAGGCATGTGGCTCATGATGACCTATACAGATGACTTAAATTCCACACTTGTTCAAACAAAATGGTCATCAGTAGCATCATGCAACTTTATGTCATCTAAGTACATCAAATGTGACAGTTCGTACTTAGCACGTAGGATATTTTGATTACAAAGCTGTGGCTCCAGCATCATTTGGTAGCCATGAAAGGGAGTTCAGTGCCATACAAAACCAAAAAGGATATAATGAGTCCCGTTGGAAGATGCCTCTCTGTACCCGGATGGGCCCTTAGGCGTTGACATCCTTAGATGAAAGCATTGACAAGGTGGATGCGCCACTTAGTTTTGGATCAATACGATGTAGCCGTAGGCCCACTAGCTGGGTATTCTCGATTCTGACAAAAGCCTTGACGCAATTCATATAGCAAATAAAAAGATTCCTTTGGCTTCTAGTTGCCTATCCTAGCCTAACTACCGCGCATATAATAAGTTGCCCTTTGTAAGTTCTTGATTCCACTCGACACTACTTCGAAGTATACACTGACCCTGTCATTAATAATGGGTAGGTAGGTAGGTAGGTATCAGTGGCCGCTCCGAGGAGCCCAATTAGCGCTTTGGTGCGCCGTTTTGATGCCACAAACTCCCAAGACCGTGACTGTTGTTATAGGAACAGGGAAGCGGAGTCCAGCTGGCTCGGATCCTCAGAGCCAGCCCGTAGCATTCACGAACGAAAGCAGCTCTCCGACCCTGTAACTAGAAATCTCACCGAGGTCCCCAAAGAATGGTTTACCCAGTGTCCGCAGCCTGACTCGAGCTAGAGCCGGGCAATCGCAGAGAAAGTGCATGAGGGTTTCCCTTCCTTCTCCGCAGCTTCGGCAATGCGAGTTGTAGGGTAAGCCGAGCCTAGCGGCATGGTCCCCTATGGGCCAGTGCCCCGTGCAGACCGCCGTAATCTTGAATGCATTTGCACGCGTCTGGCACAGGAGCTCTCGTGATCGGGCTATGTTATAAGCGGGCCAAATTCTCCTTGATTTGGCACAGCTTGTAAGCCTTCGCCATCTCAGGCCCGCGGCTGCTAGGTAGTGCGAGTAGACTCGGCCCCCGACAGCCACCAGCGGAACACCGACTGTGTTCCCCGAGGGACTGCCAAGAGCAGAGCCTTGCCTGGCAAATCTGTCAGCCCGCTCATTCCCTTCTATGTTCCTATGCCCGGGAACCCAGAGGAGAGTGATCTTGAGCGTGCCGCCCAGATGGTTGAGCGTGTCTCTGCACTGCCCCACCAACCGGGAAGATGTCGTCGTTGAGTACAAGGCCTTGATGGCCGCTTGGCTGTCGGTCAGAATGGCTATGTTACGCTTGGGACTCGAATCATGCTCCAGCCATCGACAGACTTCCAATATCGCCAGTACTTCCGCCTGGAATACACTGGTGAAACCTGGGAGACCATACGACTTGGATACACCGTGTGTATTCGAGAAAATCCCCGCGCCGACTCCATAGGCCATCTTTGATCCGTCCGTAAAGAATACCGTGTCATAGTCTTGCAACACGCCGCCGGTCTTCCACTTTGCCCTGGTTGGAAGGTCCACAGCAAAGTTTCTCGTGAAGTTCAGCTTGCGTGTGACATAGTCCGTGGGGGATGCCCAGATTTCTCGAGGTATTTCATCTAGAATGTTGCTGTGGCCATAGGATTTCGCTGCCCAGCATCCGGACTCACGCAGTCTTACGGCACTGCACGCTGCAACATATTTGATGTGGAGGTCAAGGGGGAGGAGATGCAGGAGTACATTGAGAGCATCTGCCGGGCAAGACTGCAGAGCCCCCGTAGCACCTGCACACGCGGTTCTTTGAATCCTATTAAGCTTCGTTCTATTGTATTTCTTCTTCAAAGCCTGCCACCATACAATAGATCCGTACGTCAGGGTCGGACGCACTACAGCGGTGTACATCCAGAGAACCATCCTCGGCTGGAGACCCCATTTCCTGGCAAAGGTTCTCTTACAGGCATAGAAGGCTATACAGGCCTTCTTAACCCTCAGTTCTATGTTCAACCTCCAATTTAGCTTAGGATCCAGGATTACACCCAAATACTTCACATTAGAGGAAAGAACCAATCTTTGTTCATTCAGCCGTGGTAGATGGAATTCAGGTATCCTTGTCTTGGTGGTGAATAGCATCAGTTGCGTTTTGGTTGGGTTTATGCTGAGTCCGCATCTTGCGGCCCACAGGCACACCTTTCGCAACGCTCCTTCCATAATGTCGCTCATAATGGACAGAAACATCCCAGATACTAGTATCACCAAGTCGTCGGCATACGCCACCACCTTCACCCCGCTGCTGTCTAATGTACGTAAAATTTTGTCCATTACTATTAACCAGAGCACCGGTGAGATAGCACCACCCTGGGGCGTGCCTCTGTTCACAGCTCAGGTCAAGTGGTTGCCTCCCAGATCGGATTGGATTATCCTGGTAC
The DNA here is from genome assembly GCF_905115235.1 of Hermetia illucens. Lineage (NCBI taxonomy): Eukaryota > Metazoa > Arthropoda > Insecta > Diptera > Stratiomyidae > Hermetia > Hermetia illucens. The sequence goes on along the minus strand of NC_051851.1, from coordinate 3,265,958 downwards.
TCAGCATGGATATAATCCAATGCGTGAGATACCCCTCCAATCCAATACCGGTCAAGGCTTCCTTGATGGCGTTGGTACTGACGTTGTTGAAGGCTCCTTCTATATCCAAGAAGGCAGCAAGGGTATACTGCTTGTACTGCAGCGACCGCTCAACCGTGCCAATTACCTCGTGGAGGGCGGTTTCTGTGGATTTTCCTTTGCTGGGACTTGGAGAAAGGCGTTCTCTCCATAATCGTCCTTAAGTGAATGTCCAGGACGCGTTCTAGGGTCTTCAGCACGAAAGAGGTCAGGCTGATTGGTCGAAAGTCCTTCGCGGACTCATGACCGCGCCTGCCCGCTTTCGGTATGAAAACCACCCGTGCGCGCCTCCAGGACTGCGGTACGTATCCTAAAGTGATGCAGCTCCGGTAAATCTCAACAAGCCACGGCACAACCCTTTCCTGCTGCTTCTGTAGCATGACTGGCATTATGCCATCTGGGCCCGGAGATTTGTATGCGGAGAAGCTGTTTATAGCCCAGCCGATCCTATCCCCGGTAATTACCGATTTGATAGTCTCGCACAGCTGGGGTTGCCGCAAACCCTCCAAGCGAGGTTCTGATTCACAGTCCTCCTCGCTGGAGGGAAAGTGCGTTTGCACCAGCAGCTCCAAGGTTTCACTAGAAGATTCCGTCCAGGAGCCTTCCGACTTTTTAAGGAAGGATGGACTCTTATGTTCCTTGGACAGAATCTTATTGAGCCTCGCGGATTCACTAGTGCTTTCAATGTTCTGACAATAGTCTAGCCAAGACCGCCTCTTGGCGGTCCTGATGGCCGACTTGTACTTCTTTAGGCAGTCCTTGTATGGCTGCCAGTATTTTTGCCTGTAGCAGATGTTGAAGATTTCTCTGGTCAACTTCCTGAGACTAGAGAGATCTTCGTTCCACCACGGTGGCAGGGTCTTTTTGCTGTACTTAGCAGGGCACGAGACTTTGAAGGCGGTATCAAAAGCCTTCTCCAGAGCCCCGACCTTTGACTCCAGTTCGTCTGTCGTGCCAATCCTACCAATTTGCGCACCGGAGAGTTTGTTCTTAATTACCTGACCAAACTTTCTCCAGTCGATCCTCCTGGGGTCTCTAAAGGGCTTGGGGACCTCTGCGGCGAGATCTAGACTGAAGAGTATCCAACTGTGGTCAGAGAAGGATCTCTGGTCAGACACTCTCCAGTCCTCCACCCTAAGAATCCCGTTGTCGGTTATTAGGGTGATATCAAGGACCTCTTCCCAACCGTCACAGTTCTCCGAGCAGGGGAAATGAAAGGTTGGTGTACTGCCCCTGTTACACACCGATAAATTTGAAGTAATAATAAAATCAAAGAATGACTCACCCCTTTCGTTGATTTCAGAGCTGCCCCAAAGCGTATGCCTTGCATTTGCGTCGCAGCCTATCAGCAGGTTGGCTTTCTTTGGTGTTATGGTGTTCATCAGATGTTGTAGTTCTTGTGGCGGAGCTGATCGGTCGTGAGCCATGTACGCCGAGGAAATATACACGTTCTCTGCCCCCACCTGCTCCAGCTTGACCACAACTAGGTCACTGGAACTCAGGTCCGGGCACAGAAAAGCGTGCAGACTCTTCCTCGCAAGAATACATGCTCTAGGTTTAGCCTGATCAGCGTCTCCTGTGCTGTGGAATAGATTAAAATATTTGTTTTGGAGCCCTTTGATGGTTCGGTCGCTTCCGACCCAGGGCTCCTGTATTAATGCGATGTCGATGTCTTCCTCTAAGAGGAAGACGAGCAGATTAGCCGAGGCACACTTCGAGTGCTGCAGATTTATCTGCGTTACCCTCAGCATGATCTGCTTTCGTGGGGGGTTCGACAGCCCCCGTCGGACCGTCGATCGTCATCTCCTCCAACAGCTCGTTGGCGGCGTCGATTAGGTCAAGGTCGTCGTCCGGTTTTGCGGAGCGGAACACTTTTACTTTGGCATACCTGACTCCGAACCACACTTTGTAATCGGCCTTTTTCAGTGCCTCCAGGCACTCCTCGTTTATGCGGAGTAGTACGGGCTGGCTGTTTATCTGAGGTTCCTCCTCCTTTATAACAACCCAGTCGTCCATGGGAATCCCGTGGTTGTGAAGGCGCAGGAAATGGACCAGCTTGTCCTTCTCCATGCGGATCTTCGGCAACCAAATGCGAGCGACCGGTCTCCTGGGAATCTCGTCGTAAGGGATAGTCTTGAGCTTAACGCCCTCCCAAGCGTCGCTGATCTTAGCGACGCACGAGCCGAGAAAATCCTTAGAGAACTGGTCCATGCAAGCTATTACGTGGAACCCACGGACCACATGAGATGAATCAAAGTGGGGAGTGAGTCCCGGGTGTTTGCCTCCGATTTCCACGAGATGTTCATAGACCATGCCCGACAGCCTAGCCTCAACACTGGTCCACACCTCCAGCGTTAGTTTGCCGCTAGCAGAATTGCCATCCGCCAGCGCCACCCATAAGTGACTCCTGGCCACATCGCTGAAGGTCTTCGCAGTACGTGGCCCACCGGCTGACGGTTGCTGAACAATTTCCTTCGTATGTTGCTTGGCGTCTGCGCTCTTGCCCACTCTACTCCGCTTTTTATCTTGTTCGACCTCGTCTTGAGATCGGTTACGTTTTAGAGCGATGGGCTTCGCCTTCTGTTCGTCAGCCCGGCGTTTGCTGTTGTATTCATCAACAATCGCCTGGTATTTAGCGAGGTCTTTTTCATCCCGCTCGTCGACAGTACCGGCCTCCTTATTCTTGGCAATCTTGCCGAGAATATGCATGGCCTTCTGGTACTGACTCTTGAGCAGGACACCCGTGGACCTTCGCTTCTTAGCCGGTTTCCGGCGATTCTTGTCGGTTTTCGTTTTCGAGGGATCCCCCGACGCTGAGGGCTTCGGGTCAGGAGTACTATGTCTGGTACTCGCTACACCCAGCCTGACGGCAGTGGATTCCAGGCTAGAATCCACTAGTCCGTCTGACGCCTCGCTCCGGGAGGTCCCTGCGGTTGGTTTCAGCATAACGGTGCTACGGCTGGCACCGAGTGTACTGCTCTCGACGGCCACTGTCTCCTGGCTGGAGGCCAGCAGCTCGTCCTCCGATGATGCGCCTGGCATCATCGCCTCCTCTTCTATCGTCATTTTGGTTTTTTTATTATTAATTGAGTCCATGTCTTGGTCCCACGAGTAGTCCGGGAAGAATGTCCACCCTGGCTGGCCCGGCCACCAGGGTAAGGGTCTTATTTGAAACTGAAGGTGCCCAAGTTATTCAGAGTTCGCATACTAAAGACCAAGCTCCCCATTGGCCACGCAGCCCTCGGCGTATACTGTTCCACCTTGGCTTGGGGTCCTATTAGCACCTTCTCCGATGCAGGGAGGATGATCCCCGGGCTGTTACTTCAGTCCATCCCCCCGCCAGATCTACTTGCCCCTAACACATGACCAGCAGACAAGCAGATCCTCGTCAGTTGGATGGGCCTACTCCCAGCCCGGCCCTACACACTCTTGGCCCGCCCGAAGACGGTTTCCAGCGGCCACCACGCGGAGGTCGTGTGAGGACTTGCCTAATTACGCAACTTTAACCTGAAGCATAATCAGACCAGGCCGCCATAATGGACTTCATTAATTTATAGCGGGTTGGTAAGGAAGTAATCGGTTTGGCTTCCGCGGGGTCTTACCCCGGCTCCTTTTTAGGAAGAAGGTGGATAATCGCCGCCATGAAGCAGGTGTCCGGATAGTCGAGTGGCTAGAGCACAAGGCTATCATACAGAAGGCCGGGGTTCAAATCTCACTGGTGGCAGTGGAATTTGAATCGTGATTTGACGTCGGATACCAGTCGACTCAGCTCTGAATGAGTACCTGAGTGAAATCAGGGTAATAATCTCGGGCGTGCGCAGTCCCGACCACATTGCTGCCTACAGTGTACTGTAGTCTACCGTTAAGGTTTTGAATGAAGTGCTCTAACACACTTCAAGGGCTTCCAATTGGATTGTTGCGCCAACGATTATTATTTCCGGGTTATCACAATCTCGGCAGATGCCGGATTTTACCTAATACTAGCACTAAGTGCCAAGCATTTAGGCTCGGACGATCCTACCTACTTAAAAACTAAAGGGGCGCTGGTGGTGGCGGCCGATGGTAGGTCAGTGGGAGAATCCGTCGAGTACTCCCCGCAACATCGAGCACCTATGCAGAATGGTGTACTTCTGCATGATTTGAACCAGACTGTGCGAAAGTCCCAGGACATCAAGGGAAGCCGTCAGGGATTTAGGTACAATACCTGTAGCTGACAATATTATGGGAACTACAACCACCCGCTCGAGGTGCCAAATTTCTTTGATTTCCCGAGCCAATGGCTCATAGTTCACCTTCTTCTCTACGTATTTCCGTTCAATGTTGCTATTATGGGGGATAGCAACATCAATAATATACGCGGAGCGACCCGTCTTGTCAACTAACAGTACGTCAGGCTTGTTGTGTGCGGTATGGCGATCAGTCAGAAATTGCCGGTCCCAATACATGCTGTAAGCAGAACTATCAAGTACTGCTTGCGGCTCATATCGGTAAACCGGACATGTCCCCGTGATCAGCCCATGCTTGCATGCAAGGTTTTGATGGATAACCTTACATACAGCATTATGCCTGGTGATGTATTGCACCGGTGCCATAACAGTACAGCCAGAATTGAGATGGTCCAACGTTCACATTCTGCACTGGTCGTTCTCCACCCGTTCTTTCATGATGAGCTTTTTATAAGCTCGGGTGGCGACCACGCCAACCTGAATGGCACACATGAACCTCTCCGTCTCAGCAAAGAGCTTCCGAACACACAACCATCTGTTCGACAGATGCAAATCGACAAATGGCTGCCAAAGACAATTCACGTGTTTACCGTGCATTGCCTTCGACTTCCATTCATCGATCCGCTCCTGGTCCGACTTCACCCCACTCAGAGGATTGAAAGATCGATCCTTCAAGTTAAGTGGAGTCAGTCCACAGTCTGCCTTACAGACAGCCGCATGCAAGGTGCTCGCCTGCTCTTTACTGTAAAAATAAGCGCGCAGCGAGTCGACTTGGCGATGATGTTGTGCCGCCACGTCAACCACGCCCCTACCTCCGATGTCACGAGGCAGGTTCATCCGCTCCACGGCAGACTTTGGGTGATGCATTCGGAATTTGGACATAGTTGTCCGTATCCGCTGCTGGACGTTTTCCAGGTCGGTCTTCGTCCACGGCAATATTCCGAATGCATAGGCCAGTGAAGGGATAGCGAATACATTCAACGCGCTTATTTTATTCTTCCACGAGAGATGCGATTTCAGCACCAGCTTTACACGTCCCAGGAATTCGGATAGCAGAGCTTCCTTCAGATCACCAACTCGAGCATGGGTTCCTTGCAGAATTCCTAGGTACCTGTAGAAGTCTGTCTCCGTCATAGCTTCGATGTGGAGGTCACCAATGCTATGTCCGGCATGCGGCTCGTGATGACCTTTGCGGATGGCTTGGATTCGACACTTGCCTAATCCAAACTCCATCCGAATATCACGGCTGAACATGTCTATTATTCGTAAGAGACTTCTAAGACGGTTGTCAGTACCAGCATACAGCTTGATGTCATCTAGGTACATCAAGTGTGTCAGTTCGCACTTAGCACGTAGGCCATACTTTATTGCAAAACCATGCCCTCTAGCATCATTCAGTAGCCATGAAAGGGGGTTCAGTGCCATACAAAACCAAAGAGGACTCAATGAATCCCCCTGGAAGATGCCCCTCCGTATACGGATGGGCTCTGAGGTATTAGCACCCTCAGATGTACGCACCGATAAAGGGGGTATGCCACCCTTCCATGACTGTCGCCAAAAACTTTATTAGTTTCGGATCAATGCGATACAGATGTAGGATGTCGATTAGCCAGGTATGCGGAACGCTATCAAAAGCCTTGGCATAATCGATATAGCAACTGAAGAGGTTTCTTTGGCCTCTAGCTGCTTGTCCTACAACTACCGAGTCGATAATGAGTTGCTCTTTGCAACCCCTTGACCCAACTCGGCAGCCCTTCTGTTCCTCGGACAGAATGCTGTTGGTCTCGAGGTGCGCATTGATCCTTCCACTAATAATGGACGTGATGAATTTGTAGAGGGTTGGTAAGCAAGTGATCGGTCTTGTGTCTGCGGGGTCCTGCACCGTGTCCTTCTTAAGGATAAGGTAGGTAATCCCCGCAGTGAGGAAAGGTGGAAATTCCTCCGGCCGACTCATGACCTCATTTATACTGCGTGCCAACCGAATGTGTACGCTGATAAATTTCTTATACCAGAAATTCTGCACCCAATCCAGACCTGGGCCCCTCCAGTTCTTCGTTTGTTTATGGCTCGTCGAACTTCCTCTTCGGTAACATCCGCAAAATTCATGCCAGGTGTATTGGTATGGCGGGTGCCTTCGGCGGTGATCCACTCAGCATGCTTAGCATGCTGGGCGGGTAACTCCCAAAGTCCACCCCAATACTCTTTCGCTTCCGTCACCGATAACTGTATTGTCTGGGCGCTCTGTTGGGATTCGTTGATAGATCTGAAAAAGTTCCGCTGGTTCCTCGCGTATGTTGCATTCTGGACACGTATGGAATAACTTTCGCCATATCGTCTTAACCGACTGCATATGACAGACAGTTTCTGTTTTAGTGTGTCCAGAATTTCAACTACGGGCGTCTCACAGGGGATGGCACAGTTCCGGTAAACCCTCTGCACTTTATTTCTCACCCGTCGGCTGGCATTGCCAGTGCTAATCTGAATCAGTCTAGCAATGTCCTGCCTTAGTGAGTCCCGTCGACGACGACGTTCCAGACGAATTTTCCATGGTGGATCTCTTTTGTCACTCAAACCAATAACGCGAAAGCGAATCTTCTGCAATCTGATAGCCGCAACTGCACCACAATACACAAGTGATTGTAGTTGCAGCAGCGACATATCAGCACATAGTCGAGATGCAATCTCATCATTGATTTGATTGAATGAATTCCCTTAGTTGCTGGAGATGCATAGAGCCTGGGAATACCTGGCTATGCAAAGGATCCATATCCGAGAATTCTATACACGCTCTTTGGAATTCGTCCTGAACCTCAGCGGAAACCTCAGCTGGACGGTGGAGAAGAGTGCTTCGGTGAGTACTGAACCTGTTACCTGCAGTGCGGCGTGGTGTTGTTGATGCTGCCGCCTCTGCCCCCATCGACTCTCGGTCACCAGTTTCGCCGATGACTTCAAGTCAAACACGCTCCCTGATGGTGGTCGGGATTGTGTCGCTGCGAGTTATGAAGCGGTACTGGTCTGCGACTCGCTGCACAGTCACGTGCGCGAATTGCGGGAAACGCTCGACGAATCTCTGGTGCAACAAGGGACGGTAAGATGTTGTACCTGCCCCCGCCGTTATTTCGTAGTAGGAGCGGATGATGAAGAGGTTTATTTCTTCAGTCCATTTCATCCGCTTCCTACGCGAACCTGCTGAAGTGGTCGCTACAGATTGTGGCGAAACAGCTGCAGCAGGCGGAGCTGTGCTCCTGGTCGTCGTGGCGCCTAGACGTCGAACCGCCCCACGACTAGCAGTTTCGACGCAGTGCTGTCCATTACGAGAGCCCGACCCAGTCACCAAGTCAGACGACTCCAGCCGGTTATCCGTACCGGCCCTTAAATTTCTCCTTCTTCTCATTGTTGGTGGTGCATTTTATCCCTAGCTGCCAGGTGTTGAGATTCCTTAGTGAGTAATCTGCAAGACTGCAAAGTTCCTGCACTTTCCTCACCTACCCCCTGAGACGCTGCGGTGGCGTACAGCCATTCAGACTCAAGCTATCTATCCCTCCTCCTTTCACAACCGGGCTTGGGACCGGCTTCGGCGGAGTAATTATTATTATTATTATTATTATGAAGAAGGAAGGAAATATCTCCAGCCTACTAATATCCTGATTACACTTTCTGTCAACCGACCGTTCATACTGGTAAACTTTTTTCGTATCAGAAATTCTGCAACCAATCCAAACTAGGGTCCTGCCAGTTCTTCGAGGTAACATCCGCAAAATTTCATGCTTTCGATAGTGGCAAGGCCGGTGCCTCCAGTGATAACCTAGGATGGTAGGTGGGCAACCTCCAAAATCCACCCCCATACCTTTTTTCTTCCGTTGCCGAAAACCGTACTTTCTGGAAGCTCTGGAAATTCTGAACCAACAGCATACGGCAGAGAGTTTCTAACTCGAGTTAAGGTTTTCGATTTTGATTGCCTACGTTCGGCAAGGATGGTTTTACCACGTTTTCTCTGTCAGTATTCCGATTGGTAGTGCTCCTCGTTGATCCCATTGCTCCCATTGGCGATTTATTTCGGCAAAAGAAAAGTAGCTGGGTACGGTCTCCGTTTTCTTAGTCAGTGTCTTGATACATTGCCAAAAGTTAGACAACCAAACCTAGAATTTTGTGCAGCGGGTTGGGTTTTAATTAGGCCATCCGAAATTATGCTGGCGTAGCCGTCAGTTCGCGGAAGCAAATCGATTGGGTCAGGTATGTTAAAGATTGAATCCGTTATAATGAAGTTTTTATATGGATAACCTTGACAGATACTGGAAAGAACAAATTCAGTTTTTTTAAGTAGCACGTGTTGAGGTCCAGGGGTTCTCCGGGTTCCAGAAGGTTTATTGCAGATTGTAAGTAACGTCAGTAATTTCAGTTTCTGAACTACGTGGTTCGTTATTAAAGTTCCTTGCGAGCCTGGATGAGTGATTGCTTTGAAGAATTAACTGAAGCCCACAGGGTTTGAAATGAGTATTAACTATCGCCTTAGGAAGTATGTAATGAGCTCGCGAGCCTTGACAGTTCACTCCTTGCGTATTCGAAGGCAGCCCCAGATGATTCCAGAATCAATTAAGTATGTCATTAAGTAATCGCAGCTTATTCCCGATCTAAAAAGTTCACCCCCAAATTGACTCACACTTTTATGAGCCTTTCCCGATAGCATGGGGCTAAATTTCTAGGTGTTATGACATCAATAACATTACACGGAGAAGTATATCCTTCGAGGAACAGTTATTTCATACTCTCGTTCTTATCTAGATGAATCGTTTCGAGGAGGCGTTTGGTCCTACATTTTTTCATCTCCTTGGATAGAATTTTATTACAATAAAATGCGCGTTAGAAATTTAAAACCGAGGACCGAGTCATAATATGTCGCGCTCGCATTCTTGTCATTTTATAAAGTTTTAGTGTCATTTTATGAAATCCTGAAGTTTATGATCCGTCACAAGTACCTTTTCGAAGGCATAAAAACGATAAAAGGCAATGTCGTTCGTTGTCGTTCCGGAGCGCTCGCTCTGCTTTCAGGGGTCCTTGCCATTACATCGTCATTGGTGATACTTAGAAATTCTAGGGAAATTTCCTTACCATGTATCCAAGGACTTTGATATATTCCTCTTTATACGATGGGATTCCTGTCGTTGTGAAATTTTATCTCTCCTTGATAAAAAGTAATCTGACTTGAAAACCGAATATGGGAACGAGTTGACGGAACCAGTTTAATTTTTGCCAAATTCTTGATATTTCAACAACAAGATTCAGTAAAACATTTAATTGGATCTCGGTAGGAGCCACTTTTTGTCTGACAAGGAGGTGCTCAGGATTAAGGCTGTGAACTCTGCTATGGTGACTGACGCGACTACAACTGGGAGGGGGGGGGAGGAATGAAATCATACTTAATTTCGTATTAAAAATATTAATATTCAGCTGAGTTATAATAAAATGTACGTTTATAATCCTTTTGTGCTTAATTAAATTCCTGACGTCGCCCAGGAGTTTATCATGCCATAAAGTCTAGTAATAAAATTAAGTCTATGATTAATTTGAACTCATTTCTCGGTGGATTTTCATTACTTTACAGCTAATTTGTTGTAATTTAATTGGACAATTTTTGAACAGCTTGAGAAGGAAAGTTGATTTCAACTTGCTTTGTTAGGAGAAGTTACTTCACGACCGTAATATTAGTTGTTCAGGAAGTCGAAAGGACGTCGGAGTTCTGAATTTTACTCATTTTCAGAGCTCATATGCTTGACAGGCTGTTGTTTGCTGTATGTCTCGTTGTCACTTTTGATAATACTATTCCCCTCTTCCCACGACATAGTGTCCTTATGTACTCCATACGTAAATGCAGCCCCGCACTACCCCTTTGACTTTGTTTACCTTAATCCTATTATTGGTTTATAAGAAGATTATGAGTCCTTTGAAGTAGCTCCACCGCCAGGTTCTGCTTATTTTAACATGGTATAGTTGCAGCTATTTAAGGAATTATCAATTATTCGGCTGCCTAGTTACCATATGTTATAAAAAAGCTAATAAATGATTACGGTCTATTGAAGGCTTTAAAAGGGAGTCAAAATTAATGCGGCGTAGAGAAGTAATGTCAGCAATAAGTTACGTCCAGGCAAAAATTGTCCAAAAGATACGTCTATATCCAAACGGGACAAAGGCTGAAGAAAAAGAAGAAGAAGAGATTTTAAATTGGGTCCAGAAGAGATTTACTCTTTCGGACAACATGGGAATTTAGCAAACACAAAAATGGTTATGCTGCAGAAGCCCCCTTAATTATTGAGTACTTTTGTAACTATTACAACTGAGAAGCCTAGATGGAGGATAAAAATTAGGACGCCCCGTGACCAGCCGGTCCCGCTGTTCTCATAAAGCCAGATTTATTTAAGTTAAGCAACGTTTGCATATTTTGCTCTGCAATCCTCAACAAGCCATACTTCCAAGTCTTTCTCTCACCGCCAAGCTCGAAATACCTGGACAATGTGTAGTGGCAGACGAGAGAGTATGAAAAACAGTCATGAGTCAACTGGTTCTCCAGTGCTTCCATGTTTGAAAGGGCACCCAACGGTGACAGGCCTTAAATGTATTGGGGGACGGCAACATTTTCCGGGGGGAGTGTCATAGACTCTGCCACCTGGCGCAACGTTTGAAGTCCCAGAAAAAGGTATGCACAACAATGACAGAATGCAGATCTGTTGCTGGGCGAATTCAATGTCTGCCTAAACGGCGGCATTTTTAATTGCGCTGGAAAATGGTAACGCTGGCACTGCTCAACAAACGAAAAGCAGACTCAGAGACGCCATCAGCATACCGACCACACTTTATGCTTGACCCAACGGTAAGTGCTCGAAAAGTTCATCAAGGATTGACTTGCTGACGCAATACATATTGCTGGGTACCTATCCTCAAAACACTTTGATTTTATATCCACGCTGGATGTTATCGAGGAGGTCGCAGATGTGGGTAGTATTCTTCGTAACGCTTGAGATAGGCAAATATGCTAGGCACACTAGAAAATGCAAACCACGCGCCTAGCTATTTCTTGTGGTTATTGAGAGATTATCGGAGAAATAGCTCACTGCCCTAAGATATACTGAAACCTGTGTCGGGGGATGCCCGAGGACTAAGTATGCCAGAAAAGTCGCGCTTGGTCAGTTATGCACTTGAATGTTGACGTGATGGGTAAGAGGTATTCGTGGTTCACTCTTGTGCTGGAAAAAATGGAAATAGTTGCCTTACGCAAAAGGCGAATCCCAACATTGTGTCCCACTAAAATTGGTAAGCTGATTAACGCGTCGAAACAAGCGGTACTTTGGATTGACGCACGATCCAAAGAAAGCTTTCTCGAGCAAATCAAAGCAGCAACAGACAATGACACAGTAGGAGTTTTGGTCTTAAGTTGGCTTGCGGCAACATTGGTGGTCCTACCTCGAGCAGGAGATGTCCTCTCGTGAAACAACGCGGTCCCTTTGGTTGAGCGAAGGCATGGGCTGATCCCTTTTGCAAGAAAACACGAAACCTCCTATCTTGCTTTCCAAGGCGGACATTATACAAGGTTAGTGCACCAACAAGTATTTCAAGAGAGTTTTTTTATTCCCAAGTGTTTTTATTTTAATTCGCATATAGCTATATTTCCGGAAGAACTTCTTCCTTTTTTCAAGGCTGTCGCCGTCGTTCTTTCCAATAACGTGATACTACAATTGGGGCTTTGCCCCCTGATGCAAGCTCCTACACAGGGTCATAGGTGCACTGGTCATTCTTCACCCTCCTTTTTATTATGAGCGTCAGGTGGTTAGCGGGACAAAGACTGAAGAAAAAGAAGAAGTAGTTCGGACAGCAAAGCATCTTTTAAATCACTAACTTAAGCATGGGTCTCGTGCTAAATTCCTAGGGATTTGTGAAAGTGTCAGTTATAGCTTGCATCTGGAGGTCGCCAATGCTATGTCCGGCAAGGTACCCGAGATTACCTCGGCAGATGGCTTGGATTCAACACTTGTCTCGACTAACTTCTCAGTTTGATCAAACGAGCGCACTGACAAGGTCACCCTTCAAGGACTGTTGTAGAATTAATTCGACACAGACATAGGATAATTTCTGGAATATTAAGTATATCAGAGTGGTCGCGATGGTGGAGCGTAGTTTCGAAGAGGCAAAATTAACAATTGAAGCTACGAAATTTAGAAATGTGCTGGGAATCTTGGAACCTAGGGACGCGTGTAAAGTGAAGGACATCATAATATCGCTGGCAGCCAACATACCATTAACGAAGCTCAAGGAATAGCTCATTAAGCGCGTCAGCTCATCACAGGAAGCCAGCACTCGGCAGATTCTCGAAAAAGAAGAGACCGACGACTGCAAGTCATCTTAGTTCTTGAGTCGATTCAGTGATCTCGCGAGCGAGGAAATAAACGATGCAGTTCTGCTCACGATATGAATGTCTATCATAATCAGTGCAAGCAAACCTCGTGACACAAAAGGTCAAGGCACTTGATGCTATACTGGAAACGACGCGACTTAGCGCAACTATAAGCAAAATGAAAACTAGTCCGAGTCAAGAGGCAGTAATGGTAGTGAAATTCTCGCGCTTAGGCTAAGCTTGCAGGATGAGTTCCGGTCCATTCGTCAAGAAGCTACCTCTGCACAACGGCAATAGGGTGGCAATCAACGACGAAGTCGTTTCAGACCTCGATCTCGCTCGCGGTTCAACGAGCCACTAGTAGATTCAATGCTGGTATCATCACGTTTATGTCGCCTAGGCGAGCAAATGCAAAGGTAGTGCATGTTAGCTTGCAGGTAACGCGAGGGCCGAGAAATAAGCGCGGTCCTACCGCCTATTCGTTACCAACAAAAAGAGGAAGCCTCGAGACACACACATAGCTTCGCACCGCCCCATAAATATAAACGTTATGCCATTCTTAGAGGACAAAGAGGTGCTGTCTCACATGCATGGACCGATTTTCGCGCTGACCCGAAACATTGTCGATGTCAGACCAGGAAGCTGACATTGTTGCATGCTTCTTCCAGTGACCACTCATCAAGGAAGACAGTTCGGATAGCACCTGTTCAAATCACTTAACCAGTTGGCAGGTACTAGTTCCAACGTCATACTACATGTACGCCAACCAACTTGTAGAGCGCTTAGATCAATAGCTTCAAACTGCTATCCAGTACCACCGGAATGCGCAATGGTCGTGCAAACTACCAGTGGTTCTTCTCGGCATTCATACCGCGTGACAGGGAGGGTTTAGAAGCTACTGTCGCTGAGATGATTTTCGGCCAACCTCTCTATCTTTCCGGTGAACTACTTACGCTGTCTACCCCCCAGTTGTGTTAACATTTCAATTAGCTTACCCCGGAAACTCAGTGACGGTTTGGTGAATACAAAACCTTCCTCTTCAAAGGCCTTGCTTCTGTCAAGGCCGAAAGATGGTTCTCTCCTTCTCATCAGCAGTGAAGACTTTTCTCATCAACATTCATGGAACACAGACAAACATCTCCATCGACCATTTGAAGCCTGCCTACATATTTCAGAAGAAGCCAAACGATGTGCAATGAGCCAGTTTCTTCGATGACACACAGCACCGATAATATAAATAACAGCAGCCATGCCGATCTGGGCGCGGAGCCAATGGCCGGATGGCTATCAGGCAGAATTTATCCGAGAATTCCATTATTCTCACATTGTTTTCGCGATTCCACCACTGGATGGAGAGTGACCAGCGCATTCGTTGGCTCGACCGAATTCAAAACCACACTTATACGTTTCAATCTCGGATAACCTTCTACATGTCCTTCGGGCTTAGATCTTACCGATCTTTGTCTCTTCTATTTCGGCTATCAACGAGGCAGCATGTGTCTCCAAAATTTCCTTTTTTTTTGTAAATTACTATCTTTGAAATTATCGTTTTGAAAGTCACTATCTTTGAATAATTTGAAACTTTGGTGGTTGTTTTTATTCGCATCCACAACAGTTCTTCGACCCAAGGGTTCGATGTTTGCCTGGCCGTCGGTCTGTCTGTCACACTCGATTTACTCGGAAACAACTAAACCAATTGTCACGAAATCAAGTGAGAAGTTGTAATCTGTGAATTCTTTTACATACAACGAATGGAATCATTTGTTTAAGTGGGCGGGCTCCCAATAAAAGTGAAGTGGGGGAGGGGTGTAATTTTTTTTACAAAATATGGCCGTGTGGGGCATTAAGTGAAAGGGCTCAATTAACACTTTCCAAAACTAATGATATTTTTATACTGGGTGAAACTTAAAAGAGTGAGGGCTCAAAATGTGTGCGTCAAAAAGTGTAACAGGTTTCGTTCTCCGAACCTATCCAACCAGAAAAAACCGAAAAAAATCACTGTGGAGGATCCACATGAAATTTAGACCTGAAAGTACCATATTTTAGAAATTTTCCTGAAAACCCCCCTCAAGTTCGTTTTAAAATTTGGTGCATAATTTTGGAAAGTTTGACAAAAAACCGACTATTATTAACCATAGGAAGCCAAAATCCGAAGCGTCAACCTTTCAGTATTCTGACTTGCTTTTTTATTATTTTCGTTAATTTTACACATTTTTTGGCTTTTTTCTTTATGTTTTCCTTTTATATTAATTTTCTTTTACTTTTTTCGTGAAGAGTATTTGATTTTTTATGTTTTTTTTTTTATTTCGAGGAGTCCCTCTTCGACTTCTTCACTCAAACCCATACAAAACTAGGCGGCACCCTCCATTTTTGTGGCCTGAAGGTGCCCAGGAACGATGGGAACCCCAGATACCGCGCCCTCTGAATATCTGACCCATAGGAATAGATTGATTCGATTGAGGATGTGATTCCTCTTGGATCTCCCCTCTCGATCCCACTTGGGTCTCAAGTTCCACGCCTCCACCCGTGCAGTTGTTATTTTCCATTATAAGTTTCTGGGAATGGAAAGGGGTATGCCCCTATTTAGTATTTGAGCTTCAACTGCGGTCGCGCTGCGTAAATGAAACGTGCAATTTTTGATAATGGCACTGGAGAGACTGCACTTACAGTAATTTTCGCCATCTTTTAGGTTCTGGGGTAGCCTTCTCCTCCTCGACCAACTGATATGGTTGCCAATTACCGCCCAAATATATAAGTCAATACAAAGACACAATCTTCGTGTACTTGAGGAAGTTGTGGCGGGGCATCGGAGGCACGAACCTGGGCGCCATTTTGGATACGTCTCCAACGCTGAATCCAATGGCCGCGAAAAACAACTGACGACCTGACAGTGACAGGAGGAGACAACTAATCACCTGTGGAGTTGTTTACCTTAAGTGTCAGGAAAGATAATTGGGAATAATTTCCCGGAAAATGTAAAGGAAGTAGTTGTAATATTAGAAAGAGTTGCTTATGTGTTAAATTAAAAAGGTTGCCAAAAATAAATAATTACTGACATTCCAAGCGTTATGTTTCGCTGTCCAAAAAAAGGACATTTTCCAAAAGTTTCCCAAAAAACTTCAGGCAGGGGGAAGTAATCTCTTTCCAGACAGGTTTTGCAGGTCAGGAGTCCTTGAATCCTCCAAAAAGACATGACCGAGACTTTTCCTCAAACCAAAACTACGATTTATCAAAAATTGTGGGTTTGTCTCATGCAAAATGTAATTGCAAACTGTAATTGCTTCCTTTCCATAATACGAAATGAAACATTTACTTTGTTCCCAGATAATGGCTAAACTTTCTCAACTTCTGATCGTAATTTATACATTTCGAAGCAAACTTTGTTTGAGCCTAACATATTTCCACATGCTACCAACTTATGTAGTCCACTAGCTAGTCCCCCACACGAGTATTCAATTTTATGCTGTCTTCAATATTGTCACTGGTAAACTTTCATCTACCTTTCCCCCGTCCACCCCTGCCACCCACCCCCCATTATGCTTCCTTTCTTCTTTCTGCTCATTTTCACCATTGAAATTTTATTGAATCGATTATAACCAAGGACATTGTGGCTCTTAAGTCAGGAAATTTTCCACTTTGTTGTTACGACAAATTACCGTTACCCTTCTCAACCCCCGTCTGGTGAACATCCGAGGCACCATTATCGAATGAAACGTCCGTTCTTGAACGCCAACTAACTTTACATCCGCTCATGAATAAAACATTGTATGCGAATTCTCTTGACCAGGAATCAAAGGCTGTGTGAAAAGCGTGAGGGAGATGAGTTTCACGGGGCGGCGTGGGGACCGTGAAGATGGGTTCATTTTAAACAGGTCAGGCGGCAGCCGGAAGGAGTGACTAGAATGCTATGAGTATGTTGGTACGACTCTAATCAGTTTAAGGCCTTGTACATGGTACAAGACAAGCATACGGCGAAAACCGCAAAGTTTCTTGGTAAAGCCTCGAATGGGAATAAATCCTGGAAATGTCATGGAATGAGAGCAGGAATAAGATCCAAGCGTGTTGTGAAGCCTTTGATCCAATCTCGTCCAAATGAGCTTAGCTTGCTTCCCAGTAATATCGCAGTTTTTTAATTTCCTCAGTTTGAAATTGGCAAGTTGCGTCTTTGCCTGCCTCGGCGAGAACAGAGTGACGGAGACTCCCGAGGAATTACAAATCTACATGGAACCCTACTAAAAGGGAATAATTACGGTTTCTATGCCCGGTTCCAGAGAATCGAATATTATGCACCCCATGACGAGCCGGAGTGAGTGTTGATATTGGCCATTTGGATTCTCCGATATTTCTTGGGATGGCTCGGCATGAGGTCAATTACACGTTGGAATCCTACTGAGCTCAGCCCCTTGCCTACAATCCTAGACCAACATTGAACGGTGGAAGATTGTTTGCCATTTTACCTTCCAATACCTTGTCCTCCTCATGCCCAATGGGCTCTTCTTTGCGACAAGCAACTTTAATTTTTCAGTTTTTCCAATTTCCGGAAACATAAGCAAACTAAACAATGACCGAACAACTTTGTTTCTGGGCGATTTTTTCGCACCCCCACCACTTTTCCTCGGCAAACTTCTAAATTTTCGGTAATTAATCTAAAGTTGTTCGAGTGTTAAATAATAAATTTTCATAAAAGTCGCTTAAAAAAATTTGGGTTCGAGAAAGGCAACAAACAATTTTTGGCAAACAGAGATCAAGTACACCCAAAAGTTTAAAGAACTGGCTGACCTCGTCCTTGGAACCGCCTGACGTCGTCGTGACCCGAAGCTTATTAAAAATGAAATTCGAAATTATTAAAATCCGAAATCAACATCACGGAGTCAATTGCCAATGGAGTTTGAACTCCATTGGACTGTGAACGACGCACCCTTCAGATATCGGCGCTGAATCAGGGAACACTTCAGCTCCCACCTGCAATGATGAGTTATGCCGTCTGCCTTCCGGTTACAGATTTTAATTGAATAACTTTTCATGAGTAAACCGAAATTGTTTTCATTTCATTACTTCATACTTTTCCAATTTTCGCCGTAACTGCTACCAACATCATCCCATTGATGTAGTACTGATGTATCCCCCCGCCCACGGGGCGTTTAACTAGGGGTCGGTCTAAATATTCAGTCCTAGATGTTGCTTAGGTTCCACAGCAGCTTTTACGAATGTTAAAAAGGCACATACACCTAAGGAAGAGCTACCAGCAAAATAAAACCCTTCCCTAACTGAGGAAGTAGCGAAAAAAAAAGTTTTGAAAATAATAATTAAAAAGTAACCTGATGGGTTTTTTCACTTATTAACGGGTGGCTGCCAACGATACTATTACAACTACATGAACGAGGCATCACTGGCTAAGGGGCGGAATCGAAAGGGGTCGCTGTTGGATAGACTAGAAACATGTGGAGGTTTGTAGTGAAGCGAAATGAAATTGTTAACGTAGTTTAACATTTCCTTCCTTTTTTAGTGCATCCAGAGGAAATTGGAGGATGGATGCGATTTTACCTGCAATATTGCAGCTTCAAAAGGAAATCGATTGAAAGCCAACTGGCAAATGATGCAAGAAGCTACGTCTACTTTGAAGCTTATAGCTCCAGGTTTTTCTATGTAAATAGAAATTCAGAAAATTTTCCGAAGAAAATTGAATGCAGTCTATTTGGAACAATTTTTCAGGACAGATGATTTCCATTTTCGAGCTTATTTATGCACGACTCCCTCGATGATTACCTACGTTGTGGTAGTGAAGCAGCTCCGAAGAGAACATCTCCTAGCAAACCTGAGGTGACCGTTGGCGCCAAGCGATAATCAAAACCTGAAACCAAGGTGTGACTACCGTGCCGGGGGGTCAAGCAGTGCACTGCAGGATAGAATGACGCGGAACATAGTTCCCTGAAGCCAACCTATCTCTCTCTGAGGATGAGCTGTCTCTCCTCTGGGACGGTGGGTGGCTTTTCAGGGGCCAAGCCTCTCGTCTACCAAGACCGTTAGTGAGTGGTGATAGCCACACCCTGTACGAGGTGACTCTACTATTAACAAAACGCTACGGATCTAGACTGGGAAGTCGAAAAACACCTCCCCTAATCCAGGGTGTTATGCGAACCGTGCCCATTGGATAGTTTGCAGTCGGGGGTAAGTGACTGTATTCGAACGGAGCCTCACTAATACCTGGTCGCCTCAGTGAGTAAGTTAGACCTTACTGTGCTACGGGGGGCTATGGCATGGCGGACCTCTTAACAACGTGGGAATCAAATGAGTACAAAAAAAGAAAAGAATACGAAAACCGAAAAAGCGGGGCCCCGTACCACACAAAAACTGGTTAATCAGGCGGAGGCACGTCTCCGAATTACTGAGAGCCAGGTGATTACACCCAAGAAGGGAGAAGTTGGGACGTTACGCAGTGGATCCAAGGTTACCATTGGAAAATATTGCAAAATAAGTCCCTTATAGACCCCACGACCAACCTTAATTCGTCGGGCTAAATGGTACCTCACGCTGACAATAACCTTTCCGTTCTTTTGGAAGACATCACCGACTCTCGTGTTCGGACACTCCTCCAAAAGTTCAGCCAGATTACTACCGAGTGTAGTCTCTCGAAACCAGTGAAGCACAATGTGCAGCACCACATAAATACTACTGGTTCCCCGATTTTCTCGAAAGTGCGTCCTCTACCACCCCAGAAACTGGCTATCGCGCGGAAAGAATTTGAACAACTTGTTCAACAGGGTATCTGCAGGCCCTCAAACAGCTGTTGGTCTTCCCCTTTACATATGGTACCTAAGCCAAATGGCGAATGGCGTCCCTGTGGGGATTACAGAAGGCTAAACGCACAGACTGTTCCTGACCGATATCCAATTCCACTCATCCACGACTTTGCGCATCACCTTGCGAATTGCCGCATCTTTTCGACCTTGGACTTAGCCAAGGCATACCACCAAATCCCAGTAGCTCCTGAAGACATTCCAAAGACGGCAATATGCACACCCTTTGGACTCTTCGAGTTCACCCGAATGCCTCTCGGATTGTGCAATGCGGCGCAAACCTTTCAAAGGTTCATTCACTCAGTCCTGCGAAACCTCGATTTCTGTTTCGTCTATTAGGATGATGTTTTGGTCGTTTCTTCCACTGAGTCTGAGCACTTAGCCCATCTCGAGTGCATTTTTCAACGTCTCCTTGAGGCCGGTTTAGTTCTAAACGTTGAGAAATGGAAATTCCTTCAACAACAGGTGAGATTCCTCGGCCACTCCATTTCCTCTGAAGGAATACAGCCCGACCCAGACAAGGTGCAAGCAATCACAAGCTTCCCGCGTCCAAAAACAGTGAGGGAGTTGAGGAGGTTCTTGGGCATGCTAAACTTCTACCGTCGTTTCCTGCCCAAGGCCGCCCATCACCAGTCCGTTTTGAACGCGTACTTGTCTGGCCCCAAAACAAAAGACACACGAGAGATTGTGTGGTCTGAAGAGGCTGTCCGCGCGTTCAATAAATCCCGACAGTAACTGGCTGACGCTACACTTTTGGCATTTCCTCATCAAGATGCACCCCTAGCCGTTTTTGTTGATGCCTCTGACATCGCAGTAGGTGCTGCCCTTCACCAAAAGGTGGATCAAGTTTGGCAGCCGTTGAGCTTCTTCTCGAAACAGTTGAATCCCGCTCAACGGAACTACAGTACCTACCATCGCGAACTGCTCGCCGCGTACTTGTCCATCAAATACTTCCGTTTCTCCCTAGAAGGCAGGCCGTTCACAGTGTTCACGGACCATAAGCCTCTCACGTATGCTTTGAAACAAAAGCCCGACAAAGCGTCCCCTCGTCAGCTTCGACACCTGAGCTTCATAAGCCAGTTCACGTCAGACATCCAGCACGTGTCCGGCAAGGACAACATAGTTGCTGACGCTTTGTCTCGTGTCTCCGAGGTTAACATCCCCGCCTCACTCGATTTCTCGGCTATTGCCAAGGCGCAGGAGGATGACGCAGCACTTCAGAGCCTCAAGTCCAACCCCAAATACAAATTTCGGGAGTTGCCCATCTTCGGCTCAAACCTCTCGCTCTGCTGCGAAGACTCGGAAAAGGGACCTCGGCCATACATTCCGGCCACATTTCGCAAGGAAGTGTTCCACGCAGTTCACGACTTGGCGCACTCCGGCATCAGGACAACAAACCGGTTAGTCACCGGAAAATACTTCTGGCCCTCCATGAACAAGATATCAATTCCTGGGCCAGAGAGTGCATCGCATGCCAGAAGTGTAAAGTCTCCAGGCATGTAATGAAAGAAGTGGGCTCATTCCCCCGCACTACCAAGCGTTTCCACACGATACACCTCGACATAATAGGGCCTTTGCGAGACTCGCACGGTTACAAGTATTGCCTCACAATCATCGACAGGTTCACGCGGTGGCCTGAGGCAATACCTCTGAAAGACATTACGGCGCAATCTTGTGCCGAAGCCCTCTGCCGAGAGTGGATACCTCGCTTTGGCGTCCCTGCAGTGGTCATCACTGACCAGGGAATGCAATTTGAATCCACCCTTTTCTCGGAGTTAGGCAAACTCCTGGGTTTTAAACGCCAGCGGACTACGGCATACCACCCGCAATCCAATGGGATGCTGGAACGTTGGCACCGGACGCTGAAAGCCGCCATTATGGCACGCGACGACCCGTCCTGGACTCAAGTCTTGCCTCTCGTCCTACTCGGCCTTCGTACAACCCGCCGAGAGGAATTTGCTGCCAGCCCCGCGGAGCTGGTTTACGGGGAGAACCCAAGACTCCCAAGCGATCCGGTCTTCGACAAGAGATCGGGTCTCACAGAGTCGGGGTTGGTGCGTCTGCTGAGGGACAATCTCCGACGCATCAAAGCGCCACCACCCACTCGACACTCGTCCATACCTGCTTGTTCGCCCAAGGAACTGGACACATGCACGCACGTGCTGATCAGGACGGATGCCGTCCGGAAGCCGCTGCAGCCTCCATATGAGGGCCCGTACCGCGTTCTCGAGAGGGGAGAACATTTCTTCCAGCTCGAGATCGGTGGTCACAAAAAGGCGGTCTCTTTGTCCAGGCTGAAACCCGTGTGCGCCCCGAAGCGGCGTCGTGTCCGCTTTGTGGATTAACGGCGAACGAAGTTCCGGGATCCGTCGCCGAAACCCCCTAGGTTTCGTCTGGGGGCGGAGTGATGTGGCGCGGCAGGATCTGCAGCATTCGAAATTTATTTCGAATGTTGCGGATGCGGATGGGTAGATGGCGCGGAACTCTCCACTCACTCATTTTCTGAACGCACCAGGGGAGTGGAGAATTAGCGGCGGAAAAATGCCGTTGGTTGGGACAGTAAGGACCGCATGGAAATAAGTCGGTCTCTTCTGTTCCCAACCGCGGCGGCGTTAACACCTAAATAACAAAGTGTAGTGCATTGTTTCTAAATTAAATTTATTGTAATTTAAAGAAACGGTTTATAATTTTGTTAATAATAGCGGGATTTCCAATAAACTGTCCAGTATCCTGCGTCATCTTAAAAATTATACTACTGTGAAATTAGGATCAACTTGAAGTTTATTTGACAGATATCGTAACGAGAAGTATTTTCGAGTCTAGATGCGAAAGTATACTGCGTGGACAACAGCCAACGAACACCACTGCTCAAAGAGCAGGGACCAGCGAAAGCACGTCTGAGATAAATATAACAGACGTCAGGAAGGAGACAGGCCTCAGTGGCTCTGGTGTTAAATGGTACCTGCGCTATCTGAAGGAAGGCCTGAAACCAGAAGAGGCCCTTAAGAAGTCTCAGGACAGACCTAAGCCATCTCTACCGGAGCCGAGAAAGCGGGGAGCAGCAGAGATCAGCCCGCATGAAGGGAATGCACCCAAAAATCCAAACCTGTACCCAAGGGGAGGGGGGAACCCGGGCAGGTCAGGATTGAAGGCAGGACCCAGGAAGCCCGCCATTAGCTATGCTAGTGCGGTCAAGGGCATTCGACTGGCCATACTGCCAAAAAGGTTTCCCGAGCATATACTCACTCGTGAGGAGCAGGAAATCATTGAGGAGCTTGTCGTCAAGCAGATGATCAAGGGTTGGACTTCGAAACTGGTGTTCATCGGGATACGATTTCGACCAGGCCTTATACTGGTGGACTGCGCAACGGAGGACACCGCGGAACGGGTTAGAACCATAGTTCCTAGATTGCCAGGGTGGGAAGGGGTGGAACTGTCAACATGTGCTGGGGATGATATACCAAGAGCTCACATGGTGACAGTTTTTCCGCCAAAAGCCGCGGCAATAGAAACAGAAGACCTTATCAGCCTCCTAATTGCTCAGAATGAAGATCTCCATACTCGACTATGGAGAGTCTTCAGAAGCAAGGTGCAGGGCAAGGGTAAACTCCTCACGATCAGAGTAGATGACCGATCCCTGGAGGCAATTAAACGTCGGAGTTGTCATATCAACTACCAATTTGGCTACATACCCATGCCTGTGGGCCGGGAAAAGCCGGGGAAGGATACCTCGGAGGAGGCACCGGTTGGGAAACATACCGAGGTCCCTGGAGAAGTCTCAAAATCCATAGAGGCGGAAAGAACTGGATCAACCAGGGAAATAGACCTGCTGCCCAGTGAAGAGCAAAAGCTGGACGACCTAGACCTAGGACTCCTAGGGTTCAGGGTGAACAGCGATGCGCAGGAAAGCGCAATGTCGGAGGAGGAGCGTGACACTCCGACAGTGGAGAAGAGCTCCAAACAATAACGCAGCCAATGGCCAGCACTAAGATAGCCCAGATAAACTTCCACCATGCGAGAGCTGCATCTGCAGTAATTACAAGGAGAACATTGGAATAGTGCTGGCTCAGGAGCCCTAGGTGTACCGGGGGCAGATTCGCGGTCTGCAAGGAGGAAGCATGCAGGTGATTTGGGACTCCTCTTGTGAAAAATCAAGAGCTTGCATAATTCTTAAACGTAATTTAAAATACATATGTCTTTCAGAGTTCTTAACCGGGGACCTTGTGGCTATCCAAGTCTCATTGGAAGCCGGGAGGAGCACTCGAGAGGCAGTTGTGGCATCGGGGTACTTCCCAGGGGACGAAATCCGGGCTCCACCGGAACAAATCGTAAAACTGACAAAGTATTGCGAGGAGAGGGCGTTACCACTTCTTCTCGGCTGAGATGCCAACGCTCACCACGAAGTCTGGGGAAGCAGCGACACCAATCGTAGAGGTGAGTACCTTCTCGAATATATTCTTAGCAATAAGTTAGAAATATGCAACGTAGGGAACACTCCAACATTTGTGACCAGCACCAGACAGGAGGTACTAGATATAATTCTAGGAAATACCTCAATGAACGGAATGGTCAGGAATTGGAGGGTGTCGGATGAACCCTCTATGTCTGATCACAGGATAATCAGATTCGACATTGAGGGTAACTCCGAAATAGAAAGCATAATAAGAACGGATTGGGAATCCTACGCAATGTACTTGAGCAACAACATTGCCCACCTTCAAGGGGCGGTGACATCAGGAGCGAACTGGAACTAGAAACGATGGTGGAAAACCTCAACACAATCGTCATTGACGCATATGAGGCCAGCTGTCCGGTTAAGACAGTCAAGTCATCAAGAGATGTACCATGGTGGACCAAGAACCTACCCAGAATGAGAACAGAGGCACGAAAACTCTTTAACCGGACCCCCCCGATGATATGGAGGTGAAACGAGAAACAAAGGTCAAATATTTGGTGAACTCTAAACCGGTATGGGAATGCCTTGAGAGACTGAATACATTCGGCTCGTCCAACAAGGTCTGGAATCGGAAACGGTTTCATAGCAATGAATGTAGGAAATGAAGAGGAACGGTTGGGGCAACTATACTGGGCGGGCCTACCAGGGGTGGAGCAGTCTAGTGTGCTTATTGGGGATGAAAAGCTGAAAGATCTGGAAGTGGGGAACATACTAAAGTTCCTAACGGTTATAGGCCTGCTTGAGATACTATGATCAATAGGTACACTATAACCAGTAAAAGGGGCACAATAGTTCTTCAAGGACGCGGTGCGACTTACCCTTAACAAAATAATAAATAAACCGTGCCAAGAACTTAGTGGTTACAGGGATTAAGATGTGGCATTCCACGAGAACTCTTGGTGCCAGGTCACCCCCCCCCCCCCCAATCGTGAAACAAGAAACTTAAAAAAGACAAAAATCAGCACCAAATTTCGATCATGACCATCCAATCCTGAGTAAAGTGGTAACCCTAAGCTTGTCGCCACTTAATGTCTTTCCCACGCTTAAATAACTATCTTGAAGCAGAAAAGAACCTTCGGGCAAACCACATTCCTGGGATTGCGCCAAGTATGGGTCGAAATACCGTACCAGTAGCTAAGGGTAAACAAAAGTGGCAGCAGTCCTCTGGCGATCCCAAATCTCCGACTCGAAAGACAGGAAAAAGGGTTCGGTTTGCATCGGCTAAGTCTTCATTTGCAGCCAAGGTCCTTGAGGCTGATGAATGAGTCTTGTATGACGACGTCAATCCATATGGTTACGATACCGAGTAGTGCGAACAACTTAGAAGGAACTTCCTCCAGCTGTAAGGGCCGCAAGGCATTAAACTTTGGTTTATTCCGGCTAAACTTTACAACGAAGACACAAACGGGTCGCTCAAGCATTACTGCTCTTCCGTCAACGATATGTGGAAGGCTGCGCGATTTACCCTGGGAACGGTCTACAAGCTGTCCAGGAGGGGGGCGTAATGCCATGGAGGTTTTTGAACAACTTCGTGCCCAGGATAACCTCAACATGTCACCTGGCTGATGCTAGAACTTTCCTTACTGTCGATGTTCCTGAATTAAGCTGAATCACGAACAAACCAGCTGCCTTCGGCTCTAATATAGATTTGGGAACGTCACGTTAGAAGTGTGGGTTTCTCAAATTATTGAAGAGAACGTGCAGCGTAGCATCCCAGCGTCCTCATTTGAAGCCCAGATGAGGTATTTCTGAAAAAATTGACCTTATTAGCCGTTGTATCAGCAGCTGAAGGACATTTATACTTCATACAAGAGCCGTGGGCTCAAACTTATGACATGCTGACCTGTTGTATGCCAACGGAAGGGGTAGACCCCGCTTCTGCATGATTGTTTGATAAGACCTGAAGGCTAACTTAGTTGATGATATATGTGATGACAACACAACAACAGCCAAAATTATCGCAAAACATCAACAGAGAGATAAGGAAACTCTTTTATGTCCTGCCTATTTCCACTATGACGTAGACAAAAATTCAAAATGGAACATTCATCAAACCTATCCAATATGCCAAAAGTGAAGGTATAGGGTAACAGCGGGATGTGGTGTCAACGCCCTCCAAGTATGCGGGCAAGGGAAGCTTCAAAGTCAACTCGAGAGGATCGAAACTATTACAATGTCTAATAGGAACCGATCTGCAGATCTTCAACTTAGGTAATGAGCCCACTTTCTTCAACGAAATCAAGCGAGAGGTTGTCGACATCACCTCGGGATCCCCTGATATTGCGCCTCTCTTGTCGGAGAGTATCAAACGATACCACTCTCTCGGATCACAGACCCATTAATTTCGTGATGGGCATAGATCCACCTCCAACCACTTCATTTCAGAATTCCCAAAAGACAGATTGGGCGAAGTGTAAAATAGAACTGATCGCCGAGGTACGATTGCTAAGAGGCGTGTCAAATCTATTGCTACAATTGAGAATAGAACCCAGGTGATCACAATTGGCAGGGAAGCTTCCGAAGAGAGCTGTCGGCTGAATAAGCCAAAGAAGAGTAAAATAATATGGTGGGGACTGGAATTTTTCTAAACAAAGACGAACAACTAGCGTGCATCATCAACTGAGCTTTAATCGAAATCGGTGCATAGAGGCTCAGAAAAGTCTAGAGAAGAGCATAAGAACGGCCAAACAAGACTTGATGAGATCAAAGCTGAAGCGGATCGTTGTCAAACAAGCCAGAAGCTGGGTTATCTACATTGGTAGAGCAGGAGGTACACAGGAAACTATAAAATAGTGGCAAATCATTCGCTACAGCTCAGGGCTGATAATTGCATACAGCCCTCAACCGAGAGATTAGACTCTAACCGATGAGTCCTTCCTTTCTGCTAAAAGGACTATGAAGACTAGTAGATCGGTTCATAAGGAATACATACGAGTATGCGCATTCCTAAGTGGCCACTTAACTGTAGGCAACATACCTACTGGAAAAAGAAATCAACAAGGGCCGCCCTCCGTGAGCTCACTGCAAAAATTGAGGAGGCGAAAGCATTCCTCGACATCGAAGGTGCCTTCCATATCATTCTCAACGATTTGTGATGAAGCAAGGCAGCATGGAATCGATTCGCTGTTAGGATCCTTCATATGCTGAAGTGGAGAAAGATCCACGTACTGGTCGGACTGAAGTCTATTGGGACAGAATGAGTAGTCGAATAATCGTTGGCGCGAAAATCCAATTAGATCAGGGCGATACAAATCCCACGGCCACCACTGAGATTTGAACCGCGACCTTCCGTACGACAACCTTGCGCTCTAGCCACAATTCAATGAAAGGCTTGCATTAAGTTTCTACGGTGAAAGTACTGTAACTTTCCTCTTGGGAGAAACTGGAAAACTGTCTGCGCCTGGCCCATCTGCAGTGCTAGAAGAAGGAAACTTCAGCGTTGAAGGAGAAGGAATACAGACTAAGTTGTATCCGTCAGAATTTTCTTTTTTTTCACCCTTGCCAGGAAGAACAGAAGAAAGAGACCTGGATAGCACGAACCTGGTGAGGTTCCAAACCAGCGGCACCTTGGGAATGGACATGGACTTGGCTACACCATCGGGTCCAGAGAAATTGGAGGCAAGGTAGCGGAATCGTCGCAGAAGGTGGGGATAAACTAGTAACCCCAGGGGCACCCACACTGGACGCTGCAGCATAGGACCAACACATTTGTCGTAGACAACGTTTTATTGTACTCCGCGAGGATTAGGACGGGTATGCCGGGAGATGACCAGATCAGCGAGAGAAATCTCAAGGAAGCTGGTATCTCCCATAGAAATAAGGCCACGAAGGGGGAAGCGAACATATTCGCAAGTTGCAGCCTCATTTCTGATCGCTGCTATGAGAGTTTCCTCCAAAGTGGCAAAACGTCAGGGGGACAATGTACCATTCATCGCTGACTCAAATGTAGCTCCTCCAGGTACTCCCTGGTCTGAGTTCTTGCAGTCGGTCCAAGTTCAATATTTTGAATACTAAGCTGCGCAGGAAAAAACATTTCGGATGTTGAATACTTAGCCCACGAAAGAAGGCAGGAGATTGTTGGACCTTGCTGAATAAAAAAAAAATCTAGGCATAGACTTCGGACGCTAGAGGGTAAAGTTCAGGAAGGATCAATTTACAAATGCTGAGGGTTTCAACTTGGTTTTCAAACTAGACCAAAAAAGTCTGAAGGTGATTAGGGACAGTCGACATGTACTGCTTCACTTTTTCCTAGATAGATTAAAATTGAATCATATCAGAAAACTGTAAAGCATCATCTTCATTTTATTGCGAAGAATAATGATGGCCGTTGACTCGCACAAAATAGATCAGAACCCGGCATCTTTGGCGGGCTTTACCAGAATGAAGCCGCACGCAGAGGATAGAGCATATAGTAGGGGAACCCTGGTATGGGGGCTCAAACTGGCAAAGGGACTACAGAGTACTTGCTACCTATTAGTAACTTCTTCTACACCATTTACGGGACAAGGAAGCCAGAGACATGAACAGAGTGTTGCCAGTGTGATGCCAATTTGTGTGATCGGATCTACACGCTTTGCTATGCACCAGCAGTATGACTTTTTATTTCTCGGCTAGCCCCGGTTTGGTTTGCTCAGTTGGAGAGATTTCGAGCCTCTGTTTTCATTCTTACTGGGTTTCTGTTCCGCCATGGTCTACCTCTTGATGACGTAACGGCCGTAGTTGGACAGGTGACCTCATATATGCGTTTCGCGACTTTGTTGAGGCCGTTCGGTACTGTTTCCAGTTCCAGTTTGCTCCTGATATCATCGTCCTTCTGTATTCATTTTTTTTTCCAGGAAAAAGGATTTAAATTACGATGCAATGTCTGGACTATACTGTCTCTCCTGGTGAGCCACCAAAGAGCAACGTAGGGCATTTTTGATAGACTACTCCGGCGTATCAAGCCACCGTTGTTTAGGCCTGCCTTTTGGTCGTTTACCATCGACTTCGATGTTCAGACCAATGTTGACAAGTGTATCCTCGTTAGCATGAATTGCGTGACCATACCATCGAAGACGCCTCTCTCGGAACTTTTCCACGATCGGTGCAACCCCATGACGATCGCGGATATCCTCATTTCGGATGTTATCAAAACGTGTGACGCCACTAGTCCAACGTAACATCTTCGTCTCCATTACCACAAGATGAAGACGCCGCTCATTGTCTTTTATAGTTGGCAAGATCTTACTAAGAACACTGAAAGGAAAGGAGATCACTGGCCGACTAAGGCGATTTCGACACCCGCCGCATTTTTTGAAAAACAACGAAAACAGGAGGCACTCCAAGTCTAACAAATTGATCCATTCAAGGGAGGCTCCCTTTTGATCATTGGAGATGCCAAAGACAGCAAAAAATAAAACGCAGGACACATTAAATGCTGCGGGTCAAGGTGTTATTGGAAGGAGTAATTTAGCCTTGGCTCATAGAGAATACAGCGCTGACCCGAAGGAACTACTTTTTATGAAACTTGGAGCTGAAATAGTTGAGCTATCCGAGTTTTTCAAAGACAGGCACAACGTGCACCAAGCTATCAGAGACATGGTGACAGTTAATAGCACCCCCAATAGTGAATCGCAAGAGGAGGAAAGAGGTCCAAAGAAAAGTCGAAGAAAAGGATCCGGTGATCCTCTAGGGAATCAGCCGGCATCTAAGAGGAAAAGCGGCTCACTAGTAGTTCCGATGAACGAAACTAAAACTACAGAAGGTAGAAAACTGGTGCCCCAAGTGCGAGAGTCAGCAATTGAAGGAAACCTAAGCAGAACAAAAATGGTGGATAAATGAAGGTCGTTAATAAAATCCTTCGCCTTTTTATTAAAGACCATCATCATAAGGGCAATTTGTGGTATGCGAAGGTTCTAAAAAATTGAATGTTGACCCTAAGTTAAAAAACAGAAACGCCAGCATAATCCGAAGGACCCATAATGGGGATCTCAAGTTTGAGCTGAAAAAACCGAGCTTGAGCAAAACTGACGGCTTTTGCACTCAAGTAAAGAACTTACTTGGAGAGAATATCAGGGGCCCAAAAATATAAGATCTACATATAGTGCAAGGACCTCAACGAAATGACATGCAGAGAAGATAAATGCACTGGGTTGAAAGGACAATTTATGTGGGAGGAACTGAGAGGAGAATTCACCATGAGCTTGAGGAAAGTTTATGGTAATACTCAAGCGATTGCCAGTGGAGGCAACTCAGAAGTTATAGTTGGCCCGACAGGTTCTAATGCGATGTCTGCCTTCGGAAAGAGCAGATTTTATTTAAGAGGGGATTCAAGTGCCACATGTTTGATACTTTGCTTAGGCTTACACCACCGGGATTGATCGATCTAATCGAGTGTAACAGGGACCCTAAATTCCTATTGCGGGCAGAAAAGGAAGAACCGTATAACCAGCATATTGCCAGAACCGGTAAGTTTCTTGAATTTGGATACATATTGGACAGTCTTGTTTTCGACACAAGGGGACGAAGTCCTAAGGTGATTGCCGGTGAATTCAATGCTTGGACCCTCGAGTAGGGAAATAGGGAGAGTAGCGCAAGGGACCGAACTGTACTAGAGGCTCTTGCTCAATTGGATAAACTTTTGACCAATGATGGTGACGCAAGTATTTTCCGCAAAAGGGGGTCATCCTTAATCATACACTTGAGCTTTATCAACTCTGTACTTGTGCATGGTATATGCCTGTACTTTAGCGAGTAATACACCAACATCGATCACTTCGCAATAATCTTCAAACGAGCGAGAGAGCCACAGAGTCGGAAAACAATATACCTAAAGCCGAGAAGGGCATCAGGCTGGTCTGCAAAAGCACTGGATAAGGAAACCTTCTTGGAAGTGTGAGTAGACCAAGGGAATGCTTTAACAAGCTGTGAGTGGGGAGGAGTGGGAGGGAGTGAATATGGAATCATGGTGGAGCGATTCAAAGGCTTCGCAGATCACATGTCCCAACTTCTTCATAAACATCGTCCAGGGTTTATTCGCCCAGCAAGAGGAGGACATTGACAACTTCCAGTGACCTGTGCATGTAACAGCAATTCCGTCAGTGACAAGAGACGAGCTTCAGGAGATCTACAGTAGAAGAGCAGCAGCAGCAACGCCCCGAATTTGGATGGCATATCTAATAGAACATTAAGCTTTTCGTAATCCGGACCGGACATGTTTTTTGAGTTGTTTGAGGCGTGGACGGTCTAGTTGATATTTCCCGCGGCAGAAGTAGTACTTAGGAAGAGGCTACGTGGTGTGTTTCGCGACGATTTAGTGTTGGTTATAGCCCCAAAACATCTCGTCGATGCTGACCGTAGCGATCAGTGCTGTTAACGATTGGCTAAAAGAGTCTAGACAGATCCTTGCCGAAGAAAAACGGAAGCAGCCTTTATCACCAAGCGCCATAAAAGAAATTAAGCCCGTATTCAAATTGGGAACCATATCATTACTTCCAAGCCTCCCATCAAACATTTGAAAGTGATAATTGATGCGAAACTGAGTTATATGCAACACGTGGAGGATGCTTGTGGCGAAGTATCCACTGCAAGTATAGCCCTGGCAAGGGAGAAGTCGAAAGTGGCAGAGCCGCGGTAAGCTTCCAGGTTGCTTATAGCTAGGTTGTGATGAGGTCGATCCTGGTCTATGCAGCTCCAGCTTGGGGAAAAGCATAGCTAACAAACTGAGGGAACAGTGTACAGAAAAACAGCCCGAAGGGTATGCTCTGCCTTCAGGACTGTCTCAGATGATACTGCATTCATCATTTCGGATGGAATGCTGATTGATATCCTGACAGATGAGATGAAGGTCCATCTCTACTTTACGGCAGACGAAGAACGCTGAAAATAGATTGGAAAAAACCACCCCCGACTCCTTCCCTGCCCCGCGGAACCACCATAAGGTATTACATCATGGGGCGGAGTCAGCTCACTCTAGCTTAATCCCATTTCTTCTATACACGGCGCACGTGACCGCGCTTTTCTCCTTTCCTCTGCCTTTTGCAATTTATCTTGAATAGATGCGATCATGGAGTTGACCGCATTCCAATTCTCTTGATGTGCTAGCATTTTTGGTACCAGATTTTCTGGTACCAGCACCTCTCCTAGAGTCTCCTCTAGATTCCTCCTTTCTTCCACAAATCTCGGACAGTGGAAGAATACATGCTCTGGTTCCTGTGGGACTCCATCACAATTTGGACAGTCGGGTGAGGTCTCCAATTTAAACCTGTGAAGGTATTGGAGATATCCTCCATGTCCCGTGAGAAACTGGGTGAGATTATAATTAAGATTATAATTAATCTCACCGTGTCGTCTCTCCAACCACTTCTTGAAGGCAGGAATGAACCTATGAGTCCACCGACCCTTTCCCGAGCGTTCCCACCGCTCTTGCCATCTATTTATGGATCTCTCCCTTCCAGCGTTCTTCGTCTGCGAAAAGGGAGAGGTTGGCTTCGCATGGTATGGCCATCTCATCTGCCAAGATGTCAATCGGCATCATTCCGAATGACGAATGCTGCGTCATCTGAGACAGTCCTGAAGGCAGAGCATACCCCCAGAGCTGTCCCCCTGTAGACTGCATTCTGTTTGCTAGTGTTAACTGGCATCCGTAATGCCTCGCTACAAACTGGTGTCGCATAGAGCATGATTGAGGTCACCACCCTGGCTATAAGCAACCTACAGGTATGCCGTGCCCCTCCCACGTTCGGCATCATCCTCGCCAGGGCCATACTGGCAGTGGATCGTTTATCACAAACATACTGTACGTGTTGCTTATAGTTAAGCTTCCTGTCTATCACCACCCCCAAGTATTTGATGGTCGGCTTGGAAGTGATGATATGATTCCCGATTCTAACACAGGCGTAATTTCTTTTCTGGCGCTTCGTGATGAGGAGCGCTTCTGTTTTTTCCTCCGCAAGCGTCAAACCAGAGCTCTCCAACCAGCATTTGACAGCATTGATTGCCTCGCTTGAGTATAACTCAGCATCTTCAAGATGCTTTGCGGCAACAACCAGTGCTATGTCGTCAGCGTAACCCACCACTCTGGCTCCGGAAGGGGAAGATTAAGTACATCGTTGTACATGATGTTTCACAGTAGTGGGCCCAATACGGAGCCCTGTGGGACGCCGGCGGAAACAACGTACTCCTGCGGTCCGTCATCAGTGTCATACCAGAGCCTCCTTTCAGTTAAGTAACTATCGACGATAGCAGCGAGATAGGCGGGAATACCAATCTTCGCTAGGGATTCGCGTATTAGATTCCAATTGGCCGAATTGAATGCATTTTTCACGTCCAGGGTTACTACCACGCAATATTTGCTGGTACTACCCTTTCCGTGAATTGCATCTTCGGCCAAGCCAGTAACCAATTTGATGGCATCAATGGTTGATCTGGCTTTTCGGAACCCATACTGCCGATCTGAATGGCCGCCTTGGCCCTCAACAACCAGGAGTAATCTATTATAGATTACCCGCTCTAACATTTTCCCCACCATGTCCAAAAGACATATGGTTCGGTATGACGATGGTTCACCTGGAGGTTTACCAGGCTTAGGCAGAAGTACCAACTTCTGTCGCTTCCAAGCCGCCGGAAATATTCCTTCGGACATGCACGCTTCGAACAGCTCAGCGAACATGTCCGGCCTGGATTTCACGGCAAGCTTAAGGGCCTTATTCGGCACTCCGTCCAGGCCCGGCGCTTTATTGTCTCCTATTCTGCCGCAGATCTCCAGCAGCTCGTCTCTGGTGACTGGCGGGATTGCCGTCACATTCAGAAGTGGTTGGAATGTGTCGGTGCTTTCCTCTTGCTGGGGGAATAACCCCTGGATGATTTTCAGCAAGAGGGTGGGACACGTGATCTGCGGAGGTGAACGGCCTCTGAATTGTCCCATCTCGATTCCATAAGCGTTTACGTCCGTTTCTGAGCAGAGCTCCTTAAAGCATTTCCTCTTGCTTCGCTGGTTGGCGAGCTTGAGGGTTTTGCGGGCTGCCTTGTAGGCTTGTAAGCGCACTCTTTCAGCCCTTGATCGACTCTACCTACCGTCCTCTGAGCCGCTCTTCTGGCTCGGTGGCAGGCTGAACGAAGACCGGTCAGTTCATCATTCCACCAGTAGTTTGGTCTTCTACTGGGGAATGAGCACCTCCTAGGCATAGACGCCTCACATGCTTTGGCGATGCATTGAGCTAGATGGACGGTTCTTTCCGTAGAGGTGCCTGCTTTATCAGGTTGATCTAACCACACCTCTATGAAGGTCTGCTCATCCAAAGATTTTGCAGACCAGCCTGAAATCTTTTTCGGTTTTGGGCATGATAGCTCTTTGCCCTGTGGCTCGACACATGTCTCAAAGAAGATTTCCTGGTGATCGCTGTGGGTGTAGCGTTCGCTGACGCACCAGGACATACCACGCGCCAGCGCAGGGCTGATAAAGGTCAGGTCTGCAACCGAGCCTGACCCCCTTTCTGAAAGGTGTTTACAGCATCTTCGTTAGCCAAAACCATGTCCATCTGCGCAAAAGCCTCTAACAGACTGCGCCCCTTAGCATTTGATTCTCTGCTACCCCACTCTAGGGCCCAAGCATTGAAATCACCAGCAATCACCTTTGGACTTCGTCCCCTTGCGTCGAGAACAAGATTATCAAGCATTTGCTCGTATTCAGACAGTGTTAAACTTGGTGGGGCGTAGCAGCTGTATAAATATACACCACTTATTTTCGCCCACACAAAGCCATTGGCTGCCTGACTTGTAGTACATTGTATGGCTTGTCGACCACAAGCCCATATCGCCGCTCCACCAGTCGAATCTGTGACCCATACGCCACCGTACGGTTCACTTATGATGGCAACTTCCATCTCTGATTCGAACGTGGTCTGCTCAAGTAAATCCTGAGCGACCCTGCACTGATTGAGGTTTATTTGAATAAACCTCATTTTCTCATTGCAGTGAGCGCCTTCCTAAATTCCGGACATTTGGCACTTCCGGCAATGTGCCGGTTATCCTGTCCCTCTTTGGCTACGCACAATAGGCATTTGGGGTCCCTATTGCACTCTCTGGCAATATGGCCTTTCTCCCCACACCTTCTGCATCGATCGGACTGATCAATGCTGCTGGTGCATGCCTTCGCGAAGTGCCCAAACATTAGGCATTTAAAGCACCTCTTTAGTGAAGTTTGCTCCCTTAAACGGCAAACAACCCATCCAATCCGAACCCTTCCGGCAGCTAACAATATCTGCGCTGCCTCCACTGGCACTCGTATGGTGGCCGTTTGAGTGCCACCATAGGCTTTCCGTAGACCGACAACAGACTCCTCTGTAAGTTCTTTCAACTTGAATTGCTCCTTTAGAGCAGTACAAATTTCTCCTTTCGATGTTACTTCATCGAGATCCTTACATTGTATGTAGATCTCATGTTTTTGGGCACGCACTGCGGCATTCTCCCCAAGTGAGTTTTTACTTGAGTGCGAAAGTCATCAGTTTTGCCACCGCTGGATCTTTTCAGCTCGAACATGAGATCCCCTTTCTGGGTTCTTCGGAATCCGTCTGTCTGTCTGTCTGTCTGTCTGTCCGTCACACGCATTTTTCTCGGAGACGGTTATAGCGATTGACACCGAATTTGGTAGAAAGGTGGGAACAGTGAACGCTCACGCATACAGTGAATTACATCCTTCTACGTCGAATTTAAGGGGGGGGGGGTCCCCATACATGCAAAAGGGGGGTGTAAAATTTTTTTTCATCAAATATAGTCATGTGGGATATCAAATTAAAGGTCTCGATTAGTACTTTTCAAAGCCGATCTTAGTTTTGACATTCGTTGGAAGGGTGGGGAGCACGGAGGGTTGAAAGTGATCACTTCTTTAAGGGGGCCATTCTCAGAAACTACCAAACCGAAAAATCTGAAAAAAATCAGGAGGCTGCCACTATATGGTGCCTGGTCTCCGAAATACCTTCCATGCCGATATCTGTTTAAATAAAGTTGATAATAGTATATTACTACAATTTTTTGTAATTGGTTAGAAACCCCCCTTAAGTTCATCCTAGTACCATGCACCAAGCTTGGTGGAAATTGCACTATTACTAACAAAGTTATAATACCTCAAATTCGTTGCTTCTTTGAAAATTGAATACTATGGATGTCAATATCACCCGAAAGTGGATACTCTCACATAATATATGGATATATTACGTGCTACGTACTAAGAAATACACAAAACCTTTCCTACCTGAAGCGTTTAGCTTCCGGTTTCCCGACTTGTTTAAACTAGGATTTAGTCCCACGTATTCTACCACCGTTTAATATTTGGTGGAAAATCTGGTGCAAAGAATGCGAGCATGTCAGGAAGACTGGGTTGCGATCAACTCCATGATCGCGAGAGGCAGGGAACATTGAAAATGTATTTTCTAATAAAGATTAGAACAACAACAGCAAAAAAGGTTAATGATCATTTTTGAATTTTCGAACATTTCTGATCAATATTTAAATGCGTTTTAGGGTTTCGAGAAATTCAAAACGTGAGTGGGTTTTGTGATTAAAATTTGCAAAAATTATCATTTTTGAATTAATATAGTTTTGGGTATAATATGATGTCGGCATGGGAAGTACGAATTCGAAGTTGGAAAATGGAATTGCTAAAGGACGCTAAATAAAAAGGAATGAAAAATGTTATATACAAGAAAATATATCATTTCATCAGCTTGTCGCAGAGTAAAGGTTAACGAAGCGACTGCGGGTGAGACAACGATAATGGAAAAGTTTGTAGAAGAGATCCTAAAGTTAACTAGTAGCCACCAGAGGAAACCTAATTCGTGACAAAATAGCCAATAGGAATAGATCAGCACAGCACCCACTCTTAGATGTGTCGTTGTCATGCTTTCGAAAGTTATTATGAGAATTGATATTGACCAAAGATACTGAAAATTCCGGAACAAATTACTTTTCCTAGAATCTCCAAGGATTCCAAGGATTATGTCCTTAAAACTAATATATTTTCCAACCATCCCCTCGTGTAAGTCTCAACTTGAGTCTATTCGATTTTTCTCATTTCATTATCACCATGAACTGAAGGTTGTTGCGTTTCCTGTTTTGAACGCGATTCCATCCCAATAAGGAGCACACAAAAAGTCAAAAAAGAAAGGACGTGACGAAAATCATTTATTTCCACACACATTTGATTGAATGCTTTCGACGTACCCATCTCCTGGCGTGCCTGTCTCCGCTTACTACTTTGGTTAAAACGACTCTGAAAAGTTAAGAAACGAAAATTAGTTTAGTAACATCCTGAAACACTACCGCTATGCCATCCACACTACTACTCGCTCCTCCATTTGTCCTTCGTACCCTAGAGCACACTCCAAGGATCGGAAGGCACGAGGAGATAAGGACAGAGTCACCGTAGTATTTTCTAGATATGCCTGCAGCCAAATGTGTTGTCATTGGCAAAGAGAAAAGGGCAAACACTTTGATCCATTTCTTGCCCGGGGGATGTGAAAATCGATTTATCATGTACATGTTGTGTTTTACAATTCAGGAAAATTTTCGCCTTAGGTACTTGCTCCCATCTCTCCTAAGATGGGTCCTTCGTACCCTGCTTGGTATAGTTTTGACGAGATACAGAATTTCTTCGAATTTGTGCGATTTTACGTCGAGGATACAAGTTGCAAGCATTCGATAAATGTATTTTACAGGATATTCAGGAGGAACGTTTTACGATATTGTTTCGGAGAGAAAGCAAGCGGAATAAGCGATTGGCTGTTGTTCACTTGTCAACACGATGTGGATAATTTGTCCAAAAATATTGGAACAACCATCGAGTGCCACTTTCGTAATCGAATGTTCCTCAACAGGGCAATGATTCTAATATCTCCGGGAGTGATGAAGGAAGGTTAATCTGGAATCTTAAACCCAGGATCAGCTCAACCAAAGGGTTGGGGTAGCAAACCCACGATGGAACCCAGTAAGAACCCAGTATCTTTAAGACATCGTGTAATGTCAAAAGTGGTTAAGAAGATCAGGTCGATCATCCTAAGTGGCCGACAACGACCTAGAGGGCAGAGCTATCCCAGAAACCTAAAAAAAAATTGGCTAAGTTGACCGTAAAGTTCCGCCCGCAAAGATTGAAGCTCCATCAAAGTGCTCGCTCGACACGTTCTTGCACGCCTCTGTGCTAGCCAGGCTCGGGAAGTTGGGGGGATCTTTGATCCCTCACGCTTCACTACTACAAATCAATGTGTCTATTCCGCATCGGATTCCAAAATAGACATTAATAGGGACTTCGCAACGGCCTATCGAATAGCAACCCAAACGCGAATTAAAATTGGAAAATAAAAAAAAACCGCTCGACCGCGCGCGTGGAGCCGTAAGTCTCCGGACCCGAGTGCCGCGATCAAGGAGGGGAAGATCCACGACGGATCACAGTCCCAATTATTCCCTCTTCTGCCTCAGATTTTTAATGAGGCGCGGCCCCTGAGGTTCCCACCCTTCCTCGACATCCTCAGGCCAGTTTATCATTTTTGCGGATGTCCCTTGAAATAGAGGTTCTGCGGGAGCAAGGAGGAAAAGAGAGCGAAGAAGTGACGGGTGAGAAGAATCCTTGATGGAATACGGAGGTAGTCGGCTATATGCTGTGCCGTTCCGTCCTCAATGATTCGTCTTCACTTTGCTCTCTGACTCCAGACGAGGAAGATTGAATTCTCGCGATACCTTTTTGCTTGTTTTTTTTTTATTTAATATTCTGCGACGGGAAACAACTCGATTGTTGTCTCTTCATGAAAAAAACATTGTGTGCGGAATTTTTCTTCACACAGATGAAAAGATTTATGAGGTTGGGATGGCTTTTTGGTCATCCAAGAGTTTTGCGGGAGTTAATTACAGAAGTTGACAATTTAGGGAGAGAGGAGTCTTCGTAATTCTTTTTTCTTTCTTCTTTTTCATTGTTTTCTTTCTTTCTTTCTTAATTTCGCTTCTTTTTTTTTGGACTTCCTTTTGGTCGTTTCAAATTTTATTTTATTTTTTTAAATTTTAATAACGACATGTCACTTCGAGGAGATCACGGGTCTCGCGACCTTTATCGCCTTCCTTCCACGCTACCTCCAGGTCAATGGAGCTCAGCTGAGCTTGACCTGCCAACACGCCGTGACGACTGACGGTGGCATGAGGCGGCGGACTCGACTATATGTATAATACAATTTTAACGACTCTGACGATGATGATGGATGCCAGGCACGACCGCTTAATACCAATTCAGCGGATCGTGTTTATTCAATTTTGGCATCCTGAGACTTGGTTTTTGATGGCACATCGAAAACTTTGCCCATCAACCAATTCTTGTTCCGCGTGGAGGCTTTGACCAACACAACTCTACAGGGGGATTTCGGCCTGCTGTGCACTTATGTACACACCCTTTTCAGAGACAGAGCAGCAGATTGGTACTGGGACTATCACCTGTCTGTCGGACGAATCGAGTGGACCTCTTTTCGTGAGGCTCTTCACCAGGAGTTTAAGGATTCTCTAGATGACTAGGATATCCTTGAACTCATGAGAGAGCGCATACAAGGTCCATCCGAAGATTTCGACAGTTACTATAAAGCTGTGTGTTCGCTAGCCTATAGGCTAGAAAATTCCTTAACGGAAGACAAGTTGGTAGAGTTGCTACGTCGTGGGCTGAGACCCGACGTTCAGAGGCAACTTCTCTATTTTCCGGCTAGTACGGTTCGCGAGTTGCGTAAGTTAGTGCAGCAGAGCGAAATTTTAGAGGAGCATCTCTCAAGCAGGCTCTCTCACCAATTACACAGCTATTCTGCTGAATCTAAAGAGGGTGTCGACATAAAGAACATCTCAGGAAATCCTCAGTCAGAGATTCAGAAAAGAGATTTGGACTTGGTCTGCTGGAATTGTCGGCAGATTGGACATTTGTTTGAAGACTGTTGGGAGGATCTAAAAGTCTTTTGTTTCGGGTGCGGGCGCCCGAACACTCGTAAGGCCGTATGTCCAAACTGTTGAGTTCCAAAGCCCAGCCCCAGTCATCAGGGGGCTCCTGCATTAGACGCACGTGACTGCGCAGGCGTTGCGACAACGTCTTCTACAGTAACTCCGAAAGTTACCGTGTTGAAGCGGTCCGATAAACTAGATATGACCTACCCGGATTTGACTCCACCACCAATTGTTTCAAGAAAACGGATGTTTTCGCTTCTGAGGCCGTTGCACGTGAGACTGCAACAATATCAAGCGGCCAGAGAACGGATGTCACAGTCTTGGGTGAGCGTGTTTCAGGACTGATTGATACCGGAACCACCGTAAGTTGCTTAGCTTCGGATTTCGCCCCGGAAAATTATTAACGACGGTCGGTACAAGTGGGAGAGATTACGCATCGATCTCAGGACAGCTGACGGAACTAGCCACTCGACAGTAGGCAGAGTGTCGGCTGACATCACGTTTCATAATCGGACGGAATCGATGTCGTTCCTCCTTATCCCGTTTTTAACACAAAATCTTTAGCTTGGAGCTGCTTTTGTGCCCAAGTTCGGTCTCGCACTGGACTTATTTGTACCTTCCATTTGTTCAATCGAAAATGTTGAGAACGTCAATCAACACCAGTTGACAACACACCAGCGAGCAAGGCTCGAGGCTGTCATTAGCAGTTTTCCATCTTTCGAGTCGGAGGGCTTAGGACGTACAAGTCTAACGACACACGTCATCGATGTCGGCATTAATAAACCGATAAAACAGAGACATTTCTCAGTCTCCCCCGCCATCGAAAAAGCTCCTCTACAAAGAGATTGATAGGATGCTGGCTTTGGGAGTCATCGAAGAATCGCAAAGCGCCTGGTCTTCGCCAGTTACCCTTGTGGTGAAACCTGGTAAAGTGCGACTTTACCTTGATGCACGTAAAGTGAATAGTGTAACAGTGAAGGACGCTTATCCCTTACCTCTCATCGAGGGGATCTTCAGTCGTCTCCCGAAGGCTAGATTCATTACGAGTTTTGATCTGAAGGATGCGTTCTGGCAAATTCCTCTGGATGAGGCGTCCAAGGATAAGACTGCCTTCACCGTCCCAGGTCGGCCACTCTATCAGTTTGTGACCATGCCATTTGGGCTCTGCAATGCACCACAAACCATGCAGCGATTGATGGATAAGGTCATCCGGCCCACTTACGTCATCAAGTCTTTGTATATTTAGATGACTTGCTGCTTATTACAGAGACCTTCGACCAGCACCTGCTGCTCTTAAGCGAAGTGGCTCTCTGTATGAGACGCGCTGGCTTGATGTTGAACATCCGGAAGAGCAAGTTTGTCATGAAGGAAGTTCGATACTTGGGGCACATCATCGGTAACGGGACGATTTGTACCGATCCTGACAAGGTACACGCCATCAAAGATTTTCCGCAGCTGAAAACTGTCAAGCAACTGCGGCGGTTTCTTGGGATGTGTGGGTGGTATCAGCGATTTGTGCCAAATTACGCTTCGCTGACTGCACCGTTGACAGACATGCTTCAGAAGAAGCGTCAGTTTTGCTGGTCTGAGGAAGCTATCCCGGCCTTCGGCGCTCTGAAAACGAGTCTCTTCTCGGCTCCAGTTTTGCATAGCCCCGATTTCTCCAAGCCTTTCGCCATACACTGTGACGCAAGTCAACATGGTATAGGAGCGGTGCTGATGCAGAAGACAGAGGAGGGACATGAAGTTCCTATAGCGTACACTGTCACTGAGCAGGAATGTCTGGCAGCGGTGGAGGCAGTGCGCAAGTTCCGAGCATATATTGAAGGCACCACATTCGAAGTGGTAACTGACCACGCTTCACTCAACTGGCTGATGAACCAGTCCGACCTTTACGGCAGACTGGCCAGATGGACATTGAAGCTTCAAGGATTCTCGTTCATCATTAAACACAGAAAGGGACCACAACATCTGGTTCCGGATTCTTTATCTCGAATGTATTCACCAGCGGAGGTGGATGCTTTGGAGAGAAGTGGGAACAACGCAGACGTGGATTCTGATTCACCACATTTTCGGTCTGCGAACTATTTGCAACTAACAGAGCGTATTAGGGAGAATTCCAACAA
This sequence comes from Hermetia illucens, assembly GCF_905115235.1. Classification (NCBI taxonomy): domain Eukaryota; kingdom Metazoa; phylum Arthropoda; class Insecta; order Diptera; family Stratiomyidae; genus Hermetia; species Hermetia illucens. The sequence goes on along the minus strand of NC_051851.1, from coordinate 3,223,956 downwards.
ACTCCCTGATCTGCAGGTGTGCGGTGGATTGGTATACAAGCGAACCAATCATGCTTCAGAAGATGAGCTGCAGAAACAACAGGCTTGGAAGCTTTGGATTCCGGAGGAGCTGACGATGGAGGTGATCACCCGTGCCCATGATCATCCTTTGAGTGCACATGGGGGGGTTGGTAAAACCTTGGGTAGACTGCGGTTGTGGTTTTATTGGCCTAAAATGGTTTCTCAGGTCAAGGACTATATCCGCAATTGTGAAACGTTCAAGACATCAAAAGCTCCCAACCAAACGCTCCAACCTCTAATGGGAAAAGCGCTCATCTCCGATCGGGTATTTCAACGTTTGTATATCGATTGGATCGGCCCATACCCCAGATCTCGCGCCGGAAATATCGGAGCAATAGTCGTTCTCGATTCTCTCTCAAAGTTTTCATTTGCGGAGCCGATTAAACGGTTTACCGCAAGCGTGCTGACTGAATACTTGGAGAAGAGAATCTTTCATGTGTTTGGAATCCCTGAGTCGATCACATCTGATAACGGGGTACAGTTCAAATCCGTGGCTTTCAACGATCTTCTGAACCAGTATGGCATTCAACACATTTACACCGCTTTATACTCCCCGCAGGCAAACGCCTCGGAGCGAGTAAATCGCTCACTGTTGGCTGTTATACGCGCTTATATCGGTCCTGATCAAAGAGATTGGGATAACAAGCTGTCATCCATCAACTGTGCCTTGCGTTCAGCGAAACACGTCTCGATAGGGACTTCACCCTATCACGTCGTTTTTGGGCAAATCATGGTCACTCATGGGAGTACCTACGCCCTTTTACGACGCCTGAACGCTTTGCCCGATGCGACCTTGGAGGTCTGTTCTCAGGATGAACTTGCTATTCTGAGAGCAGAGGTTCAGGGGCGAATCCTCCAGGCAAGAGAGACACAGGAAAGGGGTTACAACTTGCGATCCCGAGCTCGTGAATTTCAGGTCGGAGATGTCGTGTATAAGTGGCTCTTCAACTTAAGCAGTGCAGCAAAACGATATAATGCCAAATTGGATCAGAAGTTCGTGAAGGCGAAGGTCATCGGTCGAGTCGGAACGGTTTAATACGAGCTGGAGGACATAGAGGGTCGTAACCTGGGCATCGCTCACGCAAAAGACCTCAAGGCCTAAGGTGGGTTTGGATCTCGGGCTGCCTTTCCTCGTAGGCACGCCAACACTCAGCCGCTATCAGCAGTGATGCCCTCACTGGTCTTCAGCTTTCTTTCCTCAAGCGGGTCTCGAAAACCCAGCTGCCCTGTAGTAACCGCGGCTGCGTGACGGGAGCGGAATCTCATTCGGCTCTTTCTTAATTAATTTGCTTAAACAATGCGTTTAATAGTGTGCAATTGCCTTAATGTTCGCCGCAGATTGCACATTATTGAATGCATTCGAGCGAATTGATCTTGACAAGAGGCGAATGATATACCGCATCCGCAGGCGCATGCGCATGTTGCCGCAACATTGCCTAGCGAGTGAGAAAGGCTATGTAGCGGGAATAGAAGCGGTGCATGAACAAAGAACGCGGAGAGTGTTGCTTGGTGAAGAGGCAGTGCGGAGGAAAACAACGAGGAGTTTGGCTGAGTGAGGAGAAGGTTGCTAGAAGTTCATTATGGTCATGAACATTCCTGAGATTAATTTATAATGTGGATTGGAAAGCGTTGCGCGGAAAAATAACCGGGGGTTGGATTTTTGGCGGAGTGGAGAAGACAAAGAAGTTTTTGGGATCGAAGGAAGGAAATAGGAAGTTTTGTGATCGAAGACAAACAAGTGACGTTTTGCAGAAGAAAGGGTTGAACGCCGGCTTCAAAGAGTGCATGAAGGGTCGTGAGCGTAGTGGAGTGATTTGCCAGATGCGTTGTGATTCCGTAAGATACTTAAAACTTCACCTCGCCTACTTATAGCGGAACCGCCAGAACAGTTTGTGGGAATAACTGGTTCGATACGTTATTTTATGGATGAGCGGAACTTTCGCTGAGTGAATTCAGTGATTTTGCAAATGTTTGACGGGGTCCATTCCAGAACTATTCGTGCACTTGCTAGCACTCCCTCCTTGAAGTGAACGGGGTGCAAGTTGAACACTCCCAGAAAACAAACGAAAATCTTGTGTAAATTGAGTTTTCCCACCTACATTTTGACCAGGACGGAATTCCAAACTCAACTTACAAAATCTCTCGTCCTGTCCTGTTGGAGTTGTACGCAGATCTGGTTTTTGCAGTACTGTCCTCCCCAGTCATTTCAGTTCCCTGTACTGAGGCTTGGAATTTTGATATCTGGATGAATATTCAGTAAACGTGTTTCGTATACTTCCTGGCGTCAGGACGACTTCAGTGAGCTGCTGTTCATCTGCATCACATAAAACTAAGGTTACTAGAATAAGAACATAATGTAGAAAGGCGTCCAAGCAATTACTTAAAAATAGAGAGTAAGCCACTTTGAACAAAGTAAGCCAGCATCAATCCGAGCTCGGAGTGACATCTGGGTAAGTCATTGTTTTTCTTTTATTTTCTTTTCTATTTTCTTTTTTTTCGATGATTTTATTTTCATTTTTTCTTTAAATTTTATATTTTGTTTATTTTTATTTTCATTTTTTTTTTTTTGTAATAATTAATGAATGCTTGAACAACGAACAGTGGTGATTGACTAATCTTATCGTAGTTTGAGGACTTCCTCCCTTTCGTTCCTCCTTACTCCCGCGGAATTTCTATAAAGGGACATCCTCAAAGTTAATAACTGGCCTGAGGATGTCGAGGAAGGGTGGGAACCTCAGATGCCGCGCCTCATACAAGATCTGAGGCGGAAGAGACAGCAATTGAGACGGTGATCCGTCGTGGATCTTCCCCTCCTTGATCTTGGCACTCGGGTCCGGAGACTTACGGCTCCACGCGCGCGGTCGAGCCGGTTTTTTTTTTCTCTTTTCTATTTTCCAATTTAGTTCGCGTTCTGTTTTTCCATCGATAGGCCGTCGCGAAATTCGTTGTAAAGTCGAATTTAAAATCCGGTGCTCAAAGGACCCCCCCCACATTCCCGAGCCTGACTAGCACAGAGGCGTGCAAGAACGTGTCGAGCGAGCACTTTGATGGAGCTTCAATCTTTGTGGACGGACCTTCACGGTCAACTAAGCCAATTTGTTTAGGTTTCTGGGATAGCTCTGCCCTCTAGGTCGTTATCGGCCACTTAGGATGATCGACCTGATCGTCCAATCAACTGATACCACTACAATCGACAAACCGCTCTTGCAATGCATAAAGAGTTACACTTTTTTTCTTGGTAGGTCAACAGACAATGAGGTTACCAATGTCTTCAACTTCCCTTGTCTGTCCGTCAATGGTAGTCACCTCACTGGAATAATAACATTATTAAAAACGATGTTTTCGTGTCATACCTAACTTGTGCTCATTTTCCTCTTTTTTCCTAGTAATTGCATTCCAGCTACCTCCTTTTCCGAGAAGCACAATTGTCGGTACGATTCAGCTCCCAGCAAAAAGGACATCGACTGGCAGAGGAAAAAACGCTAAGGAGCATTCAAAGAAAATTGTAAATAAATAAAGTGAAACACACAAATGTACAGGAAAAGAATGAGCAACGAACTGTGCAAGCAGAAAAAAATCATGCTTGCAGAAGGAGACAAAATGGATCAACGTAAGATGGAGCCGGGAGAACCCTTGTTGCAGAATATTCCCTCGTTTCAATGAAAATGTTGAGTTTTTTGCCCGTGAACGTTATTTTAATTTTAAAATACTTGTCGTCCTTTGTTTATCTGCATCCCTTCGCCAATGGCAATAAATAAGCAGTTTCACAATATGCTTGAGGTAAATGGACGATGCATTCTTATCTATTTTCTTGTGTTTTCCATGTCTTGCTTTGTGCTTTTTGTAATCTAATTTGGGTGTTACACGGAACATGATGTCAGGGAAATAGCTCTCGGGTGGGAGTGAATTGTAGAATGCAACAATAACGTTGCTGGGAATTCTCTCGGTTTCTGGAAATTCCGGAATCCAATTATGAATATTATTGTGCGCTTGCATGGTAAGAACATAAACGCATTTTCGTGTAAGAAAGCGCAACAAAGGATGAGTTGCTTTGTCAAGGCACATCATAAATACCGAACTTCTAGCAAAAGGAAGTTGCTTTAACTTTGACGTAAATGCTACCCAGTTATTTTAGGGACTTTTCAAGAAGACTGCCAAAGAACGGAACAACTCAATGGCCTCTTTGCAGCCTTATCGAAGCTTACAGTTGCCTTTCTATCTACCCTGACAGCTTATAGTCTGCACAGTGGCGACGCAGTCCTAGGCAGTATCCCTGCATACTCTCTATAGTTTTTTTTTTGGGGTAGGGTAGGTGAATGCATTTACGCACACAGTGTTGGACTCCCGATTCGGTACGTCGTCGGACTACCAACTAAACACCTCCCCATCGTCAGAGAGGTAGCCTGGAACCGCTTGTCACATTACTTCGGGCCAGCCTCCGAACTCTCCCGCCTTGCGGAGCCTTCAAATCAGGGAATTCCTTTCACCAACGGGAGGGGAGAGGAGGAAGGGAACTGTCAGTTCAAGGAACCCCCTGCCATCCGGCTCCTCCACCGGTCGAGTTCTATCTTCTTAGCAACGAGAAGGGCCCGAACGTAATGGGCAACACGGTTCCACCTCTCAGCATTCCTCAGCATCTCTTCCACAATGTTGTCTGGAGAGAGATCCACTGTGTTTAAATAGAGCTGCTGACGAACCCCATCCCACCTTCCACAAGAAAAAAAAGTGTGGTTAGCGTCGTCCACAACTCCATTGCAAAACACACAATCCGGAGAACGCGCCTTTCGAATCTTGTGCAGGTAAGACTGAAAACCTCCATGCCCACTTAAAAATTGGGTAAGGAAATAGTCAGTCTCACCATGCTTCCGATTCAGCCACGTCCCTAGGTTGCCGATGAGCCGCGCAGTCCAGCTGCCTCTAGTTTCATTTTGCCAGGAGAGCTGCCACTCGTTTAGAGTGTGTTGCCGTTCTTCGCGAGCAACCACCTCCCTTGGCTCATCTCCCTTGCGCTTGTATATAGCCTGACGCTCCCTAGCAAGAAGGGCAACGGGGATAACTCCCGCGATCACCATCACGGCTGGTTCAGAGACAGTGCGGTACGCAGACGCCACCCGTAAAGCTCCCCGTCTCTGTACTTGTACGAAGCGTTTACGATATACCTCCTTTTTAAGAGCGCCAGCCCATACCTCTTCGCCGTAGAGCAGGGCAGATTCCGTTGAGTTCATCAGGAGACGTCGCCTACTAGACGTAGGACCCCCAATGTTTGCCATTAGCCTACTTAACGCCGAAACTCCAGCCACAGCCTTGTTCACTTTTCTGAGCAAATCCAAGCGCTCAGAAAAGCTCATCTTTGAGTCAAGAGTCAACCCGTGGTACTTTACCGCTGACTTTGACTCGAAGATCGATTCGCCGAACGATATGGGACGCAGGGTCGAAATTCTCTTTTTAGTCAGGATGACTACTTCGGTTTTTTCAAGTGCAAGGTTGAAAGCATGAGTAGTCATCCATCCGCTTACCCGTCGCATCAATTTGCCGAGTCTGCTTTGCGCCTGTTCGACAGTGCGTCCAGCAACAAGCGCTGCGACATCATCTGCATAGCCGACCAGCAGACTGTCATAGGTAGCGTTCCAGAGGTCCGGCGCTAGGATGGATCCCTGTGCTACCCCCGACGTGACCTCCATTCACCTTTGACCCTCTAGTGTTTCATAGAGCAGGGAGCGGTTCCTCAGATAGTCCCTCAAAATCCGTAATAGATAGTTCGGCACGTTGAAGGTATTGTCTAGTGTGCTAAGAATGTCTTTTCATCTTACGGAATTGAAGGTGTTTCTGACGTCAAGCGTTACGAGGAGCACCACCCGTCGAGTTCGGCGGCTATATGCTTCTGCTGGTCGAACGGCGTCCACGACCTGCATGACAGCATCAATTGTCGATCTCCCTGTCCTCAAACTAAACTCCCGGGGAGATAAAGCGAGTCTACTTCTGATGAGCTTTTCGAGTACTTTCCCAGCAGTGTCAAGCATACATAGTGGGCGGTATGAAGACGGCAATTCGGGATCGCCTTTCCCTTTAGGGATAAGCGCAAGCCTCGCAACTTTCCAACGAGCACGGAAAATGCCCTCTTTCAGGCAAGCGTTGAATGCGCCGAGCAGTAGGTCTGGCCGGTATTAGAATACCAGTTTGTATACCTCTGCGCTCTCCGCACCGACGTCACCAGGTTGCGCAGGGAGGAGTGCCCTCACAATGCGGTCCATCTAATAATAATAATAATAATAATACACATGACTCCCCCCGGTCGCCTAGACGTTGTGTTAAGCGGCGGAGCCTGTGATACTCCTTCCGGAGCTCTGCGATTTCCAGTGTCCACCAATACATGGAAGGTTTGCCGCGCCACGATGTCTTCCTGGGCATGGAGGCTCTGCAGACCGTCGTTATCAGGTTCATAACTGAATTTACGACAGTGTCAGCTGCGGCGCCACCGCCCCCAGGAGTACCCTCCAGCGTGGCCCCACCTGTTGCCAGAGTTTCGACAAACTTCCCGGTGTTCACTTTCGCGACGTTCCATACACAGAAAGATCGCTGGGGTGGCGCACACCGAGAGTTTGTGTCCACCACTTCGAAAGCAATATATTGGTGGTCACTTGCCAAAAAGTCTTCCAGAACTCGCCACCCGTCCACCAGCGACACCAGTGATGCCGACGCGAAGGTTACGTCTGGAATGCTTCCTTCGCAGCCCGGGCGCCGGAACGTTGGGGTGGATCCGGTGTTTAGAACTACCAGTCCTGTTCTCGCCGCCATTTCCAGAATTCGTTTACCTCTGGAATCTGTGTGAGGCATGCCCCATTCAAGTGCCCTAGTATTGAAGTCACTCCCGACCAGGATCCGCCCATCCGTGCTTAAGATATCGTCCTCCAAAGCATCAAGCCTCCGATGAAATTCCGGTATCGTCTCATTCGACGTAAGATAGACACTAAAAAACGTTATCCCTGAACACCGAATCCAGACAAAGCCGTCCCCTCGGCCTTGGGCAAGAACCCTAAGGAAGGTGCCGTCCCGAACCCAGATGGCAGCGGTACCTGATATGTCTGGGTGCCATGAAACTGGGCCCTTGTTTCGGTACTGCTCACTGATGAGTACTAAATCAGCTTTGGTCTCCGCAGCGAACTGCGCTAGCAACTCGTGAGCGGTTGCACTCCGGTGCATATTGATTTGTAGGATGCGAATCATGTTGACCGTATCCTAGCTCTTTCCAGTTCTGCTCTGAAAACTGGACACCGCCCCGATCCCGCAGTGTGTGCTATACTCTCATCAGTCGCGCCACGGTCCCTGCATAGGACGCAGCTTTCCTTTTCATTGCAGCTGTTCGCTTTATGGCCTACCTGACCGCATTTACGGCATGTTGCCCTTCTGTCAGGTCCCCGACAATTTGCAGATGTGTGCCCATAATCCAAACATCTGTAACATTTGGTTGGGGCGGCCCGAATTCGTATCCTACACACTACCCAACCAATTCTTATTTTCCCGCTGTTTAGAAGCTTCCTCGCGTATTGCTCGGCAACTTCCACCACAGCGAGTTTTTGGCCTCGGGAGTTTGCGGAGGTGATACCAATCCGGACATTGGTTACCTCCGGGCATTCGCGTTTGATGGCCTCTTCTACCTCGTTCTTTTCCGTGAGACAGTGAAGGTCTCGAGTTTCTAAAGCACACGTGGGTTTCAGGCTAGAAACCAAAGTTTTTCTCCTAGAAGCCCCTTGACTGCTTCACAGAACGTGACTTTATTTACAGTCTTCGGGCCTAGTTCGACTAAGACTCCGCCACCCTTTGTTTTACGTATGGAAGACACTTCTGCTCCGTTGTCTTCGGGTTTGATTTTGTAACGGATTTCGCTGAGGACTTCCGCAAAAGTCTTGCCTTCCGTCGGCTTAATAAGCAAAGCTGGCGGTCTAGTCCTCCTTCGTCTCCCCACCTTTTCTTTTGGCACTCCGTCCTTAGTGTCCGCTTTAGTTTTAGGCAGAGGTTTTTCTGATGGCGCAACGTGTTGTTGTCTTTTGATCCTCTTCACCTTCTTCTTTTTAGCCCTGGAGAGTACCTGAATGAAGTCTCCTTCAGATGTCCCTTCTTCCTTTCGTTTTTTACCAAGTTCGCTCTGCAATGGGCTGTCAGCGGTCCGTTCGGTACTCGTGGTGTTCTCCTCGGGAAGCGTGGTTGTTTCTGCTTCCTGCGGATTTTGTCTTACTTTCCATATTCGCCTATAGTATGAAATCCTGTCCAGGAGCTCTTCCAGTTCCATTAGCCCGTTTTTCACCCCCTTGCCGACGTTTTTCTGGAGGAACATCGAAGATCACATGTGCTTCACAACTGCCATGCATTTCTTAATAAATCTTTCCTCTTCCGCTTGCGCCAGAGTAATCGACTGTCCTTCCACTCGGCTTATATTCGAAACCATTTTTTTAGTTTCGGCAGTTTCCACTGTGCCTCTTTCCCCAATTATAGCACTGTGCGGTATGGTCTGGGTTCCTATCTGTGTTGCAGGTGCCGCATCACTTTCTGAGTCTTTCTCTCCGTCTGCGCGTCCCGATGTCTCGGCGGGTATTTCGGCCCTTGTTGCGTCCTTCGCTGGGCGCTGGAGCGAACGGCGCATTTTCGTGCTGCGAATAAACGCAGCAGCTCACCCTCCATTTCCACTATCTCCTCGTTTTGTTCGTTTTTATTCTCCATTTGAGTTGTTTACCAGCGCATCGTGTGCAAGGGAGCGGGCCGCAATAGTCAGGAACGGGTATACCTTCGGGGACACAGCCCCTACCCCAGTTCCCTGAGGCCTGACCTACGCTTAGCTGATCCTGGAATTCACGGACGGATCAGCGCTCGCTCGGGGCAACGCGGTCTACTAACACCGGTTCAATGCACACTACCCGACCAGGGTTCCGAAGGGGCTGGCTCCTGATACACGCCACAACTACCACCTTGGCAGAGCTAGGCTCACATGACCCCATCGACGTCGACAGGGAGTTGTCGACGGCTCCGGGGACTCCCAGTGTGTCCCGGCGTGTATCGGTCATTAGCAGTTCGCTCTTCACCGAGAAACTTTCTCGAGGCTACTACCTAGGACACAAGTATTATGCCAGCGATCCCTGAGGGATCGACAACGATTGTGAGGGTCTTCAGAATGCTCGCTTTAACCAACTTGATCGAGGGTTCTAACGATATAAGTTGGACATTCTGGACCCAAGAGTACTCTCCTACCTCTTGCAACAATGTGTTTTTGCACTTTGCCAAGTGGTAGAAGACGGGAATCTGGAGTCCTGTTGCTTCTGACTTCTACCACAGTGGGTAATGATGTTTTTTACGAGCAATTACACGTATTTCAAGGAAGGGGTCCTAAAGGCGACATGGTGATCATGATGGGCCATCTGAATGCCAAGTTGGAATCTGACAATACCTTCTTCGGACATGTGATGTGGAGACACAGTCTTGGCGACTTTAGTAGATTGGTAAATTTCTGCAGTTTGTCATTGGAGACACATCTTTCGAGCACAGAGCTTGGTCAAAATGGAGGTCAAAATCATCCGCTTGTATGACCCAGCTGTCGCTCGACAGTGGAGAGCTATCTTGAAGATCGGCCGGCAAGTCTATTGAGTAACGTACCTGAGAATATCGATGTGCATTGGGCGAAAATGCTCTTTTCTCGGGTGCTACACAAGTCATCGACCACATCCCAAATGGGTGTGACAAGATGTGGCTAAATGCGGAATCGCAGAAGTGAAGCGATGAACGGATGAGGGGGAGACGATTTGGATTGAAGACTCTATTAACCAGTGCGACGGCGGGCGTGATGCATTTGAACTCCAATACCGAGCGAAATCCCGAAAACTTCAGCATAGTGTGCCACGACAAGGGAGAATTTGTTATTACGGTAACCGGGGGAAGCGGAAGATGCCGCAGAACGCAATGATTTCAGAAGAGCTCATATGTGGTCGCAAATCTTTCGATGGTCCTGAGAAGGATCTTAACGGTCGACTTCTCATCCACAATGACGAACAACTGCAGAAGTGAAAAAACAATTCACCATGGTCCTTAACCTTATCACCCCAGGTGAAGTTCTACCTCTTCTGGAAAAAATGGCTTTTTACCGTCATATGCGAATACGTACTATTGTTCGGTAGTCAATACATTCAAACGGTCTCCCACAGAGTTATTTACTGTTGTATCTGGAGTTACCGCAGACCTGCTACTTCCACTCGAATGGACATTTTGGGAATCCGAGGCTTTTCCCAGAGAGTGGAAGAAGGGGGTGCTCGTTGAGATTCCAAAGAAGGGCGCCCGGTTGTGAATATGACAATTGGAGGGGTATCTGTCTGCACCTTGATGTTGCAAAAATAATAGCAAACATAATCCTGGAACCCATCAAAGAACATCTCGAAAGCTTAATCAGCAGGCTGCCTTCCACGCCTGCTTCTCCTGCATTAATCACGTCAATACCGTATGGACAATTTTGGAAAAGTACACAGAATTTAGATCTTCGCTGCACCACCTCTTGATCGATTTCGAGAAAGCTTTCGATAGCTTGAACAAGAAGTGTATCTGGAGTAACTTACCTACCTTTTGCGGAGAAACTAATAGCTATTATCAGAGCGGCATATGATGGCGCGAAATGTCACGTGCTACACCGAGGTAAAATCTCAGAGGATTTTTAGCGGCGTTCGCCATGGTTGCATCCTGTCACCAATATTATTTCTTCTTATTATTGGTGACATTTTTCATGCTGCTTTGTTCAGAGGATGTGGAGGAGCTTGGTGGACATCTTTCCTCAGACACCTCGACTATGGTGATGACATCTGTTTGCGCTCTCACCGGGCCATGCACCTTGGCCAAATGGATTTAGAAAGAGAGTCGAGTAGAGTTGAACTGAAGATAAACACCAACAACACCACAAGTCTCATTCTGACAGATCATCGCATTTTCTCTGTGTGCATTAACGGCCAATGTTTCGAGGATGCTGTCCAATTTATAGAACTAGGAAGCGTGTTTTTTACCGACTGTGGCGCTGAACTGAATGTTACCCGACGGGTTCACAGCACTAGATCTGTTTTTGTTGCCTTGTCTAAAATATGAAAATGTCATTATCTCAACACCAAAATCAAGTTGCGATTGTTCTGTGCTAGTATTCTTTCTGTGTTACTATATGGGAGTATCACAAGGAAAGGGAGCTGCAGTGTTACTCAAAAGCACCTTCAACAACATCTGTCCGCGTCATATCATCGGAGTACGCTGCGCATTACAGACTACGCCATGCAATGGAATCCACTCTCCCAAAATGGTCGACGAATGCGTCGCCCCAAGGGCACCTGGCGCAGAATGAATTTCAGATAAAGGAACATCACATCTTTCGGGTCCTCAGATGTAGCGTCGCATTCGGGACAGTCTGGAGACTCATCCAATCCGAGACGATGCAAGTATTTCCTGTATCCGCCATGTCCCGTAAAGAACTGTGTTAGTTGGTAATTCAATTCTCCGTGTTTTTGCTTGACCCAACTCTCAATACACCAGCGGGCCTTTTCGAAACTATCCCACCATTTCTGCCATCTCCTGTAGAGCCGCTTCCTAGTGCCTTTTCGAAAGCCCGCAGTCGCCTCGTCTGGATTCACCCTTTTTCTAGGGTATAGAGAGTGTGCCTCCTTCACCAAAAAATTCAACGGAAATATCCCCGCGATGGCACACACTGCCTTTTCGGATACTGTCCTATATACGCTGCATACCCTAAACGCGATTGGCCGGTATGCGGAACTCATCCTTGCGGGCTCCCCATATTATCGAGTGCTCCTGTCCAGACAGGAATCGGGTATGTCAGGATGGATTTCGTCACCCTTACGATAAACATCCGGCTACTAGATTTAAGCCTTCCAATATTAGGCATCATCCTTGCTAGAAATAAATTAGTCTTTGCTGCATGCGTAGAACCAAACTCCTCCTTTTCCACTGTCCAGAAAGCAATCCTTTTGCGCATACGATTCAAACGCGCTTTTTAACTATGCAGGCCTGACTTTAGTAGCCAACTTCAGGGATTTTTTCGGAATCCCGTCCAATCCCGGAGCTCTATTGTCCCCTATTTGTCCACAGATCTCTTGTAGTTCTTGCTAGGTCACCCCGGCAATTGAGAAGAAGTCTTGTTGAGCAGTAGGTTCAGGCTCACTTGAGATCCTGAATGCTGATACATTGCGATTATTTTGAAGAAGAGTCACGTATACGTCACTTGTGGCAATTTTTTCCTATTCGTTTACTTCCTAAGGCTAAGAGATTAAATTTTCCTCTGCTACTTGTAATCCAGCCTAAAATTAATAGACAAAGAGTAGTTTTCTCCAGACTACATTTTCGTCACTCGCAGACACTATAATCTCAACAGCGAGATTTCATACTTTCGCCAGTACTTTGGTTTCCTACTTTGGTAGAAACTCCGTCGCGACATTGTAGAGTAACATGCCTCAGTTTCTGGCTGACATAGTTGGCTCACATTTTCCTAACGTTGTTCTCTTTATATCATGACCTCATTTTAAAGCCGCCGGGATGTATCTTTGTTGAAAGCTCGAGTGGACAAGCAACTATCCTGGTTTTCCCACTTCTGTGTTCATGTGACTGTCACCTTCTCCGCCTCCTCCTGTTGCAGTGGTCACTGTGGGCGTAGTATTCACTCATTCGCCAGGCCATCCCTCTCGCCAACGAGGTGCTGAGGTTGGTTAGTACGGTTAGTACGATGTCAACCCCCGCGAAGGTTTCAAGCATGATTAGGCCCTTGGTGTTCGACACTCGATTTCCATCCTCCAAAGCCTCTGAGTTGAAATCGCCGGGAATAATTTGGGGTTCTGGTCTCTAGCATCCAGGACTATCCGCAGCATCTCCTTATGCTGCGCTAATGTTGCATTAGATAGGGCCACCGTCGATTTGTTGAATGGCTTATCGTCCGCATGCCCATATCACCACGTTTCCAGCTGAGTCTTTCAGCGACGGGTGCGGTGATTTCGGTAAGGGTCGTAAATTACCGCCACGTTCATATTCGACTCTGGAATGGTTTACAAGAGCAAGTTTTAAGCTATCTCGCAATGGTTGAACTTAATATGTATCAACCTTATTTAGCCCCATGATTCAGCCCCCTCGTATATGTCGGACTCCTGCCACCATCAGCAACGTACACCGTGACTTCCTTTTCCTCTTTGCATAGCATGCATCGTGGATCTCCAGTGTAATCTTTGATAAGATGGCCCAGTTCCCACACTTCCCCACACATGCTGCTGCAAAGCGACCGAAATCGTGGCATCTGAAGCATCTTTTGTGAGATACTTGCTGCCTGAGCTGGCACATGACTCAATCTATTCTTACCTTGCCCGCGGTAATCAGTTTAACCCCTAATTCAATAGGCAAGTTGATAATAACGATCTGTGTACCTCCATATACCCTCTTCATTCACTTTATCGCACCCTCTTCTATTGCTGAAAGGTTGAATTGTTCCCAAAATGTAACACAGATGTCCTTTCATGATGTGACCTCGCCTAGGTCTTTGCACTCGATTTATATCTGCTTGCTCACCTAATATCTTTCTCAACTGCCCGCGAAAACTATCCGCAGTTTTCTCGCTTGGTTTGTTTTGCTTCAATATTTACGCCTGATATGAATCAAGCTGCCACCCAGATCCACCAGTTCCAAGCTTTGACTTTCCGAAGGATATCGGCGTAAGACATATCTCCTTTCTTGGAAATAATGATAATTTCTCCTATTGCCATCCACCTTTGCCCATTGTTTAGGTTAGCGAGCTGCAGATTTTTTCCCTTTTGTCAAATTTGTCAAACGTAATTGAAGAACTATCCGAAACTTTCGCTAGCTCAGCTTTCTTCGACACCCACGCTATCGTGGTCTGCGCGGACTCGGAATCGCTGGAGGTGCTGTTCGCCACTGCCGATAAAATCCACGGGGTGTACGCACGCCTCGAGGTCGCGGAAGTGTCTAGGGACACACGTCAAAAAGTAGAGGATCTTAGACAAACGGTGGCTTCATTTGTGGGCGCAATTTCCAAACTGACAACGACTGTGAGGACTTTGTGTTCGGGATCGTAGTCACGGTGTAGGTTTGCTTCCCGAAAGGGACGTTTGGATAGTCGCATGCCGAGAGCCACAGCTTGTCGAGAAATTTGCTGGTACCACCGTAAATTCAGAGCTCAAGCGAATGTATTACTGGATACAATTTCATTTCAAAAAACTAAACTCGCCAACAATTTTCTACCCTCTGAGCAGACGTTGTTTCTAATCGACACTGGCCCGAGCGGCTTGATAGACCCTGCTACCTCTTCAAAGTTGTCAGTAAAAATTTCCACCTGCGCAAAGTAGACTCTTTCCATTGTTTTCAAGGACATTGCCAACCATCGCATCCGCACACTCCTCCGAAAATATCGCAGCATTACTTTTGAAAGTGGTTTCTCCCAGCCGTTTAAGCACGATGTGCAGTACCACTTCAAAGCTACCGGCTGGCCGATCCTCTCAAAGGTGCGTCCTCTATCGCCAAAAAAGCTAGCTGTTGCAAAGAATGAGTTCAATGACTTTATGACACAGAGTATATGTAGACTTCCAATAGCTATTGGTCATCACCACTCCATATGGTTCCTAAACCAAATGGCGAACGGAGGGACTACAGGTGTCTGAATGCTCAGATAATTCCCGACTGATACCCTATTCCACTCATCAATGACTTCGCACATTATTTGACAAACTGTCCTGTTTTCACAACCTTAGATCTGGCCAAGGCGTATCACTACATCCCTGTAACTGCCGAAGACATACCGAAATGGCTATTTGCACACTATCGGACTCTTCGGGTTCACCAGGATCACTTTTGGATTGTGCAAAGCAGCGCAGCCATTACAGAGAGCCGCCCACTCTGTCATACGAAGTTTAAACTTTTGTTTCGTCTACATGGATGATTTTTTGGTCGCCTCTTCTTCCAAATCTGAACATTTGGACCATCAAAGTGCATTTTTCAACATCTCCTTGAGGCCGGTCTTGATCTAAACGTTAAAAATGCAAATTCCTACAAAAGCAGGTGACATTTCTGGGCCACATGATCACCCCAGACGGAATTCAACCAGGCCCAGACAAGGTTGAAGCGACTAAGAACCTTTCCCTGCCAACCACGTTCAAGGATCTGCGAAGGTTCCTGATCAACTTAAACTTTTATCATCATTTACTACCCAAGGTCGCTCACCACTAGCTGGGTTCGTCGATGCTTAAGACACAGCGTAGGCGCCGCCCTTTAGCAATGGGTGAACCAAACTTGACAATCGTTGAGCTTCTTTTCGAAACAACTTAAACCGGCTCAACACAATTAAAGCGACAACGATCGTGAGCTATTCCCCTGAAGACAGGCAGTTCACCGTATTCGCGAACCACAAGCCTTTTACTTTCTCGGTTGAACAAAATCCCGACAAAGCGTCTCCTGGCCAAGTTCGGCAATTGAGTTTCTTCAGCCAGTTTACTTCCGACCGCCAACACATGTCTGGTAAAGACAATGTCATTGTGGACGATTTGTCACGAATCTCGAAGGTTAAAGTCCCCGCCGCGATCGATTAAAGGATAATCGCCGAGGCACAGAAGTCGTCGGAGGATTTTAGAGACTGAGGGCAAACTCCCAATACAAGTTCAATGATTTTTTCGGCTGAAACTCCTAGTTATTCTGCGAGACCTCGGACAAGGGACTTAGGACATTTATTCTGGCTAAGCTGGGGTATTCCCTCTGTAGACACCTCGCGCGCAGTGGCCTGAAGCAATACGTTTGACTGATACTATTGCACAATTATGTGTAGACGCCCTTTGTCAAGAATGGATCCCGCGCTTTGGTGTACCAGTCGGAGTTAAGCGAGCTCCTGGGTTTCAGATCGCTACAGGACTGCTGTATACCATCCGCAGTCCAATGGGATGCTAGAACGTTGGCACCGGACACTGAAGGCCACCTTAATTGTTCGCGACGATTCGTCGTGGTTACAGTTTTTGGGTTTCGCCAACATCGGCCTGCACACAGCCCACCGGGGGGAGTTTACGGCCAGCTCCGTGGAGATGGTGTATGGGAGGAGCCTGCGGCTCGCCGCGCCGATCCTGTACTGGATATCAGAGCAAGATTAAGTGAGTCGAACTTCCTGCGTCTGCTCAGGGACACGGTTTCGAAACTACGACCGACTCCGCCTTCCGACATATGACGCTGGAGTTGGACACCGCGCTCATTAGGGTGGACGCTTCTCGGAAGCCGCTACACTCACCATATGTAGGCCCCTTTGAAGTCCAGGACCGGCCAAATGGGTTTCCTTGTCGAGACTGAAACCTTTCGCCGAATCGGAAGACGCTCCAACAAAGCGGTCACACACCGTCACGTTGTCTGGTAACATTATTGGTGGAATCACGTCCGGGGTTCCTTCCCCGGAACCCGTGCTATTTCAGCTGGGGGCGGAATGATGTGGGGGGCATAGCGGAGATGTCAACCACCCACCGCATTGTCGGCAGTGCGTCGCATTGAACTAACCCTCCGATGACGAACTGACGTACCGACCGACACAGATGCTGCTTAGCGCGGGGTGAGATAGATAATTTCAATGCTAAGGATTATGAAAAAGATGTAACCGCAAAGTTATGTAATCCATACCAGGGTAACTAAGCAACGACCTGCGAATACTGTAACTGAATTCTCACTCTCTTCTCAGTTAGATATTTAGTGTAATAAAAAAGATTGATACGACCGATGATCGGTATTACCTGCATGCAGGTGCGAAGATATTGCTGGTTCTTTAAAACTGACGTGGCTTCTCTTTTTCCTGGTAAGTCACGAGAGACTTAGAGTGGAGCGGAGGCTAATCATTAGGGTTGAGTCTTTTAATCATTCAAAAAAAACTGATAATCTAAATTGGTATTCCAGAATACGCCATACATTTTCCAGAGGCGCTTTTCTAACAACAAGAAATTTGTTCTACTGAATCACTGAACTCAGCCCCTTTAGGGAATGCCGAGGTCCATTTTAGGACTTTTTTTAATGAGACCTTCTTGCTGTTATCTCCTTCCTTTCTGTTCACCAAAAGAACGTCTCCAAATGTTGTGGAAAATCCTCTAAGTCTCCTGGAAAGTACATAAGGAGCCTTGGCATCAACATCCTTTAATGTAATGCATCATTTCTGAAAAACTTGAAACCCGTTCTGGAAACATCTCACGATTCAACAATCTCTCTCCATCTTTGTCCCAACTTTTCAGCAGTAGATATTATTGACATATTTCTCCATCAAGCGTTTTCTCTTGTTACGCTAAAACCTCCTAAAGAAACTGAAACTGAGAAAGTTGAATGTATTGAAAAAGGAAAATTTTTCCAGTTCATATTTTCTCCTTCGGGGACTATAAATCATATTATGGCTCAAAGATAGGTAGCAGGTGCTCTCAGCCGGTGTAGCGATATGATATGGATTTGAAATATATTTCAAGAACTGAAGAACGGAAAAAGTAGGAAGCAGTAGGCCATATGCAGAAGTGGAATGCTGCCAGCGGTGTAATGCGTCCTGGTGCGGCCCTGAATGAAATCCTGACGGCAGTAAATTGTTGCAATGTCACCCCAGCAGGAATAAACCAACTAATCTACCACAAAATATATGAAGTCGCGATGCACATGTGGTGCTACAGGAAAATTGACTTGGAGGTTTATTCTTTTATCGCTATTTGTGGATTCCTTGGCTAATAGGAAAATGCTCCTGGATGGAAAAGGATTTCCTCGCCCTTGGCGCGAAGCAAATGGGAGAAGGAGCTTTCTAGGCAATGAGGCAGATGTCGTCGTATTCTAGTTTACAATTAGATCCTCTGAAGTGAAAAATTGTTTTATTTCATTCAGCAGGATTAAAGCAATTTGATCCATCCAATGCATATTTCCTGAATTGTATCCTTTTCAATTATAATTTAAAAATGAAGGATATAAACTCTCTAAGTGTTAAGAAGTCACAGACTTCGAATCCACCCGCGACCATGAGCAATCATGTCGCGGCCGAGGCGCGGATTTTGGAGGCCTCATCACATTCATACTTGCCTATAAACAAATCTGTAGAAGGCATGCTTTCCTACTCAGTGAAAAGCCTGCATTTAGTGCCTACGGCCAAGTTAGCCAGAAAGGAAAGTACGGAAACTCTCAACATGGGAGAAACTGGAAATGCGACTACAACCGGCCTGTCCACAGTACTACAGCCCAATTCTACCCGCAAACGGAAGAAATAGGCCCGGCCACTAAGGAGGGGGGACTACAAGCCGAATCTTGCCTGTCAGAACCTTCTCCTTCACCCTTACCGCGAAGAGCAGAAGAACGGGAAGCTGGGGACGCCAGTATGTGGAAATGGATCCAAACTGCCCGGACACCGTGAACCTGGAAAGACCCCAAGCCAGCGGCTGAAGAGAGTACTGTGCAGGACGATGAAGCACCTTGGGAATAAGGACATGGACGTGGCTGTACCACTCGGCGCGGTAACGTCCAGAGAAATTGGACGCAAGGCAGCGGAAGATGGGGATAAACTGGAAACCCCAGTAAGATCCACACTGGACGCACCAGACTCTTCTGTCAGCGGTAATGCACGCAAGAAGCGTAAGACCAACACATCTGCTGTGACTAACACTTTATTGTGCTCTGCACCAGGGCTCACATCCACGCCTCTCACGGCAATTAGGACCAGTGTGACGGGAGGTGATCAAATCAGCAAGAGAGATCTCAATAAAGCTGGTCCCTCCCACAGGAATATGAACACGAAGGCTGGAAGGAAGAGGACATATGCGCAAGCTGCAGTCTCTGTTCTGATAGCTGCCGTGGGAGTTTCCTCCAAGGATGGCAAAATGTCAGAGGGACAATTTACCTTCCTCCGGGAATGCCTGTGGAAAAAAAATTCTGGAACCTGGAACGAATCACGATTTAACAATCAAAGATTTCGTGATGTGCTTCTCCACTTGGAGTGCACTGACGAGGCTGCCTTGAAGTGGCTCCAACAGATAATTGCAACTTTGAGTTCCGGCGGTCGGCCCAAGTTCACTATTGTGAACACTGAGCTACGCAGGACAGAATATGTCGGATGTTGGTTACCGGGCCCTCGAAGGAAGGCTGAGGACAACATCCGCATGTTGGGTGAACAAAACTCGGGCATGAACTTTGGACACTGGAGGGTAAACTTCATGAACGCCAGGAATGACAAATCTACAAACGTGGAGGGTTTCAACTTGGTATTCGAACTGGATCAAAAGAGTCTGAATGTGCCCAGGGAAAGTCACCATATGGTGCTCCACTTTTTCTTATATAGACTGAAATTCAGACATATCAGGAGACTGTAGGGCATCATCTCCACTTTGAGAGCGAAGAACAATGATGGTCTTCGACTCACACAATATTGAGCAAAATGTAGCATCGGTGCGCTCTCCCATAATGGAGCTGCGCGCGGAGGATAGTGCATACAGGAGCGGAACCCCCGTATGGGGGCTTGCACTGGTGAAGGGACTACAGAGTGAATCCTACCTTCTAGTAACTTCTCCTACACCTTCCAAGGAACAGGCGGAAGGAAAGGAAGCCAGAGACGTGAACGGAACTAACTTGATGTCAGTTCGACTGATCGAATCTATGCAACCCGGACACCGCAAACCAATTAAGGTGCAAGTGGAAAACAGACGAATGCTCTGCGGGATTAGATGAGATTTTTCATGAATGAGAAAATGGGAACTGCGGTACCTCCAAGTGCGGCTTTTCTAAGAGAAATCAAACACGAGAGGATCGAGTCGTTGACGGTACGGTGTGGGAGAAACCCCGTCACACGCTGACTGCCGCAACACAATAGACTAAGTTTATGTCGAAAAACATCAAGATTGATCAAATCAACCTGCAGCATGTCAAAAGCCCCTCCTACCTAGCTACAGGATTTCCCCAACATCTTTCTGGTGCAAGAGCCGTGGGTTCGATTAAACGGAATCTGTGGCATTGGATCAGTAAAGGGGGCTAGGATCTTCTACGATGAATGATCCATAGGACCGAAAGCTTGCGTCCTAACGTCAAGACGGTTAGAGGCAACTATGCTGTGACAGTACTGTTCCCAGGATTTAGCTACGGTCATCATACAATACCAGATAAATGGCGAGAGGAAAAACATCTTAGTTGCCTCCGTTTATTTACCCTATGATTCTTTGTATACTCCACCGACACAAGAGCTTAGGGATCTGGTGGCGTATGCAGAATCAAGTGGTCTCGAGCTCTTAATAGGTTGCAATGCGAATGCTCAACATATTTGCTGGGGCAGTAACAAATGCAATCCAAGAGGAGAGAAGCTATTTGATTTCATCACTTCAGCTGGTCTTATGACCGCAAACGTAGGGTGCGCCCCTAAGTTCGTGGGACCGAGAAGAAGCGAAGTAATTGACGAAACAATCTGTACCTCAAAAGTGTTAGAGTTGATTACACACTGGCGAGTGCTAGACGAGATCTCACTGTCAGATCACCGATATCTAGAATTCAATCTGACTATTGCGGGCGAACAGTCTGCAGAACAAAGACAGAATCCTAGGAGAACGGATTTGACAAATTTCAGTGAACTTCTTGGTGATAAAGTACAGTTCCCTAGGCGACTAAGGACTCTTTTGGCGCTGGAAGATGAATTGAAAACTCTGAACTGCACACTTTTAGAGTGCTATGAAGAGGCTTGTCCTATTTTCCGAAGACAAATCGGTAAAACGGTTCCTTGGTGGAACCTAGAACTGCAAAAACTCAGGAAATCAACCAGGCGACTTCTAAACCGTGCTTGCAAAAGTAACAAGAACGAAGACTGGTTAAATTTCAGGAACTCACAACGTGAATATAAGAGACTCGTTAGGTCTTCGAAACAAGATTCCTTTAGAGCGTACTGTGAGGAACTGGAAGGCCAAAGAGAGACTTTAAGGCTGTGCAGAGTCCTCAAAAGGGATGAGTCGGCCAAGGTGGATTCTCTTAGAAAACGCGACGGTACTTTCACGAGCTCCAGACTGGATTCGGTACAGACTCTCCTGGAAGTACACCACCCGGCGAAGGTAAGAGAAGTGGCAGGGGGAGAGTTTACGGTTCTTCCAACCCTTTCAACATCCAAGTTTTGCAAGGGGAACTGGAACACTGCGAAAGGGGTTGTTACCCATGAAAAGGTGAGAGCTGTCATACTGTCCTTTGAACATTTCAAAGCACCTGGCATGGATGGCATCTATCCGGCAATCCTAAAGGAGGGTATGGGGCATTTAGAGCGACCTCTAAGAAATATTTTTGGAGGATGTCTTGCTCTGGGCTACGTGCCTTCCTCTTGGCAAAAGGTTAAGGTAGTCTTCATACTGAAACCTGGGAAAGATGACTATTCTAATCCAAAGAACTTCAGACAGATCAGTTTGACTTCATTCTTGCGGAAAGGTTTGGAGAGACTGGTGGGGCGTCACATTCGTGGAAACGCACTTAGGTCACATCCACTTAGTGGAAACCAACATGCTTACCAACATGGAAAGTCCAGTGAGTCTGCCCTTCATTCTTTGGTCACAAAGAAAGAGGATGCAACTTTGAACGGTGAGTACGCCATGGGAGTGTTCGTGAACATTGAAGGGGCTTTTGACTGTGGGCCTTTTCGAAAACTTTGTGATGCCCCCAGAGCGCATGGTGTTGATGATGCTTTAATTAAGTGGATCCATGCTATGCTAACGCAGAGATTGCTGTGCGCTGAGGTGGGTGCCGATCGCTACCTGACTGCATAAGTAACGAAGGGTTGCCCCAAGGAGATGTGCTTTCGCCACTTCTGTGAAGTATGCTGATCGACTCACTAGGATGCGAACTGCAAAAATTTGCCAATACACGCTCAAGCTTATGCTGATGACGTGGCTGTGCTAGCTGTTGATCGGGATCTTGGAACGGTGTGTAGGAATATATAATGTGCCGTTGATTTGATAGACAGCTGGTGCCTCAGACATGGTCTGTCAGTTAATCCATATAAACCACAACAATGGTTTTATTCACAAAAAGGAGAAACTGGATGGACTTTGCCTCCCTGAGATGAGGGGAACTACCCTTCAACTCTCCGAAGAAGTGAAATATCTGGAAGTCACTCTAGATAAAAAACTTCTTTGGAACAAACATGTAGAGGTAAAGATGAAACGGGCTCTCACAGCTTATGGGCTGTGCAGACGGATCTTTGCCTCGATATGGGGACTCAGGGCAGGCGCATCGCAATGTTATATCAGTGACAGCCAAGCTGCATTGAGGACATTGAGTAGTCCTTTGATCACCTCGAAAATCGTTCAGGAATGCAGAAACCGTTTGAACTCTATCTCTAGATTCAATACGGTGGAACTACTCTGGGTACCTGGTCACTGTGGATCTGAGAGGGAAATGAAATCTTGGATGCTTTAGCGAAAGAACGGTCAACGATCAGATCAGGCATCAGATCTTTCGTGCAAAGCCTGGAAACCGGCGAATGAAAATAGACTTCGAGCTCCGCGAAGGGCACGTTGAAAATGTCTGCGTTACGTGTGTTATAAGACGCAGGACGGCAGGCGATCTCGTTAGCGGCGGAGCAGTCCATCAGACCCGAGGAAAGTTTAAAAAATGTGCATATATCCAGATAGGATCTACGCTGTTGTAGGAAGGGAAGGATCAGAAAGCGGAGGCGGGAGGGGTAATCCACACGAGGGAAGCTTTTCTTAAAGAAGAGGGAACGGGTGAATTTACGTTGCACATTTTCAAGGGCAAAACAATCACAGTTACGGGAGGGTGACCAGATCACGGAGCAATACTCGAGGGTATTCCTCACGAGGGAATTGAAGAGAGCTAAGGAGGGTTGGATAGAGTCAAAATCATAGGAAGAGCGAAGAATAAAACCTGACAATTTTGCTGCTCGATTGATGACATCGAGGCAATAGGTGTCAAAGCGGAGCTTATTGTCGAAAGTGACTCCGAGGTCTTGAGTGGAATTTAAGCACGATAAGGAATGTCCGTTAAGAGAGTAGGAGAAAGAAGTGGGTGAGGATTTTAGGGAGTAGCACATAGAGTGATATTTTCTGACGTTTAGCGCTAAACTATTAGTCGAGTACCAACGAACAAGAGTGTCCAGGTTATTTTGAAGGGAAACACAGTCCATAAGCGACGATATAACGGAAAACAGCTTAAGGTCGTCTGCATAGAATAAACAGGGACAAGTAAGAAGTGGAGGAAGGTCGTTAATAAAAAATAAAAATAGCAAAGGATCCAGAATAGACCCCTGTGGAACGCCAGAAGAGGGGGAGAAGGAGCGGGAAGTACAGCCGTCAAAAGAGACGCGGCAGGACCGGTTGGAAAGGTAAGAGGCAAGCCATAAAACAAATGGTATGGGAACGTTTAGGGACAAAAGTTTGGATAGAAGTATCTTGTGATTTACAGTGTCGAAGGCTTTCACGAGGTCAGTGTCACTTCTTACCGTGAATTTAGACATTTGGCGACAAAGTTGGTATAGTCAAGCAGGTTGGAGGCAGTGGACTAACGTTTAACGAAGCCGTCTTGCTCTTTCACTATGTGTTGGCTAAAGTGGGCGGACAACCAGTCGCTGACATATCTTTCCAGGATTTTGGAACAGGAGGAGAGGAGGGAAATGGGACGGTAATTCTCGGCAAGCGCCACTTTTGTGAATGGGGATAATGAGAGCCTCTTTCCACAAGCTGGGAAAATGATTCTCTTCAAGGCTATTGTTGAAAATAAGAGATAGGGGAAGGAAAATGGACTTACCAGTTTTGAGCAAAAAGAGGTTTGGAACACTATCGTAGCCAGGTCCGACCTTGGCATCAAGTTCACCAATGAGGTATTCGACAAGGATAGGGGTAAGAAGGGGAATGGTAGGCGATGCAGGGCAGGCTACATCTACTATCGGGAGGGATTCGGAGGAAGGGGGAGGAACATAGACTGACGAATAGTAGCGGCAGAGCAAATCACAAGATAGTTGGTGGGAGTTAGCTGAGAAGCCAAAGAATTTAATAGACGGAGGGGATAACTGGGCAGGGCAGCCGGAGTTGCGAATGTGGGACCAGAAAGGTTTCAGATTTCCGCGCTTTAGTGAGTCTTCCACGCTGGACAAATATACGTTTCTGGACTTACGTATTAAGGATTTGACCGAGGAACGAAGGGATTTGAAAAAAACTAAGTCAGCAACGTTTCTAGAAGACAGGAACTCCTTTCTCGCAGTCTGTTTTTGACGTAGTTTTTTGTTAATTTCAGTGGTGAATCAGACGAGGTAAGAGCGTAAGCACTTAGGAGAGGCGGGAACGTAACAAGGAAGAAGATCAGATAAAATGGTATAGAAAGTGTTCACATGTAAATGGAGAGAGCAGGGGGACCCAGTTGATTGACGCCAGGGCTGAGTTCAGACCTTCGAAGTTCGCCTTACGAAAGTTGAATTTGGTAGGCTTGCGAGCGACAGGAGAGTGGAGTCGGGATATCTGAACATCGAACTCAAGAGCAGGATGATGGGCATCAGGGGCAACGTAAGACGGAGCATGAAGGGATTGGGAAAGGTAACGTACAGGAAGGTTAGAGAGGACAAGGTCAAGGGTGTGATCTAAGTGGTTTCTAGAAAGGTTAAATTGGAGGGCGCCACATGTGTACATGAAAGTGGATAGAGGAAGGGAAGGGCGGGTCGAGTTATTAGGAAGGGAGGGAAGGCCAGGAGTAACGAGTCAGGAGAGCATAGGAAGATTAAAGTCACCACAGAGGATGGCAGATGACATGATGTTGGAATGCTAAGGCAGACAGTTTGAAATCCGACAGCTTGGTCCTTAGACCCCTTACATTTTGATAAAATAGCGTATAGTTATTGGAATCATTCAAGTTCGGCGAGGCAGGCGGGCGGGCCGAAAATTTTCACGAAGCTTAGACCTCTGATAAGACTTAACGAAGACCCCCTGTGGCCAAAAGGAGGATTGGACGATAGCATCGAAGTCATGTAGTAGTCATGTAGTCATGTATCATGTTAACGAATTCAGAATATTCCTTTAGACGTGGGTGGCGAGTACAATGGGCCAACACGGCCTGAGTGGTCAGAAGCTGTAGCTTCTCCCCCACCATACATATACAGTGGCACACATTGGTAACGAGACCTTATATTAACTTATTGTGGTGACTGTCGATCCTATATCATTCGCTGGTTGTTCTTCATTTATGAATCCCCCGTAAACATCACAATCGCAATCCATCAAACTAATCTGAACTCGCCCTTCCGACGTCATGGGAAAACTACCACCATCAATAGAATCTTTTCATTCGCAAATGGAATTAGCTTCCGATTACTATTCCTTGAAGTGGAGAAGGGTCCCGACATTGGTCAAATGATAATTTATGCGCGTCCTAACTTTTTATAAACACGAGGATGTTTGATCCTTTCCGCCAGATTGGTACATTCATATTTACGGCCACTCTTCAGTCCGCAGGATGTATCAATTAGAGCATAGTCAGCACATGGATCGCATAAACTCAATATATTGAATTAAGCTTGCTAATGTCTAATTTAATCAGAAGATCCAGCAAGAACAAGGCCATGATTTTGAAGCATATAACGTAGGGGGAGGGGGGAGGACGCGACACACACGCAGCCCGGGGGTTGTGTGTGTAAAATCTGTAAGGCATCCGTCTAAATCTTGATTATGGAAAGTAAGTTGCGAGCGAGAAATAGATTCCCATGGAGATCCGCACAGGCGAGCTGACATCGAAACTAAACCGTCAGTCGTGAATATATTATGGAGTTATTCTTCCTAATATGCTCCTTAATCAAGAGGAGCACTACACGTAATTAAGCTTTCAAGATTAATAACACACAACTTGAACTTCTCGTATTGGCATGGTCGGTGGAAGAGGTTGGTTGTTTGGCGAAATGCTGGCGTGCGGGGGTTACGAATATCCAAACTGTCTGTTGGAAAATTGATATTAATAATTTAATAAATGGCTCCAACGGATGAATGGATGAGGGTGAAGCCTATTTGCTTCCACGCAAATTAAGTGCATATGAAGGAATGAGCCCGGGAA
Organism: Hermetia illucens; assembly: GCF_905115235.1. Lineage (NCBI taxonomy): Eukaryota > Metazoa > Arthropoda > Insecta > Diptera > Stratiomyidae > Hermetia > Hermetia illucens. The sequence continues at coordinate 3,197,832 of NC_051851.1, read as the reverse complement.
GCGAAGGAGCATTGACAACGAGTGGCAGTTTAGGTAATTTGTTGAAATTTTAATCATTAATCAAAGAAACTTGCTTTCCTCTAGATGTTGACGAATTAGGAACACTCCATGTTTCGAAATGAAGCTCGATTTCGTAATGCCTAATATATGACAGTATTTCGTTATGATACGAGAGGGGTGCCGAATCCCTACGGAATATTGTGAAATGCAAACGTAACACATACTTGCTGAGCTGCAGATGATCCCGAACTGTTGTAAGGAAGGAGGATTTCAATTAAAACTTGAAGATGCCTTTCCCAATCAAAGGAATCTGATGATGTTGAAAAACATTGGTTATAGCTGGGATAACGCTTTGATATAACAATCATTTTCCAACTCGTCGATGTCACGGATTCTGTTAAATAAGGCGAGGCTGCAAGTAGCGAGTTTGGAATGGGTAGACACCTCAGAAAAATGATAAACATATGTTAGCTATCTCCGGAGAACCGTGGAGACGCATATTGATCTACCTGTAAGCTGAAGAGGAAGGCTCGGCAGAAGGAAACTTTAGCCACTAACGAGGGGGGCTTCAGGCTGAATCCTGCCTGTCACAACTTCCTGCTTCACTCTTACTAACAAGAGCGAAATTTAGGAAAGCTGTTAATGTGGACGTAACTGGCCAAGCGACGGGAACACCAAGCTCCCAGTCGAAGGAAAAGGCTATGCTAATCGAAATTGAGGACAAGGACGTGGTTGCACCACTAGGGGCAATAATGTCTAAAGAAGAAGATGGGGACAAACTGTTTATCCTGGTGAAACCCGCACTGGATGCAGCAGCCCCTTTTGTTAGCGTTAAAGTGAGCTTCATTTCGCTCCACACTAAGGCCTACATCCATGCTTCCCATAGTGACTAGGACCGGTGTGGAGGGAGTTTGTCAAATCAGTGAGAGAGATCTCAGCCATAAGATAGGAACATGAAAGAAGGGGACGTATGCAGAAGCCAGCTCCATTTTTCACGGTTGCTTTGGAAAATTCCTCAAAGGATGACAAAATTTCATACAGATAATTTCCCACCTATGAGAATTCCTGTGGAAAAAATGCAGGAATCCCGAGTAAAGCCAAAATAGAACAGATGTGGCGGGACATCCGAGGCATCGCCGTGATGAATTTGCCTCTGCTGACGCATTGAACGGCCATGGATACAGCTGACCTGAAAGGAGGCACTAGGTAAGTACGCTAAACGACCGTACCCCTAGTCAGTTGTTTTGAGAAATAAAGCAGTTGGACGCGGATATGGTCACCTCTGAGTTGCTGAAGTCCCTTTAGCTGCAGCGGCTCCTGGAGAGCACCTGCGCGAACTCGGGGTCGTTGGAGATGTTGTCCGCCACGGCCGACAAAGTACACGAACTGTACATACACCCCGCGATCGTGGAGGTTTTCCGAGTTTTCGAGTTCGAGATAGTAATGACACTTGTGGATACCGTCACCAAGCAACACTTAATACCAGATGTAAAGTTGAAAGATCTGGAAGTAGGGAATATACTAAAGTTTCTGACGGTTATAGGCTTGCTTAAGATACTATGATTAATAGGTACACTATAACCAGCAAAAGGGACACAATAGTTCTCTGGGGACGCGGTGCGACTTTCCCTTAACAATAACCCTTAATAATAATATCAAGCTCACAGCCACTGTAGGTACTTTTCATTCGGGGGGTAGATCTTGATCGTAATCACGGTGAAGGTTTGCTTCCCGAAAAGGCCATTTGGGTAGTCGAATGGCAGGATACTCATCCGCGTCAACTGGTATCACCGTAAATTCGAGCTCAAGCGACTAAATGTCAACGCGACAAAAGACTAGGTTCCCTGGGTACCTCGGCGACGGCTACCCGAAGCGCAGTACCACGACGCCTTACAATTTTCGACCCGCTGAGCAGGCATTGCTTCCTGGTCGACACGGGCGCTGAGGTGTCGATTCTTTCAGTACCCCGTCCGAACAAATTAATGCCGCAGAACCTACCACTGGCAGCCGCGAACTCCTCTCCCATCAGCACCTATAGCTGTAGGCAGGTGGACGTGAGTCTCGGACTGCGCCGAACGCTATGTTCTCGTGGCGTAAAAAATGTAGATTCATGCAGAAGCAAAAGAAATTTTTCAGTCACATGATTACTCCTAACGGGATTCATGCACCACCCGAAATTATCACAGACCAAGTTTGAGTCGGCTCTTTTCTTGGAGTTAGGCAAGCTCCTTGGCTTCGAACGGCACAGGGCTACTGCATACCATGCACAGTCCAATACGATGTTGGAACATTTGTATCGGACCCTAAAGCCGCCTTCATAGCTCGCGACCATCCGCTGTGGTTACAGTTTTTGTCCTTCGTTCTCCTCGGCCCTCAAACAGCCGATCGAGAGGAGTTCACGGCGAGCCTCGCGGAGATGGCATACGAGGAGAATATGCGCCTCCCCGCCGACCCTGTGGTGTGTATTAGAAGGTTAAGCAACTCGAGCATGCTGAGTCTGCTCAAAGACGCAGTTTCGAAGCTGCGGCCGACTCCACTTTCCCGCACACGACAACGGAGGTCGACACCCCCAGACACCTCGAGCGTGTTATTTGGATGGACGCTCCTCGAAGGCCACTGTAACCACCATACAGGGCCCCTTTAGAGTTCTGGAACGAGGTGAGCACTTCTTCAAGCTCGACGTTCGAGGCGGGCCCAAGTGGGTTTCCATGTCGAGATTGAAACCGTTCGATGAGCCGCAGGGCGCTTCAAGCGTCCATGAAGCGTCAGGTTTGCCCAATAACTCCATCGGCAAAATCAGGCGGTCGAGTTACGCCGCCAAAAGGGGGGCGCTCTGGCCGCTGCCACAGGAGGGATCGCGCCTCCTGCAGTTTTATCTTCACGAGACATGTTTTCGAGCAGGCGCAACATCGAAGCGGAATCAGACCGTCGAAGCGGAGAAAGAAGAAATGAAAGGAGTGAAATCACACCCACCGACACAATAAAACCATCTCAGCCATAAAGAGACCGGCGCCGGCTCTTGCAGAGATTGTACGTTTATTGTTTGAAATTAAATATGAACTAATCCTAATTAAACGAAGTAAGATGGTTTCGCTGTGGACTTCTGCGCGGTTCCAGGCACTTCTAGGCGGATGAGTATCAAAAGGCACGTTGCGAGACCAGCTCTCCACTGCACTTGCTCCCTGGGGGTAGTTCAGAATCGCTAGTTATGGCCTGGTTTGCTACTGGAAGATGAACCGCGTTCAATTGGCGGACGCCCTGAATATCCTGCAGCTTTGGGTTAGGTTGGCTTCGACTCGGAGGAAGCGGCAATTTCACGTTGCCTTTTAGTGATGACGGGCACCTACTGTGATGTTGAGTTGATTTTGTAGAAAGGCCGATTCAAGCGGTGGCGTGAATCCTCATTGGATTCTTTTCGTATTCGGTGCATCCAACGAAGACGACGAACTTCAGCTTTTTTAGGTGTTGTGTGAAACAAAACCTTATTAGAATCGAGTCGATGTCTGTCTGCCCGCCTGTCTGTCTGTTTCTCGGTCACACCCGAATTATTCGGAAACGGCTGGACCAATTGTCACGAAATTTGGTGAAAACGTGTAGTCTGTGAATCGCTTTACATATAGTGGCACCATTTTGTGTTTGAGAAGGAACTTCCCATACATGCGAAAGGGGGGGCGGGGTCGAGTAGGGTATCAAATGGAAGGGCTCTCTTTTCAAAACCGAAGAGACGAAGATGCTACGTTGGACTAGTGGCGTCACACGTTTAGATCACATCCAAAATGAGCATATCCGCGATCGTTATGGGGTTGCACCAAACTTGGAAAAGTTGCGAGAGAGGCGTGTTCGATGGAATGGTCACGCAATTCGTGCAAACGAGAATTCACTTGCCAAGATTGATCTGAACATCGAAGTCGATGGTAAACGACCAAAAGGCAGACCTGAACAACGGTGGTTTGATACGCTAGATGGGGATTTGAAAGCCTCGAGATTGCACCCAGATCAGTCGTTCGATAGAGCCAAATGGCGAAGCCGATCACGACGAGCCGACCCCGCTTATGAACGGGACAAAGGCTGAAGAAAAAGAAGAACGCTTTGATATAACAATCATTTTCCAATTCGTGGACTTGATTTATGTCACGGATTCTGTTAAATAAGGCGAGGCTGCAAGTAGCGAGTTTGGAATGGGTAGGCACCTCAGAAAAATGTTGTATACTTAGCGCTTATCCACGGAAAACGGCGGAGACACGTTTATCAACCACATAGTCAATAATTCCAGTTAATCACTTCTAAAATGTTCCTCCGAAAAGGCCAATTAATGAAAATTATAATAAACAGGGGATGGGGATGTGAAAATTGTGAGCCCACCCAGGGAATCCATCACCTTGTCAAGTGGGGGAACCTGTAGTAGTTTGCCACTACCTTGTCTTGAACTTTCTACATGGTAGAACGTCCCATATTTTAAATCCACCCCCAACAATGAACAATAAGGTCGCGACCGAGGTACGAATTTCGGAGTCCTCACCAGATCTATGTCCCCCCTACGGACAAGTCGGTGCAATTCATGTTTTTCAATCCAATGGAACGCTTGTATTTAGCCCGGCAGGAAATGAAATATGCAGATATCACCTTGGGGAAAAATTGAAAATCCGACTAGGGCCGACCCATTCGCTGTACCACTCTTTAGATCTACCCGTAAGCGCAAGAGAAAGGTTTGGCAAAAGGAAGCTCCAGCCCCTAAGGAGAGAGGCCTGTCAAATCTTCCCCTTTCACTCTTATCAGCAAGAGCGAAAGATAAGGAAATTGGTGATGTGAACGCTACTGGCCAAGTGATCCGGACACCGTGAACCTAGGGAAGCTCCCCACTGCGGAAAAGGTAATGCTCATTAGGAATGAGGACAGAGGCGTGGCAGGTGCAATAATGTCCAGATAACGAAAGGAAGCTGAATTTTCGATGGAAGATGGGGAAAGGTGTTAATCATTTGGATTACCAGTTTGTTTGCTGGATGCAGCAGAATCTTCGGTCAGCGGTAATGCGAGCTTTATGTCGCCCCACACTAGGGCCTACATCCGCGCTTCCCAGGGGGACTAGAAACTGTGTGGATACATGTGATCAGATCAGCGAGATAGATCTTCGCCATAAGATACGAACATGAAAGCAGGAAAGAAGAGGACATACGCACAAGTTACAGCCCCATTTTTCACGGCTGCCTTAGAAGGTTCCGCGACGGATAACAAAATGTCATATAGACAATTTTCCACCTCCCGGAGTGTCTGTGGAAAAAAATTCTGGAATCCGAAACAAAGCCAAAATATAACACCTGCGTACCACCTCGGAGGCACGAACCAGGAGCGCCTCGCCGTGGTGAATTCGCCTCTGCTGACGCATTAAACAGCCACAGACACCGCTCGCGGCCTGACAGGAGGCTGGGGCGAGAAAATGTCAACGGACTGACACTCTAGAAGAGGACCCTCGAGATGAGACCGCCGGAGTGAACGGCCGAAAGTTGAAAAATAAAAAAATTATTAGTTCTTGCGTCCGATATCACAAGTTTCGCCTGAAACAAAAGGCTAAAGTGGTGACCCCGACGTGATCTAAACACGCAACTTTCTGAGTTGGAGTTGCGTTTCAATCACGCTCTCATAAGTCTCGATTAGGAGACTAGAGAGTCGTCACGGACGTGCTAGAGGACTGTCCTTACGTTCGTCTAAATGAGTAGCTGATACGGCGACTTTCAGTAAGTTAAGAAGCAAAACTTAATCACCCGCTGAATGAGCTGATGCCAGGTGACCGCACCTCTTGCCAGTTGCTTCGAGAAATGAAGCAGCTTGGTGGGGATAATGTCGACTCTGAGTTGCTAAAGCGGCTCCAGGAGTGCACCCGCACCATCTTGGTCTGCGTGAACTCGGGATCGTCGGAGGTGTTGTCTGCCACGGGCGACAAAGTACACGCAGTGTACGCACCCCCCGCGTCTCGGGAGGATGACGAGCTCGAAGCAATGATGATAACTTTTGCGTACGGGGCCACTAAGCTCACAGCGACTCTAAGTACCTTCCGTATGGGGGTAGATCTCGATCGGAATCACGGTCGAGGTCTGCTTTCCAAAAATGGCATTTGAGTAGTCGCACGACGGCACCCTCATCAGCCTCGACGATTTGCTGGTACCACCGTAGATTCGGAGCTCAAACAACTAAATGTACCACTGTGTGCACTTTTAATGCAACAAAAAACTAGGCTCGCTGGGTGCCTCGGCAACGGCTAACCAAAGCGCAGTACCACGTTGCCTTAAAATGTTCGCCCTCCTGAGCCGCCGTTGCTTCCTGGTCGATACTGGAGCTGAGGTGTCGGTCCTTCCTGTACCCCGTCTGAACACATTAACACTGTAGAACCTACGACTGGCGGCCTCTTTCGTCAGTACCTATGGCTATAGACAGGTGGACGTGAATCACGGACTGCGCCGAGTGTTTTCGTAGCGATTGGTTCTGGCGGACATTAACACCTCCATTTCAGGCGCAGACTTCCCATATCATTACGGCCTGTTGGTGGACCTGCAGAAAAAGGCATTAATAGACCGCGCAACCTCGTTGCAGACGCCAGAGAAAATTTTCACCTGCGCAACCGACATTCGTTCCATTATTTTTGAGGACATCGCCGACCATACGGAAAGTAGTTTCTCCCACCCGGTTAAGTACGATGTGCAGCACCACATCAACATTACCGGCTCCCAATCCTCTCGAAGGTGTTTCCTCTTTCACTCCAGAAGTTTCCTGTTGCAATGACATAATTCAACGATTTAATGGAAAAGGGTATTCGTAGACCTTCAAATAGCTGTTGGTCCTCTCCACTTCGTTTGGTCTCCAAGCCAAACGGCGACTGGAGGCCATGCGGAGATTACAGGCGTCTGAATGCTCAGACAATTCCCGACCGATACCCCATTCCACTCATCCATGATTTTGCGCACTCACTTACAAACTACCATATTTTTACGCCCTTGGATCTGGCCAAGGCCTATCATCAAATCCCTGTCACTCCCGAAGATATTCTGAAAACGGCTATCTGCACAACTTTCGGGCTCTTCGAGTTCTCCAGGGTAACTTTGGACTTATGCAGCGCTGCGCTGACTTTCGAGAGTTTCATCTATTCTGTCCTACGATATATGGATGATGTTTTGGTCGCTTCTTCGTACGAATTTGAGCACTTGGACCATCTCGAGTGATTTTTTCAACGTCTCCTTGAGGTCGGACTTGTTCTAAATGTTAAAAAACGTAGATTCATGGTTGCAGTTTTTGCCTTTCGTCCTCCTCGGCCCCCAAACAGCCGACCGAGAGTAGTTCACGGCCACCCCCACGGAGATGATATACGAAGAGAATATGCGCCTCCCCACCGACCCTACGCTGGATATCAGAAAGTTAAGCGACTCGAGCATGCTGAGTCTGCTCAGAGACTACTCCACTTTCCCGATACACGACAACATAGGTCGACATCCCCAGAAACCTCGAGATGCGCTCACAGGTCCTTATTTGGGTGGACGCTCCTTGAAGGCCACTGCAACCACCATACGAGGGTCCTTTAGAGTTCTGGAGCGCGGTGCACACTCCTTCAAGCTCGACGTTCGAGGCGGGCCCAAGTGGGTCTTTTTGTCGAGATTGAAATCGTTCGATGAGCCGGCGGACGCTTCAAGCGTCCACGAAGCGTTAGGTTTGCCCAGTAACCCCATTGGCAGGATCAGGCACTCTGACCACTGCCACAGAAGGGATCACGCCTCCCGCAGTTTTATTTTCACGAGACATGTTTTCGAGGAGGCGGAACATCGAAGCGGAGAAAGACGAAATGAAAGGAGTGAAATCACACCCACCGACACAATAAAACCATCGCAGCCACCTAGAGACTGGCGCCGGCTCTTGCAAAGATTATATGTTTATTGAATGAAATTAAATATGAACTAATCCTAAATAAACGAAGTAAGATGGTTTCGCTGTGGACCTCTGCGCGGTTCCAGGCACTTCTAGGCGGATGAGTAACAAAAGGCACGTTGCGAGCTCTCCACTGCACTTGTTCCCTGGGGGTAGTTCAGAATCGCTCGTTATGACCTAGTTTGCCACTGGAAGATGAACCGCGTTCAATTGGCGGACGCCCTGAATATCCTGCAGCTTTGGGTGACCTTGGCTTCGACTCGGGGGAAGCGGCAACTTCACGTTGCCGTTTAGTGATGACACCTATTGTGATGTTGAGTTGATTTTGTAGAAAGGCCGATTCAAGCGGTGACGTGAATCCTCGTCGGAATCTTTTGGTATTCGGTGCACCCAATGAGGGTGATGAATTTCAGCTTTTTAAGGTCTTGTGTGAAACGAAACCTTATAAGAATCGATTTCTGCCTGTCCATCCGTCTATCGGTCACACTCGATTTATTCGGAAACGGCTGGACCAGTTGTCACGAAATTTGATGAAAACTTGTAGTCTGTGAATCCCTTTACATCCTACTAACTGGCACCATTTTGTGTTGACTTTAAGAAGGGGCTCCCCATACATGCGAAAGTGGGGGGTGCAACATTTTGTTCGCAGAATATGGTCATGTAGGGTATCAAATAAAAAGGCTCAATTGGTTCTCTCCAAAACTGGCCCCACATTTAATATCGGGAATGAAATGTAGGCGAGTAAGGGCTCAAAATGTGGCCCCCCAAAGAGTGTAACAGGTCTTTCTCTCAAAACCTATCCCACCAAAAAAATCTGAAAAAAAATCATAGTCATGCATCTAATCGAAATCTAAGCCTCAAAATACATCCAAGAGAGGAGCTAACACGGCTAGTTCGATCAACCCACTCGCAAATCTGACATGACTGCTTTTCAAAAAAGAGTGACAAAATTTTTCTGCACAAATGTCGTGGACTGCATCCGCACTCGCCGGCGGTCGGAACAAGCAGGAAGTGGAAGTGCAACGCGCCGACCACATGCCAGGATTCTAGCTGTGCCATCGGCAGTTCAGTGCGTCGACGAAGGTGTTCTCACCCCCGGCAATGGAGTCGATAGTTCTTACCTCCGATGTGACGCCATATTAGAATAACTTCCTTTCTGCTGTCTGTGTTTTGGATGGTTGAAATATAACAAATTCGACGATACAGCAATTCTGAAAAAAAGAACGTTACAAAATGGCCCACCATGGCCTTGCCTTCCCTGGCAAAAACTTCATTTTGCTCGACAGCCTCGCAATCCAAAAACGGATTCCCCAAGTCAGCTGATTATGTTCTTTATAACAAAGGACGGCCAACCCTCCATCTTCGACAAAAAACCATGAGTTTCGTTTCCTACGTGCAATAATAACTCTTTTTCTCCCACAAATGTCCAACGCAGCCGTCAGGCAAAGTGCATCCCATGACATGCCATTTTGGAGAAAAGTAGAAGGTCAATGTGAATGATTGGCATACCAGCAGTGAGACAGGAACAGAAGACTAACACAAATGACCGCGATGGCTAGTATTCAAATCCTGGATAATAAAATGGGAGCTCTACTCCCACAACCATTGTGACGCCATTTAAGGTAAACTGTTCACTCTCTGGGACATTTTTGCTCGAATATTTTAACCAACAAAAGTAACATTCCAGCCGGTTGTATTTATGGTGTAACCTCCGTGATTGACCAGGTATTTCAGAGACATATGATTTCTAACAAGAGGTCCCCAAAGACCATTATTTTGAACATATGATTATTGGTAATAAAGGAGCGAGGACTCAAATTTAGTTAAATGAGAGCAATGAGAGTAGTAGTGCAGGATATCATTTTACTCCACTTGTGTCAAACTATAGATTATCCCAAGGACAATAACCTGACCAACTCAACAAAATCAAACAGTCTATGAAATATTGATATTGGGGGTAGAAGGGAGGAGGGGTGCAAGTGAAAGGCTTTCTAGTTAATTGCTTAGCTTTCGAGGAGGCATTTTTCTGTAGACCATTAGTTTGATTCAAAGCCATAAATGCCCCAAAGTTATTCCTAATATATCCATTAGGATAATGGCTATTCTCATGGTGGCGGGCCTGTTCTATCACAATAATTCCCAGAGTCCGGATTATGATTGGCATTCAGTGAATATTATATTCTGGTTCCAAATTTGTTTGCCTTCTTTGTCTCCGCTGCTCATGGATTCGTCCATTCAGCCACAAATCCTGTGGAAATAATAACAACAACGGCGACGATGATGAGTATCATAAAGGAGCGAGAATGAAAAGGTATTGAATAAATGAAAATGAAGTGAAAAGGGTTTAATGGAGGAATGGAGTTACTTGAGCGACATCCACACGTTTTAGGTGAATTGCCTGCGATTTCCGGGAAAATGATTTCATTAAATGCGATACCGCAAATTTGCGTGCGAAATTGGAGATTCCCACATGCGACATAGGAGCTAGATGTACGGGGAGTAATAAATCACACGAACCCCCAAATAGTTTATCCAGTTCAAGATAATTTCTGTAATTTAATGATAATATTGAAGCACTTAGCAATCATCTTAATGGGCAAATTCATCATGGAACCTTCACAATGTTCTCGATTCTCCTAGTCATATTTCATAGTAGCAATATTCACAGGAGCAAGACATACTGAAGTCGTCCTTCCATCCACCGGCTCCAAACGACCGCATCACTCTCCGGCTAAAAAGCTAAAATAATGTCAGTCATGTGCCATCAAAGATGCCACACTTTAGCTCAAAAGTCGTCAACATTTTGCATATCCTTCCCTCCCCCAGGGTTTTTTTTTCATTCATCTCCGCCAACTTCTGAACAAAACGCTCTCGTGGGACCGGGAAAAGAAGGAACGTGGTCTGGTCCCGGGTGTCGCAATTTCGTAGAGCGTACCGTTTCGAAAATGTTTCCACCGTCTAACGGAGGAGCGAAAATTTGAAATTCAGGACATGACGAGAGTATATCGATTCCGACAGACATCTAACAGCGCGTTGGTCGTCCAAAAAGGCGATATGTAAAACCAGCTCATATTGCAAGGCGATATTTCATTGACTGACTGCTGGATGACTGACTGTCTGGGTATAGCCGTATAGTTTTCCCGGACGGTGTTGCAAAGTTCGGTCATCCATGTTCGTCCTTGTAAGGGTCGAAGGTACTTAGATCACTTGCCATTCAATACAAAAGGATTAGATCTATGTTCCGCGATGCATTGTCCTTTGTTACATGATCTGTCACCTCACAATAGCAGGTTTTCCCCTCCAGATTGCTGGCATTGCTCTGTCACTGACCGGTAACCCTAGACTCGTTAGAGTTTGAGAAGACACCAAAAATGTCCTGGTTGAGACGACGATCTTGGAGTAGTGACATAGAACGATAGGAAAATTCAATTTTTCATACATTTGTAAGGTTTTATTTTCCATTATGGGATGGTCGGCCCACTTCACTTCCGTCTCCAGGGATGCCTGCAGAGTTGGGTGCGAAATCCCCAAGTCAATGCTGTCACGAGCTCAGGAGCGATATGCACGACACTAGTTTGATACGACACAAGTGGCACGAGGTGAAAATGTCAAAATGAGTTAAATTCGTTCCACCTACTTGCCGGTTCGAATTTTGCATCCTGGAACCGCTCCTTACTCACACATTCGACCACCACCACCGGCAGAATGGTTGGCAGAAATGATGCGATTTCGGGCGCAAACCGTTTTCCTCCCTTGCCACCCTTGTGCTGTTCTTTACAAGTTACCATCGAGATAGTGAAATTTTCTCGTCACGTTCCTGTAACTTATGATAATACTTTGCATATTTTATTATCAAAGAAATTTTATCTGCGAAGTGTATGATTTATGCCAGCCAAAGCGAATGTCGAGCACGGAGTCCTTCCATCTCGGCTATCGAGAGCGGCTTGGAGTGTGGCAATTAAGTGAATTCGTGCAATTGATAAATGCCGAAATCGTCTCCAGGATCTCTTAATACCCTCCCCCCACCGAGGCCGCAATCGCCAACACCACCGATAACCTTTCCACATATTTCAGCCTGTAAACTGCCAGGACCTCTTTCGCGCTCGGTACTTGCAACATTTGCTCGTTCCACCCCCGGTGAAACATCTTCCGTTGGCATGATTGTAATAATGCTGATGATTTCGGAAAACTCCTTACGGCAAAAGATTTTAATTGAAACGAATTGCATTGGGTACTAATTGAATTTTAACCCTACGGGATGTAATTAATACGTGCTCCAACGAAAATTGGTATTTTTTGAGATGAAAGCAGGCTCCACTTGCAGATTCTGGGGGGGATGATGATGTTATTTGAGTGCATTATTGATACTGGAATTTCACGTTCCTTTGCATTCCGACGATATAATGGAGCATCTAGAGCGAACATCATTAAATTGAATCAGTTGCATGGAATGGGGGAGGGGATGAATTGATGGACTGATGTTCCTTAACCAGAACATGGTGCTTTACCTTAAGAGTAGACAAGCTGGAATTCCCATGCTAAAGATTGATGTAGTAGTCTATGCGTGTAGAGGTATGCAAGTCTTCAAACCACTCATGAAAAGAGTAAAAGATAGAAAATGCAGCAAAGGATATCTAAAATATAGTGGAGGACTGCAGCTACCCTTCCACGCCTCGGTCCTTGTTCAATGAGTGGACTCATGAACTCACTTAATGATCAGAGTTAACTCCTGACGAACGAGTGCATCAAGTGTTTGGAAATTCAGTTCAGTGAGTTCTGCCTTTCATAGGTCCCAGCTAACTGCATCTGCATCTGCAGATTCGACGAGGAAATATTTTTAAAAATAATTTCCATGGACCTCCATCCGCACTCGGCTCCAAACGCGGCACTTTATGTTCTCTTCTTTGTAGTCCGTCGTTCTGCCTAACGCAACGAGATAACGCTACACAATATCACAGTAAGCAAGCTTATCCTTTCCAGTCACTTAAGCCAAAATCCAATCTGAAAGAGGCAAAACTAACCGGAAGTTCTTCATCTTTTACCCAGAGACCATAAATTTCTTCTCCATTTCCATAAAACAAACTTTTTTAAAAGACTTTCAAACCGGGTATTTCGGAAGAGCAGTAGACTAGGACGTACCAATGTACCGCCGGCGCTCCATTTATGCAACATTTATCCTACACAGGGACGAGATGATGGAGAGGACGAGGTACAGGTCCTTTGCCCGGGCCGGGATATTATCCGTTTTCCCGAAAAACAAGAACTTTGCTGGCAAGAATGATGTTGAATTGTGGGTAAGGTTGGAACGCATTTCCAGCAGTTTTCCTTGCCGCTTATATGTTTCAATGATGACGATGTATTCCCATATCCCCGTGGAACCCACTCTCCAGGATATACCAAAATGTAGAGGTTGTTTTTAGGGGAAAAATATAACGAAAAGCAAGAATTTCAAGTTTTTGAAAGTTGAATTGTAAAATATCGAGGACCTAATGGTGAAGTGGAATTCACAAACACGTAGAACACCCGACAGAAGGACACTTAATTGAAATTGACTTGGACGTGATTTATTAGTCAATTGGGACAAGATGGAGCCTGTGCAGGTATTCAACCATTCCAATACGGCACTCGTATCTATGGAGTATCTTATGTAAAATTGAGTTTATGTAGTATTCCCCAGAAGAGGTTTGATAATCTTCAGGATAAAGTTATTTCAAGTTAGATCCATTGGGAGGACAAAATTATACCGATAGCAGTCCACAATTAACCTAAATGGAAAGCCACATCAAAGATACCCTGTCGACTTGTATATTTCATTTCAATATATCGTAGAATATCCATTTTGAGCTTTACAGTTTCAGAAAAAAAATTTGTCACTTCAATTTATCTCAACCTAATAAAGCTGCGTTTTACCGAAAAGCGGCATTCACGCCTTTTAAAATATTAATTCAAAAACTTTTCACAACTTAACCTACAAAACCCTATTATCTTTTCAGCTTCCTACAAAACCCTAAATGCATTTAGACATATCTAGTTTAATACATCAACATTTTGACCAGTTCAAAAATCATTTATTTACCTTAGTTATTATGGTATCCCCATAACTTTAAATTATGCTGGTTATCACGAAATGCAATTCCAACGCTTGTTTCTAGCTAAAGTGAAACGATGCACATGCTTATGCCGAGATGTAGCTGATTCACTATCAGATAGGAAAACTCATTTGAGGCGACAGCTGAGATTGAGTACAGTTGGGGAGTCGGAATTGAAACCAAGAAGAATTCTGTGAAGCAGTCAAGGGGCTTCTGGGAGAAAAAGCTTTAGTTTCCAGCCTGGAACTCACGTGTGCTTTGGAAATCCGAGACTTTGACTATCTCACGGAAAAGAACGAAGTAGAAGAGGCCATCAAACGCGAATGCCCGGAGGTAACCAATGTCCGGATTTTTTTTTTTGGGAGTAGGGTAGGTGAATGCGTTTACGCACAGAGTGTTGGACTCCCGCAACAGCACGCTGGCGGACTACCAACTAAACACCTCCCTGTCATCAGAGAACTAGCCTGGAACCGTTTGACACATTACTTCGGGCTAGCGCTCCCACTCTCCCGGCTTGGGGAGCCTTCAAGTCAGGGAATTCCTTTCACTAACGAGAGGGGAGGGGAGGAAGGGAGTTGTTAGTTCAGGGAACCCCTTACCGTCCGATCCCTCTGCCGCTCGAGTTCAATCTTCTTCGTAGTAAGAAGAGCCCGAACATAATGCGCAATACGATTCCAGCTGCAGCGCTCTTCAGCATCTCTCGCACAATGTTATCTGGAGAGAGTTCCCCTGTGTCTGCATAAAGCTGCTGGCGGAGGCCGTCCCACCTCTCGCAAGAGAAAAAGGTGTGTTCAGCGTCATCCGCCACTCTATTGCAGAACACACAATCAGGAGATCGCGCCTTCCCAACCCTGTGCAGGTAAGACTGAAAACCTCCATGCCCACTTAGAAGTTGGGTAAAAAAGTAATCAATCTCACCGTGCTTTCTGTTCAACCACGGGTCTAATTTGTCGATGAGCCGCGCAGTCCACTTGCCCCTTGGCTCATTTTGCCAAGAAAGTTGTCACTCGTTAAGGGTGCGTTGACGTTCTTCACGGGCAACCACTTCTCTTAAGTTTTCGCTCTTACGGCGGTAGATAGCTTTGCGCTCCTTCGCAAGGAGAGCAACGGGGATCACTCCCGCAATCACCATCACAGCCGGTTCGGAGACAGTGCGATAAGCAGACGCCACTCGCAAAGCCCCCCCCCCCCCCCTCTGCACTTGAGCGAGGCGTTTACGATGCACCTCCTTGTCAAGGGCATCAGCCCATACCTCCGCACCATAGAGAAGGACGGACTGCGTTGCTCCCATGAGGAGACGTCTCCTAGTTGATATAGGGCCGCCGACATTTGCCATTAGCCGACTCAAGGCCGCGACTCCTGCTGCAGCCCTGTCCGCGGCTGCTTTGATTTGCTCGAAGAAGCTCATCTTCTAGTCGAGCATCAAACCAAGGTATTTAATCACTGGTTTTGACTCTATAGTCAACTCGCCGATCGATATGGGACGCAAGGTCGGGATTCTCCTTCTGGTTAGGATGACTACTTCGGTTTTTTCCAGCGCAAGGTTGAAACCGTGAGCAGTCATCCATCCGCTTACCCGTCGCATCAATATGCCAAGTCTGCTTTGCACCTGTTCAACAGTGCGTCCGGCAACAAGTGCCGCAACGTCGTCTGCATAACCGACCAGGCGCGATTCTTCAGGCATATCGAGTCTCAGCAGACTATCGTAGGAAGCGTTCCAGAGGTCCGGCGCTACTCCCGACGTGATTTCCATCCTCCTCTAGCCCTCTAGCGTCTCATAGAGCAGGGAGCGGTCTTTCAGATAATCCCTCAATATCCGCAAGAGATAGATTGGCACGTGAAAGGAGTTCTCTAGTGTGCCTAACATATCTGTTCATCTTACGGAATTGAAGGCATTTCTGACATCAAGCGTTATGAGGAGCACTATCCGTCGAGATCGGCGGCTGTGTGCCCCGGCTCGATTAAACGCATCAACGACCTCCATAACAGCATCCACTGTAGATTTTCCTGTTCTCAACCCGAACTGCCTTGCGGATAAGTCCCCGGCAGCACGGATCGCTTCAGCGAGTCTACCCCTGATGAGCTTCTCGAGCACTTTTCCAGCCGTGTCAAGCATACACAGCGGTCGGTATGCAGACGGGAGCTCCAGGTCTCCTTTACCCTTACTGATCAACGCGAGTCTTGCCACTTTCCAGCGGCAAGGAAAAATGCCCTCCTTCAAGCACGCGTTGAACGCTTCGAGCAGCAATTCTGGCCGTTGGCGGAACACCAGTTTGTAAACTTCCGCCGGGATGCCATCAGGACCTGGCGCCTTCCTGTTTTTCATAGTGAGAACCGCTTCTTCGAGTTCTCCCATTGTGAAAAGGGGGCAATCCACGACGCTTTCCGCGCTGTTTACATCAACCCGTACAGGGTGTCTGGGGAACAATGCCCGCACAATGCGGTCCATCTGGTCGGTGCTCAATATGCTGGGCATCCGCAGAGCCCCGATTTTCCGAGTGACAAGCTTATAGCCAAGTCCCCACGGGTCATCATTCACCTCATTTACAAGATTTTGCCAGCCGTGAGCTTTGCTTTTATTTATAGCGCTGCGGAGTCTCCTTTTTGCTGATCTATATTGTGCCTTTATGGCACATGCCTCCTCGTTGGCGTACAAACGTTGTGCCAAACGGCGGAGCTTATGACACTCCTTCCGTAGGTCGGCAATTTCCGCCGTCCACCAGTACATAGAAGGCTTGTCGCGCCTGGGGCCTCTCCGGGGCATGAAAGCTTCACACGCCGTCGTTATCAGATTCATCACTGAATTTACGACGGTGTCAGCTGCGACACCACCACCCCCCGGATGCCCCCCAGCGCGGCCCTATCTGCTCCAAGAGCTTCGACGAACCTTCCGATGTTCACCTTCGCGACATTCCACACGCAGGGGGAACGTCGTGTTGGTGCTCGCCGGCAAGTAGCGTCAAACACTTCGAACGCAATGTACTGATGATCACTTGGCGAGAAGTCTTCTAGGACTCGCCACCCGTCCACCGATGATGCCAGAGATTCCGACGCAAAAGTGATGTCGGGAATGCTTCCTTCACAACCTGGGCGCCGAAACGTTGGCGTGGATCCGGTGTTTAAAATTACGAGCCCGGTTCTCGCCGCCATTTCCAGAATCCGTTTCCCTCTGGAGTCTGATTGAGGCATGCCCCATTCAAGAGCCCTTGCATTAAAATCACCCCCAACCAGGATTCGTCCCTCTGTGCTCGAAACGGCGTCCTCCAGAGCGTCAAGCCGGCGCCGAAAGTCCGGAATCGACTCATTCGGCGTCAGGTAAACGCCAAAAAAACGTTATCCCTAAACACCGGATCCAGACAAATCCGTCGCCCCGGCCTTCGGCAAGAACACAAAGTCGAACGTCGTCCCGAACCCAGATGGCAGCGGTGCCCGATAAGTCGAGATACCATGAGGACGGATCCTTGTTTCGGTATTGCTCGCTAATCAAGACTAGATCAGCATTTACTTCCACAGCGAACTGTGCTAGCGACTGGTGAGCGGTTCCACTCCGGTGCATGTTAATTTGTAAAATGCGGATCATGGCGTTCGCACCCTAGCCCTCTCCAATTCCGCCCTGAAGATTGGACACCGTCCCGAGCCCGCAGTGTGTGCGACGCTTTCGCCAGACGCGCCACGATCCCTGCAGAGAACACAACTCTCGCTTTCCTTGCAAGTCTTCGCTTGATGACCCGCTTGGCCGCATCTTCGGCATGCTATCCTCCTGTCCGGACCCTTGCAAGCTGCTGACGTGTGTCCATAGTCGAGACACCTGTAGCGTTTGGTGGGGACTATCCGCAATTCGTACCCTGCATACTACCCATCCGATTTTGATTCTCCCGCTGTTAAGCAGTTTCCTCGCATATTGCTCGGGGACATCCACCACGGCAAGTTTTTGGCCTCGAGCATTTACAGAGGTAATACCTACCCGGGCATTGGTTACCTCACATTCACAAATTCACGCTTTAGCGCCTCCTCTACTTCGACCTTTTCTGTGAGGCAGTCAAGATCCCGTATTTCTAGAGAGCACATGGGTTCTAGGCTGGAAACAAGAGCCTTCTCCCCCAATAGCCCCTTGACCGCTTCGCAGAACGTGCTCTTGCTGGTCGTCTTTGGGCCCAGCTCGACGAGAACTCCACCACTCCTCGTTTTCCGAATCGAAGACACCTCTGCTCCGTTCTCTTCGGGTTTCATCCTGTAGCGGATTTCACTAAGGACTTCCGCAAATGTCTTGCCTTCCGTCGGCTTTATGAGCAGAGCCGACGGTCTAGTCCTTCTTCGTTTCCTCGTTTTTTCCGCTACTGGCTTTGGGTTGGCAGCCTCCTTGTTTTTGGACAGACGTCTCTCTGGCGACGGAGTCCGTTGTTTCTTTTTATCCTTTTTCGCCTTCTTTTTTGGGCCTTGGAGACTACTTCGATAAAGTCTCCTTCAGGCACGTCGTCCTCTTTCCGCTTTTTCCCCTGTTCACTTTGCAGAGGGCTATCTGCGGTCCGTTTGACGCAAGCAGCATTCTCAGCGGGGAGTGCGACTGTTTCTGCTCTACAATCGTCTTCCGCTGCTCTCCACGTGCGTCTATAAAAGGAAATGCGATCCAGTAGTTCTTCCAGTTCCATCAGCCCGTTTTTGACGCCTTTGCTGACGTTTCTCTGAAGGAACGTTGCCGACCGCATACGTTTCACCACTGCTGCGCACTTTCTGATGAGCCTTTCCTCTTCGGCTCTAGCAAGGACGGTCGAATGCACTTCCACTCGATTTGTGTCCAAATCCATCTGCTCAGGACTAGCGTTTCTCACTGAGCTTACTTCCAAAACAGGGGCAATGTCCGGATTGGTATCACCTCCGCGAACTCCCGAGGCCAAAAATTCGCTGTGGTGAAAGTTGCCGAGCAATACGCGAAGTAGCTTCTAAACAGCGGGAAAATAAGAATTGGTTGGGTAGTGTGTAGGATACGAATTCGGGCCGCCCCAACCAAATGTTACAGATGTTTGGACTATGGGTACACATCTGCAAATTGTCGGGGACCTGACAGAAGGGCAACATGCCGTAAATGCGGTCAGGCAGGCCATAAAGCGAACACCTGCAATGAAAAGGAAAACTGCGCCCTATGCAGGGACCGTGGTGCGACTGATGAGAGTATTGCGCACACTGCGGGATCGGGGCGGTGTCCAGCTTTCAGAGCAGAACTGGAAAGAGCTAAGACACGGTCAACATGATTCGCATCCTACAAATCAGTATGCACCGGAGTGCAACCGCTCACGAGTTGCTAGCGCAGTTCGCTGCGGAGACCAAAGCTGATTTAGTACTCATCAGTGAGCAGTACCGAAACAAGGGCCCAGTTTCATGGCACCCAGACATATCAGGTCCCGTTGCCATCTGGGTTCGGGACGACACCCTCCTGGGGGTTCTTGCCCAAGGCCGAGGGGACGGCTTTGTCTGGATTCGGTGTTCAGGGATAACGTTTTTTAGTGTCTATCTTACGCCGAATAAGACGATGCCGGACTTTCGTCGGAGGCTTGATGCTTTGGAGGACGCTATCTTAAGCACGGATGGGCGCATCCTGGTCGGGAGTGACTTCAATGCTAGGGCACTTGAATGAGGCATGCCTCACACAGATTCCAGAGGTAAACTAATTCTGGAAATGGCGGCGAGAACAGGACTGGTAGTTCTAAACACCGGATCTACCCCAACGTCTAGGCGACAGGGGGAGTCATGTACCATAATGGTGGAGTACAAATCAGCCAAAAGGAGACTCCGCAGCGCAATAAACAAGAGCAAAGCTCGCAGCTGGCAAGATCTGGACGACGAGATGAATGGGGATCCGTGGGGACTCGGTTACAAACTGGTAACCCGAAAAATGGGGGCTCTGCGGAAACCCTGTTCACTTAAGGCCGAGCAGATGGACCGCATTGTGGGGCACTCTTCCCTGCCCACCCCGTATGGGATGGTAACGTCGGCGCGGAGAACACAGTGGACTGTCCACTTTTCTCTATAAAAGAGTTGGAACAGGCAGTCCTCTCTATGAAAAACAAGAAGGCGCCAGGACCCGATGGTATTCCAGCAGAGGTATACAAACTGGTATGCCAGACCTACTGCTCGGCGCATTCAACGCTTGCCTGAAGGAGGACATTTTCCCTGCTCGTTAGAAAGTTGCGAGGCTTGCGCTGATCCCTAAAAGGAAAGGCGATCCCGAATTGCCGTCTTCATACCGCCCACTATGTTTGCTTGACACTGCTGGGAAAGTGCTCGAAAAGCTCATCAGAAGTAGACTCGCTGAAGCGATACGCGCTGCCGGAGATTTATCTCCCCGGCAGTTTGGTTTTAGGACAGGGAGATCGACAATTGATGCTGTCATGCAGGTCGTGGACGCCGTTCGACGAGCAGAGGCACATAGCCGCCGAACTCGACGGGTGTTGCTCCTCGTAATGCTTGACGTCAGAAACGCCTTCAATTCCGTAAGATGGAAAGACATTCTAGGCACACTAGACAATACCTTCAACGTGCCGAACTATCTCTTACGGATTTTGAGGGACTATCTGAGGAACCGCTCCCTGCTCTATGAAACACTAGAGGGTCAAAGGTGGATGGGGGTCACGTCGGGGGTAGCACAGGGGTCCATTCTAGGGCCGGACCTCTGGAACGCTACCTATGACAGTCTGCTTAAACTCGACATGCCAGAGCAATCGCGCCTGGTCGGCTACGCAGATGATGTCGCTTGTTGCTGGACGCACTGTCGAACAGGCGCAAAGCAGACTCGGCATATTGATGCGACGGGTAAGCGGATGGATGACTATTCATGGTTTCAACCTTGCACTGGAAAAAACCGAAGTAGTCATCCTGACTAAAAAGAGAATTCCGACCCTGCGTCCCATATCGTTCGGCGAGTCGATCATCGAGTCAAAATCAGCGGTAAAGTACCTCAGGTTGACTCTTGACTCAAAGATGAGCTTTTGTGAGCAAATCCAAGCAGCAGCGAACAAGGCTGCGGCTGGAGTTTCGGCGTTAAGTAGGCGAACGGCAAACATTGGAGGTCCTACGTCTAGTAGGCGACGTCTACTGATGAACACAACGCAGTCTATCCTGCTCTAGGGCGCAGAGGTATGGGCTGGCGCTCTTAAAAAGGAGGTATGTGGAGGAGGTGGAACCGTGTTGCACATTACGTTCGGGCCCTTCTCGTTGCTAAGAAGATAGAACTCGACCGGTGGAGGAGCAGGATGGCAGGGGGTTCCTTGAACTGACAGTTCCCTTCCTCCTCTCCCCTCCCGTTGGTGAAAGGAATTCTCTGATTTGAAGGCTCCGCAAAGCGGGGGAGTTCGGGGACTAGCCCGAAGCAATGTGACAAACGGTTCCAGGCTAGCTCTCTGACTATGGGGAGGTGTTTAGTTGGTAGTCCGACCACGTACCGAATCGGAAGTCGAACACTGTGTGTGTAAATGCATTCACCTACCCTACCCGAAAAAAAAAAACAAAAAAAAAGAGGAATTCGCACATAGAATGAGCGGGAGCTAAGTTAACCCAGAAATCGGCCTGTGTCCGCTAGCTTAGCGTTTTGGCAACATAATTCATTCGAATGTCTCGGGCCAGTTTTCCTTCTTTAAAATTTCGTAGTTTCTTCTTTCCTGCGGTTTATATATGCATTAGAAAAAGGTGTAATATTCAACAATAACAACAGTCTCTGTCGTAAGAAAAAAACGCCAGTTTCGTTGTAATCTACTGCTGTCAAACTGAGTGTAGCGAGTACTAGACATAATACTCCTAACTGAAACCCTCGACGTCGGGGATCCCTCGAAAATGAAAACTGACAAGAAGGTCGATCGCCGGAAACCGACTAAGAAGCGAAGGTCCACTCCTGCTCAAGACCCAGACCCAGATGGCTAAGAATAAAGAGGTCAGTACTGACAACGAGAGGTATGAAAAGGACCTCGTTAAATACCATTCGATTATTTAATATAACAACAAACGCCTGGCAGACGATCAGAAGGTGAAACCCACCGCTCTCAAACGCAATCGACCTGAAGACGCGGTCGCACAAAAGCACAAGCAGAACAAAGAGGACAAGAGCTCGAACGCTAGCAGCCACTGGAGAAAAGTGAGCAGCAACAGCTAGCCGACAAGCACGAATTTCGAAACCTTTCAGCGACGTGGTCAGGGGCCTCTTATGTGTAGCGCTGGTGGATGGCAATTCCGCTAGAGGAAAACTAACGTCGGACCAGTGTTGAGGCCACGTTATCGAAGATGGTCATTGAGTACTCCTGGACGCCAATGGCGAACACAGGGCATCCAACCCCTGCTTGGATTCCTCGCAAGTGGTTCGTGAGTTCCACGTTATAGCTTGCGAGGACCAATTCTCCAGGGACTTTCTCGGTTCGTGGGTCGTAAAGATCAACGAAGCCTGGGAGGGCGTAAAGCTCAAAGTCATCTCCTACGAAGAGATTCCGAAAAGACCGGTCGCTCGCATCTGGTTGCCAAAGATCCGCATGGATAAGGACAAGCTCGTCCAATCTCTGCGCTTTCAAAACCGCAGGATTCCAATGGATGACTGGATAGTTATCAAGGAGGAGGAACACCAGACAAATAGCCAAACTTTCCAGCCCCGTATGAACCCAGAGTGCCTGGAGGCAATGGAAAAGTAGACTACAAAGTGCGGCTCGAAGTCGGGAACGCAAAGGTGAAAGTGTTCTGTTCTGCAAAACCAGACGACGACCTAGATCCAATCGACGCGGTCAATGAGCTGTAGGAGGGGATTAGAATTGACGGTCCTACTCCGCACGCAAGCAGATCATTCTAAGAGTAACGCAGATAAATCTTGCAGCACTCGAAGTACGCGCCTGTTTGTCTTTCTCCAAAAAAGGTGTACATTTCCTCGAATTGGTAGACCAGCAGCTTCCTCCAAACTGTAGTTTTCATTTTTTAATGTAGTTATGTATTTCGGGGGCAACTTCATCCTCCTCCTCATCCTCCTTCATCGGCACAAAGTTTTTTCCTCGGCTTACATGGCTCACGACAGATCAGTCCTTCAGAAGAACTGCAACATTTGACGAGCATCATAGAAAGAAAGAAGGCCAACCTGTTGATAGGCTGCAACGCCAGTGCAAGGCATACACTTTGGGACAGCTCTGAAATCAACGGGGAGGTGAGTCATTCTTTCATTTTATTATTACTACTAACGTATTGGTGCCCTATTGGGGCAGTACACCAAACTCACATTTTCCCAGCTCTCAGAACTGTGACGGTTGGGAAGAGGTCGTTGATATCATCAACTGGAGAGTGCCTGGCCAGAGATGCCTCTCAAAACAGAGTTTAACATTTTTTTGTCTAGATCTCGCTGCAAAGGTCTCCTAACCTTTCAGAGTACCCCAGGAGGATCGACTGACGAAAGTTTGGTCAAGTAATCCGGAACTAACTCTCCAATAAGTAAATTGGTTAGATTGGCACGACAGACGAATGAAAGGACATTCGAAGACGCCTTTGAAGTTGCGTGCCCTGGTAAATACCGCAAGAATACTATATTCATTGAGGGCCTCAACTATATGCTTATGACCAGCCGCCACGTTGTCCGAATGCCTGGGTGCTCAGATCGTATACTGCATGGAATACTTCCTTGCGAAGAGTGGCCGGAGTATATGACCTAGGTTCCTTTTCAGAGGCCTCCCAGCCAATTTCGGAGGTTGGTCCGAAAAGGAGAAACTCCCGAAATTTGTATTTGGGATTGTCCCTGAGGCTCTGAAGCACTGCGTCATCCTTCTGTGTCTCGGCGCTTGCCGAAAAATCGACCGTGGTAGGGATTTTAAACCCTGAAATGCGTGACAGAGCGTCTGCCCAAAGTAAACTGGCTTATCAAGTTTAAGTGCCGGAGTTGTTGAGGGGATGCTTTGTCGGTCTTCTGCTTAAAAGTAAAAGTCCCTTTCCAGTGCTTTGGGCAGTTCGATTCATATTAACTAATGGTGGTCAGTCTAATACACACCGGAAAAAAGGCTCGATTTGACTCTGAACTTGGCGTTAGTTAGCCCATCAGGAGGTCGCAATACGTCCTGGACGTCGGTGCAGGCTAGACTCACAAAGAATTCCGGGAAATTTTTCTGAACTTGAAGAACATGCCAAGTGAATGAAGGCTACCATGCCCAAGAATAAGAAGTACGTCAAGCTAATCTTACTAGTTGACTAGCAAACGTTTACTTCCACAAGGAAACTCAGAAGACCTTGAAGCTGGCAAGATAGACTGGTTTTAACAACTCTGGGTGGAAGTGGATATGAAGCCATGACAAGGCGACCGCTGGGTTTCGTATCGGAAGATTTAAAGATCAGACGTTGTTGAAGGTTTATTTTTGACATTAGTGGAGGGGGGGGAGGGCACAGCAACAGTCTTCAGAGACCTATGGACTTTGTGGTAATACCGGTAGTAACGACAGAAGAAATGCTAGAGATTTGCAGAAAAATCTGGTATGATATGGACGATGGACCTAAGGATTACACTGCCTGCATGGAAACATCATGTATGATGATGTCTTCAACGCTCTAGTTCATCTGAAGAAGAGCAGTGGCTAAAAAATTCAGGCACGGCCCTTGCAAAGATGATTGGGAACTCGCGATGCATCCATGGGGAGTTTATAGCTGGAGGAGTAATTTCTACACTGCCCTAAGGATCGCCTTACTCGTCTACTGTGCCTACAGAACCGTCTCAGATGGTAAGACATAAGATATAGCTGGAATGATGCCGATCGGCAATCTGGCCGATAAAATGGTACGCATTTAAGGTATGCCTGGGTTTTTCTTTGATTTGCGCATAAAAAACACCGAAGGGGAGAAATTATTAAGCAGATGGCAACGACTATGGGAACGTGCGGAGAGGGTCGATGGGAACCCATACATCGATTCCAAGCATCAAGTTGTAGACACACAGAAGGAGGAATGAAGAGACGAGTTACTATCTCAAAGAATTTCCTACGGAGTATGGTGGTTACCGCGGGAACCTGTACAGGTTCAAACTGGATAGTTCACTTAATGGCACCAGCTGAAACGAACCCCGAAAAAGAGGGAGCATGTCGTCTGCCATTATCATAGATTCACGAAAAGAAAGCCTGGAAAAAATATTGGGAATACAGTGTTACGTCTCCCTTCCCAATTACCTATCCAACCGTGCTGAGCGGGCTCAATAAGGAGGATCTTCTAGGGATCCGGAGGAGACACCTCAAGGTAATCAAAACCTTAAGTCAATATGTGACTACCCCTGCCGAATGCTGAATGGTCACAGGGGTTAAAATGTAGCCTTGAACGGTTAATTCTAGTATCTAATATCGTCTCGGTAAAAGGGGTTCTGCCGAGATGGACTTATTTTCCTTATTTAACCGAAGGCCTGGGCAGCCAACAAAACAAAATGAAAAACCCAAAGCAAAAAACAAAACAAAAACGTTAAACACACTTAGATCATGACGATCCACCCTGAGCGGAGTACCAACCCTGAGCTCATCATTCTCCACTTGTTCATCACCTTCCGGAAAACCGCCCCTGGAAACATCTCTGGATTGTACAAATGTTGAAAGGAAAGGATCATCTGGAGCATCTGTCGTTAAGGGCAAACCAAAACGACAGCAGCACTTTTGGGCTTAAATAGCTGCAAAGAAGGCTCGACCAGCAACGGCCAAGTCTTCATTTGTATCGAACCCGATAGATGAGTCTTGTATGACGACACAAATCCATCCGGTTACGATCCTCAGCAGAGCGAACAGCTTAGAAAGGAACTTCTACTAGCTGCAAGGATTGCATCCTGGCAAGACATTAAGCACGGTAAGTGTATGCCGTGAAATGTTACCAATAAACTTTACCGATGGAAGCACGATGAGCGTGAGTATGCCCGCCTGACTCTGAAGAGGGTTTTCGAGCTGCCATAATTAAAAAATTGCTTGGCTTCCAGAAGAGGAGCGAATGGGTGCTGAAATCCGAGGTATACTTTGTGTCCAGAATAACCTCAAAACCAACACCTGGATGCTGTTAGGTACCAAAGCAGCAGGCAGAGCCGATAGGCCTGGAACTTTCCTCACTATCGGCGACCCTGAACCTTATATTAGGAAGGTTCGGCAACAGACTGCTGGCTTTACTACGTGTTTCGTTTCTAAAATCATCTGTCATGTCGGCTCCTAAAATCATCGAAAGAGACGTGCAGTCCACAGCATCTTCATCTGAGTCGCAGGTGAGGTGCCATATCTCTCAAAAAAATGTTCAGCACTGTAAAGCGGCAACTGAACTTATCAGTGTTCGGATCATTAGCTGCAAGCCATGTACATATCATAGAACAGCCATGTGGTTATTGGTGGGGAAATTAGGGGGTTTAACTTCTGACATGCTGACTTTTGGTATGCCAATGGGAGTGAAGACCCCGTTCCTGTATAGTGGTTTCAAAAGACCTCCAAGCTACCTTGGTTAACAATCTATGTAACAGCAACATCACAACGATAACCGGGAGGAACTTATCTGCCTAGATTTTCTGGTGCTTTGTTTATTTGTCTTAGGACGAAGACAAAGTTCTCAGGGGAACATTCATCAGAGCTAATCAATATACTAAAAGTTAAGGCAAGGGTATAATAGCCAGGTGTGACCTTAACGCCCAGCATATATGCTGGCAGACGAATCAAATCCATTGCTGGAACTGAGAAAACAACCCAGATGACCACAAACATCTAGGTTGCAAGGTTCCATTGTCCAGTGTCCAGTGTCTGGATGGCTCAAGTGGTTAGAGCGCTACGCTATCGTAGCGAAAGGTCGCGGTTCAAATCTCGCTGGGGGGCAGAGGAATTTCTTATCGTGACTGGATGTCGGACACCAGTCGACTCAGCTGTGAATGAGTACCTGAGTCAAATCAGGGTAATAATCTCGGGCGAGCGCTATGCTGACCACATTGCCTCCCACAGTGTACTGCGGTATACCGTTGCGATCTTGAATGAAGTGCTCTAACACACTTCAAGGCCTTGATCCAATATGGATTGTTGCGCCAACGATTATTATTATAAGGTTCCATTAACAGAGAAGTTTTCAGGGCAGCAAGGTTCCATGGGATGTGCTTCCCTGGCAACCGACGCGGCATGCCTCATTTAAGCACCCTCACACAAAAGTTTCTCCCAACCAGGACAAACCTTCCGTGTATAAGATGGCATCCTTTAGAACATTAAACCTACGTCAAAAGTCCGTCATCGTCCATTCGGTTTTAGTTAGACGCTGCAAAATGTTATCCAAAGACCAAATCCGGACAAAATCTTGGACAAGACCAAATTAAGATGCCGTGAAGCTGGGACATTGTTCCGATGTTGTTCGCTAATTAATACTAGGTTAACTTTTGCCTCCGGATTTCCAAAGAGCACACACCCTCGAGGCTAGAGAGTGAAGCCTTTTCTCTCCGTAGCCCTTTAAACGCCCCACAAAACATATTTTCGTCGATTGTTCTGGGGCCTAATTCAACCTGGATTCTATATGGCAGACACTTTTACTCCACGACCTTAGGGCTGCATTTTGATGGTGGAACTCAACGAGGTCTTCTACAAAAGTCCTGCGCTCCATCAGCTTAGTGAGTAGAGCTGGTTTCCCTCGTTTCTTTGCATTTTCTTCTGTTGCTCCTCCTTGACTTTAGACAGATTGAGTTCTATCGACACAGTTGACTGTTTCTTTTTGCCACTATGCAGCTTTCGACAAGAGCTGTCTACTCAGGATGCCAGGAATGGTGATACAACGTGGTGGTACTCGGATTTTTCGAAACAGAGAAGAACGACAAGGGTGCTCAACCGAGCTCTGGCTAGAATTGGCTCAAAAACGCCTAAAGAAGAGCATAAGGTCGACTAAACGATCATCACAGAGACGCTTTTACGAAGAGACCAACACTTTCGAGGCAACCTCAAATCTGAATTGAATCCTTGTCAAAGAAAGTAGCCAGCAGTTGGATTATCAACAGAGCGGAAGGTACCAAAAAAGCTTGAAGTGCTCTTCCCAACAAGCATCTTAAATCTCATCACGAGGACGGCAGGTCCTGAAACCCCTCAACTGAAAGAATGGACTCACCAGAATGAGTTAAATGGACCTTATTCCTGCTGGAGTAAAAAAAAGAAGCAATGTCCTGGGCCTGCATATACTCTAATAGAGCATTTAAGGAAGCACTGCTCCTTAAGCTACCCCATGGAAAAAATTGGAATTGTGGTCTTGGCTATATGCAGCCAATGTGAGGAGGAGGAAGAGAGGGCCCTGCAGTTCGTATGCAGCTGCCCGGCCTCCTCAGATCTCAGACGAGGGTACCTTGGTAAGGGTTTCTTCAACGACGCATCTGCGCATTCTCTGTATCTAGAGAATGATCTCAGATTCATGAAAACCTGTGGACATCGTAGGCGAAAGGTCGTTGAAAAGGCGACTTCCGGGTATAGTACAAAGGACCTAACAAAGTCCTGAGTGCTCGCAGCTACGGCCCGCCCTACTAAACTAAATCAACTAACCCACGATATTATATGAAGAGGGTAAGAGGAGAAAAACTTAGGTGGCGTAGATTCAATGAATCCTTAGAGAGCCAAAGGCAAGGGGGGGGGGGGGGGGGTGTTGAGAATGCAATAGCTGGACAAAGGGAAAGATAGCTAGAGTTATGTTCACCTGACACTTTATTGGAATAAAGCAAAGTCCAAACAACGCTTATTTTTAAAATAATAACGTTTCACATTTCACAGACCTTTTCTGAGAAGCAAACTAAAAGGGACTAGAGTACACTGGCTAGAGCTCCTGGAAAAACGATTGATTTGACTAAAGTGCGTCCAGCCATGAACGTCCTAACATCTGATGCCTCTACAAATTGGAACACAACATCCTCGAAATTCAAGTCAAAAAGTTCACAGGACTCCCAAAGTCCCCTTCCTGCGTGGATATACTTAGGGAATGTGTTCAATCTTTCACCACGTGCAGCCAAAGTCCAATTTCAAAGATATCCCCCCACCTCTTTTGTCAATTATCGACCCGTGCGGAATGAAACACTGAATAATTTTCAGGACCGATAAATCAAACGTTGTCAATGGCAAACTTTTTTTTTCAGCTCGAAAATGGTGAGACGCATATGAGTGATGTGGCATTTTAACAAGTTTCAACATCGCATACGCTAAGTCCTTACATCTAGTTATGATTGAGTGGTTCCCGTAATTGCGATTAGAGTGATGCCTTCGGCAGTATCCATCTGCCGAGCTCTTGTCTTGGGCCCCCTTAACTAGTTGTGGGGGTTGTTGCGCATCCCCTAGTGCAGGGAAGCATCTAATCCCGGCTGGACAATTGTTCGAGGAGACGATGCCAGTGACAAAGATGGTTGTAGAGTTTCAGCAGGACCAGGGTTTTATTTTGACCGACAAGTTTTTTGTTCATGACCGACGTTGTGAAAAATTGTCTACCATTCCACGTGTGATTAGAGATCGTTTATTCAAGGGATGCCGCGGGTGCAGATGGTGTTCGCAGACTAGTGGGGGGGGGGGGGAGTATATGCCGGTGGTATTCTTATTGCTGAATGTATAGCGAACACTTACACTGATGACTCATTAGGATTGCGGAACGTGCCTGGCATTAACGAATCGGATTTACCTGGTTATTAGGTATGCTCAGCGCGCAATACCTGCTATGACTTCGTAATTTTCATTTTGTTTTGCTCGAAATCAATCTTTGATAGGAAATATTATAATTAATGTCCTGGTGTGATGCGATGTAATGGATGTTCACAAAACTTGGATATTGGCTACGCCTCCGGCAACAGATTTTCATTTAATGGATGTTTTCTCATTTTAATTGCATTTTCTAAATCCTTGGTTCATAAGCCGTTGGACGAGTGATGGATTGTAGGCTTTTAGCATTTAGATAAATCAGACATAAATAGATTGATGACTTTGAATTGGGATTTGTATTGGATCAGCTCTCGGTGACCATAATTCCCGAAAATCACCTCTCATATAAATGTACAATCTATGCTTGAAAACAGAAGGCTTTTTTTTTTTTGTGTGCGTACACGGAGGTGGAAAATCTTAAAAAGACACGTCCGCCGCAGCTCCGCCGCCCGAACGCCGGGACTACAGCGGGCGCGTGTGGGATTCACACCCACTAAAAACCACCAACCGCAAGCCACTTCTCCTCGGACTCCAGCATCTCAGTAACCAAACTCTCCGGGGTCCCGCTCCTGGCCAGCACCTGGTTTAAGCTCCTTCTCTCCATCGCAAATCGTAGGCAGTGAAACATCACATGCCCTGGATCCTCCGGTATGCCATCGCATCTGGGACAGTTCGGAGAATCATCCAACCCAAAGCGGTGCAGATACTGCCTGTAGCAACCACCGTGTCCCGTGAGGAACTGGGTAATGTGGTAATTGGTCTCCCCATGTTTTCGCTCAAGCCACACCTTAATGTTGGGAATGAGCCTGTGCGTCCACCGACCTTTCGTAGACTCGTCCCATCTGCGTCGCCAGAGATCAAGCGACTCTGACCTTGCCGCATTTCTACACTATGCATACCCCTCCATACGTCTTGCATTGTACAGGACACTCATTTCTTTGGCCAGAATGTCAACCGGGATCATGCCTGCCACCACCAATACTGCCTCATCCGATGTGGTTCTAAAAGCACTGCAAACCCTCAAAGCCACCCGCTGGTAAACCGAGTTCACCTGCTTCCATCTCTGAGAGTTTGCAAGCGCCTCTGCCCACACAGGCGACGAGTAGAGCAGGATGGAGCGCACCACTCCGGCTAGCACTAACCTCCGGCAATGTTTCGGTCCACCGATACTTGGCAACATTTTTGCAAGTGTCGTGGTGGCACTGACTGCCTTTTGGCATGCATACTCTAGGTGTTCCCTAAAACTTAATTTGGTATCAATTATTACCCCCAGGTATTTGATAGCCGGCTTTGATACGACCGTATGTCCACCGACCTCCACTTTTACAGTGTTATTTTTCCTGCGTTTCGTTATTAAGACTGCTTCCGTTTTCGCGTCCGCCAAGGTCAGCCAGGCCTTTTCTAGCCAGGACTTTACCGCTCCCACTGTTTCCGTTACGTAAACCTCCACATCTTCTGGGTGTTTTGCTGCAACAACCACAGCTAGGTCATCAGCAAAGCCGACAATCGTAGTCCCCTCTGGGACGGGAAGAGCAAGCACCCCATTATACATGATATTCCACAACAGGGGACCAAGTACCGATCCCTGTGGTACCCCGGCCGTGACAATGTACTCTTTGGGACCAAAGAGTATCCGTCCCGTACCAGAGAGTCCTCTTTCAGAGGTAGTTTTTCACCAAATTCGCTAAGTATCCGGGGACACCTATGTCACCCAACGCCCGTTTAATTCTATTCCAGTTGGCCGAGTTGAATGCGTTTTTGACATCCAACGCCACCACGGCACAGCAGCCGCCAGAAATCAGTGCATCTTTTGCCAGGTTTACCACCATGCCAATTGCGTCCACCGTAGAGTGGGCGCATCGGAAACCAAACTGGCGTTCCGACAAACCATTGCTGGCTTCGACGATGGGCAGGAGTCTGTTGTAGATGACTCTCTTCATCATCTTCCCCATTGTATCCAATAGGCAAATAGGACGAAATGACGCTGGGTTTCCAGGTGGCTTGCCAGGCTTCGGAAGCAACACCAACTTTTGCTGTTTCCACTGGGCAGGGAATATTCCTTCTTTTAGGCACGCCTCGAAGGTGTCGGCGAAAAGGTCGAGCCTAGTCTTCACTGCCAGTTTCAAAGCTCGGTTGTGGATGCCATCCAAACCTGGGGCCTTGTTATCACCGAACCTGCCACATATTTCCCGCAGCTCCTCCACAGTTACAGGCGGTATTATGCCGTCATTTAGTTGGACGAAAATTTGCCTTCCCCTATTTTCGTGGTGAGGGAACAGAGTGGTAACAATCTGTTTCAGGAGGCGCGCCTCGCCCCAAGGGTTTATTTCGGCATGGTCGCACACATGTTTGAAGCAGTTATTTTTGCTCCTCCGAATGGCTTCCTTTAGGCGGCCACGCAGTTGCTTGTGTGCCTCCTCTCGACCGTCGCCACCGGGTTTTCCCGTGAGCCTCTGGCAAAGTCTCCTTGCCCGAAAACATGCGGCTCGCAAACTTGCGATTTCGTTGTTCCACCAGTAGTTGGGTTGCTTACTGGGGAGCAATCGCCTTCTGGGCATAGTAGCATCGCATGCTTCCGTCACACATCGAGTCATCTGGGTGGCTTTCTCTCCAGCCGTACCATTCAGGAATATGTCGGATTTGAGCACCGCGGAAAACGTGTCCCCCTCGAAAGCTTTCACTCTCCAGCCAAGCATACCGCCCGGCATTCTGCGAAAACTCTTTTTCGAGCTCGATCCGCCCTTGATCTCTATGCAGATTGCCTGGTGGTCGCTGTGAGTATAGTCCTCACTGACATGCCAAGCGATTCTACTGGCTAAAGTGGCACTCACGTATGTCAGGTCCACTATAGACCCCAGGCCTCTTCCCCGGAAAGTGTACGAAGACCCAACATTCGCGAGTACCACGTCTAGCTCCGCGAATGCTTCGAGGAGAACACGTCCCCTGACATTAGTTATCCGGCTGGCCCATTCAAGAGCCCACGCATTTAAATCGCCTCCTATTATGATCGGCCGACATCCTCTTGCATCTAGAACAAGAGCAGCAAGCATCCGCTCATACTCGACGAGTGTAGTGCTGGGTGGAACATAGCAGCTGTAGATGTGGATGCCCTTCACCTTCGCTCTGATGAAGCCCTCCTCCGGGTGCTCCATTATTTCCTGGAAGGCTTGTTCTCCACAAGTCCACAGCGCTGCTTGGCCCGTTTGGTCTTTGACCCAAACGCTACCACCGTGGTTTCGGTATGGTTCACTTAGTATGGCCACATCGATGTTTTCCTCGCGGATGGTTTGCGCGAGTAGATCCTGCGCCGCTTCGCTTCGGTTGATTTGTATCAACCTCATTTGCGACTTTTGCTAAGGGCTCTTCTGTATTCCGGGCACCTGCTGCCGCCTGCAATGTGGCGATGATCCACACCCTCCTTTCCTTTGCATAGTAAACAATTTGGGTCAGCTCCGCAGTCCTTGCTGATATGGCCTTTCGCTCCGCATCTCCTGCATTGCTTTGACCTGTCATTTGGGTTAGTGCATGCCTTCGCAATGTGATAAAGCCAAGGCATCTAAAGCACCGTTTTAACGCCACCTGTTCCCTAAGGCGACACATAACCCAGCCTATTCTCACTCTCCCTGCTGTTAACAGTTTGAGTGCGTTCTCCACTGGTAGGCTGATGATGGCGGTTTGTGTTCCCCCATAGCTTCTCCTTAGCATTTTCACCACTGACTCTTGTAGTCCGGCAAGATCGAACTGTTTCTCCAACGCTTCGCGAACCTCCTCCTTCGTCGTGATTTCATCTATATCTTTGCAGATTATAGTGATCTTCGGACTGCTAGCTTTTATGTCGGCTTCCTGCCCTAAAGTCTTCCCGATTTGGCTTAGAAATTTTTCCGCGGTTACATCCTTGGATTTCTTAAGCTCCAACATAAGATCTCTCTTCTGGGACCATCTAATGCGGCTGACGTTGTCTCCCAAATTGGTGAGTTCGGGGTCTGCCTTCACTTTCCTGAGAATGTCAGCGTATGACCCTTAGCCTCGTTTGGAAATAATAATCACGTCCGGTCTTATCTTCCTCCGATTATTTCTTTTCGGCGGTTCTACCTTCCTCCAAGCTTCCACAACCGCCTTTGAAGGTTCGATCCCTTTTCTCGAGGTAGCCACTGCAATATTTTCACTGGCAGCTTCAGAAGTACTTTTCATGAACTCCGCCTTTTTGGGAGTTGAGTCCTTTTTTCTTTTCGGGGTTTGCTGGCCTGTTGAGTCATTCAGCTTCTCGCGTAACTTCTTCTCCGGTTTCTCCCCTTTTGTGTTTTGAATCGGCGTTACTTGAGTTGTTTGGTTCACTTTTCCAATCGGCGACTTTCCTACTCGTTCATCCTCGGCCTTGCCGTACATCAAACGGATGCCTCTTATCATGGCCCTTATATTTTGGTGAATGTTCCTGCGCTCCTTGATAAACTCACACAGCTCCATGATCTTTTACCGAGGGCAGTAAAGGCAGCTCCAGACTGATCATTGCCCAAAACATCGTTCGGGTGAATCAGCGTCAGTGGTTCTTCCTCATCGAAGACTCCCGCTATACGCTTCCCACTGGAGGTAGCGATCGTGGGGGCTTGTGCCCGTGTGGGAGGGGATCTGCGAAAAATCGAGCTCCTTCTGAACGGGTCCATCACTGGAGCCAGTTCAAGTTCCTCCCGTACGCTTGTAACATTAAATGCCACAATAGCCAAGGTTCCCACTACTGAAGCACTGCGGTCGTTGGATATCGACGGCCGGGAGGCCGCTTGCTCACTCCTAAAAGCCGCCGGTACTGGGTTTCCGAAACCCTGCACCGTAACTTCATTCTTCTTCTGCTCCTCCATGTTTGGTTTTATTTCTGGGTATCCTTCCCATAGCAGCAGGCTGTACTCAGGACTAACATATAGTATTCTTTAGAATATAATATATGTTGAAGATTATTACGTTTGTAATACCAAAAGACTCTTCACCTTTTTGTCGACAATTCTTTTGGTGATTAGGACATAGTAACTCGAAAGGTCATTCCCACGTACTCGAGTAGTGTAAGTGGTCATCGGTGTTAGCTCTTACCACAAAGCCTCACCGGAGGTTGTCTGGTACCATGAGAACCGGGGTGGTCCTCCGAGCACACATATTCCAGAAAAATACCTGGATGATGTGCTCTAAGTCCGATTATTTGGGGTTGGCCGCTTGTGAGAGTTTCATAGGAGTTCTATGGTAATAATTGTTGTACCCGTGTTCCCGAGAGAGCTCCTCCTGGGCTCAAAAGTAGGGTTACGCTGTACAACTCAGGCGTCTAGCCCTCGTATCCACTGGCATGAAAGCTGCTTTCCGATTCACCCGGGTTTTACCTGCCTTGTAAAATCCTTTGTGTCCTCTAGGAGCCATAACGATATTTCCGTTTCCATATCAGGGGAAAGAGAACCTAAGTCATGTTGCTCCAACAGCCATCCCTTCCATCGCAATGTGGATCTCCCTCCGCTTTAACACGTAAAGAATCCAGCAGAGCGGCTACGGATGAAACATAGTTAAAGGCATGAATTCGCCCAAATCGCATATTTTTTCGTAGATTCCCTTCTGGATTTTTACCCCAAACTAGCCCTGTCTCCGCGAATTTCTCTTCTGGTCGTCACCCCTGGATGAAGCATAGACCAACAGCCCCGCCTACACGCTATCATTAACCATTTACTGGAATATGTCTCTGCTTAATTCCCGAGACCTTCGAACTTCTTCTCCAATGATCTGCGCCACGTATTCCTGTGGCGACCCGCTTGTCATAAGATAGTGGATTTCAGTGCACGGCGTAACCAGCAATATGGTTGTCGTCCTTTTTATGCTCCTTTTTCCGGTTTGGGAATAAAGATCAATCTTACATCGCGCAAAATGATTGGTGTATAAGAGAACGTCAAGCATGTGTGGCATATGTTTCCAATAAGTAGATTCAGGCTAGCCACTCCCTCCATTACTAAGGCAAGAATGATGTCATCTCCGCAGGCAGAGTTGTGTCAACGGAATGAGCTAACAAAAATGTATATTCGCTCTGATATTATTTTGCACACTAAAGTCTAGAGTTATGATTTTGGATGCCGATTGGAAAGGGGAGTTCAAGCAAATGATTTCCTGTTTTCTGTGTTCCTCCCGCTCGATAAACACAGGTTGGCCAGCGA
Source organism: Hermetia illucens (assembly GCF_905115235.1). Taxonomy (NCBI): domain Eukaryota; kingdom Metazoa; phylum Arthropoda; class Insecta; order Diptera; family Stratiomyidae; genus Hermetia; species Hermetia illucens. The sequence continues at coordinate 3,162,024 of NC_051851.1, read as the reverse complement.
AAGGTCTCCTGCCAAGGATCCGCTTCAACTTCAAGGTCACATCAAGCTAGTTAGTTTCGTTAAAATGGCGTATCCACGATAGTTATTCAGCCGACCTTATTTACTTCTTCAGAGTTCCCTAAGTCTCTTTTTACCAATTCGAACCCAAAGTCCCCGTAGGTGTCGTCAACGATCCTTTGCGGGAGGTGGATACGGAGAGTGGCGTCCGCGAGGTGCCCGATCCTAACTGGGATTATAACTGCGTCCTAGATAATAGCCTAGAGGAAGTTTTTTCGGTAAAGAAGGAAGTGTTCGGACACACTGGAAGTCCCCGTTGACTAGTTGTTGCTGACTTTTATGAAACGATGTGAGCCTAGCTTTGCGAAGGTGGTAGTTGGGGCATGTATCAGAAGCCAACCCCTTCAGGACCAAAGTCGGGGAACTGACATTAATAGACCGCGTTGGCCAATAGTCTCCTCAGGGGTCGCCAACGATCCTTACCGGCTCCCTTACGATACGAAAACTGGCGTCTCCGAGTTGCTCCAGTGAGTAGTTCTGACCCCAACTAGCATTATACTTGTGTCGTAGATAGTAGCCTCGAGGAAGTTTATCTATAAAGAACTGTCGCGACACACTGGATGTCCCCATTGACTAGTCCTTGCTGGTTTTGATGGGGTGATGTGAGCCTAGCCCTGCCAAGGCTGTAGTTGGGCCGTGTATCAGAAGTCAGCCCCTTCAACACCATGGTCGCGTAGTGCGCATTGAGCTGGCATTAGTACACTGCGTTAGCCCGAGCGAGCGGGATGAGTTCGTAAGTTCCGGGATTAGCTAAGGATAGGTCAGGCTTCAGGCAACTGATTCTGAGACTCTGCCCTGGTGGGTATACTTATTTCTGACTATTACGGCTCGCTCCCATGCAAACGGTGTGGTGGTAAAAGCCCCACAAGGAAAATGCAAATCTGATTTGAAAATTTTTTTTGAATTTTCTACCCTTGTGTGCAACAAGAAAATGCGTCGATAGCCGCAGCACACAGCAAAGGATCCAGCAAGAGTTAAACTACCTGACGAGAGGTGAAGATGAATATAGCCAAACAAAGAAGAAAACGAGCAAAGCGATGCGACACCCGGGCTGGGGAAGGCAACCCTAGTACCCTACAGTGCTCGTGTGTCCCATTTAAAGGTGCGCATGGAAAACAACAGGAGATGCGCGAAAACCAGAAGTAACCGCGTCTCCCGTTGCGAGTGCGTACGCGCATGGGGATCATGGATAACCCAATTCTTTTCTTTTTGTTTAAGGATTGTGGGGCCCTAATTCCGCTTCGGCGAAGGCAAGATACTTTTTTTTTCTTTCCGCTTGGCTTCTGTGGACCGCCATCGCTCAACTCGACAGGCGCCACCCCATATGTCGCAGGGGAGAAATCAACATCAGGCATCACAATGTCCCTGTGACAGCTGTGGCGGTTAAGATGCCCCCCTTTTAGCGTCGGAATTAGGCTGCGTGGTTCCGCAACTGGAAGCGCAATTTGCGCTCGAGGGTGTTGCCACCCGCTCATCAGTCTCGGTAAAGAGACCATCCCGCTGATCGTGGAGGTCTTGAAGGACCGTTCCTACGCCCCATTAAAGGAGCAGCTCATACACCAGCTGTCAATGAATGAAGAGGCCAAACTGAATTATTTGCTGAACGAGCAAACATTGAGCGACCGTACCCTCGCCCAGCTACGTCGCGAAATGAAGCAGTTGGGTGGGGATAAGTTCGGGTCAGAGCTGTTAATGTCCCTCTAGACGCAGTGGCTTCCGAACGGACTCAAAGGTCGCTGGAGGTGCTGTCCGTCACCGCCGGCAAAATTCACAATTGATGCTGCGGAGAACCTTGTCTTGAGCACGGAGAGGGGGGGGGGGTTTGTCATGGTAGAAATGGTAGCGGGGTCCCTAATTTTAAACACCGGGCCCCAGCACCCAGCCTGCGAAGGAAGCATTTATGATGTAACCTTCGCGTCGGAATCACTGGTGTCGCTGGTGGACTCCACTTCTCGGTGCGCACTAGCGCAGCGTTGTTCCTGTGCGTTGAATGTCGCGAAGATTAACACCGGCAGATTTGTATAGGCTCTTTGAACAAGTGGAGACGTACTGAAAGGCACTCCGGGGACTGCAGCTAATACTTTCATAAATTTATTAAAATCCTTATAATGACAACCTGCGGAGCTTCCCAGGAGGATACCGAGGCGTGGTAAAGTTTTTATGAATTCGTGAATGGTGGAAATTTCCGAACACGGAAGAAGGATCACAAAATCCGCCGCAACACAGCAAGTAGAGCTCGCTGTAGACCTAGTCAACATGGTGAATGGGGACCCAATGGTCTGAAAAATCGGAACTCAGTGGAAACGCTGTGATGTCATGCAAGTCGCGGTTCATCATGAAGAAGTAGACAGGAACCGATCTCGACGGGTCGTCCTTCTCGTTTGGTGTCAGAAATGCCTTTAATTTCATAAGATGGAAAGACATTCTAGACACGTTAAACAATACATTCGACGTTCTGAACTATTTCTTCTTGAGAGGATGGAGATCACATCGGGATAGCTCAGGGATCCATCTCAAGTCCTGATTTCTGGAACGCTTCTTACGACAGTCTGGCAAGATTCGACATGCTAGAAGAGTAGCGCTTGGTCCGTTATGCAGATTATGTCGCGGCACTAGTTACCGGAAGTAGTTTCAACAGGCGCAAAGCAGACTAGACTTATTGATGCATGGCTGTTCATGGTTTTAGCGTTACCTTGGAAAAAAGCTGAAGAAGCCATCCTTCCTAAAAACCAAGTCCCGACTCTGCATCCCATATCAATCGGCGAGTCGATAATCGATTCAAAACTAACGTTTGAGTACCTTGGATTGACGCTTAACTTAAAGATGAGTTTTTTCGAGCAAATAAAAGAGTCAGGGAATAAGACCGCCCCCCCCATTTTTTAGACATTGGGGATCTGACATCTAACAGGCGATGTCTTCTAATGAGTGCAGCGCAGTCTGCTCTAAGGCGTGGAGGCATGGGCTGATGCTCCCGATATAGAGGTATATCGTAAGCACCTTGTACAAGTAAAGTGGGTGGCGTCTGTCTATCACCTATGACACTGTCTCTGAATCGGCCGTGATGAAATTAATAGGAGTGAGTCCCATTGCCCTCCTTGCTAAGAATCGTCAAGACTCAAGGGAGGTGGTTACTGGTGAAAAACGGCAACGTACACTACATGAGTGGAAACTCTCTTGGAAAGCGGGGCAAGAGACAGATGGATTGCATCCCTCATTGGCAACTTAGGTGCGTGGTTGAGTCGAAAGCATAGAGGGACTGACTATTTCCTTGCCTAACTCCTAAGTGGGCACGGAGGTTTCAGTCGTACCTGCACATGATTAAGAATGCACGAGCTCCTGGCTGTGTGTTTTGCAATGGGCTTCTAGATAACACGGTTCGAACCTTTTTTTCTTATGGAAGTTGGGATGAGATTCATCAACAACTTTATTTAAACAGAGGGGAGCTCTCTTCAGATAACATTGACTGAGAGATGCTGAGAAGCGCTGACAGGTGGACCGGTTAGTTTAGTTTAGTTTATTTAACTGGGGGGAGCCGCAGCTCCGAGCACTCAGGCCATTGTTAGACCCATTGTACTATCCCCGTAAGTTGCTTATTCAATGGCTTCCCGCCTACGGTGTTCGCAGGCTTTAGCGAACATTCTCCAGAGGCAGAGAGTGTGTAGATTCTCCGTTGAGAAAACCTTGCCAAGGTGCCTTCTTCGTCTGAGATCTGAGGATGCCGGGCAGGGCCGTCTCCTCCTCCTCCTCACATTGGCTGCACTTAGCCGAAACCACTACCCTAATCTTTTCCATATGGTAGTTTAAGGGGCAGTGTCCCGTAAAAGCCCTACTAGGGTTTTTTTAAGGCACAACAAAAATGCCGCTCTAGTGGAACTAGGCTCTTTCACAAGGATTTTCGCTTGCCGACAAGAATCCAAATTTCTCCACTCGGTTGCGTGAGTCCTTGCAATTTCGCCCTTCAGGGTAGACTTGACAGTAGATGGTCGGATTCCAAGAGCTGGTTCTGGCCCCACCATTGTGGATCCAGACCCTCGGTGAGCCAGTCTGTCAGCCTCCTCATTACCGGCGATGTTAGAGAGCCCCGGCACCCACATCAGGAATGTTTCGTTCAGTCGGCCAAGTTTCAGCAGCACCTGATGACAACTCCACACCAAATGGATTGATATGTTGTTGCCATTTAGTGCTGATAATGCCGCCCAACTGTCGGAACAGATTCGAATGGTGCGACCCCTCCATTTCTGTCGCAGACATTCTTCTGCTGCCAGTGAAATGGCATATATCTCCGCCTGGAATATGGTCGTCATCTTTCCGAGGGGTCGGGCCAGTTCTATAATCGGGTTCTCCGAGAACATCCCTGCGCCCGATCCATCTTCCATGGCTGACCCGTCGGTGAAGGATTTAGGATAGCTTCAAGTACCGCAGTTGACGTAGTACTCATACTTAGGCAACCAAGTCTCTGAATTTGCGTTAGCGGGTTCCTGCTGTTAGGAAAGTTCACTCTTGGCCACCAGACGATGCATGCATACATCAAAATGGGTTTTATTATGGATGTACACATCTAGTATATCCATTTGGGTGAAAATCCCCAGGTCTTACCTACCGCATTCCTACAGCACCGGAGCAATCTGCAGGATTTCTGATATTGTTCCTGGATATGATGCTTCCACGTTAACTTGGAGTCGAAATGTACTCCTAAGTACTTGACTGTTTGTGCCAACTGGATTTCCGCCCCTGCTAAGGTGGGTAGCGTATAGCTGCCCCACCTGACGTTCCTAGTGAACATAACTAGTCCAGTCTTCCTAGCGTTCACCGTGAGTCCATTGCGGAGGCACCAGCTGTGGATTACATGCAGAGTTGCATTCAAGCGGTCACATACTGTGTCCGCAAACTTGCCGGTAATTATTACGGCGACGTCGTCCGCAAATGCTTGCGCGAAGACTTTTTTCCTCCAGGAGCCACAGCAGGGTACCATTACATTACCAAGACCCATAAGGTTGGAAAGAGAACCCCTCCCTGTGGGCAGCCCCTGAGACATCCTGCTTCAATAGACTTCTGGCCGACCGATATGTGGATTTTTCTCCACTCTACCATGTGAAGGATCCAACTGATTAGCAACGGTTCGATCCCATGCTGTCTTGCCGCATCACAAATTGCCGCGAATGAGGCATAATTGAAGGCACCTTCGATGTCCATGAATGCGCCTAAGGCGTATTCTTTTTCGGACATCGCCTCTTCAATTTTTGCCGTAAGTTCATGGAGTGCTGTCTCCGTGGATTTGCCTTTCTGGTGGGCGTGTTGCCTATGGTGAAGTGGCCACTTAGGAATGTGTGTATCCCTTATGAACCGATCTACTAGTCTTTCTAGTCCTTTTAGCAGAAAGGACGTTAGGCTGATCGGTCGAAAGCTTTTTGCGTCTGTGTAGGTGGGTTTTCCTGGTTTGGGAATGAAAAACACCTTCACATCCCGGCATTTAAGGGCATCCATTCCTTCTATTACTAGCGCAGGGATGATGCCATCCGGACCTGCAGACTTGTATCAATTGAACAAGTTAAATGCCCATTTCACTCGCTCCAGCGATACTACTTTGCATCCCAGATTCTAGTCTCTCGGTTGGGGGCTGTATGCACCTGTTGGCCGCGAGATTAGATTTCGGATGCTGCCTGGGAAGTGTACTTCAAGCAAATGGTTTGCCGTTACTTCATCGCTTTCTGTGTACTTCCTATTCTGTAGACGTAAATAGCCCAGTTTCTGGCTACGTTCTTTGGCCAGAATCCGCTTCAGCTTTGAGGTTGCCTCAAAAGAGTTAGTCTCTTCGCAAAAGCGTCTCCAAGATGATCGTTTAGCCGATCTTATGCTCTTCTTTAGAGCCTTCTGTGCCTCTTTTTAGCGATTCCAGCTAGTGCTTGATTCACCCTTCAGAGCACGATTAAGGAGCATCCTTGTCGTTCTCCTCTGTTTTGCCAAATCCGAGTTCCACCATGGTGTTTTACTCTTCTTTGGCATCTTGAGTGGACAGCTTTCTTCGAAAGCTTCTCTCATGCTAGTTGTGATCATCTGGGTTGTCTTCTGAATTCCGGCAATGGATTTGATGCGTTTCCCAGGGATCGTGACTCGGGCGCTCAATTCTAGTTGATACATCACCCAATCTATCTTCCTCGGATTCCCAAATGGAGTGGGTGGAGGTGGGTCCATGTCCATAACGAAACCAATGCGTCTGTGACCCGAGAGTGTGATATCGTTAGATACTCTCCACTCTCCGATCAGAGACACGATGTCAGGAGATGCCACCGTGATGTCAATGACCTCTCGCCTGACCACATTGAGGAAAGTGGGTTCATTACCCACATTTAGGATCTGCAAATCGGTTCCTACTAGATACTCCAGTAGTCTCGATCCTCTTGCATTGATGTTCGAACTTCCCCAGCTTATGTGGTGAGCGTTGACATCACATCCTGCTATTACCCCCCTGCCTCTACTTTTGGCATATTGGATAGCTCTGATGAATGTTCCACAGGGAACGTCTTCTGCGTCGTAGGGAAAATATGCAGAGTACCATAGTATCTCTTTATATCCCTGTTGACTTTTTATGGTTAGCTTAGCCGATGTGGTGTCGCCATCACATAAGTCGTTAACCAGGTTAGCCTGGAAGTCTTTGGAGACTACCATGCAGGTGCGGGGTCGATCGCTTCCGTTGGCATACAATAGGTCAGCATGTTGGAAGTTTAGGCCCCTGACTGCCCCACCAACAACCCACGGTTCTTGTATGAGGTATGTAAGTGTCTTGCAGGTGTTGACCCGACGACTGATAAGTGCAGTCGCCGTTTCACAATGCTGCAAATTTATTTTGGAAATGTGGCTCCACATCTACGTTTCAGATGAAGATGCCGGGGGCTGCATGTCCCCTTCAATGGTTTTAGGAGCCGACACTTGTAACGTGACGGTCCCCAGCCCATAGTAGAGCCGGCAACCCGATTTTTCCCGAACCTTCTTAACATCAGGTTCGGGAACGCCGATAGTAAGAAAGGTTCCCGGCCTATCGGCTCTTTCTCCTGTTTTGCTGCCTAGCAGCAACCAGGTGGAAGTGTTAAGGTTGTTCTGTACACCAAGTTGTTCCAGAACACCAACATCATTTCGCTCCTCTTCTGGAAGCCAGAGAAAGCACTTTTTGATCGATGGAAGCTCAGAAACCCTTTTCAAGGTTAGTCGCGCACCCTCCCACACATCGTTAAGGGAGGAGCAGTACTGCCTGAGCCACTCATTCGTGTCTTCGTCGGCAAAGTTCAGCCGTAACATTTTACGGTATATACCTATCGACTCAAAGCAAAGCTTAGTGCCTTGCATGGACGCAGTCCTTACAGCTAGGAGGAGTTTCCTCTTTAGCTGTTCGCACTGCTCAGTATCGTAGCCGGATGGATTAGAGTCGTCATAAAGGACCCATCCATCGGCTTCGATAGCCTTGGCTGTAAATGAAGGCCTAGCCGTTGCCGGCCGAACCCTCTTTGCAGCCTTTTGTGTCGAAGAGTTAGGATCGTCCGAGGACCGCTGCCGCTTCGGTCTCCCCTTAGCCGCAGGTGCCCCGAACGCTCCTTTCCCCTCAACCTTTGCACAGCTCTTAAGTTGTGCGTTGCCCGGAGGCGGTTTGCCCGAAGAAGGTTTGTCCGAAGGCGGTTTGCTCGGAGGCGGTTTTCCCGAAGGCGGTTTGCCCGAAGGCGGTTTGCTGCCGGGGGCGGGTGCTTACCCATGGGCAAGACTTTAGCCTCAGCAGGTGGCACTGATTGGAGCCTGGGGTCAGGAGTGCTGACAGAAGGAGCCTGCTTCGGCTCGTCCGTATAAGACTGGGTCCCAATTGGATTGGTTCCCACTTGAATAAGTGGGGAATCTGAGTCTAGACTCAGGTTCTCCATCGATGAGCTCAGGGTTGCCCCTTCACTCGGGGTTGGATCGTGACGATCGAAGTTTAACTATGGACCGGTGCTGCGCATTACGTTCGGGTTCTTCTTGTTACAAAGAAGATATAGTTCGAATGGAGAAGGAGCCGGGTGGTCCTAAGAGAGGAGAGCGAGAGGACTTGCTTGAGGAAATTTGGGAAACGTTTTCAGATTATTTCTCTGACGACAAGGACCTATTTAGTTGATATTCCAACGGCGTACTGTTGCGTTAGTCCAACACCATGTGCGTAAACGCTTCTAACACCTACAAAAGAAACAGCTGAATTGAAAGCATATGCCATATCCTTTTCATCCTTGAAATTTGTATTCCAGGCCCCCGGCCAAACTCTGGACTCAGAGGGTATCTCCCTGTCCATGCCTCTCTTGTGAGGCCTGACCACACGCTTTACCATTTGTAAACAAAATTACTTGCATTTAGTCCCGGCTTTTGCTGCTTTTTTACAGGTACACATTTTGAATTTTAGAATATCCTTTTTCCATCTTTACTACTCCAACGTCATTACATCTGTCACTTTTCATGTTCCTATTTGGCTGTGTTGCCTAAAATTATGAATAACCCACAAAGAATGCCAAAAACTCTTAAATATTCCAGAGTCCATGAAAAGTTATCACAAAGGCCAACAGTAATATTTGCTTCCCCGGAAGTTTCTTGACCATCAACGACATCCATTTTTTCAGTTAAGGATTGCTATCTGCGTACGTTATCGTCCGTAATAAAAAGATTTTATTATTAATTAAATATATTCACATTTTATGGTCCCATACTGGAGGCTTAGTGGTTGTAAAAAATCAAATTCCCAAAATAGAAGCTCCCAAGCTCTTCTACAAATATGGCCATAATAAAATTTCATCGATACAATATTCAAAACGATATCTACCGCCATTGTTATTATAACGGTCCTTTATATTTATTAACCCCTTGCCGTGCACCTGAAGCCCACGCAAAGGAATTTTAAAAAGATCTCAGCTCGATACCCAGAATGAATGGGAATATTCGGAAAATGCGGGTGCAAAAAAATGGAACCATAAAGCGACCAGAAAGTAATAATTCAAATCATTGCAATGACCCTTGAAAAGATTCAAGTTGGAGTAGAACCAAAGTTGCTTGATTTCTTGCATGTATTGGCTCCTGCTGATGTCCTTAGACCGTCAGTATATTTTTTTCATAGCATTCTTTCCTGTGGGATGAGCCGAGAAAACTCTTTCCGAATGCCTTTGATTCTTTAAGGATTTTTTTCCGCCTTTCTGGATTTTCTTTCATTGCGCGCCCTACGTCGTAGAAAATTCAATCTGAATCCCTTTTTGTGGCCAAGAATGTTAATAAAAAAGGGTCACATTCTCCTACTGGTTGGCATTCTGCCAATGTAGCCACACATACCTGAATAACTACTTCGAGATCGTTTTCAAAATTGACATTTTGTGTAGATGAGTGTATGTATGATTGGAGGACGTGTCTTATATAAACAGAATTGATGATTGGGTTAAAGTGACAGGAGTGTGGTTTCGGCGAAAGGGAAATCCCTCCTTATCAACTTATATTTGAAATTCATCAAAGGCAGTGACCAGGATAATTATAGAGAAAATAAGGAAGCGATTTAGGCGGTACTGGTTGGAAGGAAAGGGCCAGATTGGATTATTGACAGTCAGTTCAGATCACCCCGGGGGTAGAAATCCAATAAACAGACAGCGAGTATTGAATATTGATTTGTATGTATTTCAGATCGTGAATGTAAATGCGTGGAGCTTGGATTCCTTCGGGTTCTTTCACTTTCACGCCTAGTCCCGGATCGAATTTTCGGTAACTCGGTCTTCTTTTCATCCTTCCGAATGTTGGTACTATCAGAAAGAATCAGAGGAATATTCTTGTTATAACCACCTTTGTCGGGTCCGCACTTAGTGACATATTCTACTCTAAAATTCACTCCCATATAGCGGTCCAATTTCAGCAATTCGGTACTGTTGAAGCTTCACTAGAACTATGTATCTTTTATTAAGATCTTGTTAACGGGCTTCCTTCGTCCAAGCCAACTACGCCTCACAGCGCCCTACCACCGTCTATGGCTTCGAGTGTTAGCCAGTGGCCAAAGGCAATGAATGCCGCCTCGCGCTATAATCACATTTCAAATAAGACATTCGCGATCGATATGGCGTGTCATCCATTGTAGAGAAATTGCGAGGGGACCGCTGTCGGTGACGTGATCACGATCGTAATCGCGCCGGTGAACCCTATAGCTAATACTAGTATGAACTTTCAGGCTAATGTGAAATTAGCCAGAGGTGGACTGAAACATGGATGAGTCGATATGCTTGAGGGTGATTTGCACATCTACCGACTCTACCCAAAGTAAGTTTACGTCCAAGGGAAATGACAAAGTAGATCAAGATATGCCGAATCAGCTAAACGAAATAAATACTAAAGAAGAAGGAACCTAGGCAGGGAAGGTACAATTTTAGTTAAATACACTAATTGGGTTTAATTCCTTTTCATTTCCTACTATAATCCTGTGACGTCATGATAAGAAATAAATACTGAATTCCACCGTAAACTCCATTACAAATTTCCTTTGATTTACTAAACCAGATTGAAGGCGTGAATATTTTGAATTGCTTAAAGGTCAACACACTGGATGCGGTCCCCGACTAAAACTACCATCATATCGCGAAGAAAACCTGCCCACTTTGGCTCCACTGGTATTCAAAACAAACCGGGAAACCAGAAACTGGACGTTTCAGCTATGAACAATTTTTTATGTTTCTTACATATCTGAGTGAACATTTATCCATATATTATGTCAGAACATTCACTTTCGTGTGCCACTGATATAAGGAAGAATCTGCACTGAAGCGACAACCTACTTTTTATATTGTGGGGTAGGTGAACAGATGAGTGTCGTCGGATTACCAACTAAATACCTCCCCATCATCAGAGAACTAGCCTGGAACAGTTTGTCACATTACCTCGGGCTAGTCCCCGAACTCTCCCGCCTTACGGAGCCTTCCAATCAAGGAATTCCTTTCACCAAAGGGAGGGGAGAGGAGGAAGGGAACTATCAGTTCATGGAATCCCCTGCCATCTGGCTCCTCTACCGGTCGAGCTCTATCTTCTTTGCAAAGAGAAGGAGGACTCGAACGTAATGGGCAACACGACTCCATCTGTCAGCGCGCCTCAACAGCTCCTCCGCAATGTTGCCTGGAGAGAGATCCCCTGTACTTAAATAGAGCTTCTGAAGGAGCCCATCCCACATTCCACAAGAAAAAAAAGTGTGATGGGCGTCGTCCACAACTCCATTGCAAAAAACAGAATCCGGAGTTAGTGCCTTTCCAATCTTGTGCAGGTAAGACTGAAAACCTCCATGCCCATTTAAGAACCGGGTATGGAAATTGTCACCATGCTTCCGATTCAGCCACGTACCTAGTTTTATTATGCCAAGAGAGTTGCCATTCATCTACGGTGTGTTGGGTTCTTCACGACGAACCACCTCCCTTGACTCTTCTCCCTTGCCCTTGTATATGGCTTCACACTCCTCAGGAAGAAGGGCAACGGGGATAACTCTCGCGATCAGCCTCACGGTTCGTTCAGAGATAGTGCGGTACGCAGACGCCACCCGGAAAGCTCCCCGTCTATGTACTTGCGCGAAACACTTACGATATACCTCCTTGCCAAGAGTGACAGCCCTTACCTCTGCACCGTAGAGCACGACAGACTGCGTTGAATTCATCAGGAGCCGTCACCAGCTAGACGTAGGACCCCTAATAAACCCCAGCTGTAACCTTATTCGCTCCTGATTTGCTCCAAAAAGCTCATCATTGAGTCAAAAGTCAGTCCAAGATACTTTACCGCTGGTTTTGACCCGATTATCGATTCCCCGAACAATATAGGACACAGGGTCGGAATTATCTTTTTAGTCAGGATGACTACTTCGGTTTTTTCCAGTGCAAGGTTTAAACCATCTGCCTACCCGGTGCTTTGTGCCTGTTCGACCGTGCATTCAGTAACAAGCGTCACGACATCACCTACATAACCCACCAGGCGCGACTCTTCTCGCATGTCGAGTTTAAGTAGACAATCATAGGTAGCGTCTCGGAACTGCGGCCCTGATGTGACCTCCATCCTCCTCTGACGCTCTAGGGTTTCCTAGAGCAGGGGGCGGTTTCTCAGATAGTCCTTTAATATCCGTAAGAGATAGTTCGGCACGTGGAAAGTATTGTCTAGTATGTCTAGAATGTCTTTCCATCTTCAAATTTAAGGTGTTTCTGACGCAAGCATTACGAGGAGCATCACCCGTCGAGTTCAGCGGCTATGTGCTCTCGCTCGACGAACGGCATCCATGACTTGCCTGATCGGATCAACTGTGGGGGTCTCCCTGTTCAAAAACCAAACTGCCGTGGTGATAAGTCTCCGGAGGCATGGTTCGTTTCAGCGAGTTTACTTCTGATGAGCTTTTCGAGCACTTTTTCAGCAGTGTCAATCATACAAAGTGGGGGGTATGAGAACGACAACTCAGGGTCGTCTTTTCTTCGCTGATCAGCGCAGCGGTCGTGTAGATTTTATGTTAAGCAGCGGAGTCTGTGACACTCCTTCCGGAGCTCTGCAATTTCCACAGTCCAGCAATACATTTTAGGTTTATTATTGCGTCTCGCAGGCCGTTGTTATGAGGTTCATAACTGAGTTTATGATAGTGTCAGCTGCACGCGATCATCCCCCGGAGTACCCTCCAGCGCGACCCCACCTGTTTCAAGAGTTTGATAAACCTGCTGGTGTTCACTTTTGCACCGTTCCATGCACAGAAAGAGCGCTTGGCGCACACTGAGAGCTTGTGTCCACCACTTTGAAGACAATATATTGATGGTTGCTTGCCGAAGAATCTTCTAGAACTCGCCACCCGTCCGCCGGCGACACTAGTGACTCCGACGCGAAGATTACGTCCGGAATGCTTCCTTCGCAGCCTGGGCGCTGGAACGTTAGGGTGGATCCGATGTTTAGAACCAACCCTGTTCTCGCTGCCATTTCGAGAATTCACGTCCCTCTGGAGTCTGAATGAGGCATCCCCCATTCAAGTGCCCCTGGCATTGAAGTCCCCCCACTAGGATCCGCCCATCCGTTCTCAAGATGGCATCCTTCAAAGCATCAAGTCTGAGTCGAAAGTCCGGCATGGTCTCATGCGGCATAAGATAGACACTGAAAAACGTTATTCCTAAACGCCGAATCCAGACAAAACCGTCCCCTCGCCCTTGGGCAAGAACTCTAAGGAGAGTGAAGTCTCGAACCCAGATGGCAGCGGTACCTGGTCAGGATGCCAAGATGCCATGCAACTGGGTCCTTGTTTCGGTACTGATCGCTCGTGCAAACTAAACCAGCTCTGGTCTCCGCACCGAATTACGCTAGCAACTCGTGAGGATGGGAATCATATTGACCGTGTCCTAGCTTTTTCCAGTTCGACTCTGAAGACTGGACACCGCCCCGATCACGTAGTGTGGACGCTGCTGTCTTTTTTGTTGCAGGTGTTTGCTTTATGGCCAGCCTAACCGCACTTAAGGAAACCAAAGTTTTTTTCTCCCAGAAGCCACTTGACTGCTTCACAGAATGTAACTTTGTTTGTTGTCCTCGGGTCTAGTTCGAGTAGGACTCAACCGCCTTTCGTTTTACGGATGAAAGACGCTTCTGCTTCGCTATCTTCCGGTTTGATCTTGTAACAGATTTCACTGAGGGTTTCCGCAAAAACCTTGCCTGTCCTCCTTCGTCTCCCCACCTTTTTTTTGGTGCTCCATCCTTCGTGTCCGCCTTGATTTTAACCAAAGGGTTTTTTGGTGACGCCGCATGTTGTCATCTCTTGTCCCTCTCCTGTCCTCCGCCTTCTTTTCTTTTGAACCCTAGAGGGTGCCTCCTTCAGATATCCCTTTTTCATTTTGTTTTTTCCCTAGTTCGCTCTTCAATTGGCTATTTGCGATCCGTTTGGGGCTCGCAATGTTCTCTTTGGGAGGCGCGGTTATTTCTGCTTCCAACGGATTTTCTCTTACTCTCCATGTCCACCTATAATATAAAATTCGGACTGGTGGAACTGGAAGAGCTCCTGGACGCTCTTTCAGCTCTACCAGCCCATTTTTCACCACTTTGCGGACGTTTTTCTGGAGGACCGACACAGATCGCATGCTATTCACAACTGCCGCGAATTTCTCAATAAGCCTTTACTCTTCAGTTTTCGCCAGACTAGTCAACAGCACCCCACTCGGCTTATATTCGATTTTAGTTAGTTTCGGCAGTTTCCACTGTGCCTTTTTCCGTAATTATAGCACTGCGTGGTACTATCTGGATTCCCTTCTCCGTTGCAGGGGCCGCATCACTTGCGAGTCTTCTCCTCTATTTCCGTATCCCGGTGTCTCGTCGGGTATTTCAGCCTTGCTGCTTCCTTTGTTGAGTGCGCATTTGTATGCTGCGTATAAACGCAGTCAGCTCACTTTCAATTCCCACTCCCACTACCCGTTCATTTTGTTTGTGCTCGTCATTTGAGGTTTTTTACCAGCGTATTGTGTGCAAGGGGGCCGCAATAGTCAGGAAAGAGTATAATCTCCGGGACATAACATAGCCCTTACCCCAGTTCCCGGACTCCTGACATACTATTAGCTGATCCCGGATCTCAGTCTAATGATACCGGGTCAATGCACACTACCCGACCAGAGCCACAACTACCACCATTACAGAGGGAAGGGGGGAGGCTCACATCACCCCGTCGACGTCGACAATAGGGAGGACCACAGTGTGTCCCCATGAGTATCGATCATTAGCAGCTCGCTCTTCACCGAGGAACTTTCTCGAGGCTACTACCTAGGACACAGGTATTACCCCAGCTAGGGGGTCAGAACTACTTTCTCGGGCACCTCGAGGATGCCACTCCCCGCATCGTAAGCGAACCGTTAAGGGTCGGCGACAACCTTGACCTATTATATTATAACTAATCCTTGATCCATGTAGGAGAAGCTCGACGATCCTGCAATCTTCCCCGAAGGCAATGTTGGTAAAGGAAGGAAATCGGGGAAGTTCCAGAAGGTTAATAAATACGGAAAACCATTCAGAGGGACAGTGTCAGAATATGGACAGATATGGTCAGAACCATTCGTATACTGTACAAATAGTGTCAAGGACGAAAAATGAGCCTTAACAAAATCAAGCGTCATTCAGGCAACGCAAAAGACGCTCCCTCAAAATCCAAAGGGTGGTAAGCTTGAAAAGAGGAGTAAAGAGAGAGCGAATTTTGGCTCCTCGTAAGACACGAAAAGGCAAAAAGGCCGACTTTAGTTTCGCAAGGAAATATTCTATGCAGTACGCGATCTAGTGCACCCAAGCATTCGGACAACGAATCGGCTGGTCATTAGCAAATATTTCTGGGCCTCAATGAATAAGGATGTTAACTCCTGGGCCAGATAGTTCATCGCATGCCAGAAGTGTAAAGTCACCAAGCACGCATAAAAAGAAGTAGGTTCACGCGGGACCTGAGGCAATACATCTGGCCGACATTTCCGTATAATCGTGCGCAGAGGCCCTTTGTCGGGAATGGATCCCACGCTTTGGAGTTCTAGCCGAGGTCATTACTAACCTAGGAATGCAGTTCGAGTCTACCCTATTCCCGGAGTTGGCAAACTCCTAGGCTTCAAACACCATCAAACGACTGCGTACCACCCGAAGTCCTATGGGATGCTGGAACGCTGGGATAGGACACTAAAGGCCGCTATACTGGCACACGATGACTCTTTGTGGTCGCAAGTCCTGCTTGTGGTTCTACTTGGCCTACGTACAGCCCATATTTATTTATTTATTTATTTATTCATTTATTTATTTATTTATTTATTTATTTATCTATTTATTTATTTATTTATTTATTTATTTATTTATTTATTTATTTATTTATTTATTTATTTATTTATTTATTTATTTATTTATTTATTTATTTATTTATTTATTTATTTATTTATTTATTTATTTATTTATTTATTTATTTATTTATTTATTTATTTATTTATTTATTTATTTATTTATTTATTTATTTATTTATTTATTTATTTATTTATTTATTTATTTATTTATTTATTTATTTATTTATTTATTTATTTATTTATTTATTTATTTATTTATTTATTTATTTATTTATTTATTTATTTATTTATTTATTTATTTATTTATTTATTTATTTATTTATTTATTTATTTATTTATTTATTTATTTATTTATTTATTTATTTATTTATTTATTTATTTATTTATTTATTTATTTATTTATTTATTTATTTATTTATTTATTTATTTATTTATTTATTTATTTATTTATTTATTTATTTATTTATTTATTTATTTATTTATTTATTTATTTATTTATTTATTTATTTATTTATTTATTTA
This sequence comes from Hermetia illucens, assembly GCF_905115235.1. NCBI lineage: Eukaryota > Metazoa > Arthropoda > Insecta > Diptera > Stratiomyidae > Hermetia > Hermetia illucens. Next base: position 3,145,627 of record NC_051851.1, on the reverse strand, counting down.
TTTATTTATTTATTTATTTATTTATTTATTTATTTATTTATTTATTTATTTATTTATTTATTTATTTATTTAATGAGGACAATACACAGAAAGCAAATTTCTTATTACATATTGTCCTCAGAGGGAGGAGCAAGTAAATGGTATATTTTACGCTTAAAACTAGAGAGGGACATAGAGTCGAAGGACCCAAGCTGTAGGGCATTATAGGACCGGCAAAACTTCGGGATCGGAGAGTGAAAGTAAATCTCGAGCTCCGCGAAGGGTACATTAAAAATGTCCGCATTATATATGTTATGAGACGAGGCGACACGGAAAGTAATATCCGAGTTGGCGGAGCAGTCCATCAGACCATTGCAGAGCTTGAAAAGAGTACACATATCAAGGAAGATACGGCGTTGCTGTAGGGAGGGGAGATTGAGGGTGCGGAGTCGTGGCGGATAATCGACCCGTGGAAGGTTCTTTTTGTAAAAGAGGGTCCGGGTGAATTTGCGTTATACAGCTTCAAGAGCACGGCCGTCACGGATGCGGCAGGAGGACCAGACTACACAGGAATATTCAAGGATGTTTTTGACAAGGGAATGGAAGAGTGTTAAGGAGCGTTGGATTGAGGTAAAGTCGTAGGAGGAATGTAGGATAAAACCAGACATCTTGGAAGCTCTGTTGATGATGTCAACGAAGTGGGAATTGAAGCGAAGTTTATCGTCGAATGTTACACCCAGGTCTTTGAAGGAGGTCAGTAGTGAAAGGGGTTGTCCACTGAGAGAATAGGAAAAGGATGATGGGGAGAATTTAAGGGAATAGCGCATCCAGTGGCATTTGTTGACATTCAGTGTTAGCTTGTTGATCGAACACCGACGGGCTAAATTATCAAGGTTGGATTGTAAGAGAGCACAGTCCAACGGAGACGAAACAGAGACAAACAATTTAAGGTCGTCTGCGTAAAGCAAATACAGACAGGTGAGGATGGAGGCGAGGTCATTGATAAAAAACAGGAAGAGTAGGGGGCCAAGTGTGGAGCCTTGGGAAACACCAGAGGAAGGAGAGAAGGAACCAGATGAGTGACCACGAAAGGAAACTTTGCAGGAACGGTATGAAAGATAGGAGGAAAGCCAGGAAATGACTGAGGGAGGGAAGTCTAGCGATGAAAGTTTAGAGAGGAGAATGTGATGGTCAACAGTGTCAAAGGCTTTGGAGAAATCAGTATAAATAGCATGTACCTCCTGTCGTGAATTCAAGCATTTAGCAACAAAGTTGGTAAAAACCAGAAGATTTGAAGCCGTTGATCTATGTTTCACGAAACCATGCTGCTCTTTAACAATGAGGTGACCGAAGTGCGCGGTCAACCAGTCGTTGACGTATCTTTCTAGGATTTTCGAGCAAGAGGAGAGAAGGGAAATGGGGCGGTAGTTCACAGCAAGGGAAGGGTCTCCGCTCTTGAGGATAGGAATGATAAGGGCCTCTTTCCAGAGATGGGGAAATTAGCATTCATTTAGACTTTTGTTGTAGATTATACACAGGGGGAGGGAAATGTGTTTTCTACAGTTAAGGAGGAAGAGATTAGGAGGCCCATCGGGGCCAGGTCCGACATTGGGGTCAAGGTTACCAATGAGGAACCCAACCAAGGAAGGCGTAAGGAGAGGAATAGCTAGAGATTCGGAGGAGTCTGTACTTATGAAAGGTGTAGAGGGAAGAGGGCTCGAGGGAGAAAACACAGAAGAGAAGTAGGTGCAGAGAACGTCGCAGGATTGTTGTGGGGAGTTGGCAGTGGAGTCAAAAGCGTTTTAAGTGACCACGGGCAAGGGCGGCTTCGACGCTCAATAGGTACCTTTTATGCGCTTTTCTGACCATTGACTTCACAGTAGAGCGTATAGCCTTAAAGTGAGGAAGGTCGGCGTCATTTTTAGAAGCCCGAAACTTCTTTCGCAGTGTATGTTTCAAGCAAATGTTAATATGAAGTTCCGTTGTGAACCAAGTTGGGTACGAACGAAGGCAGGGAGGGGAAGAAGGGACATAACAGGAGAGGAGATCAGAGAGGATATTATTGAAGGTGTTAAGAGCTTGATCACACGATGAATTGGTTAATATATGTACCCAGTTGAAAGACGCTAAAGCTGAGTTCAGACCGTCAAAATTGGCTTGGCGGAAGTTGAACTTAGTGGGTTTACGCTTGGTTTTGGGTTTTGAACGAGGGAGCTCCGCTTCAAATTGAACCGCGGGGTGGTGAACGTCGGTTTTGACATACGGGGATGTGCAAGGAAATAAAGAGAGGTGGCGCTCGGGGAGGTTGGAAAGAAAGAGATCGAGAGTGCGGCTCAAGGAGTTTTTGGTGGTATTGAAATTCAGGGCAGAGCAAGTGTACATAAAGGAAGAAAGTGGCAGGGAAGAATGGGAGAGGTTGTTGGAAGGAATTGGAACGCTAGGATGATTAGTTCGGTTGAGCTTGGGGAGGTTGAAATCTCCACAAAGGAAGAAAGGGAGGGAAGGGAATCTGACGGTAAGGAGTTCAAACAAAATGTCAAACAATTCTTCATACAGGTGAGAAGGGCTAGCACAGGGGACATATACACAATGAACACAATGAACGGGAGGAAGTTGGGCGGGGAGACACGAAGAAGTGAAGAGTTTGCCGCCAGCTCCACTGAACAATTATACGGAGGGCATTTGAGAATTCCTAGCGATCCTGTGTTCGTTAGCGTCACCACTGGGCTTTCACGCCTGCTTTAGGACGCCGTGGCCAAACTAAAATGACCCCCGGCATTCCGTCGAAGTCTAACACCCTCAAGGACCTGGACGTCTGCACACACGTCCTCGTTTGCGTGAATGCTGCCTGGAAGACCCTGCAACCACCATATGAAAGCCCATATAAAGTATTAAACAGAGGGTAACACTTCTTTAGGCTTGACGTCGACGTTCCAAGCTAAAGCCTTTTGTCCCCAGGGCTGAGATTTCGGGGAAGAAGGGGAAAGGTGCATGGCGCGTCAGATTCGATTTGCGCCCCTAAAATTGTCGGGCCAGGAGTCGGATTTTGTCGCTGAAATCCGGTATCAGCTGGAGGCGGGGTAGTGTGGAGGCACAGGAGAGAGACTTTTTTTTGCTAATCAGTTCAAAGAGGAATTTAGCTAGTCACAACCTGGTAAATTCCACACAACGCCATTAAAGACGTGAGCCTTGTCAGAACCACGCAAGCGTTCCCCTTGATTTTTTAAGGCAAATCTTTCGTTTTTAACTGTTCCAAGATGATCTAAAATGGACTCATCTCCACCAAGTTTCGAAACAGTTGTTCCTTTACAACTTCACAAATATGCATTTTCAACCATGCACACATGATTCGAATACAGTTTCCGATTGCGTCAAAATGGCGATGCTAGAGGCATTATCGTTCCTTACAAACCAGCTCGATCGACCCTTCCCAAATGCTGTATCGACTTTCAATCACATAATTCATAACTACATGCCACGACTTCAAAACAATCATTATTAAAGCTATGCATTGCTCTCCCGTGGGGGAGTTCGTTGTTCAAAACTCAGAGCTGGGATGTTTTGTTAGTGGTATCCTGTTTTATTCATAACCTGCAGCAACCCTTCAACAATGGCTTGTTCGACACTGAAATCCATACGTATTTCTGTTTTGCCCAATATCTGTATGGAAACCTTTTTTTTCTGCATAGGGGGATGCATCAAACAACAATAAAGGGTAGTGCTTCTCAGCGGGAGAAGTGAAAGAGCAAGGCTGGGGATAACCCGGAGAATCCTATCATTTCCCTATTTATGTTCAACCGGACGAAATGTGTGTACAGAGCGCATTCCAGGAAATGGAGCACAATATCAGAGAGAGAGTCCCGGACGTTATGTGGGGAGGCGGAGGTTAGATTGTTGTGTTGTATCCTGAAACCTGAATCCGGGGGTTATTCGTCGTTATTGCATATCGAGAGTCTGTTGTTAAAATTAAATTACACGGTTCCATTGACAGAGCGACATGTACACCGGTATCCAACTGGCATTATGCGATATCTCTCCCACTTCGCCACCTCGCTTACCTGGGAAACATTGCTGAATTCCTCATTTGGGACAGGCTGAAGCTGTTGGCCTTGCAACGTATCATCTACGAGGAGCAACCAATTATCATGAAATGGCTTACGGCAGTATCATTATTCTCTCTCAGTACAAAACATTAATATTATATCGATTCGGAACTAGGACTTGCTTTGGGATACGCTCGTAACAATGACAGACGAGTGGGAATGTTTGGCCTAACGCAAAGCTTGTCGACGTGGAAGCATATGCAAAATCAGGACATGGTATATAGACGTACCAAAATGGATGGGCTTATTAAAAATCATGGAAGGCTAGGACATGATTTTTAAGGAAATTAGTGCATCGCTGAGCGGATTGGGAGCTGCTTCAATGCTGGTAAAAAGGGAACCTCCTACTAATCAATAAAGCAACAGATGGTGAGGCACCAGCTGACTTTTTACTCCTTACTTCTAAAATGGTTCGCTAATCTCATCAAGGCCATAAAAAATGTGACCAAAGCACGTAAAACATTTTATACGTTTGTTTTAACAATGAGCAAACAAACATTTCACTGTGTGACCACGTATGCATATGCACATAAAGTGCACTATCGCCAAGGGTAATTTGTCATAAAAGGACCGACCGAGCAGAGAAGAATCAGAAAAGGAAAAAATCCTGTCACTTCGGGTACTCCACTCGCCATTCCGAAAGAAACTAATATGTTGGGATATAGTAAACGCTATTTTTTATTAGACTAGACTAGAATGGCTGAGGACATGCATAGCGGTATACGAATCCTAGCACTGGGAAGCATCAGATGCTTCTTGGCCTGCATCTACTTGTTTTTCTTGTCCCTACAGAATTCCGTGCTGTCGATATCCTCCTGCACACAGCTGGGAACACGAAGTGAGGAGTTATGGGATACTTTGCAAGGAGCAGGGGGTGAGACACTTTTATTTGCAGTCATCTTCGTTCAACGTGCCGAACTTCTTTAGCATCAGCAGGGAGGCTTCTCCTGCTGAAACTACATGACCAACGTGAATGACGAAGTTTGATGGTAATGCACATGTGTATGATGGTGTCTGACGGTGATAAAGCTGAAAAGGCTTGTGTCCGATGACACCAAACAACGGTGATGATAAGGACAATGTGGTATCTGCGAGAAGTTGCGAACAGGGTATCGGATGTATTACGAGAAGGTCATTAGGAATGTATTTTGTCGTGACGGGAGGAAAGGCATGATATATGTACCTAAGTATACAAAGGAAGTTGGGGGTTAATTCTTTTAATATTTGATGGAGTGAGACAGTGGGATGAAGGTAAGCTTGTTCATGGTATTAGGTTGCAAGTTAAGTTGGCTATGGGAATTCCCACTTGTCAACTTATAAACTTAATTGGTTCCCTTGTAACATAACCGCATGTTTTGTGATTTGAATTTCTGTTTTCTATGGCAGTACTCAAAGTTTAAAGAGTTTAAAGAGACATTAGAAGGTGGTGGGATCCAACAAAAAGGATCCTTTCTTCGTTCTCTTTTCCTGCAGAATCTGATAATATATTTGGTGCTCAATTCCCTTTGGTTACCATAAGGATTAATTATAAATTAATTATCCGTGAGGGGTCCATTGTCTCTTTGGGTTTGTCTCGTCCAGAACTGATATCGCTGTCAAAAATTGTTTTTTGATGGCCAACTCGATTCGCACTTGTGCAGGTGCGGAACGCAAGTTTTTCGCTCCGCCACAACATTCCACCCATAGCTAAAGTCACAGGGGGGCTTCAGCGAGGAATCAGACACACAGCTCCCTCAACCCTCAGCTACCGTGCGCCTTTCGACATGATCACGTTTTCTTGTTGGACGAAAGGCTTTAGCCGACCCAAGGAGACCCGTCGTACCCTCGACATTGAGGCTATAATTATAATATTAGCCTCGCTCGAGAACTTCGAAGGGGTCCTCATAAGATGGTTGCAGCAGCCTCCGAGGAGGGTCCGTCATAATTAAGGCAAGCTTACAGGGTTTCAGATCCTTGGGTACATCAGTCACGGTTTTTGCATGGTTGGTAGGTGGTGGCGGCTTCATTTTTGACATTGCATCCTTGAGCAGACTCAACAGGCCGGTAGTGTTGAGTCTCGAACTGATGTCGAGAACAGGGTCGCTGGGCAGTCTCAGATTCTCCCCGTATACCAGCCCCGCGGGCCTTGCAGCAAAATCTTCGCGATTGGCTTTTCGGAGGCCAAGAAGAACGAGTGGTAGGACCTGCGACCAATAGGGGCTACCTCAGGTCATTATAGCGTCCTCCAGCCACCTTTCAAGGATCCTATAGGATTGCGGGTGGTAAGCGGTTGTCCGATGGCGTTTAAAGCCGAGAAGTTTGCCCAACTCTGAGAGAATGGAGGACTCAAACTGCATTCCCTGGCCGGTGATTACAATTGTCGGCACACCAAAGCGTAGAATCCATTCTCAACACAGAGTCTGTGCACAGGATTGCTCACTAATGTCTTTTAGAAATATTGTCTCGGGCCACTGCGTGAACCTATTGATGATTGTGAGGTAATACCTGAAACCGTGCGAGTCTCGCAAAGGGCCAATGGGCCCAGGGAACACTCCTACCTCTTTCCTCACATGCCCTGTTGTTTTGCACTTCCGGCATGCCATGTACTGCCCGGCCCAAGAATTAACGATGGGGCTCATGGATTTTGTCCGCGATGACAGCTAACGTATCTAGGGACACCGAATCCACACACGTCTGAATGGCCTGTTTGCTCTCCGGAAGGCTGTTTAATGTTTTTCGATGTCAGTTCGAGACGAGATGAGCCCGAGGAGACAAAGGACTCCTCACGAATAATTAATTTATACACCCCAGCACTTACGGAAGTCAGTTCTACTAACGACCCCAGAACTCTTTTTCGGAAGGTTTATAAGCACTTAAAACGGACGTGCTAGATGCACTTGTATCCCGACTGCTCTTCGAGTTCTTTTTATCTTATTCTCCGAGTCGTTTCCCGATGTATATTTGCTGTGCTTTGCTCGATACTCGCGATTTTAGCAATTTTAGCGCGAAATGTGTGCCTCAATATCCTCAAAATTGTGATTAAGTGCCTCAGAAAGTTGTGCGATCCGTAATTAGCTCCAGCTCTTTTTACATACACTTCACGATGCATGTGACCGCAGACTAACAGGCTAGACCTGTCATTACCTGGGTGTTGTATCGCCCCGGTGGCCCTCTGTTGAACGTTCCTCACCAAAAAAACAGCTACTCGTGTCAAGGCTAGTTTACTCCACAACTTGGGATATTCTAGCCTACATCAGAAGCAAGACGTCTTCAACTACATCCCCTTTCTAAAGTATGAAGCTAACGAAGGATGGTTCTCCCGACCGAGTGAAAGTTCCTGTCAAAGTGACATACCCTCATGAGTTCGACACCGTCGTTCAATCTTCTTTTGGCACCAAGGTGTCTCCATTAAGCCTTATCAAAAGACCAAGTTCCCGAAAATCTAAGGTCTGTCCGCGTACCTCGTTGAACTTCAAAGATTTTCCAAATATCTAAGGGGGGGGGGGGGGGTCTAAGAACAAAGCCGCCAAGTTTATACTCATCTGCCTTAACATTCCAACAACACATCATCTACATCACTAGAATTTGGTTGAATGATCGGGGTTCAGATTCCTTGAACAGCTTCTTGAAGGTTATTCTATCTTTCGATGTGACAGAGGCTCCGAAAAACAACCTGTTACGAAGCCACAAAAGGATCCTCGAACAGCAGTGAGTACTCAACGACGAACCCGGCAACGACTGATGGAAAAAAGATTTGCGCGTGCTCTCATGGAACATACGCTCGCTGTACAGAGAACGAGCTGACAAACAGTTAGCCGATATGTTGCCCCAATATAGGGTTGATGGAACAGCGTTGCAGGAGACGCGTTGGAGAAGAGCCATTGCATCCACAACCAGAACATCGGCAAATTGGAGGTCCCATCAATTGAAGACGACGAACAAGCACTGTCACCACCAAGTATACAAGAAAAAGTCCCTGCATTTCATCAGCTTAAAAATCATAAGTCGCCGGGAGCCGATGGAATTCTAGACGAATTGGTTAAATATGGAGGCGACCTACTCCACCAAGTGGTTCATCATCTTATGGTCAAGGTATGGGCCAGCGAACCAATGCCTGACGATTGGCAACGATGCATTATCTGTCCCATACATAAAAAGGGAGATATCACACAGTGCAGCAATTATAGAGGTATCACGTTGCTGAGTACCATCTATAATATATTCTCCGCTATCCTGCTAGGTAGGATAACCAGATATGTTATTGACCCATACCAAAGAAGCTTCACTTCAGGCAAATCAGCAACAGATCAGATTTTCACTCAGCGGTTCTCTCTGGCCATCAGCTGTACCATCTTTTCATCGATTTTAACGCCGCCTAGCATTTTTTTTTTGGTGTAGGGTAGGTGAATGCATCCCGCTCTTCCACTGGTCGGTTATTTGCAACGGGTAGAACCCGAACGTTCTGGGCTACACGGCTCCACCTAGCACTCCTCAGCATCTCTTCCCCAATGTTGTTTGGAGAGAAATCCCGTGTGTTTAAATAGAGTTGCTGACGAACCCTATCCCACATTCCACAAGAAAAAAAATGTGATGGGCGTCGTCCAAAATTCCATTGTAAAACACACAATCCGGAGATGGTGGCTTTCCAATCTTGTGCAGATAAGACTGAATATCCCCATGCCCATTTAAGAACTCGGTAAGGAAATAGTCACTTTCATCTAAGTTTCCGATGAGTCGCGCAGTCCATCTGCCTCTAGTTTCATTTTCCCAGAAGAGTTGCTACTCGTCTAGGGTGCGTTGCTATTATTAACGAACAACCAAGTCGCTTGGCTCTTCTCCCTTTCGCTTGTATATGGCTTAACGCTCCTTAGCAAAAAGGGCAACCGAGATCACTCCCGCGATCACCATCACCGCCGGTTCAGGGACAGTGCGGTACGCAGTGCGGTGTGAGGTGCTCAGAGGTGGCGGCGAGGAAGATGGGGCGGCAATTCTATCGGCCAAACCAATACCAAGTGGCCGAGGAGAACCTTCATAGTGGTGGCACCGGGAGACGCTGTAATCACTTTGGTTTGCCGGCCGTGATTCAGTAGGCGAATGCTCCAAAGGCCTAATCAGGGCGATCAGACCCGAGTCTGCACGGGGACTCATCTGAAGTGGCAAAAACCTTACCAGGGGTATACTGGTACCATGGGAACCGGGAAAGTCCCTGGACTCACATACTTCGGGTGAACTCCTGTTGTATGTGAGGACAGCTCGGTTATTTGCGGTTGGCCCCCCTAGTGGGAGTTTCATGGTGGTTGTGGTTATGCTCAAGAGACGGGTGCTATACTCCATAGTTCGGTAGAGATTTAGGTAATTCTTGTATCCACCAGCATGAATGCTAAGCCATGCACTTGGTATAGACTGCTACCGTTGTTGCTTGTCTCAGCGGGGCTCTGATTGTGGTCACAAAATCAATCCGTGTCTGAAGAGGACCGTAGGATTAAATCTCACGACAGGTGCCTACGTAAAACACCATGGGCTTCACTGTACTTGCGTGAGACGCTTACGATCTACCTCCTTGTCAAGAGCATCAGTCCATACCTCTGCACCGTATAGTAGGACAGATTGCGTTAACTCCGTCAGGAGACGTCGCTTCCTAGACGTAAGACCCCCAAAATTTGCCATTAGCCTATTAAATGTCGAATACCCACCTGCAGCCTTGTTCGTTGTTGCTTCGATTTGCTACAAAGTGGTCATCTTTGAGTCAAAAGTCAGCTCAAGGTACTTTACCGCTGGTTTTGACTCGATTATCGACTCGACGAACGATATGGGACGCAGGATCGAACCTCTCTCTTTAGTCAGGATGACTACTTCGGTTTTTCCAGTGCAAGGTTGACACCATGGGTAGTTATCCATCCGCTTAAACATCGCATCAATATGCCTAGTCTGCTTCGCGCCTGTTCGACAGTGCGTTCAGCAACAAGCGCCGCGACATCATCTGCATATCCGACCAGGCGCGACTCTTCTGGCATGTCGGCCAGGATAGATCTCTGTGCTACCTCCGACGTTACCTCCATCCTCCACTGACCCTCTAGCATTTCATATAGCAGGGAGCGGTTTCTCAGATAATCCTTCAATATCCGCAAGAAATAGCGCGGAATGAGTTTTCTAATGTGCCTAGAATGTCTTTCCATTTTCCGGAATCGAAGGCATTTCTGACATCAAGCGTGGATCGCTTCAACAATTCCATTCCTGATGAGCTTTCCCGACCATGGCAAACATGCACAGCGGTCGATATACAGACGGCAGCTCCGGGTCTCCTTTTCCATCTGGTCGGTATTTAATATGCAGGATTTTTACAAAGCCGTGCCCGTCGCTCGCATCTGGTTGCCCAAGATCTGTATGGATAAGGCGCCTTCAAAACCCCAGATTCCCATGGACAACTGGGTGGTTTTTTTGTTGAGGATACTGGCAGTACTGAGTCCGCACCCACTTAGTGACGGACCGGACCACTTGGGAAGCAACTTACTTCCTCTTTTGTAGTTCATGGACTCCTCTTTTTTCGGTTCAACACCCAAGTTTTCAAAAAAGAACGAAAGAGTTGACTGACTTGAATATAATTCGTACCCATTACGGGTTTGTGATTATATTTGGAGCGGAGCGATTACCATTTATCGTTACTTTCGGTTACGCTGCTTCCAGGGCAGAGGTGAGGCAGTGTCTGAAGAGTTGCCTCTACCCTGGACGAAGCCGTCAGTCAACTTTTTCGTTCTTTTTTTGAAAACTGGGTAGTTATTAAGGACTAGGAACCCCAGACAAACGGCCAACCTTTTTCCCTCCGTATAAACGGAGAGTGTCTGAAGGCACTGGAAAAGGTAGACTATAAAGCACGGTTTGGAGACTGGAACGCAAAGGTGAAAGTGTTGCGTTCTGGAAAACAGGATGACGACCTGGATCCAATCGATGCCGGCAAAGATTTTCCGTTTGACAATTCCCCGCGGGTGTTCACCCCGTTGACCAGGTTCTGTCAGCCGCGAGCTTTGCTTTTATCTATCGCACTGCAGAGTCTGCTTTTTGCTGATCTATACTTTGCTTTTATCAATCGCAGTGCAGAGTCTGCTTTTTGTTGATCTATACTTTGCTTTTATAGGCCCCTCGAGGCATGGAAGTCTTACTCTCTGTCGTTATCAGGTTCATCATTGAATTTACGACAGTGTCATCTGCAATACTACCACCCTCAAAGCTCCTTCCAGCGCGACTCTGTCCACTCCAAGACCTTCGACGAACTTCCCGCTGTTCACCCTCTCGACATTCCACACGCAGGGTGAGCGTCCGGTTGGTGCATGGTGGTATGTAGTGTCAACCACTTCAAATGCGATATACTGGTGACCACTTGCCGAGAAGCCTTCCAGGACTCGCCACCCTTCCGGAAATTCGGACGCAAAAGTGATATCAGAGATGCTTCCTCAGGCATATCCCATTCAAGGGCCCTAACATTAAAATCACTACCGACCAGGATGTGCCCCCCCCCCCCTCTCCTCCCATTCCCGAGACGGCGTCCTCCTCCAAACTTTATCCCTAAACACCGAATCTAGACGAACCCATTCCCTCGACCTTGACCAAGAATGCGAAGTCGAACGTCGTCCAAACCCAGATGCCAGCGGATCATGCCATTCGCATCATAGTTCTTTCCAGTTCCGGCCAAGACATTGGACACCGTCCCAAGTCCGCAGGGTGTGCGACTCTCTCACTAAACGCACTACGATCTCTGCAGAGAACGCAACATTCGCTTTGATTGCAGGTCTTTCCTTAGTGACCTACCTCACCGCATCTGAAGCATTCTGTCCTCCTGTGTAATGCTTTGCAAGTTGCTGATGTGTGTCTATAGTCCAGACACCTGTAGCAGTTGGTGGGGACTATCCGCATTCGCACCCTATATATTACCCATCCAATTTTAATTTTCCCGCTGCTAAGGAGTCGCCTCGAATATTGCTCGGGGACTGCCACCACGGCGAGATGTTGGCCTCGAGCGTTCACAGAGGTGACCATTGATTACCTCAAGACATTTGTACTTTCTGGCCTCTTCCAATTCAACCTTTCTGTGAGCAGTCAAGATCTCAGATTTCTGGAGAGCACATAGGCTCTAGACAAGAAACAAAACCTTCTCGCCAAATAATCCTGTGACCGCTTCGCAGAACGTACTCTTGCTAGTTGTCTTCGGGCCCAGTTCAACGATGACTCCGCACCCTTGGTTTTCCATATGGAAGGCGCCTCTGCTCCATTGTCTTCGGGTTTCATCGTGTATTGAATTTTACTAAGAATTTTCGAGAATGTCTTGCTTTCCGTCGGTTTAATGAGCAGAACCGACGATCTAGTCCTTCTTCGTTTTCTTGTCTTTTCTGCTACTGGATTTTGGCTTGTAGCCCCCTTGTCTTTGGGTAGACGGGTCTCTGGGGGCGTAATCAATTATTTCTTTTTATGCGTCTTCGTCGTCTTTTGTTTTTTTGTGCACTGGAAACTACTTTGATAAACTCTCCATCAGGCACATTGTCCTCTTTTCGCTTTTCCCCAGTTCGCTTTGCAGTGTTCTCAGCGGGAAGCGCGGGGCTGCTTCTGCTTTCAAATCGTCTTCTGCTGCTCTTCACGTTTGCTTGTAGGAGGATATACGATCCAATAGTTCCTTCAGTTCTATTAGCCCGTTTTGGATGCCTTTGCTGACGTCCTTCTGGAGAAACGTGGTTGGCCGCATACGTTTCACTATTGCCGCGCATTTCCTGATGAGCCTTTCCTCTTCGGCTCTAGCTAGGACGGTAGACTGCCCTACTCGATTCATGTGCCCTTGCTCAAGACTAGCGATTCTGATTGGGCTTTCCTTCTGCAGTGTATTGGGGTTGTCGTCCCCGCACCATCAATCGCGCTACTTGATAAGGTTTCCTCATTATTTGGACCTCAGGGTGTCATATCGAGTATTCCAGCCCTCGCTACCTCTCTCGCTGATCCCTAGGGTGAACAACGCAACTCGGCCTCCTTCCCTGCTATTTCGTCGATCTTTTTTTTTGTTGGTTTGGATTTATTCTTCATGGAGAATCCACCAACGAATTGTGTGCAAGGGAACGGGCCGCAATAGTCAGCAATGGGTGTACCCTGGGAAACACAGCCCCTACCACAGTTCTATGAGGCCTGACCTACGCTCAGCTGATCCCGGAATTCACGGATGGATCAACGCTCGTTCGGGGCAATGCAGTCTCCTAACACGGGTTCAATGCACACTACCCGACCAGAGTCCCGAAGGGTTGGTTTCTGATACAGGTCAGAACTACCACCTTGGTAGAGCTAGGGTCACATCACTCCATGGACGCCGACAGAGAGCTGTCGATGATGCCAATCGAAACAGGCAGTAAAGGAGTAGGTAACCCGTGAAAAATTAGCAATATTTGATATTTAAAAGGATCTATTGCTCCGGTAATTCTCATCTTCATCCAGCATATTCTATTAAAACAAATTCTCCAAATCACAGGTTGTATTATCATATTTCTACTTAAGCTTAGCCTTGCTATGCAACTGACAATAAAATGCGGAATTTCCTATTAAATCCTCAGGAATTATTGAAAATGGCTCTAATCCGAATGTTGTAAGGACATCAACATTACTTTCAATCAGCCATCGACGTCGAACAACGCACATATACACAATGCTTATACGGTTTCCCTTAAAAAAAAAGACACCTGCTCGCAAATATCTATCCGGTCGCCTTCATCCCGTTTCACAGGGAACGTGTCCTCCCATATTTTTGGCACATTCTCCATTATATTGTTAAAAATGTGTGATCCTGTAATGGAACCATCTAACAATTTTGCTGGCACTAAGCCGTAAGAAAGGAAAAAGCAAGAAGAAAAGCAAGCATATCATCCCCTTTTAGGCTCGGGACCATATACTACACCTTCAATGTTTTTTTCTTAGACCTTTTTACTTGCTTACCAAAGAATTTAACCAGCTAATCCCCTTTCATTCTGCTACTCGAAAGTGAAAGCGTCCCTGCCTAGTGTCGAATAGGCGAGAAGGCTGAACAAAGGAGCATGGGGAGCCTCAAATAGAACTTTTAACGTTGTACGAAAAAGGAAAATGCTGTTTTTCTTCAAAACCGCTGTATTGAAAACCTCTTCATCTTACGTGCGCGGTAGTCCCTCATCCTACTGTTGTCGTCCCCCCCTTTGCCGGGCGCCATCGTCTGAAAATTGGCTAAATCTATTCAGAAGGATCCTAACCCTTTGGTAAGCCAATGTTTAGGTGTATGTTCGAAAACCTTATCGTTTATCCGGTTAAGGTAGCAAGACGGTGACGATGGTAATGTGGCATTAGTGGAAACGACAACATGTTAAAGCGGGGTTTCAGGGAAATTGTCAGAAAAGAGTGTTCGTGTCAGCAGAAGATATTCTGGGTTTGGTTTAAACTTAGCTGATACGTTCACGATGTGTCATCGTGCAGAAAGGATATGTGTAGGGTCGAAATTTTGACAGCTTGCTCAACACAGTCCTCGCACTTTCATTGGTTACAACCAAAAATATTTCACTAAAATTAGAGAGCTCCATAACTGGTGACGAATATCTTCCTTTATTTTTCATTTGAAATCGAAATTTTGCTTGCAAACATCCCGGTCTTCTCCTTAAAAGGAGCGTCAACCAAAAATCCTCGGCACCGGTACCGTCGCTTTTCCCAAACTTCCCACACTCACGACTAAACTGGCTCTCATCCGAGGAAATCGAGCGTGATGGGATTCGCATGGCTTTTCTTTTATTGAAACGTAAACACGTATACACCTCCTTTATAGGGCACGGAATAAACAACGTAGCAAGCCTTATATGTACGTAATGGAATTTTTGAAGGATTTCGATTTTATTAAAATTTTCGCTTTTCCGAATCCATTTCCCCTTTCGTTCGGGGTACAATGTGGAAGTGATTCACATTATCCCAGTATGAGATGCACCTGCATAGCTGAGCTCCCTTGACGAAAAAGGACAAAGGAACCGTAAGCCCAGCTATCCCAGGGATTTGTCCTGCTTTTCTTTGTGATTGCATTCGGGGCAGATTTTTTATTTATTCATCCGTTCCTTCTGTTGGACGGGAAAGTCGTAGCTTAGCTCGTAAAAACTTCCAGCTCAATTCCATTGTGTCATCTTCTCGTAAAAGTGCATATTCCAGCACTATCCTGGCTCGTATAACAAAGATGTCCTGAAGTAAACGACTCCGGGACGGATTGAATTCACAATGAATTCAGATTGAAAATCAACAGTGTCGGGTTTTATTCATATTTTCGCCAGTCAAGTGGAAGAGGGAACTTCCAGGGGCATGGTCACATCTGAATGAAATATTGACATAGTTTTTATTGTGTATGTCATCTTAATGGATTTGTTATGTCCAATTAAGATTGGGACAATTGCGAGCGAAGGACTTTCATGCAGGCTGCTTTTTAACAATTATGAAAGTGGCCTAGAAACGGTTGCGTGCCTATGAAAATGACACTGAAGCGGGCGGACGTATTTAAATTTCCATTCATATGCAAATGGATTGCCATGAGTGGTTGCCTTGATCGATGTTCGAGAGGGATGAGGGGTGATAGTTCTAAGTACGTAATGTGATAAGTAAAATTTATTGCTTTGTCCTCTCAATTTTGAGAAGAAAAGCCATCAACCATCATTATACCCTATTGTCCCGCTGACGGAGAATATCAACCCGATAAATACCGCAATTCGGTCGATAACAGTGCAGAGTCTCTCTATACATTTGAGTACTTTGACCATTGCTTAAACTGCATTATTTAGATAGATTCTCCGCCTTTACTTCTGTCTGCATTGCAGCCGAAATGAGTTTGTAAGTTTTCTATAAACACAAGACCGCTGTTCCTAAAAAAGTTTGGCGTCATCTAACTGATTCTCAACTGTCAGAGTATCTGGTCCACCGTCAAACCCACCTACCCGTTGTCCTCCACCTTCGTTTGGAGGAAACGGGTAGAGAGATGGAAAACAAAATACCAGTATCTGACCAAAATCGGCTGAGGCAAGGTGCTGAAAATATCCCCGCAGTGTGACCTGTCCTACACCCAAAATGACCCCAAATCAAGGTGAAACAGCATACGCCGAAGACTGCGTGGCTAATGCAGAGTATAGTCCTTGGTATGCGAACTCTGAACACCTTGGGACCCTTCAGTTTCGAATAGACTCTTATCCTGGTCGCTGGGCTAGCCAGGGTGGACATTCTTCCTGGACTACTCGTGCGACCAACACATGGACTCAATTAATAAAAACCAAAAGCTGACGATAGGAGAATAGATGGTGATCCCAGGGTATTATCGGAGGATGAGCTGCTGGCATCCAACCAGGAGACAGTACCTGTTGTGCTGAAACCAACCGCAGGGACCTCCCGAAGCAAGACAGTAGAAAGACTAGTGGTGTCCAGCTAGGAATCCAATGCCGTCAAGCTGGGTGAAACGGGTACTATCTATAATAGTCCTAACCCGAAACCGTCAATGTTGAGGGCCCCTCCAAAGCAAGGATTGACAAAAATATCGGTCACAAGAAACCAGCTAAGCAGTGCAGATTCGTTGCTCAAGAGCCAGTACGATAAGACCATGCATATTCTCAACAAGCTTGCGAAGAAAAAGAGGCTGATACTGTCGACGACCGGGATGAAAAGAACCCCGTCAAATACCAGAATACAACAGCAAACGCCTGACTGTCAAACGCAATCGATCTCAAGACGAGGTTGAACAATAATACGAGTGGAGCAGAATGTGCAAGGGCTCGGACGCTAAGCAACCTCTGTAGACACGTAAGCAACAAAGTCCAGCCAGCGAACCATGAACTGGGAAACCCTTCATCAAAGGGTCACTTACGTGTGGGGCTGGTGGATGGCAATTCCGCTAGTAGCAAACTTGCACCGGAGGGATGGACCAGCGTTGAGACCTGGCTGTCGAAGATGACCATCGAGCATCTATAAGACTCCAATGACACATACGGGAACTATCCCCTGCTTCGGTTCATCTCAGGTGGTCCATAGGTTCCATATTATAGCATGAGAGGACTAATTCTCTAGAGACTTTCTCGGTTCGCGTGTCGTTGAAGCAGCATCATCCGGGAGGGCGTAAAGTTCAAAGTCATCCCCTGCGACGAAATTCTCATAAGACCTATCGGTCACACAGCGTTGCCGAAGATGGATTAGAACAAGCTCGTCCAATCCCTGTGTCTTCAAAACCTCAGGGTTCCCATGTACGACTGTGTAGTAAGGAAGGTAACGGGTAAGGGTAGTAAGGAGGAGGATCCCAAGGGACACTACCAACCTTTCCTGCTCCGTATAAAGCGGAAAGTATCTGGAGGCACTGGAAAAGGTAGACTACAAAGTGCGATTCAGAGTCAGAAACACAAACGTGAAATTTTTCCGCTCGGCAAAACCGAACGACCACCTGAATGCAATCGACGCCGCCAACGAGCTATTGCAAGAGATGAAGATCGACGGTCCGGCTTGAACTGAAGAACCACACATCCAAGCATTGAGGGTAACGCAGATAAATCTACAGGACTCGAAGTGTGCCTCGGCTAATCTACCCGCCTTTCTCTCAGAGCAATCGACATCGCACTAGTACAGCAGCCCTGGATCGGAGGCGTCCGAACCGTCAAAGTGCTCCAAAGGAAATATTATAATTTATTCCACAGTACAAGGGACGCGTATCAGGACAGACCAAGAGCATGTATCCTCGAGAGGAAGAGTCTATCGCTTTTCTGTGTCAAGCCCTGAGTTCCAGCAACCTAGTCGTGGCCAAACTGGAGCAGCTGCGCCAGAAGAACTGCAACATTTGACGACTACCATAGCAGCAAGAAAGCTTTGTCCGCTCAATTTTAAGAAGACAAGTCATCAACCATCATTATACCCTATTGTCCCGCTGGTGGAGAATATCAACTCGATAGTTACCGCACTTCAGCCAATAACAACGCGGAGTCTCTCTATGAATTTCAATATTTTGATCTGCTTTGATGCTTAAGTTGCATTATTTAGATTGATTTTCAGGCTTTGCTTTTATCTGCTTCGCAGCCGAATTGAGTTTGCAAGCTTGGTCTGCCGCATCCGTCAACGCTGCTGCACATGTTGCTCACAACATGAACTCGAGAAGTTCAAGGCCAAATTTAGCGGGCCGGCTGATCGAGAGACAGCTAATGGGCAGAGGAGATCATTTTTGGTTGAGATTTCGATCGTATCGTAAATGAGTTGGCAGTTCTGTTCATTGTACAATAAACTTAGGGGAAGGATTCTGGACCGTGGTGGAGAGAGATTTTATTATGAGGTTGTCATTTCGGGCGCATTTTCTTTTTTGTTTCTATTTTGTTTATATCTCGTATTTCTTTTAGATAACTTGACTAAGAGATGAAAAATTGGAGGCATTCGTTCAGCATTGTCTGGACGGATCGAACCTGCTAAAAAAAATTCTGTAAAACCAAATTTTATTTTGAATCGCCAAGGAGCAGTTGGGTCATCATCCTTTGTGAGGTTAAGCCTTTTGGATTTCTAAGGAGGTGTGGGGAGGGGGGTGAGTTTTTTGCAACGGATTCACATCAACGGGAAGATTGTTTTTGGTTTTCCTTGATTTTTCTTTTACTTTTACTTTAAATAATTTCCATTTTATCCGTAGCAATTAGCACGCACACACTAGGTACATTCTCCACATAATGACTGAAGGATATGAAGGAAGGAAGAGAGGATGGTGATGCCAGGCGCACCATCGGAGGACGAGCTGTGACTTCCAGACAGTAGTCGTTGCGGGCAGTACAACCGGTCCTAGTCATAGCACAGCTGTGTTGGAACCAACCGCAGGGACGTTCCGTAGCGAGGTGGCAGACGGACTAGTGAATGTCAGTTACCGGAAACTAGCTAAGAAGCGCAGATTCGATCCTCAAGAACCAGTAGGAGAAGACCATACATATCCTCAACAAAATTACGAAGAATAAAGAGGTCGGTGCTGTCTACAAACGAGATGAAGACGACCTTGTTAAATACCAGGCGATTGTTGCAGTATCTAACAACAAACGCCTTTCAGACAAGCAGAAGGCAAGCCCCACTACTCGCAAATATAATCGATCTAAAGATGAGGACGAACAAAACCACAAGCGGAATAGAATGAGCAAGGATTCGGACGCTAAACAACCTCTGCAGGCAGGTAAGCAACAATAGCCAGCCGACGAGCAAGGGACTGCAAAAGCCTCAGCGACGCGACGTGAGGAG
This sequence comes from Hermetia illucens, assembly GCF_905115235.1. Lineage (NCBI taxonomy): Eukaryota > Metazoa > Arthropoda > Insecta > Diptera > Stratiomyidae > Hermetia > Hermetia illucens. The sequence continues at coordinate 3,126,317 of NC_051851.1, read as the reverse complement.
TCACTTACTTGTGGCGCTGGTATATGGCAGTTCGACTAGCGGCAAACTTGCACCGGAGGGGTGGATCAGCGTTGAAACCTGGCTGTCGGAGATGGCCATCGAGCATCTACAAGACCCCAAAGCCACACTCAGGAACTATTCTCTGCTTCGGTTCCTCTCAGGTGGTCCATAGGTTCCATGTTATAGCATGGGAGGACCAATTCTCTAGAAACTTTTTCGGTTCATGTGTTGTTAAATCAGCGTCATCTGGGAGGCTCTAAAATTCAAAGTCATCCCCTGCGACTAAATTCTCACAAGACCAATCGCTCGCACATGGTTGCCGAAGATGGATGAGAACAAGCTCGTTTAATCCCCGTGGACGACTGTGTAGTCATCAAGGAGGAGGATCACAAGGCACACAACCAACCTTTCCTGCATCGGATAAAGCAGACAGTGTCTGGAAAAGGTAGACTACAAAGTGCGGTTCTGAATGCGAAACGCAAATGTGAAACTGTTCCGCTCCGCAAAACCGGACGACCATCTGGATGCAGTCGACGCGGCCAACGAGCTATTGTAAGAGATGAAGATCGACGGTTCGGCGGGGACGGACGAAGTATGCCTGAGCTAATCCACCTGCCTTCCTCCTAGAGTCAGACATCGACACCGCACTAGTACAGCAGCCCGGAGGCGGATCGGAGGCGTCCGAACCGTCAAAGTGCTCCAATGGAAATATTATAATTTATTCGACAGCACAAGAAACGCTGATCAGGAAAGACCTAGAGCATCCATCCTCTCGAGGAAGAGTCTATCGTTTTTCTGTGTCTGGCCCTGAGTTCCAGCAGCCTAGTCGTTGTCAAACTGGAGCAGGTGGGGGCAGAGAACATGTCTATTTTCTCGGCTTACATGGCTCATGACCAGTCAGCTGCGCCAGAAAAACTGCAACATTTGACGGCTACCGTAGCAGCAAGAAACCAAACCTGTTGGCAGGCTATCACCCCAATGGAAGTCATATGCTTTGCGGCAGCTCGGAAATCAACGAAAGAAGTGAGTAACCCTTTAATTTTATTATTATTTCAAATCTATCTAGCTGTGTAATAGGGACAGTACACCAACTTCCATTTTCCCAGCTCGGCGAACTATGGCGGTTGAGAGGAGATCCTTGATATCACCCTACTAACTGACAGTGGGGTTCATAGGGTGGATTACTAGAGAGTGACTGACTAGAGGTCCTTCTTAGATCTAAGTTGGATACTTTTCAGTCTAGATCACGCCACAGACCTATTAGAGGCCTCAGGAGGATCGACTGGTCCGGTCTCCGGTCTGCGCATTGGTAAGATT